>NC_141543.1:61608750-62240625 GCF_021556685.1 Rattus norvegicus
ACATCCTCCTTATAGCTCTAGGCTACATCCCTCACTTCCTTTTCTAGCATACATAAAAGATGCTGAAATAATAGAATATCGAGGAGTCCTTGGTAGTAGGGAGTAATGTTTGAAGTAGGATAATTTTGTTTCTTCTTTGTTAACTCCAACTACAAAGCTAAGCGGGTGACAAGAAGGTTCTAGAAGGAAGAAGAAGAAGATGCAGCAGTATCTATAATAAGACAAACCGGTGTTCAGGGTCTAGCTAAATAAATGGAAGAAACCTATTGATCATCAAAGAAATCCTCAGGTGAACCGGCCATGTCAGAGCTGAGGGTCTAAGGTGTCTATTTTTCTAGAAATTCTAAAGGTGGTATACTAAGGCACCGTAAGAAAGCTGAAAGGACTACTATCTAATTTTCTGCAGCTCTTGGAGGAAATCAAGGGCACTGGTATGGGTCCACATGAAAACTCGTAGAACTTAGGTTAAAAAGATAAAAGGACAGTCAGAATGGCTCAGCAGGTAAAGGCATGGTTGCCTGGCACCATGGCAACCTGAGATGAATCCTCAAGACCTACATGGTGGAAGGAGAGAATCAAGTTCTGTAAGCAAGCTGTCCTTTGACTTTCATACGTGAGCTATAGTAGATGTGCACATGAGTGGGTGCGTGCACACACACTCACTTTTAAATGCAATTTTTAAAAAAGAATATAGCAAGTTTGAGAATCTTCCACCTTGAGGGCCTAGATCACAGACAACAGACAGAAGACAGTAGGATACAGATGTCCTCAATGATGAGGGAGTTGGGAAGTTAAACAATGTGCCCTAACACACACCATCTGTGCATAGACACCACATTTATAGAGGTCATAAGCAATGGACAGAACTGGATTAAACCAAGGTCAGGTATCACACTCATTGCTAACAGGTAAGGTCTCTTTGCCTCATTTGTCTGCCGTCCCTGCTCATCTTAAAGGAGCTAAGAGGAAGAGTGCAGCCCCAGTCCTTACACTTTGCCATGTACCTCAGAATGTACTGTACATTACTGAAGGAAGATGACAGACTCAGCTTGCTTCTCCACTCTCAGTTCCCTTAAGACCCAGTTTTGACCCATGAAATGGTCACATACGTACATAGTTTGAAATCTTCAGATCACAGTTTTAAACTGAATACACTTGGGGTCTTTTTGTTTTGTTTGAGATAGGGTCTCAGTATGTAACCCAGGCTGGTGGAGAACTCCCAGAAATCTATCTGCCTCTATCTCCTGAGTGTTAGGATTAAAAACTTGTACCACTCTGATGGGCTTCAGACAATGTTAGTTTTTTGTTTTGTTTTGAGACAGCCTCTCTATGTAGCCCTGGCTGTCCTGGAACTCAGAGATCTACCTGCCTCTGCCTTACCTGTGCTGGGATTAAAGGCATGCACCACCTTTACTAACTACAAGTAAGCAGAAAGTTATGAAATCTGTTTAAGATTCCATTAAGGGTTCAACAATCAGCCCTCAATCATTCAGCAGGGAGAGAAATATTAGTAAAAGCTGTGAATAGAAAACAGAAAATTGAGCCTGGCATGGTGGCACATGCCTTTAATCCCAGCACTAGGGATGCAGATGTGTGAGGCAGGAAGGCAGAGGCAGGTGGATCTCTGTAAGGTGAAGGCCAGCCTTGTCCATACAGTAAGATAATATTTCAAGGGGGAGAAAATGGCTTTACAATAGGCAATGAGCTAAAAACATCACTACATTCAGAGACTTATTTGTGATATCCTGAGCAATTATTTAGTACACAAGTAAGGAACAAAGCCTTCCCATTCACAAGGTATGATGAAGTAAGGGAAAGGTCACCTTATCACATTGTCTGACGTCAACAGCACTATGTGGGGATCCAGCATCTCACTGGGATACCATGCAGCATGCTTCAGAGTCAGAGAGGTAGAACTGGTGAAAAATCTCTCAGCAATCGGGATGGTGCTAAAATAGACAATTTTCAAGAACATTTGTTTATAGAACTTGGATGAAACATGTTCTAACCTATTTTAACACTGTTCCTTTCCTTCTCTTAAGACATTCTGAGAGTATTCTAAGAATTTATCCAAGGAATCAAAATGCAAATATTTTCTACCTTATGGTGATATATTTTATAGACTTTGATTTTGCCGGTTCAGACAGTATTTTGCTATACAGCCTAGATGAGGCCTGGTCCTCACAATGTAGCCCAGGCTGGCCTTGAACACACAACAACCCTTCTGGCTCAGCATCTTGAGGGCTGGGATTACATTTGTGTATTACCACACCCAGTTCACATAGTTACAAATGTGTTTTGATATTGCCTCTGGTTTGGTCCTTTTACTAATTAATGAAGTAAGAAAACTATAATGGCAGATACTATGATGACTATTCTGAAAATTAAGAAACAGTGATCTGGGCCTGGAGAGATGGTTCAGCAGTTAAGAGCACCCAGCTGCTCTTCCAGAGGTCCTGAGTTCAATTCCCAGCAACCACATGGTGGCTCACAACCATCTGTAATGGGATCTGATGCCCTCTTCTAGTATATCTGAAGACAGCTACAGTGTACTCATATACATTAAATAAATAATATTTAAAGAACAAAAAAGGACAATAGTCCTGCAGGAAGCCAGTGTGCAGGACCATACAAATGTTCAAATATTTCAACAGTAGCACCCTCAATACATTTCAACCACTTCTGGTCTTAGCGACTTACAGAGATAAACACTAAATGAAAATACAACTTACCTACAATTCACAGTTGCTTTCCCACCTTCAAATTCAGAATCCTTCCCCCATCTCTGAGGTAATTCTAATGCCATAAGTCCTTTTGTTCCTATAAGTGCTACATGATGTTGTGTTGGACTTAACAAGACTTGATGAATTTCAAACAAGGGTGGATTAATGCAAAGTAATCTCTGAAAAATTAAAGCCATTTAGTAAACATGGTTAATTTTAATATAAATATATTTGGGAGTTGCTTAAATGCATAATCAGACTTTAATTTCCTAAAGTTAATAGCATTGTACTAATTGTACTAATAGCATTGTACTAATAACATGTACTAATTGTGTCAATTTCCCCAAGAAATATCTCTAGATACCAGATAGATGACTTAAGACTTAAAAGCACTTGCTCCTCTTGTTCTTCTTGCAGAGGACCTGAGTTTGGTTTTCAGCACCCATATTCTTGGTTCATATTGTCTATAATTAACTACAGTTGCAGCAAATGAGACACTCTCTTCTGGCTTCCAGGAGCATCTGTATTCATATTCATTCTCATATTCTCTCTCTCTCTCATGCACACACATGCACGCACGCGCGCGCGCGCACACACACACACACACACACACACACCCTGAAAATAAAAACCATAGGGCTGTTCTTCCACAGGACTTGGGTATCCCAGACCACATGGTGGTTTTGTAACCTCTGGCTTCTGTGTATACCAGGCACACAGATGTTGTATGCACTCATTTGCAGTGAAACATGTATACCCAGAAAATTAAAAAACAAAAACAAAACCTTAAGAGAGAGAGATTGATTGACTGATTGAGATTACCCCTGATCTTGCAGCCAGGGAAGAAAGGAATGTTTTCTGTAGTTCTACAATACAACTCTGGGTAATACCATAGGTCTCAAACATTCTAAATGCTCTTTTAAACTTTCTCCTGACACAACCTAGTAGGCACTCCTAAATATCCTCTCTGTGTTCCTGGCATCAAGCAAACTCCTGATACCTAGTAAATAAACTCAGAAGTGTTAAAAGCTAACCATCTTATAAACAGCACTGTCGAGTAAAGAAGACAGGCCAAGTGAAATGGTGCACATCTTTATTCCCGCACTGGAGAATATGCAGGTGGCTCTCTTTGAGTTTCAGGCCTCCCAAGGCTACAAGTAAGGCCCTGGATTAGCTTCAGGAGCTTTGCAACAAGCAGTACTGCTTCACCTATGTGGAGTTAATAAAAGAGTGATATTTTAAGGGAGTGTCAATAATTTGTCATAGCATCACATATCCTCAAAAATACTCTGACACTGGTACTTTCTATTTCTTTTTTTAGGACCATTTTGGATTTCTATTTTCTTTTTATTCTTAGTAAGTAATGATGAGACTGTCAATGTCAAAATATTATTTACCTTGGTATGGAGGATTATGCTAAGCCAAAACCGTTTCAAATAAGGCTTTCTTTGAATACAATGACATTTCTAATTGCTTTTCTATCTGTAGGCCCATGTGTCTTTAAATGTCTGTTGTACAGATGGGCAGTGGTAGTGCATGGCTTAATCCTGATCAGGAGCCTCCAGATCTGTTAGTGAGGTAAGCGTGCTCTACAGACTGAGTTCTAGAACAACTAGGGCTGTTAACTGTCTCAAGCCCGACCCCCACCTCCAAAGCTAGTCACAAACATTACGGAGCTCTTGCCTGCTCTAGGTTTACGTCAGATACTGGTCATAAAAAATAAAGGAGGCCTAGCCTCTGTTTTGGCGTTTATAAATGAGATAATACAACAAAAGTTTTAAAGTAATTATTACTGCATCGAATGCTACATAGCAATGAGATTGCTATTAACTGAAACTGAACACAGCATGCTGGATCCGGGTATCTACCTGGACTCTGGCTGGGGCACTGCTTAAGATTAGGAGCTTGTGGTCAGTCTGGTAACATAGGATTGTCACATACAGCCAAGTGTACTCTCTCTGTCTCCTTCTGTCTCTCTGTGTCTCTGTCTCTGTCTGTCTCTCTGTGTCTGTCTGTCTCTCTCTCTCACACACAAAAGCTGGCCTGACTCTGATCCGTAAACGCAACACTCATAGACTGAGGCAGGAGTTCTGGCTAACCTGGGCTACATAGTGATTCCAGACCAGCTTAAGCTACACAGTGGGACCATTCTCTAAAAATCAAAAGAAACAATTAACTGAAATAATTTGTGAGTTTCTGATACTTAATGGAAACTTGACAGTAGGTAGATATGTAAATGTTGACAGAGTTTCTCAACAGCACTGGCTGCACCTTACATCAAATCCAGTGAGAACTGGATCTTTTACATTGGAATGCCACATTTTGGGTTTTTTTTTGTTTGCTTGTTCCTTTTTTTTTTTCCCCCTCTCTCTTTTTGACACAGGGTCTAAGTAGTCTCTGAACTATCTAGATCAGGCTGGCCTCAAACTCAAAAAGATCTTCCTGCCTCTGCTACCGGGCAGTGCTGGGATTAAAGACCTGTATCACCAGTCCTGGCTTTAAAAAAATGTCTTTACAAGAGAACTACAAATGAACACTTTAATAAAGTAATGATAGTTCTCACAGCAAGTCTAGAATACATTCTGACTATATCCACTTTGACATGCCATTCATTTGCTCGTCGATGCCAAAAAGGTTTGAGGATCTAGCTCAGAGTTCCAACTCCGGTGCGTTCCCTGGGGAAGCCAAAGGGGTGTGTGTGTGTGTGTGTGTGTGTGTGTGTGTGTGTGTGTGTGTGTGCGCGCGCTTGTGTTTAGTTCCCTGCATGGCAGCAAACGAACCCGTTAGTGAGAACCCAAAGGAGCAAAAAGCAGAAACAAAAACAGAACTTCCTTTTTCATGTCAAGCAGGCAATTTGGTTCTTTTAAATCTGTGTTAAAGCTCACAATAGGACTAGAGAGATGGCTCAGGGATCAAGAGCACTGTCTGCTCTTCCTGAGGTCCTGAGTTCAAGTTCCAGCAACCACATGGTGTCTCACAACTATCCATAGTGAGATCTGATGCCCTCTTCTGGCCTGCAGGCATACATGCAGGCAGAAAACTTTATGATGTATACACAATTAATAAAAAAAAAAAAAAAAAAAAAAAGCTCACAATAACCCAAAATGTTGGTCACCTCTTTAAACATGGTTCTTTTGGCCAAACCACTAAAAACATCTCCGCCAAACTTATCACGCTCTTTTCTTCAGAGCGCCGATCATTTATCATTTCACGGCCTTCTCCTTTCTCCCACTCAGAGCACCAGCACCTCTGAGCGTCTGATAGTGACCGAGACAATAAACTTGGTTCAGAGGAATAATAATGAAGGATGGACCTTTCCACTTGAAGTGGGGCGTTCCCAAAAGACGCCTGCTCAAGTCCGCTAACACACCCACAAGCAGCCAAGATGGGAAGCGAACTAAAAGGTTGAATGCTTTCAAGATAGACTGGCGCACCTGATACTGGGAGAGAGGGGGCTCCACGCTGCCACCACTGGGGCCTCGAAGGCGAACCACCAAAAAGGCACTGCCTTCTGCGTCCCACAGGAACAGTTCCCCTCCGAGGCCGAAGACCAGGTTTCTCGTCGGCAAATGCGGCGGCAGAGGCGGGCATGAAGGTGAAGTCGAAGTCGCTGGTTTATCCGCTTCGGCTGGACTCTGGTTTTTCAGACCTTCGCGGAGTCGCAAGAACACGACGTGGTTAGGAAGCCAGCTCTGCCACAGCTCCCCATCGCCCACAGGCCCCGCGGCAGCCGCCATCTTGGACCAACAGCTCTCGATTGAGGGGCGGTGGGGGGAAAACTCATGCTGCGCGTAGCCAATCCGTGGCCAGCATTCCACTCTTTAGCCTATAAGAGAGTAGGAATCCCGAGGAGTTGACCCAATAAGAAAGCATCGCTAGGGGAAAGACAGGGCTGCAGGTTGACGCCAAAGTGGGCTGGGCGGGGCGGAGTCAAGTGTGGGTTTAGGGAAGGCTTTGGTGCTACTGCTGGGCCAGTGTGTAGTAGCATTAAGAATGAGAGAGGTATATCTGATTGTCTACTGGACACCTTCCTCTGGGTAAACCCAGAACTTTCTCTCAAGACTCTCACCTTCCTCAGCCCACTTCTCAACTGCCACTGCTTCACCCATCCTTGGATTTCCCTAAATCTGTCTCTGTGCGGAGATAAGAGACTAACGCCCAGAAACTATAACTTCCAGAATCCTTTGCGTGCGTACAGGGGGCGGGGATTTGGGCGTCGCTTAAGGGATGAGATGGCCGAATCCTCGGGGTCTCCGCACCGCTTATTGTACAAGCAGGTGGGCTCGCCCCCGTGGAAAGAAACTTTCAGGCAGGTGAGTCTGAGGTTTGGGTCGTAATCACTTTTCTAACCTGTCCCAAGGACCTCTGTGTGCTCGCTTTAGCATTCGTCGTGGAGCAGGTGCCCTGTGTGATCTTCAACTCAAGTGTTTTGCTTTAGGACTGGGTCCTGGCTGCCGCCCTCTTCCTCCCGGGCTTTTGGCCCGAGTAGGTATTATTTTATCCCAGGATCCGACTTTGTTTAAAATTTTAAGTGTCATTACAGCAGTAGCAACATCACCACCTAACGTTGGGTTACAGAGGGAAGCACTCCATATGCACACATGGCGTGAGGAGTTCTTTTCTGAAGAGTCAGAAGAACATCAGTCACTGTTAGGAGAGTTGTACGTAAGCTCTCGTATCTTCTGAACTCAAGTAGTATTTCCCTGTTTGAAGCAGTATTTCCCTGTTCAGTAGTCTCTAAAGGAATGGGTGTATTCCAGAAGAACAACCCAGAAAAACAGTACTGAAAATATTATGTGTAGTAGTGTTTCTCAACAGTGAATGCTGACATTTTGAGGAGAAAGTTCTATTATGGGAGATTGTTCTGTACGATGTAGAACACTTAGATGCAGCATCCTTGGCGCCTCTACCTACAAAGTGGCATCAGTCAATAGCAGTTCTTCAAGCAGAGCTGAGACAACCACTTGGGGGTGGAGAGATCGCTCAACGTTAAGAGCACTTATGCTTTTGCAGAAGACCTGGTGGCTGTAACTGGTGTGGTGCACATAAACTCATATAGGCACACACATATACATGGGACCCTCCCCGGCCCCCGGGTTGTAAAGAACTATTGTACAAGAAGACCATTACTATAGCCATGGGTACAGTTGCAGGAATTTAGAATCCATATAAATGTCTGAAGTTAGTCTGTGGATACAGTTACTATGTATCCAACTGCCTTCATTCAGGATAAAATATGAGATATACGAACCCGGAAATACATGAATGTAATTTTACCCATCTGTGTTTGGAGGAGGACTTGAAGATAGGAAATTTTGCATCTTGAATTTTTATGTTTTTACCAACTAAGCATAAACTTGACCTTTTTCTTCTTAAACAATACTGCCCTCCTTTAACCTCCGCAGGGATGTCTTGAGAGGATGAGAAACAGCCGGCACAAGCTCCTGAACAGGTACCGCCAGGCCGCAGGTAGCACACTGGGGACAGCCTCAGACAGACTTCTTGTGCAAGAAGTAATGGAGGAAGAGTGGAATTCTTTGCAGTCTGTAGAGAACTGTCCAGAGGCCTTGCTTCAGGTCAGTCAAGGATCTCTTAGCTAGGGGACTACTCCATGAAGAACTTCTGGTGACCTTTTGGTATCTGTTTATCCAGGTCGTTTCAGTCTACCCACTTCCCAGACCCCAAGCCCAATTCTAACAGTCATTTGTCTCAGGGTTTTCTACTTTCATTTGAAGTATGTTGATGGTTCTGCATTATGGGATGCATATTAGGCCTGGCGCGGTCTTGCAGTATAATAACTTAGGAAATAAAAGAAAATTTCATTCTTGCTTTTTCCATTGGTTTTTAATTTTTTTTTTTTTTAAAAAAAGATGTATTTATTTTATGTACATGAGCACACTGTCACTGACACACCAGAAGAGGGAGCCTGATCCCATTACAGATGGTTGTGAGCCACCATGTGGGTACTAGGGATTGAACTCAGGACCTCTGGAAGAATAGCCAGTGCTCTTAACCCCTGAGCCATCTCACCAGCCCTGCTTTTTTTCATTGGAAATTTTGACTTGCTAAGAATGGGTTAGGGACCTCTCTTTAAAAAGGGTGTCTACATTCTTCAGTTTGGAGGTGTGTGTCTGTAGGAAACCCTTTACAGTGTATCAGGAAAGGCTGTGGGTTGGGGTCAGGATTTAGGAATTCCAAGTTTAGTTTTACTGACTCACAACTTTTACTGTGTTTCTTTGAGCCTTAGTTTTTACATTGACATAAAGTAGAGAAGATAACACAAGCATTATGAGAATTGTGTAACAAAACATGAAAAGCACTGTATAATAATGATTCATTTTCAGTAGCATCTGTGTGTTCTACAGTATGTTAATTTGTTAGCTTAACATCACCACAGTTGGTGCTTACAGTAGGCCTCTCAGGTAGGTCTTTTTCCAGCTTTACAAAAGCTAAAACAGCTTTTCAAAGACCAGACTTTATCACACAGTCAGTCTTAGAAGGACATTTACTTAACTGCTGCCTGATTTTTGTCTCCCTTAAATTTGGTGCTTTTGTATTTTAGTCATTTGTTGGTAGTTCAGCTTGGCCACATTACCGAACTGTCAGCAAGTTCTGCATGCGGACTAGGCCAGGCTAATTTTGTCCTTGGGGCAGCTCCCAGTTACAAATCCCCATGGGACGCGGTGGCCAATTAATACTTCATATGGAATGGGAAGACCCCATTCTCTCTGCCCTGTCCCTGCTTATGTCTTGCTCAGGGATTGAACCCAGGCTATTGCATGCTAGGCAAGCGTTGCTCCACTGAGCTACACCCCCTGCCTTCCACTCTCTTGTAGTTGGAATTGCCATTGAACCTAGCTGTGCTGCAGGACATCGAACAGGAGCTGTGGAATGAAGGTAACCCAGGCAGTCATTCCTGCTTATGAGCACCGACTAATGCTGGCCCTTGCTTGACTCAGGATTAGTTGTTCTAGGTTGTTTGGGTGTTAGAGGTTAAAGCCAGGGCCTTGGCTGGGACGGCAGACATTAAAGCTGTATCCTAATAACTAGGATTATTAGTTTTTTGTTTTTTGTTTTTGTTTTTGTTTTTTTTTGAGACAAGGTTTCTCTGTGTAGCTCTGCTTGTCCTGGAACTTGTTCTATAGACCAGGCTGGCCTTGAACTCAGATATCTACCTGCTTCTGCCTCTGAGTGCTGGGATTAAAGGAGTGAGCCACCAAGCACCTGGCAGGATTCTTATTTCCTGTTCTTACACCTCCATCATCAGTTAAGATCCTGGAGTCTCTGTTGAACTCTGAATTGCTGGCTGCTTGTCTTCCCAAAAGTAAGAGATTGTAGGGTTGTAGGTTCTGTGCCAGGAACTTCTTATTCAAGATGGGATCAGACAGAATAGAAAGTGTATCCTCACGGGTCTCATGGCTAGTCAACGGTAGAGTTGGGAAGCAGTTTCCATGTTTATTTTACCCTGCCTTTTGTTACTGTATGAAGCTGAACACTGGCTTGTGCCTGTAGTACAAGCTACTTGTGACTTAATGTGGGAAGGCGGGCTCTCAGGAAGATGCTTGAGCCATATAGTTTCAGGCCTGCCTCTTTGGAAAAAACGTTTATAGTAAACTTGTCACTTTGTGTAGGAGCAGACTTCTCCATATACACCCATTCTTCTCCTTTCTCGATTGATTGTCGGAAATTTTGTGAGCGACTGCTTCTTGAGGTTCTCATAGCACCGGTAGAATACAGTTTTGCATCTTATGTTATGGTGACTTATTCCACATAGCTTTATCTTGACTTGGTTTCACATTTATCTGTAAAAGAAAGAATAGACCCTTTCCTGTGGATACAAGACAACCTTGGGCTTTTTGCCTTGCAGAAAAGTCCATCATAAGTGAGTACGAGAAGGGCTTACAGTTTGATGAAAGTTGTCTCAACAGCATGTTGGCGGAGTGGGAAGCAAACCCCCTCATCTGTCCTGTGTGTATAAAGTAAGCATTTTAAAAGTCCTTTTAGCGTTATCAGATCTCATCTCCTACTCCAAAGTGTGTCTAACTCCTCTGTCCCCGAGTTTGACCAGAAGGTAAAGGGAGCCAGCTTTTGTTACCACAGTGATCCGGGAATCCTAATTCTGTCTCTAGGTACAACCTGAGAATTATGAACAGTGTGGTCACGTGTCCGTGTGGCCTGCACATCCCATCTCACGTAAGTGTCCACACGGATTTCCCTACATGCAGACTGTATTAGAGGGCCTCTAGTGGGTGGTTGGAGTCAGTTGTGTAGCAGTCATAATAACTGAAGGGGAAAGGGTTATTTTAGTTATGGTTTCAGAGGGGACAGTCCGTCATGGCAGAGAAAACATGGCAGAGTGACTCCATGGCGGTGAAAGCCAGGACTCAGTATCTTGCCTAAGAGATACAAGACCTATCCCTGGTAGCCTGTGTGCACCAGAAAGACCTTAAGACCAAACCTGATGTACATTCACCTTTAGTACCCTGTATGCATGCATATGCATGTATGTCTGTGCATCATGTGTATGTCTGGAGCCCTGGAGGTGTCACTCCAACTGGGTTTTACACTGCACTGGGAATGGAGCACAGTGCTTCACGGTTGTTAGGTGCTCTCTACCGCCTGAGCTACATCCAGTCCCCAAAGTGTAAAGCTCCAAAGAGTCAAACTGTGTTAGCTGATTGGTGTGAGGATTCAGCTTTTCAACCTGTTGGTTAAACAGTATTTACCGTCAGTCGCGGTTGCACTTTCTTAGTCAACAGACCTGACAGAGCAGAAGCTTCGGGCCTGTTTGGAAGGAAATGTGAACGAGCACAGTGCACACTGTCCCCACATCCCTGAATTTTCAGTCACCGGTGGAACAGAAGAAAAGCCTAGTCTTCTGATGAGCTGCCTGGTAAGCCTCCATGGGATGTAGGCAATTTTAAGAGCCCACTAGCAGTTGGTTCTGTTCTCCTCTTGGGGGAGGTAATGGCTTCGAAACGTGGAAATGGTTCATACATTTTATTGAGGCATTTGCTTCATAAAGTTAACAGCTGGGTGTGGTGGCACTTGTCTGTAATCCCAGTACTTGGGAGGCTGAGGCAGGAAGAGTTTAAGGCCAGTCCAGCCTACACAGTGAGAACCTGTCTCAGAAACAGATGTTGGGCAGGCAAGATGGCTCAGTAGGTATAGAGCACTTGCTGCCAAGCCTGTGTTCAATCTGAACGTGAGCTCACCCCTTGGATCTCTTGTGGTGGAAGCTGAGAACTGATTCCTGCATGTTTGTTGTGTTCTACAACATAATGGTGTGCACACTAGGATTAAAACACACGAAATGAGTAAGTTCAAACAGCCTGATAAGACAAGGGAGGAATAGGCTTAGAATTGTGCCCAACGCTGGTCTGGAAATTGGAGACTGTGGCCACGCTGCATGCTTTTGTTAGGTCAGCAGCAATAGTTGATCTCCGCATCAGGTCATGGTCACGAGTGCCGGATTGCCACCCTGGCACTGCTTTTGCAGAGACGCAGGACCCGAAGCACAGTGGAGCAACACGTTTTATCTCTCAGGTGTGAGGGACAGGACCACAGGAGCTGCCTGTCTTAGAAACCTCGTTTGCTGTGGGAACCAGTATTAATATATGACATATTTGCATGGCTTACAGGCCCCACGCAGGGGCAACTAAGGTGTCGTGGACTGCTGTAACATGCCAGATACTAATAGCCTGACCCTTTACATAAAGTTGTCCAGTGTTTTTGGGCTTGAGCTCTACCCTCCCACTTGTTTGCTTATTTTACCCCCACTGTATATTGATTTTTTTTCCCTCTGGGGGTTGGTACATAATGGGGGTTAGATAATGTAATGTGTTTTTGTGAATGCATTAATGTGGGACAGTTGAAGAGGCATGGGCTAAATGGCCTCAGCCTCTGCCTTCCTAGAAAATGGTACAGTGCTGAGATGGCTGTGAGAAATGCCTTGCAAGCACCAGGGCCTGTGTTTGGATCCCCAGAACCCATATAAAAAGCCATGTAGACATGGTGGCCACCTGTAATCCCTGAATTCATGAGACCAGGGGCAGGGAGATGCTTGAGAAAAGCTGGTTGTTATAGACTAGCAAACAAGGAACTCCAGGTTCAGCTAGTCACTGTGTTAGTAGAGCCATTCATTGAGGGAGACACCTTGTCAACCTGAGGCCTGCATACTCACATGAAGAGAAATAAGCACACAAGCCATGTAGAACTTCAAGTGGTAGCAAATGTTAAAATCTGCTTTTGAAACAAGGTATACATAGCCCTGAGGGCCCTGGACAGCCTTGCTACATGTACCTGCCTCTGCCTCTGCCTGTGCAGTGCTGAGGGTTAAAGGCATGCACCAAGTTCTTTAAAAGTCAGTTTCAAGTAGGTGGAGAGGTGGCAGTGGCTAAGAGCACTGTCTGCTGTTGTAGAGCACTCACAGACATAAATAAATCTTACCAGGTCCCGGTGATGGAAGAGGAGCTAGCAGGCAGGCACGGCCATGTGTGCCATAGTTCTAGCCACCAGGGAGGCTGAACTAGCATAATTTGAGCCCAGTAGTTCAAGACCAGCCTGAGCAAGATAGCCAGACCCTAACCTCAAAGCAGGTGATTGCCTGACTGCACCTGCTCAGCTTTAAACAGCAAACCTGATGGACACTCACCTCTAGTCCCCTATAATGACAAAACAGCGTGTAGCCAATGAGTGGCGGTTTGAGAGGCCAGTGCTATGAGAAGCCACATTTTCATCCCAGCAGTGGCTATGCTAGAGACCATTGTTGAGTAAGAGCTGTCACCACAAAGACGAGAAACTGGAGGAGGAAAAACTCTATTGAGCAGGCTCCAAGTTCAGTCCTGAGAGGTATGTACACATTTGAAATTTTCAGTGTCACTAGGTCTCAAAGGCACATGAAGGAAAACTGGGTTCAGATCCAGTGATAGTTGAGACAGTGGGGTAAGATTTCAGATAGTAAGGATGAGGTGATGATGTGGCTCACTTCGGGGCCACTGTGAGGCAGACTAGACTATCTGGTAAATCCCAAGTCTGTCAGGCTGGACAAGCCCCAAGCTGTCAGGTTTTGCTTTCTGAAGGTACTTGGTCCTAGCTTATAAGCTACACTGTTGATGGCGTCAGTATGGCCAAACAGGTCCATGAAAGGTGTGGCTTCTTTGATAAAGTATCCAGTGAATTAACTCAGTGGTTCTACTTGTAGTACACCCGTCATGACTGCTGACAGCTGTTAGCCATGTAAGACTTAACTGTTCATGTCTAGGATATAATTTACACTAACGTGTTTTCTATTTAATCCAGGCTTGTGACACTTGGGCTGTGATCCTCTAGTCCTGACCTCATGGCTGAAAACAACTCATTTCCTAAGAGGGCCTTTTGTATATAACTGATTTTATATTAAAACTTTTCAAACATCTCTGCTCTTGTGTTCTGACGTAGGGTGAAAGAAAAGTCGGAACTTTCCTGGAGGAGATGAAGTCAGATTTATTGTTCATCATCATGTCATACAAAAATCTACAAATAATAGATGTGTACAGGAAAAGAGCCCAAAGGAATAGTAAATGGAGGTGTAACGGCGATAATTTAAACTTGCTTTCCCCCATATATTAGGATGACAGCCATTTCAAAGCATAGTTGTGATGTCAAGGCAGCTTTTGCTCGCCCACCAGAGCTGGCCGTTTAGATTGAGGCCTTCAGTCTCACAGTTCTACTGACTCTTGACAAAGCTTTTGAGGTCCTCAAGAAAGGTGATATATTCCTGGTGCTCCAGGGCTGTGCTGAGCTCCACCAACTCATCTGCAAAAGTGTTATCCACCCCTCGGTCCGCAAGGAAATCCATTAGGTGGTCATACAAGGCCTGCGGAGAGAAACATACTAGCCTGAAAAACAACAGAACAAAACCAAAGTGGTTTGGCAAGGTCCTCTGACCTTCCCATGTGGTCCAGTGCATGTGTGCAAACAACAGTTTTCCCTCCTGTAAGGCTACTTCCTCCCTTCTCTGCAAAAGCCAAGCACCAGCCCCTCTCAGCCAGCACTCACCCAGTCCAGGGAGTCTGTGTTGAGTGTGTAGTTTGTATCCCTCCACTCAGAGTCACCAGTGGTCTGAAAGCTCACTTCCTTAATAGAGAAAATGTCACTCTCGGCCTCATCTTCGTGTCCGATCTGAGAGACAGCAAAGGTAAGTAAGTGAAGTGCCAAGAGGACCTGCAGTTCCAGCCCTGCTCCCACCCCACTCTCACCATCTTCCCCTCTGGTCTAGACTACCAGACCTTTCCCGCGCATGCTACACAGGTCGGGAGACTCCACCTTACCAACCTCGTCCTCAGGATAGTGGCAGTCCAGTACAAGGGTCTTCTTGCCATCAGTCTTTGTAACTTCAACCACAAAATTGGGAGTTGATGTCAGTTCTGGCTGGAGAGACAGGAATAAGTCAGCACATGCCAGTGTTGGTAGGGTGCCCCAGGAAGTTCAGAATGTCCGACAGCCACGCCATTAGGTTATTATTACCCATTTCTTAGCCTTAGGCAGTGGATAAGGCACTCAAATCTTCCAACAGCCCTAAACAGGTTATCAATCACATGGGTTTAGAATGGCATCTCTGCTCCCCCACACTGCTGAAGCACAGACCTAGACCTCCTTCCCCTTTGACTGTTTTGGTACAGGATCAGAGCCTGGAACATAGGGGCTCTAGCTAAGTGGCCACCTTAACAGAAATGGCAGAACCTTCCCTTTACTGTGACCCAAAGGACGGGCCCAGGCAGCGGATAAGGAGTTGGGTACAGGCTAGGATAGAAGCACAACAGGGAACTCCGCTCTTCATGCTTGTCAGTACACAAGACTGCCATCTGCTTAGTCAGATGGCCTGGGGATCCTGTGGCCCCCTCAGTGGTTGGCTCCTAGGCCAGGCACACTATTTCTAAAATGTCTGAATACTATCTAGACCCAGTCACGAGGGCCAGCAACTAAAGGAAAAATCTCAACTGATCAAATGTTAAAAATCTCTTAAGGCTGAGCTGGCAAGGTGGTTCACCGGTGTTTGCTGCCAAAGCCTGATGTTTAACCCTGGAACCTACATGGCAGAAGGATGGAATTGACGTTCCTATAAGTTGCTTTTGACCTCTACAATTGCACGCATAAGCCCCAAACATACAAATAAACACAATTTAAAAAGCCCCGCCCCCGGCCTTCCTATTTTGGTCACATGACTAGTGTTGATTACCCACTTGTCATCTTTCACACTGAAAACACTCCAAACGATAGCTTCTGGATACTAAGTACCCCCACTCCCCAACACTGGCAGGGGTGAGGGCACAGGCCCGTGATAAACCCTAAGCCCTTAGGGGACAACACTCTACAAACATGGTCCATCCACAACTCCAGCTAAAACTCACTCGGAATGACTGCATTACAGGTCTCAGGAGGCTCACCCTTCACCTCACCCTAGCAGGGAGGATTTTAAAAAGAGTGAAAGTGAAACAGTTCTTGCTTTTGGGGACAGAAATCTTGGCTGTCTGCCATGTCACTGCTTACCTCCTGCTCTTCGGCCTTCTGCCCCTGTGAGGGCTCCTCTTCACCATCAAAGGTTGGAGGGATGCTATTGTTAATGTTGAAAGTGACAGTGATCCTAGAAAGGCAGGTAGAGATACACCAAGGTACACATTAACCTAGTGGTAACAGGAGAGCAAGGCCCACTGAAACAATGTCTCCATCCTAGCCACACAGGGAAGTGAAGAGAATTTCATCTGAAGTGTACCTACAAGTTAAATGACTACAGCTGTGGATGAAGCTGCCAGGTTGGTGTCCTGGGGTCTTCCCATGGAAGCTAATGGAGGTGGACAGCCATCTGCCCCGGAAAGCCTCACAGCCACTGCAGAGCAGATTCACTTTGCACAACCACAAACTAGGAACTGAAACACCTAGTGGCTTCTTTCCCTTCTGGGGGGATTCTGGAGCTCAAATAAGTACCCTGCCCATGCTTGGCGGAAGTTCACAGCTGCACCCTGGCCCTTGTGTGACTGTAAGAATTCTTATGTGATGGACAGCACCTGTTCTAAAGTCAGAGACAGTTCCTTTGTCTCAACACCTGGAAAAGAAGTTCCGCTTACACAGATTCAGAGGGCCAACCAACCCAAGAAGAGTGTACTGGGGGCTGCTCCCTGGAGTCCAACTGGGCAATGCCTTGCTGCCACTTTGCCCCCGAAAAAAGAATGGCAAGGTGAACCAAAAGGCATGTACAACCTGCGATAGCCCAGACTAAACCCACTTCTTCCTTCCCTCCCTCCTTCCCTCTCTTATTTTGGTTTTTCAAGACAGGACTTATTTGTGTAGCCTTGGCTGTCTTAGTACTTGCTGGTGGACCAGGCTGGCTTTGAACTTACAGAAATCTACCTGTCTATGCCTCCCAGGGTGATAGAATTAAAGGCGGTGAGCCCCACCGACACTCAGCCTGGCCTTGAACTTTCTAATCTACACACACACACTTACTGCTAAGCTTATAAACCCCCGCACCCCCAATAAAACTTTCTTGTACACTGTGCTCCTGAAGCACTGGGGATGGATCCTGGAGCCTCACACAAGCTAGAGAAGCACTTAAGAGTCCAAGTAGACTTAGCCAAGGAAGACTGTGGGTGAATGGGTAACACGAAACAGCACAGACAAGGGTTTAACGGTTTTAGGGGTGCCAGGTGTGGTGGCGCATGTCTGCAACCTCAGCACACAGGTGTCTGAAGCAGCAGGACCCAGAGTCTGAGCCCAGTCTATGCTACACGGCAGCCACACAGAGACCTTGTCTCAAACCGAATCCCTTGAGGAGAGGAAGAGCTAAGTTTGGCTAAGAACCTTCTCCCTTTGTCTGATGGCCTTTCTACATGGTAACTTCTTCCTGTGACTTAACAGTTACACACGTGCACTTTCAACTATTATAAACACAAGCCAGACGGGAGTTCTAAACAAATGATTTACCAGTACTATTAAACAACAAAACAACAACCCAATGCTTAATCCAGACTGGCACAGCACCCCTCATTAATAACCCAATAACTGCGTTTGCCCCTCCCACAGGCTTCCCTCTACATACTCTGGAGCTGCTTCAGGTCTCCTTAATACAAGCCATAGAAGCTTGTATTCATTCAGTGAATGCACTCCCTGGAACCTAAGAACTTTCCCAAGTTTAATGCTTTCTTAAAGCCATTTTATCAAAGCATTGGGCCTAAGCTCAGGCTCTTCTGGGGATGGTCAGAACAGGATGCTGTAACCAGGAACTTCTGACTTGAGAATCCAGTATACAACCCCTGGGCCAGTACTTACTTTTCTCCGGCAACTTTGCGCAATAATTTAGCCTCCGTGCCGTTCACTTCCAGCTCCCAATCTCCAGACATTTTGGGAAGGGACTTATGCTTCTGGATCTTCTTTTCTTCCTTAATTTCATCAGTCAAAAATTCAACAAAGGCCTTGTCTCCTAAAAGAAAGGCCAAAATGATCAACAGTGAGAAAAGGTAGTTGCTCTAACCGATTGACTCGGACTGCGTGTAATCTATTCTTAAGGCTGTTCTAAGACTGTAGCGTAAATCACGCCTCAAAACGTCCGTTCCTCACTCTATAAAAACACCAGGATATATTTACTGAGCTGAACTGATATTACTTATCATGAGATGGTTATTTCTCATCATGAACTCATTACTATTACTTCCCGTATAAAACAAAAGAATTTCCAACTATCCTCTTCCATGTCCAAAAAGACGTGGACCCAACAACCACACTTTGAAACCACGACCCTACCGACTTTGCTAAGCCACATTTTCAAGACGCGAGAAGGGGAACCTGCGATCATGAGGGCCAGTTCCGAGCTGGATCGCCGCATTCCGACTAGGGTGCGTGAACCTTACCTTCCGTGTGCAGAGCGCCGCAGCCGCACGCGCAGGGAACCGGGGGCTGCAGGAGGCCAGAGCGCCGAGCGGAGCCGGCTCGTACGCTGAGCAAACCGAAGGGCCGGAGGCATGGCCGGGGCGCGGGCTGCAGTAAATGCCGAAGCGGCGGGGCCGGGATGGAGGCTCGGAGGCCCGTGGCGGCGGCACCCAGGGCGCGGGGCACGCAGCGCAGCAGAGGGAGCATCGCGGGGTGGACACGTGCAAAGGGAAGGACGACCGGGCCAAGACACCGTGTGACCTCGCGAGCCGCCGGAAGCCCCGCCCTCGCCCGGGAAGCGCTATCCACGTCGGAGGACTGCAGTACCCGGGCCGGACCGCACCGCGCCCTCTGCTGGGAGCCGCCAGCGCAGCCCGAGAGGCCTTGGCTCAGCTGTATTCTACCCTGGCCATCAAATCTCCCTTGCTGCCCGTTCTCCCCAATTCACCTGCTTTTCTCAACCCAAGCCACACTTTGTTACTTCGTGGAATACGCTCAGGTCTCATCCCAACAAAGATCACTTAGCGGTCTTCTGAAACCGCCTAGTTCTGAAAAGCTCAGACTGACCTGCATGCAGCTGCTGTGGAGTGGGCATCCAGGCCTCACATTAGACCCAGAATCCCAAGAACAGGATGAAGGATTTATGCTGGAAACCTCTGCACCCCCTAACAATTCGTGTACCGGTTTTAATGGACCATCGTTTTTTTTTTTGGGGGGGGGGGAGCAGGAATAGATGGCTTTCATCATCACATTTAGGTTGAGAATCAGGGATAACAGGCTGGAGACAGGGCTCAGTGGTTAAGAGCACTGTTGCTCTTACAGAGGCCTGGAGTTCTATTGCCAGCATCCACACGCCTTCTCACAACCATCTACCTCCAGTTCCAGGGCAGCAGACACCCTCTTTTGACTTTTACCAACACCATGAACGAACGTAGTGCAGACATGCAGGCAAAACTCTCAAGGACATTAGAAACACACACACACAAAACAAAACCAACAAAATCCAAAACCCAACCCAAGAAACAAAAACAAAATTTAACCAACCGAATTTCACACACACACACACACACACACACACACACACACACACACACACACCCCCCAAAACCCCGCTCATGCTCTCTGGTCCTAGCATCTGGGAGGTAGAGGCAAACAGCCGAGTTTAAGGTCAGCCTGGTTACACAGCATGTTCCAGAACAGCCAGGGTTACATAAAAGACCTCTCAAAACACCAAAAGCAAATGTTGGATACCGAGTCTTACTGAATGAATGGCAATGAAACTACTGTTTAATATTCTAAACAGCATTCTTTAAATAAGGGAAAGGAGGCCCAAAATAAGAGGCCACACAGATCGTATACAAGATTCAGGTTTTTATGGACTTAATAGTCAAAAGTAATTTTTGAGCATTATATACAAGAACTGTTTCTTATGTTTGAGATCAGAGAGATTAGAGTGCAAGTCCAAATCCACTTCTTATTTTTCTACACTACAGCAATCGATATAAAATTGTTTCCTCACAGGTATAGTCTAGCTTATGTGCTCAAGGAATGGCATCTTAGATGCATGGCCACAGTTCCAAACAGGTCCTGGTAGGTAGCTGCAGACAAGGATTGTGTCACAGTAAATATGTTGCTGTGTTTTGGAATTCTGTTACAAGAGAGCAAAGGCTCTCACAGGGGACTGGTAATGAAACTTGTCCCGGGTGTCGTGGCCATGGTTACAGAGAAGATAAACACCGGCAGGACGCAGGGCTGCTAACTGAAGTCCAGCTGCTTGTTGGAGGCTAGTCTGTGCAGACTGGAGTCTTCATGTTGGAGAGTTTGCCAACTGGAAAAGCAGCTTAGGTTGTACTGTAGTAAAATCACCAAACATTTCACTTTCTGAAGGAAGCTTGAAGAGTGCTGTCCCTTCGGCTTAAGACAAGCATTAACTTCTTTGTAGTGATCTGTGGAGTCAGAATGGGGTTCCCACCTGATGTAATCCCTGAGCAACTGTGTTGAAAGCTAATTTTTTAAAAAGCTTAATAAAAAACTAAATACTCTATTAGAATTCTCCCACAATGTTTGGGTGGTAAGCAGATTTCTGTACAGATACGTTAGTTATGTAGAAACGGTATCCTTCACTCCTTTTTCTGGGGAGCCCCAGTCCTCTCTGCAGCAGTCCCTCCAGGTTAAAGTCCTAGGCCTCCTCTGGAGCCAGCCACTGCAATCTACGTTTCCTTTAACCCAGAAAACACCTCTTAGTTTACTAAGGAACAGAAACTGTCCATTGCTGAGGAATATATTACCTACTCCTTGTTTTCTTTAATTAGCATAATGAGTGCTCTATTAAAAATACAAAAGTTCCTCTTGCCAAGCAAGGTTAAATAAACCTTGCATAAATACAAAAATACACTTAAAAAGAAAACACATTCTGGAGAGCATTTCAGACAGTTGATAATGTGACCATTTTATCAAAGAAATAGTCGCAAGTACTCAGACAACCCTAAGTCCTGGCTAAAAGCTTGACTAACCATGGCTAGGGTTATAATAAAGCCTAGACCAGACTCAACAGACACAGCTGTGGACCAATGAGATCCTGGCAATGGAAGTGCCCAGTCAGGCTACGCTCTCTGGAAAGAGCTTGTTGGACCCAGTGAAGAAAGTGGCCACTGTCTTCGAAGTGCCTTGAAGGTAGTTTGGCCCATTGCTTATAAACAGTACAATTCATTGTATAAATGAGAAAATCCTAGTAGTACAGATGTGTTTGGATCAATTAAGCACAATAAAAGGGCTAGCTGCACCCCCCAACTCCCCCAGGTTCAAACATTCTCTGTGAAAGTGTGCTTCCCAGCTTCCTTCACTTAGATACAAGGCCTACCCCAGGCTGGCCTAGAACTTGCAGCCCTCCCATCTCAGCTGGGATTATAGGTATGTACCACCATACCGGGGAATGTTTGCTCCTGATAATCAGCTAAGAGGAATATTTTCCAATTGGGAAAAGGATGTGGAGGCTTTTCTTATTCACTCTAACAAATGGAGAAAACAAAGGTTCGAGAGTGGTGACTCGGTAGGAAGTAGCAAAGCTAATTGTCCCCAGGTCTTTGCAAAGAAGACAGACCACTGAAAATTAATGAGATCAAAAACACAAAGACTGGCCAGGGGTGGTGCACGCCCTTAATCCCAGCACTTGGGAGTAAAAGGCAGGCAGATCTCTGGGCTTGAGGCCAGCATGGTCTATAGAGTGAGTTTCAGGACAGGCAGGGCTACACGGAGAAACCCTGTCTCAAGTAGTTTACAACCAACTAACCAACCACCAAAACTAAGACTAGGTGTAGGAGGAAGGACAAACTGATGCTCTGGCTTCGGAGCCACGAAGCTCCTGTCTCTTCCCTCCTTCCCATCTAGAAGCTGTGACTCGGACAGACTTGAAATAGGTGTGACTCTTCTCTCGTGCACACATTCGCAGGTGCTCAGTTAAAGAGAAAATTGCCACAGGGCTTCAAAAGGCCACTGCACTACAAAGGTGGCTTCCCAGTTTCAGGAAACCTGCTAGTCTCCTGAAAGCCTGCCGGGAATGTGCAACCAGAGGCCCTGGGGACCAACCAACGAACTCCTTGCTGGTCTCTGCTTGGAGACTGACAAGAGAATGTGGTACACCTGAGCCACAGGTCAGAATATACCTTACTGTGTGTGGGAGCAATATTCCCATTTTCTATTTAAAAGACACACAGGTAGGATTAAAGTAGAAGTAGGGGCTGGGGACTGGCTCAGAGGCAAAGTGTTTTGCATAGCATGCAGGAGGCCCTGGGATCCACAGGGGAAGGAGTAAGAAGGGGGGAGAAACATTTCAACAAATTGGATCTCCTATGACTCCTCCCCCAGCCACAAGAACTCAAGGGACTGTGCTGTACCTAATTAGTATCACAAAGCACAATGGCTTACAAGTCACTGATTGTCTTATCTTGTACCTGGCAAATCTCTGGGTAATATTCTGTTCATTTTCTCTAAACTTCATTACTCTGAACTCGTAAGTCTTATCCCTCTCTGGCATATGAGGAAACTGAGGCTCGGATGTTAATTCAGTCACCCAAAACTGCATAGTCAAACCTGAAGCACAGCCTCAGTTTCTCATGGTCTAAGCACGACCATGTCTGCATGGTTGAGTCTGAGAGGCCTCATCAATACTGTTAAGCTCCTGAAGTTGAGAGTCTGGCTGCAAGCTTCTGAGTCTGTTTGGAAGACAGCTGTGATCTAAGCTCCAGGCCCAGCTGGGATGGCTCAGTTTCTGGCCGTTCTCAGCTTCCTCCTGAAGTAGTCAGGGGCAGCCTCGTACAGCCACTCGGCATCCACAACACACAGGTCACGCATGTAGCATTTGTTGGTGTAGAGCAGTGAAGTGTATACCACGCAGGCAGGCTTGCAGTGGAAGAGGACAGATGATGGGTGGATGGCCACTGGCTGATGTGTGTCTGTGGTGGCATAGGTGCCATCTGGCTGGAGTTCAGCAGTACTCATAAAGAGGCTGTGAGCCAGGCAACGGCGGACACTCTCCATGTCCCCTCGAGATGACATGATTGGCATTGACATCTGTTTTAGAAGAAAGACAGGAAAGATCTCAAACATTAATTCTCCCAGCATTGCACACTGCATGCTAACGTACAGCCAACAGTGAGATCTGATTGGTATCCAAGAATGTTGTTTTAGATGCCTTAGGCAGCAGCCTGGGTAAAGGATGAGGACCTGGATGAGGGAGGATAGACTGAAATAAAAACTAAACAAAACAGAAAATTGTTAGCCTAGGACAGTTGAGAATGGGAGAGATATCCACATAGGCTACACGCTATATACAGGTTGGGTGTCTTGCGTAGCAATTTCCTGAGATAAAACCATCCAGCTGACGCCGCTGGGTGGATGGACCTGTGGAGCCACTCACCTGCCCTGAGCTCACTGACAGGGACTCCGACAGTCTCTTCACACCCACAGCTGCAGCCCTCCCCCAGAGAGTTGAAGACTTGGTGGGATTTGAAAGCAGAGACTGAGCCTCCTGGAGATCACAGTGCAGAGGCTGCCTTCCCCTCCTCACAACACACTCAAGACAAGCTCCCTCGATAGAAAAGCAGCCATTCTGGGTGTATAAACTACAGAGACCCTGCAAGGCGGAGAAGCTGCTGGCCCAGACACTGCAAAGCTGGGTGCAGCTGGCACAGGGATCTGAACATAAAAAGGGGAGCCACCCCCGTGAAGACACCTTCAGCAGACATGGGACACTCGTCCAGCACAAATACAGGAAGGACAGGGGCAGAGATTCCTTTCTCCTCACCCCATGCACTGAGCAGCCTCCAAGTTTCAAGTACACAGTGAAGCTATTACATAAGACCCTGGTGCCTTCCGATTGCTCATTTTATCTTTCTCCTCTACCCCCGCCCTTTGTTTTTTACAGACAAGGTTTTTTTTGTGTAGCCCTGGCTGGCCTATAATTATCTTAGTAGACCAGGCTGGCCTTGAACTCAGAGATCTTCCTGTCTCTGCTTCCCAAATGCTAGGATTAAAGGCATACACCACTACCTCCTGGCAAGTTTTTTTTTTTTTTTAAACCAGAAAATAGTTATAAAGTTTCTAAAACTTATGCAAGAGGTCCAAGGTTCCCGCCTAGCACCACCCCCACAAAAGGAATGCAAATCACTGATACAATGTAAACTATGTAAAAGACAAGTTAAATGGCTCAGTGGAAGAATGTTGCCGAGTGGGTTCAATCAACAGTGCTAGGGTGAGATGGGAATTGAGAATGGGGAGAGAAAACAAAACAAAACAAAACAAAACAAAAAAACCAAAAAACTTAAACTACAATGGATTTTTATGAATAAACCATAATTGTGAGGGAGAAAGTAGAATTATGAGTAACTTTTATATTCTTATGTATTTAAAGTTTTTCTACAACTAGAATTTTTATACCACTGGCAACAAGCAATTCAAGAACCCCACAATAAAATAAAAACTGTTCCTTGAAAGGGAGGTACTACCTTTAAGCAGATGTCCCTTAGCTGCGCTCTGACTTCAGCTACTAGGAGCATGTTCTTGCTGTTGACAAAATTCTCTTTGCACCAGTCCTGTATAAAAAAGGAGATGAATCTTAATGCTCTCGTGTCTAAGCAGAGGACACATGCACATACCGAAACCTGATGGCAGAGCTGAATTCAGAGGCTAATACCAGTGTCAAAAGGAATATAGGAACATACTTCATACTGAAAAGTATGAAGTAGAAGAAATATGAATTATTTAAAGGAAAATAAAACAAAGATTCTTGTCCTAGGGTCACCATGAAAAGCTATGGGCTGAGATGCACGCACCACCATACCCATAAAGAACATGGGCCTCTAGAGTCCGAGGTCAACCCCGCTACATATATAAGCAAGACCCTGCTTTAAAGACAAACGAGTGGCATCCTGTCAACCGAACACACACACCAAGGGCAGAACAGTGCATTAAGGAAGGACTCAGAACTTTTTACTGGACCTTTTCTTGTTCATTTAAATATAAATTGAGAGCCGTCGAGATGGCTCAGCTGGTAGATGCTTTTAGCCAAATCTGAATACCTGAATTAAACCTCATGCACCCATATCATGGAAGGAAAGAACCAACTCCTACGAGTTGTCCTCTGATCTCTATAGGTACCATGAGGCACATCTGTGTATGTGTGTGCACACACCCATGCACACCCATACAAAGTGTAAACATAAACAAACTAAGGTAAATATAGCAAAGTTAAATGTTAAAATTGCTAAATGCTAAAACTGTAGGGCACCTTTTTAAAAAATGCACACTAAGGCACAATTATAGATTTATTAACAAAGAGAGGATATATTCCCATTTTCCATTTTAGTATAAGGAACTGAAATATCTTATCAAAAACCAGAATAAAAATTGAGCAGGTAAGAAAGCAAACCATCTTATATGGTTTGAATCCTCTCCAAAGCTTCAGTGAATCCCTATTGCAAAACATTAAGTGGAAACAATTCATCATGATATTTGTGGGCCAGTAAGATGGTTTGAGAATAAAGGGCTTGCCACAAGCCTCATGACCCAAGTTCAAGCCCTGGAATACACATAGTGGAAAGCAAGAAGGGAAACTGTCCACTGACCTCCATATACCTGCTCCGTCCTCCCTCAGAGCTTTAATCTCAGCACTTCAGGCAGATCTGAGTTTGAGGCCACTTTGATCGACACAGTGTATTCAGGACAGCCGGGGGCCACATAGTGAGATCTTGTCTCATAAAACGAAACAAGCTGGGTGGTAGACCTCTGTGAGTTTGAGGCCAGCTTGGCTTACAAAGACAGCCAGGGCTACACAGAGAAACTCCGTTTGATCAAACCAAACCAACTCCCCTAAAAATAAATAGCTAGGCATAGTCGCACACGCCTTTAATCCTAGGGGTCGATAGGACTAAGCATACATAGGAAATTCAGCCTATATAGGACGTTCCATGCCTCTTGAGTTACACGGTGAGAATCCATTTAAAAGACACAACAAACTTTAAAAACTTAGGGACTTGAGAGACAGGTCAAGGGTTAACTCAGCCTGCTTTACCAAAGGACCATGCCTAGTATTTAGCACTCATATAGTAGCTTACAACCATCCCTGGGAATATGACACTTTCTTCTGTTCTCTTAAAAAAACAAAAACAAAAAACCCCCAAAAAACAGCAAGCATGTGGTGCCTAGATACTCAAAAAGGCATGTGTGTGCGCAATGCACACACACCCCAATTTTAAAATGACATCTGGAAAATGACTAGGTTAAATAAGACCAAAAGATAGAGCCCATAACTGAATTCCCATCGGTCCAGACACACGGATATACACACTGCCTTTCTCTTGCCGTGTGATGCTCTGTTCTACCTTAAAGCATCAGATAAGACCTCTAAGTCTTACCAGTCTAGAACATGAGACAAAAGAAATCTCTTTTCTTTATAAAATGGCCTTCCTCAAGTATTTCTTTACAGTAGTGAAAAATGGGCTGTAGCTGGAACTGGCACCTGCCTTTAGTTGCAGTACTCGGAAGGCAGGGGCAGGTGGGTATCTGTTCATTCAAGGCCAACCTCCAGGCCAGCCAGGGACATGAGAGTCCTTGTACCCTTTCCCTCTCCTCCAAAAAAATGGGTTAATTCTAGTGGCTAAGATAGTCTTTAATTACTCAACTAACCTGTCCACAGAGTCTATTAAACGCAAGCAGAACAAACACCTGAAATAACATTTCTAGCGATGTCCCAGCACTTACACGTGTGTGTGTGTGTGTGTGTGTGTGTGTGAGAGAGAGAGAGAGAGAGAGAGAGAGAGAGAGAGAGAGAGAGAGTGCACGCTCACCTTATTCCCACCTATGTTTTTGAAGGTCCGATAGATATTGAGCAGGGTGATATGATCCCCCTCACTGGATATGAATTTCTTCCGGACACTCTGCACCTCATCTCTCCGGGCAGGAGGGTTGTAGAGGACACTGTCTACAGACAGCAGGGAGACTATGGTCAGAATCTCTTCTGTACAGTGGAATTTGGAGGACAGGAGGATAGTCTGGAAAGTCAAATGTAAAATGCATGAGTCAAGTTTCCTACCTTCTGAAGAGTGTTTCTGTACACTCTTTTAGCTTCCCTTAAAAGAGTGTGGTGGCTTTAAGACCATAATGCTGTGTCAATGCCTTTCACGTCTTTGTAAAACAGAAAGATGCCATCCCCACAGGACTCCAAATCTTTGTGGGTAGGGTTGTGACTGATGTCTGAATCTCACTCACTACACACATCAGCACCGTACAGAGCAGGGGTCTGAGTCTCATGCACAGCACAAAGGAGTGTCGATGTGCAGTTAGCAAGTGAGGTTAGCTCAGGAGCACTGGGCTTAGGCATGTCCTAACCTGTAAGGCAGAGAAAAGGCAATGAGGAGGAGGGGTCATTTACTTTGGCAAATTTTGGTTCTAAAGGAAATGCTGCCATCTTTCTTCCGATTGGAGTCAGGGCAAGCTGGTCATCCTTATGTTCAAGAGCACCTAACAGGTCCAGTTGGGCAATGGCGGCCTCAATGTGATCTACAAAGACATAAAAAGGAGCCAGAAGTCTACAACAGGAAGAAGACGCAGCTAGCTGAGAGCTTCTGACTCCACAAACATCAGGACCGCCCACTGTCCTCATACTGTTCTAGGCCTAGTGACACACTAAATAGCAAAAGACGTACAAAGTAGTCATGGGCCAGCAGTTTCCAGGGGTGGGGGGGAGGGGGTGGGTGGGCAAATATCGAGGCAGAGGTCCAGGGCTTGGCTTCCACGGTGTAGGTAGCATCAGATGTTGGCTATAGTACCATTATACTTTATATTATCCCTTTCTAGGAATTTCAAAATGAAAAAAAATAAAAATAAAGGAGGTGTAGAACAGTGCGCCCTGTGTGCAGTTTGTAGTTTTAAAGATTTTCACATTTCCACATGCACAGAAAATGAGCCACAAAATGTCTCTTTGAGAGAAGAACTGAGCTGAGGTTCAGAGTGGGACCTGGGGCACTTATTGACAGTTTAACAACTGAGTCTCCTTCAAGAAGAAGGACATGGCAGGGTGACCAAGGTCCAGTGCAAGCTGCCATGACTTAGTTTCAGTTCTTAAAAGTTCTCCCTCCAGGACGGATTACCACTGAAGGGCAGGGGCCAGTCAGATCCCAGCTTAATGCAAAGAGATCAGATCTCGTTGCCCTTTTGCTGGGCTCCAGGAACATCCATGACGCTGATAATGTTCCCTGGTCCCTGCACAGGTAACACGGAACCGACATTGCATGACAAATGACATCAAACAGCAAGACAACAGGATCAAAATGCATTTTTTTTTCTGGGGTAAGAAAACTCCTCTGCATTATCTGTCTGTCTGTCTGCCTGCCTGTCTGCCTTCCTGTTTACCTGGAGATGGTCTGGACATGAAGTCAAAGGTGAGCACATTTGGGACTTTCATTGCCAGGAGCTGAAGCATCACACTTGCCAGGTTACACCTGTGCGGAAAGAAATGAGGGTCGTCCGTCTGTCCTCACCCCACTGAGTCACGACTCCTCCCAGAGAGCACCAGTGAAAGCTGCGGCCCGAGAACAGGAGCAGGTCAACCTGGACCTACCTCTGGATCTCTGGTGCTGCCATCTTCTCAAACTTGTCAAACTCGTCCTCAGTGTAGAGCCGGTAGCAGATGCCGCTGTCCTCCCGTCCAGCCCGGCCTGTGCGCTGCCAGGCCTGGGTCTTCGACACTCGCTGCACAGCGAGTACCTCAAGACCACTGTCTGGAGGGAGAAAGGGCCATGAGTGCTGTGCTTCTCACAGAAGCACACTCCTTCTAGAATGCTGGCAAGAAGAAATGATGCTGAGTACCAGAGTGCTTCTGCAACACAGGGGGCCAGGAAAACTTGATGCTAAATGAGAAAGCACAAACCCGGGTTGCTCAGCCATTTTAAATCTCGTGGTGCATTAAACTCAGCAATGAGCCCTGTGTGAAACGTTAGGAAACATCACAACACGCTCTGCAAGCAAGGGAGCAGAAGAACGGCTCTGGAAGCCTAGGCTCACATCACGGGGTGGCCACCTATCCCTGCTGCCTGGCTCTGAGGGTTTCTTGGAGATTTTGGTGCTGAGACAGGTTCTAGCTAAATGAAAGGGCTGGTCATATATCAATCAACTATGACAGGGCTCTTTATCCTTCCTCCCAGTTCTATAAGAAAACAGATCATGTGACATTTATTTCCTGGAAGGAAAAGTCATCAATTCTCTCAAGAACGGGAATATTTTGTGCCAGGAACTAGAGACCCACACTTTATCACCAAGACGTGTGTGAAAGCTGACCCCTCCAGTGTTTAGTAGAAGATGCCAATTAAATATTGGGTAGCTTTAATAATTGCAGCGCCCCAATTCCTTTGTAGAATAAAGCAAGGTATGAATCTGCAAGTTGACACTTGCAGGAGACAGCCAGTGCTTCCCCTCTATGCTTGCTACTCCAGCCCAGAGCACTGTCTCCTTTCTGTCTGTGACTGGTGCCAGGCTGTCCCTGGGTTTCGCCCACCTTTCTCTCCCAGTGGGCTTTCAGACCTCAGTACAAGCTCTGATCTGTCCTTCTCAGGTTCTCTACACCTGAGTTCTTCCTTCTTGACTTCCTGCCTCATTAGGTCTCCTTTATGGACATGGGTTGGAACTGTTCTTGTCATTCGAATCTCAGCTCCTCATAAACATGAAATGTCTACTTGGGAGGAAATGGGGTTACAGTTCTAACCACTGCTCTGTGTACAGGAGACATTCATGAGCTCCAGTTTCTCACCAGGGTTATACTTCTTTGCTTTAACCATGCCGGTGTCAACTACGTATTTTATTCCTGTAATGGTTATGGAGGTCTCAGCGATGTTGGTTGAAATGATCACTTTGCGATAGCCCTAAAAGGAGGAAGAGAACCAAAAAGCCATATGACACACACATGATTCAGAAGTTGAAAACATTCTCACCACGCATTTCCACAACTTACTTATGATCAAGAAAAGGTGACTTCATTGTTAATAGTAGTCATACTAATTTCAGTTCTTATACTTGGTAAGGGACAAAGGGAAAGGGGGGACACTGGTCCTTTCACTGAGGTCCTGAAGGTTAATTTGAGGCAATGAGATATATTCAAACATGCTAAAGACTCAAGGCGAGCAGATAGATAGGAGTTGGAATCCTGGCCCTACCAGGATCTTATTGTGTGCCTTAAGCAATTCCCACCTCTCTTCTTGGGGACTCCAGAGTCTCTCACAGCATTCCATAAGGATGACAAGTGACCTGTGTGAGTGTCAGCACTGTGTCTGGCACACACCAGATGGTTTATGGGCAATGAGTTTACAGCAGCGCCCAGAGGAGCCACTCACTTACCTTTCAGCCTCTATACCTTTATGCTCTCTGTCAGCCTGACAACTGTTCCCCTCCGCACAGGCCAGCTCTCCCTCTCAGCTGACCTGGTACCGCAGTACTCCTCTTTCCACCTTCTCGGATCACAGTACACACGGACAGATCTGACTTGATGCCCAGCAATATGGCTGGCAGAAAGGTGGCACACTCACCTTTGGGGCTCCTTGAAAGACTCGAAGCTGCTGTGAATAGGGCAAGGAGGCGTACAGAGGAAGGACGAGCATGGAAGGGCAACCGTCTGGGAGGTGCTTTGCAATGTCTCGGCAGGTCTTGCTCATTGCTTCGATCTCCTCCTGACCAGTGAGGAAGACCAGGATGTCCTGAGAGGAGGGGGCTTCCTAGAGAGAGAATATTTATGATGTTGATATTTCCAAGAGAGCTTTTATTTTTTGTCCCGCTTTTTAATTACGAAGATGAAGCAAGTCTGACAGTGGTAGCCCCCGGCAAAAGATCCTTACCAGCAATGCACAGAGCTGCTAACATGAGAGTCAGGCAGCTACGATCAGAAACCAGGTAAGGAATTTTGAAGGGAAACTCCTTTTGTAAGACAATACAATGAAAGCCCAATCAGAGGTAAGGAAATTTCTGTATAAAACTCTTTTAGGTTGGTGAGATGGCTCAGGGGAAAAGAAAAGGCCCTTGCAGCCAGGGCTGCTGGTCTGAGTCTGTTCCCAGGACCTACATGGTGGAGGGAAGGAAACGACTCCCTCATGTTGTTCTCTGGCCTAAACACAGGCTGTGACTTGACACTACACCCTACCATACACACAATGACAAAATAAGTGCAAAGAACTTTTAAAGAAGTTCTTCCCCTTCTTTTTCTTGTGAGTGTGGTGTGTACATGGAGTGTGTTTATGTATCTGTGCTCACGTGGCCAGACGAAGACACCAGGTGACCTCCTTTACCTGTCTGCCTGAGGCAGGACCTCTCACTGAACTGGAAGCTCACTGTGAGCAGGTGCAGGGGTAAGGGCACTTGCTAGTCACCTGAATTTGAGCCCAGGGACCCATGTAAATGTGGGAATAGAAAACCAACTCTATATGTGCTTTGCCCTTCCTCCAACACATATCATGCACACATTTGCACATACAGTCCCCCTCCACAATAAAATTTTAAAATAAAATTCTAAAAAATTTCTCTTCTGAAGTTGGCTTTTGGCAGTTCAAAGACCCAGACTGGCTTTTTCTTCTCTTTCAAACATTACCGAATTGACAGTAAAAATTACCGTTTCCATCCCTTAGAAGGAAAAAAGAAATCACTGTCCTAAAATGACAAAGATGAGACAAGCAGGTTCAACTCATTTTTGAAAGGTGGAAGACATGGGGGAGGGGCTGGTTAGGGGACAGCTGCTAAGGAGAATAGTGACAAGAAATGTGGATGGAGGGTGTGGCTCAGTGCGGAGCACTGGTTTAGCACCGGCAAGGTGTACAACAGTGGGAGGACGTCTGGCAAAGCAACTGCTCCATATGGATGGAAGCACAAATGACCAGAGAGACAGACTGCACACAACACATTCATGACAAACACAGTGCATCATGTATCACTGAGGGCTTGCCCAAACTGACCAGTCCAGGAGGCGACAGAGGGCTGCTAACTGAATATCCTAATGGTGTAATTACTGATGCTGGATTTGACGATCATTCTGGTACTGCTATGTTGGGAGGATGGTGAACACAGGAGGGTGTGAGAAGGAGTGTCTTACTGGCCTATTATTTTAGGAAATAAGCACATAATGGTGAATCAAGAAACACTAACATACGCAGGGTATTCTAAAATTCAAAAGCAACTTTCACAGCTACTGCTGAGTCTCTTTAGGCCTTACTCTTGGCGGCTTGAACTCAGTATGTGGTAGAACTGGGACTCCACCCCTCAGAGATACATCTGCTTGGCACATGAGCCATCAGCCTGGCTAGACTGCTGTTTTCTTTTTTTTAGATTATAGTCTTTTAATATTTTTTATCGGATTATATTCTTTCAACACTCACACTCAGTTTATGTATGCTCTCTGTTGAGCAGCAAGCGAAGTATTATTTTCCTCCCTTGACTGGAGTATACATACAATACATGCATATGGATAAGTAAACTGCCCAGACTGCTATTTTCAATAGAGAATTTTTTTTGGGGGGGGGGAAGTCACTGGTAGGACTGGGGGAGGGGGTAGCACACAGGATCTCTCTATGTAGCCCTACCTGGTCTGGAACTCATTATGTAGACCAGGCTAGCCTCAAACTCAGAGATCTACCTGCCTTTGCTCCCAAGTGCTGGGATTAAAGGCGTGTGCCACCACTACCAGGCTCAACTGCTGTTTTAAATTGAGATTGTTAAACTAAACCCTCTGGTTTTTTTGAGTCTAGTTCTCAAATAGCCAAGACTGAACTCAAACTTACTATGTAGGGTAGGATGGCCCTGGACTCTTGATCTTCCTGCCTCCACCTTCCATCAGTGCTCCATACCAGTTTTATGCAGTACTGGGATCAAACTCAAGCTTCAAGCATGATGGGCCATCATTTATAGATTGAGCTACATTCCCAGACCAACTGTTGGCTTTCTAAAACTTTGAACTACATAAGCAATACTGAGGTTAAAATAAAACTTGTTTGCCTCTAGATTTTCTCAGGAAATTAACATAAAATTAAAGTCTATACAAATCAAGCTAAAACAATAGGATTTTAATCATTCACAACCTTTTTTTTTTGTTTTGTTTTGTATACATATGTTCACATGAGTCATGCTTAGAGGCCAGAAATCAAATCTTTATCTACACTCTCCACCTTATTTTTGAGATAGGAGTTCTCACTGAATCTAGAGCTCACAGACTGTTTAGGCCAGCCAGCTAGTTTCAGGGATCCACTGTTCTCCATCCCTCCCTCCCTGACAGTTGCTGAGATTCCACTGCACATCGCCACTTCTCATGTGAGTGCTGGGGATCTAAGCTCAGGTCTACACGCTTCTTTGACTTACCCACCGAACCATTCCCCAGCCTTTGATCAATCACTCACACATAACTGTAAATTTTTAATAAAATAAAAAGGTATTTTGCAATATCTAAAAGTTTTAGAACACCTCAGGACATGTGTGGTGCTGTATATCTGTAATTCCAGAACTCAGGAAACCTAGGCAGGAAGGGGACAGACAAGCTGGAAGCTAGCCTGGGTTACATGACGAGACAAAATATACTTGTATAGCATAATGGGCTGCAATATAAACTATACTTTCCCCCCACAGGTTCTGATATAAAGAAAGGCATATGAACCATTCCTCTTCTAACATATGAGCTTTCTGGCTTAGAGGAGGATGGCTGCTGATTAAAGTTGAGTTATTTATTAATATTCCTTTCAGAGAAAATAAGAAATACCATTAAAAGAGGCAAAAACAGATGCAGTAAATGAACCTTTTTAAAGGAGCATTTGTGTGTGTGTGTGTGTGTGTGTGTGTGTGTGTGTGAGAGAGAGAGAGAGAGAGACAGACAGACAGACAGACAGACAGACAGACATGTGTGGAGGTCAGAGGAAAATTGTGTGTGCGTCACTTCTTTCTCTGGGCCATGTAGCTCCCCAGGACTGCTCAGGTCTGCAAACTCAGTGCCAAGCACCTCACCTGCTAGGCATCTCACTGCCCTCAAATGAGCCTATTCTAGAAGATAAAATTCACAAAGCTGTTGGATTCAGTGGCTTTTCTTTCAGAGGCTAACTAGTCTCACTAGTAACTGTAAGGGCAGACAGAATTTGCCAGGGATTTTCACCCCTCTCCATACCTGGTGGATCTGGAAGACTGAGACAAGAGCTGCATGCAGGTAATCCTGCTGAGGCTGTTTGGTATAAAAGATCTGGATGGGATGCTGCCGACCCTCAAGGTAGAGGACAGGGGCGCCATTGAAATACTGAGAAAACAGGTCAACATCCATGGTAGCTGACATCACAATCACCTACAGAAAAGAATGAGGAAGACGGGAAGTAAGTACAGGGCAGCCTGTCTATAAATGCTTAAAACATGGTTGAGGCCCATGTTGCTCCCACCAAGGTGCCTGAAGCAGAATGGGCAGAAGACACACCCTGGGAAGAAAGGCCTGGTCCTTAAGCACTGCTCACATACTTTGAGAGGCAGCTTCCCTAGCTCCTTTCGCCTCTTCTGTGCAGTCTTCACTACTCCAAAGAGCACATCTGTGTGGATAGTCCGCTCATGGGCCTCGTCCAAAATGACACAGCTATACTTCCGAAGCAAGGAATCTGAAATTGCTTCACGCAAAAGCATGCCATCTGTCAGGAACTTGATCCTAGTATCTTCTGAGGTGACATCCTCAAAGCGCACTGTATAGCCAACCTGTGAGAAGATATGACTCCTTTATTCATTAAGCGCTTACTGAATACCTGTTGACTGTGTATCAGCACTGTCCTCAGCAGTATGGTAAACTGAGACCTACAGCACTCTGGCCTGTTCCCTCAGGAGTGCAGTCTATCTGCAGAGAGAAACACTGCAACGAAACATTACAAAGAACTAAACTAGGGCAAGTAGTATGGGACAGTGGGTAAAGCACTAGCCTGGCAGGCCTGACAATCTAAATTCAGTCCCTAGAGCCCAGAGAGATGTGAAATCTAACACCCAAATTGTCCTCTGACCTCCATATATGACACACTCATATATAATACAAATATGAATCTGTCTCCTACATGGCTCCAAAACTCATTCTATATACCTACATATAGTAAGAAAGTTACAAATTTTTATAGAAATGCATATTTATACATATATACATTTAAATATATAAAACATACATATACATAATAGATTTAAAAGAGGTTTCTGACAGATATGGTAACTGCATGCCTGAAATCCCAGCTCTGTAGGCAGAGGCAGGACTGCCATAAACTCAAGGCCACGTACATATTAAGTTTCATGCTAGCTAGGGATACAAGTGAGACCCTCTCTCAACAAAACAAAACAAACTAACAAACAAAACACCCACATGCCTGAGGTCTTAAACACATTCTAGCTTGCTAGCAGGGCACTTGCCTAGTATGCGAGAAGCCCGGAGCTCAACCTCTAGCACCATGCAAGTGTTTACATGAACACCAGACAATCCATATCTAATTTGTCAAACTTGCCAATACCTGTGAAATCAAAGCTAATAGCACTAAGAGTCACTGATCTCTTGAAAACTCTGAGATTAGTCTAAATAGCAGTGGCAATTTATTTATTTAGTTAAAAGAAGCAGCTGCTTGACTGGGTACTGTGGCACACCCCTGCAATCCCAGCATGCAGGAGGCTAAGGCAGAAGGATTGAGGATTCAGGGTACCAGGGCAGTTTGTGCTACACTGGACTTCCGAGTCAACATAACAACGTTGAGTGGGAGGTGGAGGCCGAGAAAGCACTTGTTCAGAAAAATAAAAGGCGCTCGTTACTTAAAAAGTACAATAGTAAATAGCACAGTGAGGTACCAGCTTCCCGAGTTCAGTCCTCTTCTCATCTGAGACTCTAGTGGCAAGAGAGATGGCAGCCACTCGACGGGGCTGGGTCACAGCAATGATGCCCTGCCGGCTAATTCCCCCTTCATAGAGGTACTGTGGGATCTGAGTTGTCTTCCCAGAGCCAGTTTCCCCTAGGAGAGAAAAGAAACTCTTACTCAAAGGAGACTAAGGTAAACTCACTAAATAAACAGCTCAGAGTCAGGAAACAAAACCACAAAAGAAGATACAGAGTTGCTAAGCCTCAGGCAAATGGGTATCCAGGAACACTGCTGGAGAGCAGCCACTACCACTGTTTCCCAGGAGACCCAATTACGTTTGAAAAACTTTTAGAATGGGCTGGACATGGGGACATGTGCATTCAATCACACTAGACAAGAGAGAGGCGGATCTTTGAGTTCTAGGCCAGCTTGGTCTATGTTCCAGGGTGCCAGAGCTACATAATAGACAGATTGGCAAACAAACAATAAAAATAAGCTAGGCTTTTGGGATGTTTATATGGCTTGGTTCAAAATTCCACTTGCAGAAACAGAATCTAAGAAAAAAAAAGATGTTTTCATTCAATTTGCGCCATGATAGCAGAAACAAAATAAAAAAAAAAAAAAAAACAACTCCAAACAAAACTGGAAATAATAGTCAATACAAAATGTACAATAATAGTTAACTAGTATAGTTACAACGGAAAATGAAATATGACAGTCATACTGCTTGATACATACTGATATAACAAGATGTCCATTCATATACTGCTCACCCTTTGCTCTGGCTTCTTCTTGCTGCTCTGGTCAGACCTTCTGACTCTGTCTACCCTATCATGGGTACAATATCTACCCGCCCTCACTAACTGGTCAAGTTAAAGATGAGTCAGTCTGCAGGTTCTCACCTTCCAGGCTGTATTAGGGGGCCGCATCTCTGGGATCCTTAATGCCTGTTAAATCTATCTTCTCGAACTGAGTATTCTAAACAGTACAGAAATACTTGAGTGTTTCTGCCCTCTAATTCCAGAGGGCAGAGGTTTCTTCAGAGGCTTGAACACTGCATAGAGCGAGCACTCAATGAAGGCTGTTTCCTGTGTATGTCTGTTGGTACCTCTAAGAGCGCCTGAGTAGAACTCAGGAAACCTGCACCTCTTTCTTTGCCATGGCTTACCCTTTTTAACCGGCGTCCTCCAGGTCCATGAGTCTGGCATTTTCTTCCAGTTCCCAGCCTGCCTCTGACCACTCACCTTTCCAGACTCAGCCAAGGATCTCAGACTAAGAATTTGATTAGCCTGCATTTTTCTGCTCAACCCTCTACATGGCCTCAGGCCTAGATCAATGTTTCTTGTGCATCTTTCCCACTCCTATTCCAAGGCACCGACTATTGCTAAAATAAAATATGCCAGCCATACAAATGTAGGGACGAACTTCACCTGGGCATCAGCTTTACAACCCATCTTGTTTCTGTTTTTGCAGCCTATCTTCTGTCTCCATCTCCCCAAGAGCCTGCTGGAGGCTCTGGGACTTTTGTTCCCCTCAGATCTCTTGGATCTTCTCAAAGGTGACTTCCCTCTACTCCTCTGCTACAAATGAGACAGCCTCCTCTGAGACAGTCAAGTGGGCTCTCCATAACACCTGATGCTCGGCCCCCTCCCTCCCTTAACTTTCCTGACCTTTTGATACATTAGTTCTATTCTATCTGCAGTGTTCTCTCTGCTCAGTTCAACAAAATCTGCAAATATTTGCAAATTCCTTAGCTTCCTTTGGTTGGTCAAAGCAAAAACCTGTTTCCACTGCCTTTATTCTTTCAGCCTCCTAACTGCTACTCAGTCCAATGCCAGATATGTTCTTTTGAAAAAAATTCTTAGTAGGAGCTGTAATCAATACTACATACATCTCCAATGTGCACACCACCCCCTATGTCTACATATTATTAGGGGACTTCACTGGTGCATCTATTCACTCCCTCCTTAGAATAAACTCAATTCCACTCACTGCCAGCACTCCGGTCTCTTCCACTCTATCTTAATCACTGTAGCAAAGCCACTTGAAATCACTCCCTGCCCTCGAACTCTGCCAAGCTCTTCTCATACACAAGAAATTGGTTCTCATTAACCGAATTCTTTCTGGCTGCCAGTCTTTCCATCGCTGCATAGAATGACGGTCCCGAGGGATCCGCTCCGCAGCTGCCTTGGTGAGGTCCACCGTGCAAAGGCTCTCAGAGTCTCCAATATGCCCCCACATCTCGTCTCGGAAGGTGAGTCTACCTCGCACGCTGCGGTCAGCGCCAGCAGCATAACTCTGTCCGCCTCTTTCCAGAGGTCCCTGACCAAACCTGGCACTGAAAATCTTCCAAGTTTGTTGAAGAAACCAATGCAAAGAAAGTGAGAAGCACCTAAGAAAACCTGCCCTCGCAGAGCCGGGGATCTAGAGCATGGAAGGTCTACCAAAGTGACTCCTCACCGATGAGGACCGCGTTGTCCAGGTTTCGGAGCTGTGCCAATAGCTGCCCCCGCGCCCGGAAGATGGGCAGACTCCGGCGCTGCAGCTCCAGGGCCTCGCGGTAGGGACTGGCCGAAGGCTGGGCCAGGGGCGGCGTCTGCCTCCGGCCTCCTCCTGCTCCGCCACCGCTGCCAGCCGTCAACAGCATTACTACTCGCCTCCCGGGAGGGCAGGAGCCCGGCCGGAATCTCTTGGCGGGCGGGAGGCCCGCCTCCTCCGGCATGTCGGGAGGCCCGCGGAAGGAGGTATCGGCGCCGACAGCTCCGCTCAGCTGTGGACTGCAAGTGCGCACCGCCCCTTTCTCGCCACGTGCAGGCGTGTCGGGCGACTACGGATGACCTCACAGCCGCCTTTTGCCTTGAGGAGAGGAACTGCAATTCCCAGCATGCGTTGTGGGTTTGGGTAGCAAGGTAGGAGGTGCGACCTAAAAAATGGCCCGAGTAACAAGAGGGGACGATAACTGCAGTTCCATAGGATCTTGTTGGGTAATGTTGCCCTCCTAGACTCTTACGTTATGCCAAAGCAATTTCTTTCCAATAAAATTGAGTGTACCATCTCGGCCTCCAACGATAGATACGTTTTAAGAAAGTTACTTATTTTTGTAAATTCAACGAGGAACACAAACATTTACTGTTCTAAACAATGTAAGTTTTAAGGCACCTACTACAGATAGCTCCAATTTACAAATGTAGAAAGTGAAAATTTCTGAAACTAAAATCATTCGGATGCTGCAAAGAATTTTAAAAAATGTTACTAGTGGGGTTGGGGATTTAGCTCAGTGGTAGAGCGCTTGCCTAGCAAGCGCAAGGCCCTGGGTTCGGTCCCCGACTCCGGAAAAAAAAAAAAAAAAAGAAAGAAAAGAAAAGAAAAGAAAAAAAATGTTACTAGTGAGTATCTTAAGTTACAGAAAAGTGAATTTTATGATTCTAATATCATGTAATTTCCTCACAAGAAATTGGTTCTCATTAACTGAGTTCTTTCTGGCTGCCAGTCTTTCCATCGCTGCATAGAATGACGGTCCTGAGGGATCCGCTCCATAGCTGCCTCAGTGAGGCTCAAATAATACAAGCAGAAGAGAAAAAAAAAATGAGTGGAACTAAAATTGCCCTCAACTCATCTTCCAATCATATCTACCAGATTCTCATTCTTTACACGGATTTCCAGCCCTATTGTACACACCTCAATCAGTGGGATTATTCACTACTCCCGCAGAAAACTTGTATATAACCAGTTCTTTCCCATTCCAATTACAAGCTCTTAGATGCTTTCCTAATTCAACACAGAAAGACAGGCACGAATTGAATGGTTAGCTTTGCTCTCTCATTTTTGGTGGCGTGCACTACTTGGAGGCCAAAAAGGGTGTTGGATCCCTTAGAATTGCAGGCACAGCCATTTGTGAACCTCCATGTGAGTGCTTGGGGGACTTGGGTTAAGTCCTCTTAACTGCAGAGCCAGTTTTTCCTCATACGAAATGTGGTGTCCTATAATTCTCAACTCATGTGAAGGATGTCCATCAAATTTGGTGTGTGGACCTGTTTCGTTTTGTTTTTTTAAACCCCAGATGTGGACCTTTCTGTCTGTTGTGGAATCTGGTGTGGCCTGTGACTTTGGTCCTGTTGAGTGAGATGCTTTAAAGCATTTTAAAGAATGTCTGGGGGCTGGAGAGATGGCTCAGTGGTTAAGAGCACTGACTGCTCTTCCAGAGGTCCTGAGTTCAATTCCCAGCAATCACATGGTGGCTCACAACCATCTGTAATGGGATCTGATGCCCTCTTCTGGTGTGTCTGAAGACAGCTACAGTGTACTCATATAAATAAAAATTAATTAAAAAAAAAAAGTCTGGGTCCCCCACAAAACTTTACTACACCCAGATTCACCAGAAAAGTTGGGTAGGAATGGGGTTAATGACCCTCATCTGTTATAAAATCAGGAGTGCTGATAAACGCTTTGTTTGGAAGCCCCAGTCCTGCACCTGCCCATTGCCATCATTGGTCCACGTCCATTCAAGGTGAGTCATGGCAACTGAACTTAAGCTATGTCAGATGGGAACATGGCACTTCTCTGTACACTTATCAAAATGTCATTTACAACATGACCTTAATAAATGTATCTGAGAAGCAAAAAACAACTACCCCCCAGCCCAGACAGAGTTTTTATTTAGCTGCTGACAGTAACTAGGGGTTACTAAAAAGCTGTCCATGTTGGGTGTGTTTAGGATGTACACTAAGAATACATTGACTTGGGGTTAAGAATGATTACTGCTCTTTGAGAGAACTCAAATTTGTTCCTAACACCCATGTCAGGCTTCTCACAACCTCCTTAAAGCCCAGCTCTATTAGATCCTGTACCTCTAGCCTGAAGGTATCCCAAACTTATGCGCACATACCTAAATAAAGACACATATAAGTACATATAATTTTAAACAGTAAAAATAAACCTTACAAAGAATATTAAATTGGCATGTTCATCATCCCCCCTGCCCCCCGTGTTGATTCGGGCATGCAATCAAACCCCTACAAAGAAAAATAACTTACATCAAGTTATGGACTTTGAGTAAACAAAATAATAGAGAGTTGCACATTCCAAGCAACCTAACATGGGAGTATTATATTCCTAAATTACAAGAGTCCAGTTAGGTCATCTAAGTGACCTCGGCAAGCAAAACACCTCTTAAAAATATATATACATTGTGTGGTGGGGGGAGGAAGAGAAAGAGAGCGGGGAATAGAGGTCAGAGAACAAATTACAGCAGTTGCTTCTCTCCTTCCGCTATGTGATGGCCTAGGGATTGAACTCTGGTCTTTAGGCTTGGTGTTATTACCTCTGGAGCCATCCCACCCCACCCCCAACTGCTCCTTTATCTAGAAGGTCCCACTAATCACATGCGACAGTTACCATGCAAGTCATTCTTTTTCTTTTAGAACAAGAAAAGCGAATCAAAAATTTTGGTGTTTATAAAATATTGGCTCAGAGTTCTATAAAGTGAGGGTAAAACATAACACTTCTATAAGGAACTCATTCCTGGTAACCCATTTATTCAGAAGACTCAATGATAAAATAATCAGAGTTGAGAACTTAAGTCTTTCATTACATGCTGCTCACATGCCCTTCAGTGGCAGTCTGAAATCTGCTGCCCCAAATCACCCTCTTGTGGTTCAGTGGCTTTCATATCGAGAAGCTAACAATACTAAGTAAGTATTCAAAAGACTATCCTGATTATTCCTCCGAAAGGTGATCTGTCAGCACATTTCACTCTTATCTGAGGTGGTCTCTTTATACAAGTAACTCCCTGGTCTGCCCACGACTATACCAGCTCACAGTCATCTTGGATGGCAAGGGCGTCAAACCATTGCCCTCAATCATGGTCAGTTTTGTCCCATCCTGTTTCTGGAAAGAATATTAAACCTCGGCAACTAGGTACAAGTTTGTATACATACACATTGATATTTTTCGTAATTAAAAATACAAGATAATAGTTTGCTGATCAATAAACAAAAGTATTTATTCAGCACCCATGTGCCAAGCACAGTGCTAGGCACTGTGGTGGATACAAAAATTAAGACATAGTCCCTGCCCTTAAGGAGCTTACATTCTCATGAGGGAAACAAAACTAACATACATGTAGCAGCTAAGAACAGTACAAGACAATATATGATTTGGTATAAGAATTTTAGTACAGATTTGAAGCTTCGTAAGGATTTAAAGAAGACAGTGAAGTAGACCTTAGTTTTAAGATTTTAGTGTCAGGGTCTTGAAAGACTGAAGAAACTTAAATTGACGTCCCTGCTAGGGAGAAGTAGGAGAAGGGCTCAGAGAAAGACACAAAATATGCATTTGATAAGGGCTAAGAAATGACTGCAGACTTCGGAGCAGAGTGGCTCAACGATACAAGCAAGGTTCAAGAGCTTTAATGCAAACTCAAAATACTTAAGTAGCTTAGTCATCCTGAAGAGGATGGAAGGGCAAAATCTTAGCTAACACAGATAGAACTCACCTGTGAAAGGAAAATATAGCCACAAAATAAAATAGTGGCCGAAGGCATGACAACTCTAGGAAGCATGTTACACAACATGCCAATAGCTCCAATGTGTTTCCTAATTCCCAGAGGACCCTAGAGACAGTGTTATGGTTCCATTTCAAGATCCAGGATGTGGACACTTTGCCTCACGCAAGTACAAAAGAAATATAAAAGACGGGAGGACACGGAATGGCAGAGAAAGAAGTGGAAAAAACAAGTAAAAATTCATAGTGAAAAAAACACACCGAAGTATATAAAATCTATCTCCTATGGAGACGCAATTGGCATGTCCATTCATTTTCAAATGAACATATACTGTATTCCTGTAACAACGAAACAAAATGCCCTATGCTTTTGGTGTGCTTTTCGGTTATTTCTGGTACAGTCAATCTAGGAAATGGCTCAAACTATATTCATGTAAGTTTCAGTGGTCACAGAATCCCATAATCCGACCTCACTTTTCTGTTAACTCACATCACAAAAAGAAAGTTTGTTTTGGAAGAATCAGAATCAAGAGGTTTGTTGGGGAAGTGAGGACTTTTCCTTATGTCCCAGTGAGCACAGGGATCCTGTCAAACAACCCAGGGCCAGAGATGTGCCAAACTACTGAGAGGCCAAGAGACTGAGATCTGCACTGCCAGGAGACGGTGTGGCACACAGCATGGCATTTTGCCACCAGGAATTCACATCCTAAAAATCAGAGACCGCTTTAGGCTATACATCCAAAATACATTTTCCATTTTTCAGTCATTAATATGTACAGGTATTCACTGTTTAAAATGTTTAAAAAGCTGGTGAAGAGATGTTAGAATTAAAAATCGGTCACAATTACTCCATTAATTAGCTACATCTAAAATTAACTAAGGGAAAATAAATAAAACCTCAAAGAAACCCATTTCTGGCTTAAAAGCAAGCAATAATAATAAAAATAAATTCCTAAAAGTTACTGATAAAGCTTTCTTGAACAAAAAAAATGATAATCAAACTTAAGAATCCCATAAGGATCATACAATCTAGGATTGTCATTACGCTTTAAAGATTTTTAAGCAAGACAAAAGCAGTCCCATTGGCCCCGTCCCATGAATTTACAATGGTCTTCAGCTCTTTACTAGGACACAAGCCACACTTGTTCCACTCCTTGTCAGATTCCACTTAGTCATTAAAATACGTTCCGCTTCAACTCTATCTGGAACTTTCCACCTCAAATGTTTACTGTAGCTCACTTAGCCTATGTCAACCCTTGAGAAAAATCTCATCTGAAATGCAACTGAGCCTAAATAGGAGGCTCCAGTCTGGGGCGTCCTGTGCCTCTTTGATGTTCATGAAACACACTCTCTTAATCATCTTTCTGAGTTCTGACAGAGCAGCACGCATGTAAAGCTGTTGAGTCGGACGAGATGAACCATCTTTGACAAGTATTCACTGAACCATCAGTGTGGCTGTTTCCAAAGACCCTGATTTCTACTGGACTGGGAAGGTGAACCAGGCACTTGGGCCTGGAAAGGTTTTGAGCTTTTCCTGAAATGAATGACAAGAGGACTGCATGCCCAACTGCTGCCCACTCTTACTCCTGTGCTTTGACAAAGGGTGGCCACTGCTAATCTGGGTATTTCTTAGTAGAGACTCCAGCTCAAAGAGATGTCACAGTTGTTTTTGTTTACAGCTGGCTTCTCTACAGTCAGATTCCCTGGCTACAAGAAATCACCTGCCCTTCTCCCTCCTTCTGTGGTCTAAACTTGAAGCTTCATAGTTTTCAGATGGAGAACTATCTGAATGGCAGAAACCAATCTTCTTCCCACTGAGGCTAGCACTCTGAACTAGAACTAGTCAGATGTACATAACAGCTGTGCATTTCCAATCTTGAAATGAAATCCAGTTGAAAGCCGTGGAGACGTGAGGGCAGGCACGGAAACTGCTGTGTTCAAACATACGCAGGAGAGCTAGAACACATTAAAAGATCACACGAAAGCTTAAATACAGTGTGAGAGAGATGGAATTCAGTTTTATTTTGTCCTCTCTGTAACTTCCATTTACACCACGGCCTTGTCTATCAAAGAGGAGGAGGAAAACCTTGCCTTATGCCACCAAGCTCAAGTACCCACGTACTTGTTAGAGACACCAGGCAGGGTATCTGTTTCTCCAGTTTTTGGCTCCAAGAGGTTATACTTTTAGTACCAGCATAGTGAGGAACCCCTGGCAAACTGCTGGAAATGTCTTCTGTGTTAGTCAGTGTACCATCCCGTAAAGTGCTTCTGGAGTTAAAAATATGTCAAGCTGTCAAAACTGTCGACGCTTTTGCAACAAGGGATAAAAGATCCCAATGGACATTTCACTGAGTCTTTCTCAGATGGGTCTCGTAATTGGCACAGCTGCTTTACCCTCCAAGGCGCTGGCCCTCACCCCAGGCGAAGCCTCCTGGCCGCTCTTCAGGTAGTGGGTTGTAATTGGGATCCTCATCTGGTGTATCAAAAATAGTCCTCCTAAAACACAGAGACCATTTAGTGCCAGAGCCACCTTAGATTGGAAGTGCTATAGAGCAGTACCCACAGGGCTTCCACAAACAGGTAAGTCTCGTCTCTGCCTGCCACTAAGAGGTATCATCCCTTGACGGCTCTATACTTACTTACATTACATTAATATTTACCTCTCACACTAATTTTTACTATGGAAATGCTGATGATGTACCTGGAAGAGTCAACTTCACAGTCACATAAAAAGAATGGTAGTTGCTGGATGACAGAAATAGGGAGTTATTGAACGGGTAGTTTTAGGATTACAAGATAAAAACCTAAGGACAGTGGCCATAGTAGCACAACACATACACCACCACCGAACTGCTCATTTCAGTGGCTAGGATGCTGAGTTCCATGTCGGAATGTGTGGACTCAGTTACAGGGACATTTATCACTCCAATTACAGAAGGAAAAGCAGTAACTGATGGTGATGTCCATGATTAAGGGAGTAAAATAATTATGTCAAATATGAATCACAGACTATCATGCAGGCACTAAAATTCTGTAGGTCATTTATAGTGGAAAGGTAATTTTCTTTCCTTTTCTTCTTTTCCGAGACAGCATTTCTCTGTACAGCCCTGGCTGTCCTGGAACTGGATCTACAAAGCAGACTGGTATCAAACTCAGAAATCCAGCTGCCCTGCCTCCCGAGCTCTGGAATTAAAGGTGTGCACCAGTACCCGGCTATGCAAAGTAATTATTGCACATTAAGAAAGGACATTTTAAGAAAATGTATACACAGGCGCTAAAGAGATGGCTCACCAACGAAGCCCTTACTACTCTTGGAGAGGACCCAGGTTCGGTTTCCAGCACCCACATCCGTGGATCACATGGTTACATGTAACTCTGGTTTCAGGGGATACATTGTCCTCTGGCTTTTGTAAGCATATGCATCATGCATACTGTGCATATAAAAATGCAGGCACACAGCGCTACAAACACATTTATGAAATTAAAATTTTTAAAAAGTCAAAATCATATACTATTAAAAACAGTGTATACAATTACCCAATCCCAAGTGGTCAGCCCCAAACACAGCTGCTTACAAGCAGCACCAGATGGACTAAATAGGCAAATAGCTTTGGGGTATGTCTGTATAGTAATTAAAGAGGAGGTCATGACCTGAAGAGTCACAGAAGGAGTTGAGGGGAAGAAAGGTAGAAGTAGAGATGATGCAGAAACAGTAACCATGTAGGAAATTGCCAAAAATGTATCTAGAGTGAAAGATGCAAGGCTGCTTATCAAAACCAGTCCAGGGGAACTGCTATGTATAAGTGGAATTACCAAAGACTTACTTCCTTCTGGTTTTTTGTTTGTTTGTTTGTTTGTTTTGTTTTTGATGATGTTATTGTTAATTAAAAAAGTTTTTCCCCCAATATGGCCTCTTGGAATGTTACCAAGGTTGGCATCAAACTTTGAATTCGTCTGCCTCAGCCTTCAGAGTAGATGGGCAACAGACCTATACCATACCTCAGCACCTCGCCAGCTCCTTCTTCTTTCTAAAATTTACTTATTTTCCATTTTATTTCCTTTTTAAGGTTTATTTATTTGTGTATTTTATGTATACAGGTATTTTGTCTGCATGTACATCTGTACACGAAAAGAGGGTATCAAACCCATGGGACTACATTTATGGACTACATTTATGTTAGCAGCCAGTGGTTGCTAGGAATTGAACCTGGGTCTCCTGGAGGAGCAGCTGGTTCTGTTACCACTGAACCATGTTCATCTTTTTCACTTAACCATTCTACAACAGAGAACTTATAGCAAATCATAACCCCTCAATAGAACCCCTTTCATATAATAGTTCCCAAGAACACAAAATTCTAGAGCAGAAAAGGGTCTTATGAATCAAAACTGTAGCTCTAAAACTGAAGTATACAAATGCAGAGATGTACTCAAGTCACGCTGCTTGCTGGTGGACAAGCCAGTGTAGCTTCAGGTCAAAGCCTTTTCCATTCTGTTCCCTGTGTCTCCCCACTGCCTGCTTTTCTGGTCATGAGCTTGTCCTCTGGACTGTGCGCTCATTCTGCTCTTCGTGTCTCTCTACTTGGACAGCAGCTTTCGCAAAGCCTGCAGGCTCCTCTCCGGGACACGAGTCCTAGTGCTCATCAGGACAGTAACCGCAAAGTCACTCCATGATGTCAAGAGCTGAGTAATCACAACCAAGGCCCAATCTGTTCCTGGCCAATCCAGAAGCTCCCCATTGCAGACATATTGCTCAATCTGCAAACACTTACTCATGTGAACCAGGTATCGAGGAAGCCCAAACTAAACTGCGATCACGGTTTGTCTGCATGAAATGTGAAACATGGAGTTAAATACTCACAAAATAGATGGCGTTTTCAGAATTCTTATTCCACCAGGCTGATTGGGAAATATATCTTCCAAGAAAAAATATATATGCCCAACTGCAATACCTATAATCAACCAGAAATAAAGGATAAAAAGGAAGATTAAAATTTTAAGTTTAAGTTTCCTATTATCACATAATTATTTAGAATAATTATTTAAAGTAAATCAATGAGTTAATATCTTTTAGCTATAATTATTAAATAATCATGTAATAGCTATATATGAAAACTAAACAGAATAAACATGAACGACATGATGGTGAGTACATTATCAAGGAAAATAGTAGAAAAAGTAGCGGTGAGACACTTACCCAAAAGGTCCACTATAATCGAGTTCCCCAGCAACAAGGAGAACCCCATGAGCACCCAGGGCAGAAAGGGGGCCTGGAAGTTTAGAAGACCAAAGAAGTTCATGCGGACATATGGGTTCCGTCGGCTCCACACGTAGACCAGCATTATTGTAAAGGCCTGGCCTAAAAAAACTAAGCTCACAAACAAACCAAAAAGCTAGCAATGGCATTAAGGAAAATGTCAGCATGAAAGCATCCTAGGGAAGGCTAATGAAAGAGCCAAAGGTTGCCCTTCAATTAAGATCTGAGTCAGGAAAGCCGAGTAGTGACATTTTTAAACTAAAAGAAGAAAAGCCTGAAATTAATTGCCCAAGGCATGTAGGCAGAAACCGGCTTGGGCTGAATTATCTGAACTATACCTAACTACAAACTAAAATTCTGCTTTTTAAAAAAATTCACCTATTTTATGTATGTCAGTGTTCTGTCTTCAGACACACCAGAAGAGGGCACCAGATCACAGATGGTCGTGAGCCACCATGTGGTTGCTGGGAATTGAACTCAGGACCTCTGGGAGATGTTAGCCAGTGTGCCTAACTACCTCTCCAGCCCTAAAATTCTGTTTTGGTGATGCTCTTCCCTTTGACAGTACAGAGCCGCTCATTCACCACTAACACCTGAGGTGTGCAGGCTGGAACAAAGCCTAAGGCAAGCCACACCTAAGTCTGATGAGCAGAACAAATTCTCTTTTTAAAAACATTTGTATCAGTCTTGACGGTGACTTAATACACGTCTTCTTACCAACCTAGTTGAAAAGTGAAGTCAGCGGTGAAGTTACTGAGATGCTTCAAGATGACCACCTGAGTTGAAACTTCTTACCCAGCAGAGGCTCCTGTCCAACCTCTGGGCTTGCAAGCTGTCCAGGGGGCTAGGAAATGAATAGTAGCTCCTGAGGCTACCATCTTGACATCTCTGTTTGTCTGTTTGTTCAAAATACCTAGTGAATCATGGGAGACAGATGAGAAGCTTGAGGGACAGACAGTCTGTTCTTTAATATTGTCCTATATGCTATTTGTTGAAGGATACAGTCATTAAAAATCCACCAAAAAGGAACATAAATACAAAGTCTGCTGTCCGACCTCGGAAGGAGCCTTCTTCTAGCATTCGACAATAACGATATCTTAAGTTTCAAGTTAAGAAAATATTAGGCATACACATATGAAGAAGATAAAATGTCACAAACCACTGAAACATATTTGGGGTTTATACAATCTGTAAACAGTCAAGCTGCATTTCTCTAAGAATGTCTGAAGGGTAATATGATTTTTTTTACTCCCTATCAAGCATTTTAGGCAATGTCAAAACTAGCACCATGTTTTCCAAAGCCTGACACTGGCTGGAATGCTAATTCAAATACTGCCATGAACACGGTTCCAATAACCCTTACATCCCTTCCAACTCAGTGTTGTCTTTCCCATGCTCAACTACTTGTTAATTTGCACCATATTTGGCTTGCAAATTTAGAAGAAATCCCTGCAAAGAAGCCTTGTGTGATAACTACTTCTAGGCTGGCAGGCTAAGCATCTCTATTTCCTAGTCAATAAAAACTATAATGAAAAACCTTTCATTAGAAACTTATCATTCTGATATTCTATGCAGGAAACACAAGAAGCCATTTTGGGCCGTAAGTCCCATCACCTCTAAAGGCTCTCTGCCTCCCCCAGCTGAGCAGGACTGTCTAGGAGGAATGTCTAGCTCAGCACACCCAATTACCATCTGACTCTTCAACTACCATGGTTCTTCCTGTCTGTAACCAAACCTAAACACGTCAAGCCAGCAGACATTCTGACATTGGCTTTTTAGCCTTACAATCAAAGTCCCCACTCTTAGAAACCCACTCCAAAACCTGGGAAAATCCTGTTGCATTGCCAAGGTTTCAGGCTTTTGGACTACTGTGCCAGCTGGTGCTGATGTTATTTTACAAATATGCCTAAAATAAATCACAATTTATGGACACTAATATCTTTTAACAGTTGGACCCTCCCATATGAACAAGGAGTTACAAACAGTTTCAAAACATTATGATGATCTGATTACAAACTACAGACCCAGAAGCCATAACTAAAATTTTATAAAAAATAAACAAGAGTAATAGTTTCAACTTACTAAGTTTTATATGTATACTATATCTATATTATATACATACTATGCGAGCTAAAGTTTTGATGTTGACTCCATTTAATAAAGGATACAGAAAAATCATGTTAAACAAAAAATTGAATCCAACTGGACCAAAAAATAAGAAATTGGTGATTAGCCTCCAGATCTGCAGAAGGGGTCAGGTGGGGGGAATCAAGAGAAAGACACATTAAATAAAATACACGACCAAGAAACATTTCTATACTGAGATAAAAACAACATGACTCTGAGGCTCCAAAGTCCTAGGTGGGGCACATTCAAATGGAGCACCCAATCCAATTCTGGGTTTGTTCCGTGCTACACAAGTTTGTGTGTGTGCACATGTGTGCGCATGTGTGCACATATGTGCGCGCAAGGGACTAATTAAGACTGTAAAATTTATATGGATAGAAAAAGAATTCAAAATCATGATTATCTCCTATTAAACAACACAAAAATCCACACGATGTCCCTGAGTAAAAGCTAGGGTAGTGTACAAAACAGAGTGCTTTTATATGTGTAGTCACCATAATCTAAATGAGGAGTTTATAGGTACTAAAAATTTCAGGGATTCAGTATGTAAAGCTGCCAAGAAAAGTTTCTGCGTTAGCCACACACAACATTCTGATAGAAAAATCCTAGGGTAAACGGCCAGGTTCTGGTTTGAAGTCAACTTCCTTACAAGACAGAATTCATGCTCTAAGAGACAAGGAAAGATGCAGGGCAGTCTCACCCACTCAGCATACAACTACTCACAAAGGGTTACATAATTTACTGTCATATGTGGGATAAGCAAGAAAGCTGGTGTGGCCATCCTCATTTGACAATTAAGGGATTTTAAAACTTATGGCTTGCCCAAGGACAAACAGATAGGTGGAGACTGTGAAAGCAAATCCAGAACTCCTAATCCCAAACTTAATGCAAGAATTTAACCTCGGCTAGGGATGGTTGCTCATGTCTATAATCCTAGCACTATGGAGTCCAGGCAGGAAGACCACAGAATTGTTAAGGTCAAGAGTTGTCCAGGCTACATAACAGACCCTGTCTTTAAAAAAGAAAAAAAGCACAGTGATGGACTCCAAGGAGGCTGAGGCAGGAGGATACCATGAGGGTCATGCCAGCCACAACTACAAGATAAACTATCTCAAAAAATAGACAAAACAAACACACACACACACACACACACAAACCAAACCAAACCAAAACAAAACAAAACCCAAAAACCAAAAACCAAACCAAAAAAACGAAGAACCTCGGCCATTAAGCCAAACAAACCAGAAGGAAGCAATCTTAGCAAAGGTCACAGACATCTCAACTTGGCAAAGTCAAGGTATCAGAGGACTGACTGCTTCATACACCCTTAAGCCCTTGGTCACTGGTAATTTACTTGTGATAATTAATACTGACAGATCTAGTCACTCAAGACAAACTCTGGGTTTGTCTGTGAGGGAGTTTCTAGATTCAGTCACCCAAGGTGGGAAGGACATTAATGAGCACCATTCCACAGTCTAGGGTCCTAGGACAACTAAGTAGGGGAAAGTGAATTGAGCAAGGGGACCAACTGCCTGAAGCTCTGGATGTCACAATTTCCCAACCACAATGGACTTTACCAACAAACTGTTAGCCAAAACAAACTCTTTCTTTCTTAGGTTGCTTTGTCAGGAATTCTGTCACAGCGGAGTGAAAAGGAGCCAGCACTCTATTCACATGCAAACAACTCAGAGTTTATAGCACTCTCACGCTAGTGAGGGCACTGTACAGGGAAGAAGCTGTCTCTGAGGGTAGATAAAAGCAGAGGTTTGGAAGGCAAGCTGGAGTTCTCTGGGTTCAAAGGCAGTGTGACACATCTGGGACAGGGAAAAGCATCAATAAGGACCATTGAGGTCTTGCCTCCATATCACCTAGAGTGTGAATGACCATCCTGCCATGGAAACACACTTCTCTTCAGCATTTTAATCACTGGAAAAAGACTTCCTCAAACTGTAAAACATACTTCTCTTTAGCATTTTAATCAATGGAAAACGACTTCTTCAAACTGTAATATAGAAAGTCAACATTCTGTTTTAGATAATGGTATAAAATTCGATAGTATAATCTGACTTCTAGAAGACAGACCAGTGATAAAAAACTGAGTTCATGAGCTGGACCTTGAGGAATAACAACAGTGTTAGGTGTGTCTGGGTGGTAAATGGACAAAATAAGGCTATCCTGTCAGACTCCCTAGGCAGCTAGCTCGATAGTCTATTCTCAAATCACATTATTATTACTGCTGTTGTTATTGTTGTTTGTGTGTTGAGACAATTCCTTGATATGTAGTTCAAGGTGGGCTCAGGTTCCTGACTACTGAGATCATAGCCACATTAGTTCTTAACTAGTTGTAGTCAAATATAGAATCTCAACACATCAAAAACACACTAAACAGAGGATAAATTCGAAATTCCCACCCTTAGCATTCTTCTTAACACAGTGCTTCATAGCCCAAGCCTATCTAGCACTTGCCATCCTCCTGCTTACTCTGCCTGTCCCTGGCTCCGCCTCTGGCAATTCTAATTTGGTATAGGATGAGTTTACAAATACCTAGCAGCTCTTAAATGACTCTGGAGTCCAACCAGGTTGTGGAATTCCCTTTTTACATCTCAACAAGACTTGTAATCAGAGATTCCCCCACTGGGTTATTTTTTGAGACTGTATTTGACAGGATTTACTACTTAGTAAACAATGGGAAAAAAAAAGATAGTGAAAATATTATATCATAGTTGCTATAGACCACTTACTTGAAAGTGCTTAAAAATTAATTCAGGATTGAAGTATAACTGAAAAGGTGTGATCAATTCCAACTGCTGAAATGGAAAAAAGAACTTCTTGAAGCAGATCAATCGCAAAACAAAATTCCAGCATGAACAACAAAGAATGAGTAGCTCTAATAATTTCTGTCCCTTGGAATAAATTTCTGTCTTGCTTGTGACAGCTGGTAAGAGATTCTTTAGAATTTGCACAACCGTTTTGTATCAACACACGATGTAAGTTTTATGTTGCAATATTTGAGGATGCTACAAGGCAGGCGAGTGGGAATATTTTAGAGACAAGACAACAGCATCTTTTACAAATCTGTGCGTCACGTGGTCACCACCTCAAACAGCTGGGTGAGACAACTCGGGAATAAGAGATTTAAGACCCTGCTACCATTAGGACTAGGTACATGCGGCCAGTTATTTATATCCACAGGCCGTCTTTTGAAAGATGTTTCCAGAAAATTCGAGATTTCTATATTCAATATAATAGTCTGTGAACCTAGCGGACCTAACTCCCACTAGTCACCTGGACATAGCTAGACCTCTCAGATACATTTTTGGGTGGGCGGCTCCCGCAGTTCTGATTCACTACAGGTCTGGACTTCATCTGTCTGAAACTGACCTGGCCCCTCAAGAAGGAGCACACCCTTCTCAGGTCACTGGCTTGGCACCCTTGGGAATATCCCAAACCCTAGAGTCAGCTCCGGATGTCTCCACCCACCCCTGGGACCAGACCCACTGGGCTTCTCTGCGGCCCAAACCCGTTTTCTGAAGACGCAGTCATAGCTAGCCTGGAAAAAAGAGGATGTGGCGCCACAGCTGCTCACCACGGCCGCAGTGGTGAGGACGCAGGCGGTAGTGTAGGCGCGGCTGACCGGCGGGATCTGCAGGTACTCCAGCCGGAGACTCTGGTACGCCATCTTTCCCACCGCGCCTGCCCCCCCTTCCCCTTCCGCCAGTATGCCAGGCGGCGGGGCGGACTCAAAACTGGCCTCCAGCCTACCCACTACTGTCCAATCAGCGCTGTGTACTCGGACAGCCACCAATCGCTGGCGCCTTGGGGCCGCTCACCCACCAATCAAGAGTTGCGCCTCTGCGTCGGCCCATCCTTACTTCTCCGCCTACCAACGCAGAGAGAAAGTACCAGCTCCTTCCGCCAATCCCTGCCGGCCACAGCTAGCTTTCCCTCCTTGTCTCCTTCCTTTTGCCAATCGCAGTGCCCCCTTTCGACCCACGGCTAGCCAATCAGGAGTGCGATCCATCCCGCCTTTGCGTTCGTTCGCAGAGGCAGGTCGCAGTTGATTCTGAGGAGCCGGTGTCGCCGCCTTATTCCAAGCAGCTCAGTGTAGTTTGAAGGAAGTGGCGGGAAGCCGGTGTGTGGCGGACTACATCACCCCCGGGATCGCTTCGGTAGGGGCTGTATGCTAGCTGAGGAGGAACGGAAAGGGCGGGACCGGAGGAGTGGCCTCGGGGCAGCGGAGTGTTCTTTAGGGAATTCCTCCGGTCCGGCCTGGCTGGGCACGGAGACCTAGAGTTCCCGGCATGCCCCGCGGCTGTGAGGTGGAACGGGAGCTGGAACTGCCGGAAGCGCTCCGGGTTCTGCGGTTTCTGGGCCTTGTCTGTGGCGGTGGTAGGCTCTGAAGTCCCCTACGTTCGTCGAGACGGTGTGGGAACTTTCCATGTTTATTTACAGCCGCAGGAATTCAAATCTAGCAGAGAAGAGGCGGTAGATGAATTAATAGCACTTGGGGGGGGGGAGCGAAGGAGGGTGTGGCTGCTTCTTCAGGGATGTGTATTCGAGCTGGCTCTTGAATCTGCCTCTAATGCATTGTGTTGGAGCAAAGGCTATCTTGATCGTGGCAGACATATTCAGTAAGTTATAAAGAAGCATTAAAATCGAGGGACTGTGACTGTCAAGACTGGTAAGAACCAAGTAAAAAGTGGGAGAGAATAACATTTAGAAGTAAGACTATAAGGCTGAACGTAGTGGCACCGGCCTGTGTCTCATAGCCACTCTGAAGGCTGAAGCCAGAGGATTTGTTGCATCCTGAAGTTCTAGGCCAGTGTGGACAACGTAGAGGAGAGTGGGAGCAAACACGGGAGAGGTCTTAGCAAATTCTTGTTAAAACTTCATCTTTATAACTAATGCCTCATCATAGCATTGGTAGTGTCTAACAGAGAAAAGCAGAATTTTTCTCAGAACTGGAAGTTTGGATGTAGGAGTTTGGTTATATATCATGGTGCATCAATCCAGGAATGTTGAGAACTTTGAGGGAGAGTTAGAGTGCACACTTAAGAGAATTACTGGGGGGCTGGGGATTTAGCTCAGTGGTAGAGCGCTTACCTAGGAAGCGCAAGGCCCTGGGTTCGGTCCCCAGCTCCGAAAAAAAGAACCAAAAAAAAAAAAAAGAGAATTACTGGGTGCAAGTTGTCAGTAGATATACCCATCATTTGGGTAATTTGTAACGGATGACCACCTAGCTATTATCTTTAGCTAAAATATAATGAAAATACCTTTTAGGAAAGCCATCTCAATATAAACAACGCATGTGAAGGTAGAGGAGGGGTGGAGGTGGTTTCAGTGTTCAAACAGTATGTGAAGCCAGATGGTTTTAGTATTTAAAATACGGTGTGGGACTGGGAATCTAGCACTAGAGTGCTTACCTAGTATGTAGAAAAGCCCTCTGCATACCTCTTAGCTCTATAGGAAAGAAAAACAAGTTTATTAACTACCAAATTCACAAAAGTTAGAGTGTTAGCAGATCCAAGAAGTTCTTTCTGGTCTATTCCAAATGATTGTAAACCAGCTTAGACGTTCTGAGGATGTTTTGGCAATGTTTAGTGACATTATATATGCAAATATGTAACAAGTACCTCAGAAGATATAGAAAGATCTCCATCATCATCAGCTGACATCGTCTCTTATGACTAGAAGCTCAATTAATACCTCTAAGGCTCCTAGCAATTGAAGTGAAAATCAAGAACTGTTTTGAGACCCTATTTTGAAATACAAAAGATGTCTGTCTTCCTGTACTAGTTCTACATATGCAAAATCAATTTTTCTAACCCATTAGTTATGAGCATAAAGAATATCCTGTAAACTCAGGCTTCTATCATAGGCCAAACAAGAGCAGATGCCACTAAGGTTGCATCCTTTGGAGGGATAACTAAATATCCACATCTCCCTACTCAGATGACTTTGTCATTGTGTTAGAGCAGTTGGGGAATGGCTTAGTCTCATTGCCAAGTTAGAGTGAAGACACCGACACAAAGTACACGTGCTCTACGTAAAAGAATTTGTAGCCTTGAGTAGCTGTTCTCTTACAACACAGTTTCTAAAAGGTGGTTATTGTGTGGGTGTAGTCATGACTCAACAGTAAAGAGCCCAAGCTGCTTCTTCCAGAGGACCTGAGTTTGCTTTCTAACACATGTTCAGTAGAACTCTGGCTCCAGTCCATCTGACACCCACTTCTGGCCTTCAGGGGCACCCATAAGCATGTGGTATATGCACATATAGGCTTATACACACATAAATAATAAAATGAAATATTTAAAAAAACTTACGGTTTAAAATTGAAAGAGCTTAAGTATTCTTAGATGACCCAGTGACTGAATAGAAAGTAGTAGACAAAAGGCAAAATTAAAAAGATGATGTCTGATAAGGGAACTGCCAAATAAGAATTTAAAAGGTTTATTCCAACTATAATGCAGACTCTTCTGACTTTAAGGTCATATCTTATGGCATGTTTTTCTGATTTTGTTCCCAACAAAGTCTCTTAAATATATCTCTAATTTATGAATCTGTGTGCCATGTCTGGCATTAAAGGATTATGCAAACAGGTATCATAAAACAGATTCACAAATGGATAAATTAGTAAATGGTAATTTAGAAATAAGAGTAGGAGATCACTGATTAACATTACTGTTACTATTTGAGAGCTCTTGCAAATGTAGTCTTAGGTGCTTTGAAGGTAGGAGAGTGAATTGCCATAGAATACAGTGCCTTGATGTGGACTGTATTAATCTTGTGGCTCGCCAGCAATTATATCCTTAGCTGCACCTGCAGAATCTTATAATGGAGTATCAAGGACCAAGTCAGAAAGAACCTCAGTAATCTGTTTCAGTGTCAGTCTGACTTTTACCTGGTTCCTAACTTTCTTTTTATTTTTTATGCATATGGGTTTTTTTCTCTTTATTTTTTCTTTGCCCGCATGTAAATATATTCACCACACATGTGCCTTGTTTCCTTGGTGGCCAGAAGACATTGGATTGTCTTCGACTGGAGGTAGAGACAGTCGTGAGCCACCATGTGAATGCTGGGAACTCAACTTGGGTCTTACACAGTAACAGTTAGAGCTCTCAACCACTGAGTCGTTTCTCCATCCCCACTATTGTTTCTTTGTTGTTGTTGTTGTTGTTGTTGTTTAATTTTATTTTTGAAATGTATGTGGATGAGTGCTTTGTTTACATGTATGTATATGCACTATGTATGTGCCTGGTCTCCTAAAGAAGTTAGAACAGGACATTAGATCCCCTAGAACTACAGTTGTGGATAGTTATGACCCACCATGTGGGTGCTGGGAACTGAATCCAGGTCTTCTGCAAGAATAGGTGTTATTAACCTTTGAGCCATCTTAAGACATTTTAAATTTTAAATTTTAATTTATTTTTATTTTTTGTGTTTTGAGTGTTTGCCCACATGTATGTGTGCCATACTGTGTGCAGTGCCTGGAGTGGTCAAAAGAGGGTGCTAGATCCCCTGGAACTGGAATGATGGGTAGGAGCTGTAGGAGGGAGAGTAGTAGGATTGGGGAGTGTCCAGGAGACAGAAGAGTAGGGTCAGAGAAGACAGTTGGTATAGGAAGAGAGACGATTGAATGGGGGCTAGAGAAGGGAGGATTGAACAGAGTGAGAACAGGACACAGTTGAAAGTGAATCGGGTTAGCAGACTGAGGAGAGAAGACAGTGACAGGTGAGCCAGGAGAAGCTGAGCTGAGACAGAGAAGACACTGTTAAGAGACAGATAAAAAAAGAAGAACCCATGAAGAATCCACAAAGTAGCTAAAAAGGAAAAAAAAAAAGATTAAAAGCTACGATTATGAGATTTTATGTGGATTCTGGAAACCAAATCTGGGCCCTCTGCAAAGAGCAGCAAGTTGACTAACTGCTGAGCCATCCCTTCAGCTCTGCTCCTCCTCATCTTGATGTGTGCTCAAAAGTCTGACTTAGTTCCTCAATTATTTGGTTGGTGGGAAGGACTGTCTTATTTTGCACTGTGTTGGTCCTCCTAACACTGCAGTTGCAAACATAGCACAGGTCTAAGAGGAATGGGTTTACTTCCATGTATGACTGACTTTGTGTCACCCTTTCCCTTCTCCCTTTTGGAACAGCACCTTACTAAATTGGCCAAAGGTTGGATAGGGCATGGATGTGGGCCATGGGCTGGGAAGGAGGAGAGATGATAGCTGAAACCCTTAAAAGGAGCATGTTTTCAATAGCATTTCTGGTAGTAAGATGTTTGAACCAGGGTCAGGGATATACGTAGCTGATTGATAGAATTTTACCTAACATGTATGATGCCCTAGTTCAGATCCCAGCATTTAAAAAAGAAGTGCTAGAACCCAATGAAGTGTTTGACACAAAGAGCATGGGCACTTTATCTGGGATATATGTATATGATAGAACTGCTATACTTCTGTGGTCAGAGTCAGTCAAGTAAATGAGCACAATAATATGAAATGACAAGGACATTAAAATGTAATATGTGTATATGAGTCTGTTTGCAGGGGCTGGAGAGGTGGCTGTGTAGTTAAGGGCTCTTGCTGCCTTGGCAGAGGACCTGAATGGGATTCCTAGCACTCACATCTGGCAGCTCACATCTGTCTGTACCTCCAGCTCAGTGGACCTAACACCTTCTGGTTTTTTTGTTTTGTTTTGTTTTGTTTTGTTGTTTTGTTTTGTTGTTTTGTTTTTTTTGTCTACATCTTCATGAAAGTGAAGATAAAAAGTGAGTTCTAGGTCAGCCAGACCTACTTGTCTAAAAACAACATAATTTTTCCCCCAAAGATTTATTTATTTATTTTATGTATGTGAGTACACTGTTGCTGTCTTCAGACACACCAGAAGAGGGCATTGGATTCCTTTACAAGTGGTTGTGAGCCACCATGTGGTTGCTAGGAGTTGAACTCAGGACCTGTGGAAGAGCAATTGGTGATCTTAACCACTGAGCCATCTCTCCAGCCCCAACAACACACATTTTAAGAATATAGTTCTAGCATCCTGCTTCTTGGGAGGCTAAGTAGAAAAATCAAAAATTTGAGGCTAGCCTAGGTGACATAGTGATGCTCTAGGAGCATGTTTTACCCTAGTAGGAACATAATCTATGGTGTTTAAGAAGTAAAACTTTCCAGTTCAGAGATAATGTATGAATAACACTACAAAAAACAAATTTATTTATATAGCTGTATAGTTGTCACCTTTGTGTTTTAAAACCAATATATATGTAAATTTTTAAGGGTGATTGTATCCTGACTTCTCATAAGTTGTCCACACTACTGGATAATACTTTTTTTTTCTAGTTAATTCTTTAAAAAATTCATCTGGTAGTTGAAGTTGGAGCTTGTAGATTATTACATTAAGTGCTCTTACCCAGGAATGCCAAGGTTAAGTAAGCTCCCATGGCCATAAGGAAATGGATATCATGGTTGTCCATGCTTACACTAGAAAGGAATGCCACTCAGATCCTTGAAAGAAATGATGGTATAGGCTTGACCATTTCATCGGATTTTTATCAGCTGGTTAGGGTAGAAGACAAGGGAACTGAGGACATTTATAATGAGGTAATCAGAATGGTAGAACATGGGTCCTAAAAGGACTGGGGGAAGAAGTTAAGTGGAAGGACTGGAAGCAAGAAAGCGAAGGTTGGGGGCGGGGATAGAGGAAGGATTGTGGGAGACGCAAAGTGAATGACAATTAGACTAGCACACAGGCAGTTGAAGATGTAGCTAAGTCAACAGAGTGCTTATCTAGGCCCTGGGTTCTAAACCTAGCACCACATAAAAAGTTGGGCTTGTTATACTCCTAGGATCCCAGCATTCTGGTGGTAGAGGCAGAAGGATCAAAAGTTCAAGACCATTCTCGGCTACATCCCAAGTTTGAGGCCAGCTTCAGCTACATGAGACCCTGTCACAAACGAAAGAGTTTAAGGCCAACCCATAGGCTGCACAGCAAGAAATTGTCTTAAGAGGTCAGTGTGATGGGTGTGGGATAGGGTGGGCAGGGAAGGACAACATGTAGATCATTGAAGCTCAGAAGACAAGGTCTGTAGGGCATTGAGACTGTTTATTTAAACTTTTAAAGTTGCCTCAAGATAACAGAATTGAGAAGACTGGGCTTGTGCCTAAGTCTTCAGTAGTAATAATTGAAGGAAATGAACAATGAAGAGGATATGGCTTTCCTATATTTGACTCAGATAGGCAAGGGCTGCTTCTGTCTTTCGGTGGACAGTTAAGGCTTGAAGAGACTTCAGGTATCAAAGGAGCACTCCTTAGTTTTTATTTGCTTTCTTTGTTTCTCAGTAATGAGGTTTGTTACTTTCCACTGGTGGTAATGTCCAAATGAAATTTTTTTTCTTTTTGTACTTGCAGGTTTTCACAGCTGAAGGCTCAAGGTAAAGCAGGATGTCTGTGGATCCGATGGCCTATGAGGCCCAGTTCTTTGGCTTCACCCCACAGACTTGCTTGCTGAGGATCTACATAGCATTTCAAGACCACCTCTTTGAAGTGATGCAGGCTGTTGAACAGGTTATCTTAAAGAAGCTGGAGGGCATTCCAGACTGTGAGATTAGCTCTATCCAGACTCGTAAATGCACAGAGAAGTTTCTTTGCTTCATGAAAGGACGTTTTGATAACCTTTTTGGTAAAATGGAGCAGCTGATTTTACAATCGATTTTGCAAATTCCTCCAAACATCCTGCTTCCTGAAGATAAGTGTCAGGAGACGAATCCTTTCAGTGAAGAAAAATTCCAGCTTCTCAAACAGGAAATCAAAGAGTTACAGGAGAAATATAAGGTTGAATTATGCACTGAGCAGGCCCTTCTTGCAGAATTAGAGGAGCAAAAAACTGTTAAAGCCAAACTCAGAGAGACGTTGACTTTCTTTGATGAGCTTGAAAACATCGGCAGGTATCAAGGAACTAGTAACTTTAGGGAGAGTTTGGTGTCTCTGGTCCAGAACTGCAGAAAACTCCAGGATATTAGAGATAATGTAGAAAAAGAGAGCAAAAGGCTGGAAACACAATAATTTCTCAGTAGTGAAGAGAGAGCATGTAAATAGATCGCTTTTCTTTGTTTACTCTTATGTTTAAGGTCTTTTGGAGGCCACGTTCCCCTCCTTTCCTAGGTTACACAAAGCCAGTCAGGAGATCGGTATTGCTGCAGGCTCCAGGTCAGACTTCTAAAGCAGAGTTTGCGTTCATTTGCTTTTCTCCCTCTGAAACTTGAGTTGACCACCCTCACATTTGGTAATGACTTCAGTTCTTTTGTAACTGTACTGTTAGGGATGTTATAGTATGATTTCAGGAGGGAATAGAATCCTCATGGAACTGGATGCTTCTGTGTAAACCTGGTCTGGGTATTTATTGAGTATAACCATGAAGTACATTAGAGCAGAAAAGCTAGGCTGAGGCATAGCTGAGTGGTAGAGTATGCTCGGCATGTGGGTCCCTCGGGATTTAACATGGGAGAGAAGCAAAAAGAGGAGCAGGAAGAAGGAAAAGCAAACAAAGGACAGCAGGATACAGCAGAGGTGTGGGGGTCAGGGATATGGGATGGTGTATATTGCAGTATGAGAAAGGGCATGTCTGATAATGTAAGATTCAAGTCACACATAGAAGGCGTTAGCCTCGTGCTTATGGGATTATCCTAGGCAAAGAAAACAGTAGAAAACCCATAAGGTAGAGCATATTAAGGAATTCACACAGCTGGAACAGATATGGAAGTGTAGGAAAAGGGGATACACCTGTCCTGTTCCAGGCTAGTTTTTGTAAGACAGACAAGGGCTGATGAGATGGGTCAGCAGGTAAAAGTACTTGTAGTACAAGCCTGCTGACCTGTGTAGGATTCCTAGAACCTACTTAAAGATGGAAAGGAGGCTTGACTCCACAGATTGTCCTCTGATTGCTAAAGGTACACTGGCATGTGCACTCCCATCTCCCACATTGTGTATGCACACACAGTGATTTATATATCTTAAGAGACAAGCAAAACCCCTGTGTATGTGTGAATGTGTACTATTAAAACTGACTCCTGAGGGGTTGGGGATTTGGCTCAGTGGTAGAGCGCTTGCCTAGCAAGCGCAAGGCCCTGGGTTCGGTCCCCAGCTCCGAAAAAAAGAAAGGGAAAAAAAACAAAACAAAACAAAACAAAACAAAACAAAAAAAAAAAAAAAAAAAAACCTGACTCCTGGCTCGAGAGATGGCTCAGCTGCTAAGAGCACTGACTGCTTTTCCAGAGGTCCTGAGTTCAGTTCCCAGCAGCTACACAGTGGTTCACAACTGTCTGTAATGGGATCTGATGTTCTCTGCTAGTGTGTCTGAAGATAGCTACAGAATACTCATATAAGTAAAATAAATCTTAAAAAAAAACAACAAGGGGCTGGGGATTTAGCTCAGTGGTAGAGCGCTTACCTAGGAAGTGCAAAGCCCTGGGTTCGGTCCCCAGCTCAAAAAAAACCCAACAAAACAAAAAAAAACTAGCAGGGGCTGGAGAGATGGCTCAGTGGTTAAGAGCATTGACTGCTCTTCCAGAGGTCCTGAGTTCAATTCCCAGCAACCACACGGTGGCTCACAACCATTTGTAATGGGGATTCGATGCCCTCTTCTGGTATGTCTGAAGACAGCGACAGTGCACTCATATATATGAAATAAATAAATAAATCCTAAAAAAAAAAAAAAAACCAAAAAAACAAAAAAAAAAAAAACTAGCTGGGTTTCATGTACACCATTGGTCCTAGTACTCGGGAGGCAGAGGCGAGTGGACCGCTTAGAAGTTTAGCCTGGCTTCCATAAAGAGTTCCAGGGCAGCCAGGACTAAAGAGACCCCATCTCAAAAAACAAAAGGAAAATAAAACCCAAATGTGATTGATGGCACTTGTTATATTGATAAAGCAGACTTTATTCAGGACCCTTAAGTTAGATATTGGGACGATTGCAGCAGGATTTTGCATTGAGGGAGAGACTGGATTCTGAACATAAGAAGGAAGAAGTCGGGAATGTGCAGCTCGGGCAGAATGGGATGGGTTGGGAGGAAGCAGGTATCATTGGGTGGGAAATTACTCAAAGGTGGTGTAAGGGGTTTGAATGTATCCCACAAAATTCATGTTAAAACTCTGACTTCTTAGTGGTATACTATTGAAGTTTACACTTTGATTAGTGCCATTACTGTGGGAACATGAGTGTTCTTTAGGGAGTAGGTTTCCAATAAAGTATGAGTTTAGGTCCTGCTCTGTCATGATCTCACCCTGTAACACCTCTACTATGGGAAGAGACCGTCTCTTTAACTTTGGACTCTATACCTGTAATAAATAAATACTTGAGTATTTATATATTGCCTTATTGCTTAATATATGGGAAGAGATTTAATTCGGCGCTGACTTTGTAGGGGAATGCTTAAAGAATGGGGCCATAAGCCAGAGATACTCCTACTTTGGTCATGAGCCCTTCATGATCTCAATCCTTTTGCTGACTGAAGATAGTGTAAGAGGATTAAGCACCCAACTCCTTTATTAACCAGTCATCTGTGGGGCAAGTGGAACCCTATCACCAGACAGAAAAGCTCTTAAGGCTGAGCACATTAGTAACCCCAGCTATTCTCGTAATTGAGAGTGGTAGGCATTTCAATCTGCTCCCGACCAGATTTCCTGTCCTGGAGCATGTGACCAGACACCCCACTAAGAGGCCCATGACAACTGGTTGCATAGCATAGAAACCTAGAGTTCTCCATGCTAATGAGGTTGTCTAGATGGGCCCAGAGGGTTTAGCCAATTAGTTTCCCTTTCCACACATTCCTGCAAAACATTTAATCTCTGGTCCATCCTGATTAAGTCGTATTTCATTTCACCTTGAATAGTTTGGACAAGCAAGGACTGTTCCCTTCCCTAAGGACTGCCATCGGAGGGAAGCCTTCATCATACCTAGCCACGCCTAAGTCTCCCCCAAAAGGACCCTCTGCACTTCTGGCAGCCTGAGCTAAGCTGGATTCCTCTAGCCCTGGGGTCATCTCAGGCCTGCAGCACACACACCCAACCCTGCTTTCTTAACTCCTCATGGTTCCCAGCATCATCATCTGAGTGTCCAGGAGTTAGAACCACAGCCTCTGTACCAGCTGTTTCGTACTCAGAGAAACATGGACTAGGGCCCATCTCAGGCATCACAGGAGCCTGGCACCCCAACAGGGAGAATGGAATGTAGCCTAGCATCCCTGTGTTTCACACTGGTGTAATTCTGACACCCCAGCGTTGAGGGGAAATTAAGAGCCACAGTCGTCCATCATGGCTCAGCCAGTATAGCACTTTATCGGTAACTTAGCCTGCACTGGGAACTTGTTAATTGATTGGGATAATGAAGTAGCAAAAAGACAATTCTTGGCTTTGGTACAGGAGAAATGTTCCTATTTCCAGAACAGATCCTTTGCAAGAGCAAGAACTTGGTGGTAGTAAACAGCCCTGGAGTCCAGTAAGAGACCTTGGAGAAAAGTCAATCCCCTTTATGGCTTTTTTTGTTGTTGTTTGGTTTTTGTTTTGCTTTTTTTTTTTTAAAGGAATATAAAACTCTTTATTGACCACTGTTCACCATTATTTACAATAAAGTAAATATACAGTTGGATGACATTCTGATATTACAAAGTTACTTTCCTGGCTCATTGAACCAGAATGCAAATACTGAAAAGATCGATCCTACCTAAAGTAAGGAATGAGGGTAAAGGAAAAGCATGCAGGGCACTAATTGATATTAGCAAATTTTGTTCACTCACTCAGTCAGCAGGTCTTAAATTGCCAACATCAGCTCCAACCATGATTCTATTTCCACATCAAACAGATTCCACGAATCATAACCTTTTAGTACAGATTTTAACTTTCTACAAGGAATGGTTCGCCAGAGGAGCCTTTACACAGACCCACTGACCTGGACCTGCCTCTGTAGACCAGGGGGCCTCTTAAATCAGAGCTCCACCTGCCTCTAGAGTGCTGGGATTAAAGGTGCGCACCACCACACTCGGCCAAGTCTTGTTATTAAATCACACACTTTGTCTAATTCCATTTTCTGAAGGGGGTGTTGGTATGGACAACATTCTGTAAATTACTGTATTTACTTGATAATGCATCAATTGTGATGGGGTTGGTTTTAAACTATCCAATAAATTACAAACTCTGCTTAACCTGAAAGGTTATGGTTTCAGGAAAATGTTCACGGTAATGGAATCTCGTCAACTTGCATTTTCACGTTCAGTTCTTTTTTTTTTTTTTTTTTTCCGGAGCTGGGGACCGAACTCAGGGCCTTGCGCTTCCTAGGCAAGCGCTCTACCACTGAGCTAAATCCCCAACCCCTCACGTTCAGTTCTTTTGAGTATTAAAAACAAGGTAAAACAGGTTATGTAAGTGTTTTATGCATACACTGCATATAAACAAAAACAAACAAACAAACAAAAAAACCCAGAATGGTCCTTCTATGTCCCAGTTAAAAATAAGTTCTGACTTGAGTCATGACTGTAAAATCTCCCCAGCAATTAAGGAAAGCTGTTCTCCAAACCTGAGGAAATACAATATAGTGTCAAGTATTCTACTGTTAAAGGAAGCAACTACAGAGAGCTCTCACTCGCTCAAAGGAATCAGTGCCTTTTGATGCAGAACAAAACCCAAAAATATCCCAACTACTGTTGATACTTTCAAAACCAGCACATCAAACTTGATTTTCATTAGAATGCTATTTTTTCCACACTAGTAATTCAAAACCCAAGATCCAAATTGTATACACACACACACACACACACACACACACACACACACACATATGACAATCTGAGGACACTTCATATTCGCCTCCTTTGCCAGCACCAAGTCCTCCTCATCTGAGTCCTTCCATTTCATGAGAAACATTAGCTCTCCACTGCTGTCTGTGGCACTGATTATTTGCTCAGGGTCAAGTCAAGGCCCCTGGCAAAGCCCCTGGGCTTGTCAGCAGCATCTCTCTTCTTCGATTTGCTATCATCAGATTCACTGTCAGATAAATATTTCCTTTTTGTACCATCTTTTTCTTTACCAGCTTTTTGAGAATTAAGAAATGCTTCAATTAATTCTGGACAATCTAAATTTTCTTCTGGTTCCCAAGTAGTATCAGCACTGTGAACCCCTTCCACTTCAGGAAATACTCCACCTTCCCATTCACTACACGACGGTCCAGTACTTTTTCTACCACAAATTCTTCAGGCTCTGCCTCTTCAACTTTTTTACTCTTTCCATTCTGTTTCCCAGTTTTTGCAATGTAGTTTTATTGGATGCCATTTTTAAAATTTAATCGGAGAGTTGAGGAGTTCACCGCTCAGATGCTCAGGGCCTCGGATCCTGCAGTCTCCTGCCTGCGTGCTTCATCTCAGCCACATCCTTGTTTTGCTTTTTTGAGGTAAGGTTTCATGTGCTCAGATTGGCCTCTACTTCCTAAATGCTGAGGTTACTACACCTGGCTTACTGTGGCTTTCTACGTAGATAAAAATTATCACATTTATTTCCAATGTTGCACATTAGAAAACTAATGTAATTGAATGGGGAATCCCTCAAAGATACATTTGTATTTTAAGTGTTGCCTTAAAATAGAGGGTCTTGTAAATACAATTAAGTCCGAAGAGATTGCTCTAATCCAGTGACGGTAAATGTGCTTTCAAATGGAAGATTTGAGACGAAAGACACGTGACCTAGACGGTTTGCAGCACTGCAGCCACGAGGTGGGAGAGGCAGGGCACAGATTCTTAGATCTTCCAGGAGTGGCCCTGAGGACACACTGTAGATCTCTGGCCTTCCACAGCTGTGACAATACATTTTTGGTGTTCTGAGTCACTGAGGTTTTTGTTTTGTTTTGTTTTTTTATAGCAGTTGTGGACCTAGTAAGATCGGAGTAAGATAACTGATAAGGGTACAGGGTACCTGTTAGGAAGGTAAAATCGGAGGCCTTTTGTACTGTTCCAGATAGCAAAGTTCTAGTATCTCTTTCAAGCATGATATTGCTTCATAACCAGAAATGGCTTGGTGTGTCCTTACATCTGCTCATCCCCGGCAACTTAGAACAGGACACCTGCCCCAGACAGTTGGCACTGGGTCAATTATGTTCTTCTGGAAGTAGATATCTGATATTTTACTTGCCCACAACATCCATAACACTTCAGTTTTTATTTGAGAGGTTATTTTCATATTGTCTGTTAAGTCGTCCATTTTTGGCCAAAAATAAACATGTGATCCCAGTTAGGTCAATAAGAATATACTGAACTTTATAACAAAATACTGAATAACAAAATACTGAACTTTAAAAATACATGTTTTTGGTATTAGGGACTGAACTTAGATCGAGTGTTCACACAAGCTGTACCACTGAACCATACTGCCTTCCTGGAATTTGAGTAACATAAAACAGAAGGGTGGATGTAATTTTTATTTTATGAATGTTTTGGCTACTTGTGCATGGTGTCCCTGCAGAGGCCAGAAGAGAGTGTTGAATCTTTAGAACTGGAGTTAGGGAAGCCTAAACCTGTCCTCTGAGAATCGTGAGTGCTTATAACTGCTGAGTCCTTTCTCCAGCTCATAGGTAATTTTTTTTTATGGCAAAACCCTAAAAAGCTATTTATTATTAGGCATGAAAAGACCCAAGAACTTGGACAAGGCAACCTGAAAGTTGGTATATCGTTGAGAATCGGCATAGAGAAGCGGTCACCTACAAAATAGTGGAGGATGCATGATCACTGTGGGAAAACCTAAGCTGCCCAACAGGAAGGCGGGCCAGACACGACGATACTGAGGCAACATGTGGATGATGGGAGGGCAGAGGTTAGAAGATACAGCACCAGCGCTTGGGAAGTAGAGGCAGGCGGATCTCAAAGTTCAAGGCCAGCCTGGTCACAAAGGAATGATGATCAAGTATAAGGAACATAGCCCAGTAAGAGACACTATTGGAGTATGGGAAGAAGAAGAATTGAATCTTGGGTATGGGTGAGCTGATGTATGGTGGGTGAATCCTAAAGGCTGGAGTACAATGGGGAGTCAATATTTGTGGGACAATAACACATTCTGAAATAAGGGACAATACAGGTTGTTTGTTTTTGCTGTACTGAGTATGGAACCTCCGGTTAATAACATTGAATTACACCCCAGACTGGGGCTGGATATTTGAAAGTTTATGTTTTTATTTATCTTTGTGTATGCCATATGTTTGCTAGTGCTTGCGAAGGCCAGAAGATGGTGTCAGACCCCTTGGAGCTGGGGTTAACCCTTGATTGGTAGCTGACCAACATAGGTACTGGGAACCTTACCCCAGTTCCCTGAAGAGCTGCAAGCATTCTTTTGTTATTTGATTGATTGGGTTGGTTTGGGATCAGGGGTGGTGTGTGTGTGTGTGTGTGTGTGTGTGTGTGTGTGTGTGTTATTTTATATTTTAAGGTAACACCCCATACTGAGGGAAGTCAGGGCAATCTCAAGCCAGAAATCAGAAACTGAAGTAGAGACCACTGAATAGAGTACTTATACTCTCTGACTTGCTCATCCAGCTTTTAATTTTTAAAATTAAAATACAGTCATAATTTCCCTTTCCTTCCTTTCTTTCCCATGTCCCTCTCTTCAAATTCATGGTCCTTTTCTTAAATTGTTATTGTTTTACACACACACACACACTCACTCTCTCTCTCTCTCTCTCTCTCTCTCTCTCTCTCTCACACACACACACACACACACACACACACACACACACACACACACATACAGCCTGATGTTTGTATAAACTTCACCTGTGATACCTCAACAATATGGCTGCCTAAACGAGGTCTGAACAAGGACACCACCAAGGTGCTTGCGAACATGAAGCTGTAGAGGGGTGGGGGAGGGGGAATCTCATTGCTCCCACTGGGAGACAACCACAGGTCACTGAGGAAGGCTGAGAAAGAATATGAATATTCAGTCTTCCCCAGGGACGAGCTCCCTAATTTGACTATTACCATGCAACAAGCATTCTAACTGGCTGAGCCATCCCCAGCCTGGATATTGAAGCCAATGTTAAGATTTTAGAGGTAATAGGGCTAACTGGTGTAGTTGGTAGAATTAGATGCTGGTATTTGGGGTAGAGATATCTGGAAAGTCTCATGATAACATGGAATAATAGCGAATGTTGAGAAATGGGTAATTTGGGGACTAGAGGAAGGAGTTTACTGTCGGGATCAAATGATGCAGTCATACCTAGGACTGTAAAGTGAGAGACAGCAGGGAATGTGTGCTGGGAGAGCATTAGCCCGAGTACACCGGGATTCGGTGGAGAGCAATGTTAAGCGTCAGTACTGGATCCAGTATCCACAGTACAATGGGAAATTGACATAACTATTTTGGTACCTTGGAGATGTGACTTGGGGGAACATTGCCATTGATGTTTAGAGGGAATTACTGTAAACAGGCTGTCATCAGGGAACAGTGGGTGTCATTCTTATGGCACTTAAAGTGCAAAGAAGCAAATACCAAATCGCATGGTGATGATACAGGATCAGGGAAGGCCAGAACAGTGAGGGGGGGGGTCCCTTCTATTGGAAACCAATTTATAAAAGCTCAAACTGGGTCCATCATGGAGCCGGTCCAGAGCTTAGCTGAGGGACCGTGCTGGGCCAGAAGCCCCTTGATAAGGATGCAGTGGGGATTCTATGCTGAGCAATGGGCAATGGTACCACGGGGCAGTCAGACTGCTGTCAGAGGATTGTGGAAATAGGGATCTGGACACGGATGCTGCAGAGGGGCCTGTATAGCTATTTGGTGTGGAGAGATTCTGGACCTAGAAGTGCTGTGTAATCAAGTCAGCTTTACAGGGATAGCGGGAATGTCTCAAAGAAAGGGGAGTGAAATCTGTCAAGGGTCACCCTATAATTGGAAGTCAGTGGACAATTGAATACAGAGGAGACTGAGCATATGATTTATTCCATCAGACATACTGCAATTACAGACATTTCCAGAGTATAGCAGCGTTGGAGTTTTGCTTTTGAGCAGCTGACATGAATAAGCAGTGGGTAGGTGACTAACCTCCAAAAACAAAACAAACAAACAAACAAAAAACTGGTATTCACTGTTTTGCGTCTCAGCAGGAACTCTTTGTTACGGACAGTCCTCAATCCCAGCCCCTTCATCTTGGTACCACAGCTTCAGAAGGCCTCCAGGCTGAAATGAAGTCACCATGGAATTCTCTAGCATAGTCCTCCTATGGCCCGCAGCAAAGGAAAGCCCCACAGTCTCATCTCATGGAATACACGCAATTCCAGGCCTCCATCTCTGAAGACCTGTGGTCTCCTGTTCCACACAGTCCAAAAACCCATCTTGAGCGTTGGTTTTCTGGTGGTCCGTTCTGCTTACTCAGGCCGTGGGTCCTTCTGGTAGCCACAAAACCTAAAACGGGAAAAATGCACAGCCCGAGTCAGCCCCAACTCCCGAGGGGGCAGAATCTTCTTGACAAACGCCACTCACCTCCTCCAGCATCCAGCCATATCCGCTGCTCTCCCGGTCCGCCAGCTTGGTGATCACAGAGTTCTGACCAAAAGAACTAGGCACAACTGGCTCATCCCGGTGTGACGCAGCATCATGAGGCTCCAGCACTCCGAGCCAGGGTGCTGACTCTCCTTGAGGTACTCTCTGAGAGAGGCCGCAGGCTCGGGTCTGGTTCATCCTTTAAACGACAGAAGGTTGAACTCTGCGCTCTACAAACAACAAAAATGCTGGGCCCTCACGTCACAAAGTGGTACGATACAGAGACATCCTAATTACAAACGGGGTTCAATTCAATCCAGGATTATACTAATTGCACTCAATGTACGGGTGCAAGCAGCATCACTATTTCATTGTCTGCAGCGACTCTGGACCGTCTGATGAGCAATTAGACAAAGCGACAACAAAGAAAAGAAGCATTGGACGCTAGATGAAGGGGGTGCAACGCGTCTCCGAAACAAAAGGCTACGTTTCTCTTTTCCCTGCCCTGCCCTCCCCTCCCTTCCCCTCGACTCTGCGCCCACCCCGTCGGGCCCTGGCCACTTAGGCAAGCTGCAGATGGATATAGGTGAAGATGCAGGAGGTGATGGAGAAGGCGATGGCCGCGTAGATGAAGATGGAGAGGTGCGGGAAGTGGTCGAGGTAGCAGCCCTCTTCCACCGGAGGCTCTTCTTCCTTGGGCTCTGGACGCGCGGCGGCCTTTCGGGGCAGCCCGGCGCGGGTCCCCAGAGCCCTCCCACCCGAGCGCCGACCAGATTTCCTGCCAGCCGAGGTTGCAGACTTGGGTGCACGCGCGGTGTGGCCCTCCTCCAGGGAAGGCTTATCGAACAGGCCCTCGTACTCAGGGTCAGAGTCGAAATACATCTGCTCTGGACCCCAGGGCTTGCGCGAAAAGGGACCCTTAGCCATGAGCGTAGAGCACGGGCCGATAAGCTGCTGAGACAGACGAAGAAGCTAAGTCCCCACTGGGTCGCAGTGCAGTGGGCGGTGTCCCGGGCTGCAGCTGTATTTCTACACTCTGGGTGGGTGGGGGTGACAGGGGCGGAGCCAGCAGAGCAGGGGGCCTCTACGGGGTCGGGAGCCTCTCTGCCCAGACCGCTCCTCCTTTCCGCCTACAGCCTGTTGCAGAGGTTGGCCAGCCAGCTTCTAGCACCTCTCAAGTCTTGGTGCAGCACAGTCTATCTCCATAGCAACTAGACTGCCGTGCGGGGGAGGAGGTGAGAGACGTTGGGATCTCCCAGCTAGTAAGGGGGACTTAAGAGTCTGGAAGCAGAAATGCGGTGGGGGTGGGGGAGCAAAGCTCCAAGCTATGTGGGGGAGCTTCCCCAGGGTTTTATTTCTTCTTTTCAAAGACATGAATAATGTAAGGTCTTTGATAGACCTTACATTTGATAGACACATCTAATGAGATGAGGCACAAATTCGCAGTTTTATAACCAAAGGACGTTGCATTGTTGCAAGAGAACCATGACATGAAAATCAGCGAAGAAAGGCCAACTCACAAACTGTCTGCTATTTAATCTGATCACTCTATATTTTGTCTTTCCCTCACAGAATGAATGTCTTCATTCCCTTCATTCCTGTTATGGTTTGTAGATGCTTAGCCCAGGGAGTGACACTGTTGGAAGGCGTGGCCTTGTTGGAATAGGTGTGTCACTGTGGGCGTGGGCTTCAGACCTTCACCCTAGATTCCTCGAAGTCAGTCTCCACAGAAAGCCTTGCCATGAAGATGCAGAACTCCCAGCTCTGGCTGCACCGGTGCCTGCCTAGATGCTGCCATGCTCCCTCCTTGATGATAATGAACTGCCCCAAAAGTATGTTGTCCTTTATAAGACTTGCCTTGGTCATGGTGTCTGTTCACAGCAGTAAAACCCTAAGTAGGACAATTCCCTTCCTTCCCCTTCCCAGGCTGAACTCCTGATCCCTTTCTGGCACCAGCAGAGGTATGTGTTTGTGTAACGCATGAAAAAAACTGACACAGTCTAGTAGAAAAAAAAGGAGGGGGGGCAGGAAGCTTAGCTGTGTACGAACTCAGGAGACTGAGGCAGAAGAGGATCATGAGTTCCCATCCAGCCTGGATGTATAATGAGGCTCTGACTCAAAAGACAAAACCAAACAATCTAACAAAACACAACATCACAACAAAACTTTCACAAACCAAGGGCCCAGAATAACACAGGCCGACTTCCCTTTCCCTCCCTCTGCCTCTCCCCTCTCACTGCTATCTATACAGCCTAGTTTCACATTCTTCATCTGCTTCCAGCCTGTGGTGCATTTCACCAAATCTCAGGGAGCAGGAAGGTGACTCAGTAGGTTAAAGGCACTTGCCACCAATCCGAGAACCTGAATTTGATGCCTAAGATTGATGTGATAGAAGGAGAGAACTGACATCTACAGGTGATCCCCTGAACTTCTATGTTCTGTGATGGGTGTGTGCACACGCTCACGTATTAAAACATACATGCACAACACTAAGTATTTTTTAAAAGTGTTGAAAAAAAAAGTGTCCTTTCAGAGACTTTCATGAAAAATCTATTTCAGAAAGAAAAAAAATCTATTCCGAAGAGAGAAAATTTGAGATAAAAATGAGCCCATTTCTCACTTTTCTTCCTAATCAGACTCTTTGGTACCTTTGGTACTTGATGGGCACCACTTTCTCCTGGCACCTCTGTCGTGCCTGAGATTCCAAGGCTGGTTGTCAGTCCCCTGTAGGATTTGGGGAGAGCATTCACATGGGCCCTAGCTGTGTTGGAGAAATCTGTTGGCAAGCCTGTCAGTATCAATAGATCTGACTCATGCCAGACAACCCATTCTAGTTCATCCAACAGAAAGCAGGATCGAGGTGTTAAGTAATGTGACCAGAGGGCCGTGTCTCCATTACAAAGCTCAGGACTCTGCAGCAGTAGTAAAGCCCACTGGGTTGGTGTCATTCTCACGCTTGTTGAGTAAGTGATAGGGCGAATGAGTGACTGGCTGTCGGCAGCAAGAGGTTGCATTTTCGGAATTTAGCAGCTGCAGATAAGAGTGTCCCCTAGGACAAAGACCCCCAGCTATCTTGTTGGACAGAAGGGTAGAGGGTCTTTAGAAAATAGTCTCACAGCTTCAAAAAAGGTTAAGTTATACTTAAGGTACAACCCAGAGGGCTGGAGAGACGGCTCAGCAGTTAAGAGCACTGGCTGCTCTTTCAGATGGCCCACGCTCTATTCCCAGCACCACATGGTGGCCTGCATGGGTCTGTAACTCCAGTTTCAGGAAACCAAACATCCTCTTCTGACCTCCATGGGCAACAGGTATGCATGCAGCACAGAGGCATGCATGTAGCAAAAACATGCAGATGCATGAAATTGTTTTTGAAAGTTAAAAAGTTCACCTTTCTCTTCTCTCTCCCAATCCCAGAGGATCACAGATCTTCTCCTACAACCTTCTCCCACCATTCGTCCTTTTGTCCCAGCTGCTGAAATCTAGGAGGCATTCCCTGGAAACAGGCTGGCCACGATGGCCAAGGAATCAGATCAGTCCCTTGCAAAGCCAGCCGTCACTAGATGCTTCCTCATTCAGTAGATGGGAACATACACCGAGACCCAGAGTCACAGCATGTGCAGAGCGAGAGACCCCGGAGTACTCTGTCTTAAAAGGGATATCCGGGCCTTCCCTCAGGGCTCAGGGAACCCTGTAGAAGAATAGGTGGAAAGATTGCAAGAGTCAGAGAGTGGGGATGCCCAGGGAGCCCAGATGAGGGTGCTGGATCCCCTGGATCTGGAGTTACTGGCTTTGAGGTGCTCAATATGTGTGCTGGGAACCAAGCTTGGTTCTTTGGCAGAGTGGCACAGATTCTTAACCCCTGAGCCATCTCTCCAGGCAGAGCCTCACCTTGTAGCTTAAACTGTCCTGGAACTTACTATGTAGCCGGAGAACCATCTACTACATGGGTGATCCTCTTGCCTCAGCCGGCTGCATGCTCACACTACAGATGTGAACCACTGTATCAGGCTGGAAGTACTTTTCTACCTTTAAACACAAACACACTTCCAAAATGGGTGAACGGAGAAATGTGCTATAGACGTGGGCTGGTAAAGAGGAGCTAGTAGATTTTGAATTCACTAACGGAATTATTGCGATGATATAATAAACCAGAGAATCATGGTTGGATCCTAGAATCCAGGGTTGGTGCTGCCTGTGGTGCTATTCAGATGATCTGTTTCCCAGGCAACAAATGAAGAGGTAACAGTACCATAGCCAATGTGAAAAGATCAATGCATTTGTCAGTCCTGAGAAAACTACCACCACTTACGATGGATGCAGTTTGCCGAAGTGACAGTCATAGATTATTTGTGTCTTTTAATGCAATTGTCTTGTTCCTGGGGGTTGACTCCAAGGCAGGCTCTTTGCAGAAGGATATGTATTGCAGTGCTCTTGACCGGGGCAAGAAATTGGAAACAAATTCACTTTCAGAATGGAAGGAGCCTAGCGAATAAAATGAGACTGCATTTGAGACTGGGGGCATGTAGTTCTGTGGCAGGGTGTTTGCCTAGCATGCACAGGGGTCGGGTGTGGGCTGAGGGGGGTTACCAGAGAGGAGTATCCTGGTAAAGTCTAACAGGTTTGTGTGGTTATCTGAACCAGAATGAAATGATTTAAGGTAACACATATTAAAATGATAAGAAAATGTCAAATGCATTTCCAAAGAGGAAGCCTGGGCTGGAAAGAGTGGAGATGGTAATTTTCATCTTGTTTGATGGTAAGATCATGTGGAGGCCTCATTCCCAATTTTCCAGGTCTTGTGCGTCATTGTCATGCTATTTTTGTGTGTGACAAAGGCAATTAGGAGGTGAGAGAAATACAAGCAACAGGCCTAATGGCTGTTCTCAGGAGTAACAATACCCTGTGATGTTCTGATCAGAGCCCACACACTTTAAGGTTCTTATCCTATTGTCTAGATGGCCCAGTATTGTTTAGCAACCGTTTGCCCAACAACAGTTGCTAGGCAACTGTGGACAGGGCTGGACTTTTGAATAACATCATAGCAGCAATGCTTCTGCCTGCCTCTTCCCATCAACTTCTTGTCCCAGTCCCTTTCTCCTAGAGGCTCTTGCTTGCCTGGGGCTAACCTACCGATAGCTCGTAATGGATTCCCACCACTGTAGAGCCCACCACAACACAGTCACAGGATCTATCAATCTTCCTATGGACTTCTCAGGATTGTGACCCTTGGTACTCTGCACATCTTTCTACCACCCCTATCTTGTCACTCCATCATTACTTTGTCTAGAGAAGGCCATCTGAAACCTCCACTTACCCCCCCCCCCGAGACTGTTCAATTCAGGATATGCCTATAATCACACCACTTGGGGTACGGAGGCAGAAGGACCAGAAGTTTAGGATCATTTTCAGCTATCCAATGCATTCAAAATCAGCCTGGGCTACCCTAGACCTGGTTTCAAACAACAGAGACAATAACACACAAACAAAGAAAACGGAAGTAGAAGAATTAGCATGAATGCAGTCATAGGCCCCTGGGAATAACAGTGGGCCTCCTCTGTAAGTGAGCAAATGATTCTGCACCATGAGCACATGCATTGGCTCCCTGCCCAAAGGTCTCCCTGCGATATGTCTTCATCACTGGGGCTGTTTTTTTCCCCCTTTGGTTGGGATAGAAGATAACTGTGGTAGACAATTATATTCAGGAAAGATTAATGCTTATTTCTTCAGAGAGGGCTAGATCTTTTTTTTCTTTTAAAGATTTATGTATTTAATGTATATGAGTACACTGTAGCTGTGTTCAGACACACCAGAAGAGGGCATCAATCCCATTACAGATGGTTGTGAGTCACCCTGTCATTGCTGGGAATTGAACTCAGGTCCTCTGGAAGAGCAGCCAGTGCTCTTAACCACGAGCCATCTCTCCAGCCCAGGGCTAGATCTTTAAAGAGTAGATTTGTTTCCAAGAGTGAACTGCTAAAAGCATTCAATCCCCTTCTCTCCCCCCTCCCACCCCATCACTTTCATCTTCTTCACACTGCTGACCTTTCATACGGACTCCCTCTGTAGTGTTGTAACAGGCCTAGCAGAAGCCATCATTAAATAAAGCTACTCAGCTACCCTCCAGAACAACATGACAAACTAATGTACCCAGCTTCGGGGATTCTGTTATAGACAGACCAAGGCATCATGGGAAAGCCACTGTGAGTCTCAGGCACTTGGGTAATATGGTCAGTTAATGGGAGGACAAAAATCTTCTAGCATAATTAGGCTTTTCCTGGTGATATCAAGCTCCCAGGAAATCTTGGTGGTGCTGAGTCTTACGTTGCACGCGGTGTTAATGCTGGGCAATCCTACTGTAACACGAGCTGGCACTGGGGTGCCGTTGCACGTGTGGTCCCAATCACTCCCACAGAAGGAGGGCATGCCCCACTGCAGAACACTCGGAGTCAAAGCTGCATAGAGATGTGATGAGCTGCCTCAGCGGGGCAAGTCTCCTGTTTTAAAATGTTCAGGAAAGGTAGCCACCTTTCTGCGTTTCGGTTTCATTATATCTTTATATAGTATTGTTAGAGAGTTCTGGAGGCTAGCTAGGTAGCTTTATCTGATAATGGCTTCCACTAAGCCAGTTAGAAAGAGGGAGTCCGTATGAAAGACCAGCCGTGTAAGGGACATAAATGCGACAGAGGGGATGCTTATAATGGTTCATTCCCAGGAACTTACTCCTCTGCAGAGAATCTATGAAATAGGATTTTTCTATAACTGGAATCACATGGTGGGCACTTATATTCTTTCTAGCATTTTATATGCCTTTTAAAATATTTATTTACTTTAATGAGTACACTGTAGCTGTCTTCAGACACACCAGAAGAGGGCATCAGATCTCATTACAGATGGTCCTGAGCCACCATGTGATTGCTGGGATTTGAACTCAGGACCTCTGGAAGAGCAATCAGTGCTCTTAACCTCTGAGCCATCTCTCCAGTCCATGAGCCAACTTTCCAGCCCTAGCATTTTAAATGTAACACGTTTTCAAAATTGTTATGCTTTTAAAATGATTTATTATTTCCTGTGCATTGGTGTTTTGTCTGCATGTTCGTCTGTGTGAGCGTGTTAGATCCCTTGGAACCTGAGTCACAGACAGTTGTGAGCTGCCATATGGGTGCTGGGAATTGAACCTGGGTCCTCTGGGAGGGTACCAGTGCTCTTAGCCACTGAACCATCTTCCTAGCCCGTTTATGCCATTTTTCAGAAGACTATTTTTCTCTCCAACATGTTTTTTTAAATTAATTATTTGGGAATTTTACCCCAATCATACTCGCTCTCCAGTCCACACTCCTACCCTTCCCCCATCAGAGGTTTATTTTTTTCTTCTTTTTTTTTTTTTCGGGGCTGGGGACCGAACCCAGGACCTTGCGCTTCCTAGGTAAGCGCTCTACCACTGAGCCAAATCCCCAACCCCTTATTTTTTAATTGCTAATTCGAATGTAGTATTCCGCCATTTGCACACCACCATAATGCATTTTTCTGCTTATCTGTTAGTGGGTTTTGGGTTGTTTCTAGAGTTAAAATAATTTTCTTATTGTTATTTCACGTGTATTGGTGTTTTGCCTTCAGGTGTGTCTGTGTGTGGGGTGATTTATAGTTTTGAGCTGCCATGTGTGTTCTGGGAACTGAATCCGGCTCCTTCTTGATGGCCCTTAACTGCCGAGCCATCTCTCCAGCCTTCTTTCTGGATTTTAACCATTAAAAACTTAGCTTCTAAGCCACTCGTTTACAAGTCTTTGTATGAACATGTGCACTTGTTTCTTTTGGGTAGGCACCAATGCCTTGTGTTATCACACTGGCAGCCAGTACCCTAAGAACGTAACGGAGGAGGTACTCTGTGTGTGTGTGTGTGTGTGTGTGTGTGTGTGTGTGTGTGACATTAGTCATTTGGAGAACGTTGATCCTCAGCGACACCCTCACTCTTCCCAACACAAAGCCTCACTCTAGATCTCAGTATTGGCTGATGCTCCACCCCTGAACTTAGTTCCTCCTCAGTGACAACCCTGCATTCAGCCTCCTTCAGAGTTAAGGGTGCAGTGGCGGCTTCCTCCTGAAGGTGGCAGGAGCGGGCAAGATCTGAAGTCCCAACTCCTAGTTGCTCCTAATAGAAACTTTGAGCAGACCCTAAGGCTTCCTTTATGTCCAAGTGGGAGGATGCACTTTTAGGTTCCCCTCCTTTCCCAGTTTCTAGCAGATCAGCCTGCAGTTCTGGCTAGGTCTGCTGATCTGCTGAACTTTATCCTCCAAGATGTGGCAGTGTTAGATGCTGTTTGAGGACGACAAGGCCTCATTTTAGTTTCAGAGGGATTCTTAGTGAAGTGTTTCTGGCAGATCTGAACTGGGATGAGGCCTTAGGCCTTTGGAACTGTCCGGAGTTGGTTTTTTACGCCCCTACATGGACCAGACACTGGATATGAACCGTCCTAGGAAGGGGGCATAACCATGGATGAGGTGGGATTTTTTTTGTTCGTTTTTTTATTTTTCGTTTTAGATTTGTTTATTTACGTATGAGTGCTCTATCTGCATGTACACCTGCATGTCAGAAGAGGGCACCAGATCTCATTATAGATGGTTGTGAGCTACCATGTGGTTGCTGGGATTTGAACTCAGGTCCTCTGGAAGAGCAGCCAGTGCTTTTAACCTCTGAGCCTGATGAGGTGGTTCTTACTGGCAGAGAGCATCCTTGCAGCCATCAAACACCTCAGTGATGGGGGTGAGGGGCATGTCTAGCTTGGTCACAGAAGAGACTCTGGATGGTTGTTTAAAGAGAACACAGAATGTCTGTGTTTTGGGATTTTATAACTCCCCTTTCAGTGTTGGCGATGGAAGATATGTTCTCTCACACACACTCTCTACTGAGCCCTAACCCAGGTCTTAGATTCCATTCTCACAGGCTTCAAGTCCCAGGATTGGTTTAGGGAGTGGCTACCTTCCCTGGGTCTCCATGTCTATAGCAAAGGGCACTATCACTTCCTCTAAGGCTGCCCTGAAGCAACAGAAAGGCGGGAGGAGAAAGAGTCCTCTGCACTTGAGAGAGGCTGTGCAATGTCACCGTTCCTACCCTATGGGCTGCATTCCCTGTGGTGGGAGAGGAGCCCTTGAAGCTGAAACTTGTCCCTATCTCTGGGAGGGAAGGAGGCAGCTAAGATTGAAAAAGTAGCTGAGATGTGCCCTGAAAGAAGACCTGTGGTAGAGGCCAGCACTGGACAAGCTTGTCAGCGTTTGGGAGACAGTCATGGGCTGGGCCAGTTTCCACAATCGGAGAGGTCAAAATCAGACTCTCCATTGCCGTATCCTACTCTGTCTATTCCTTTAGGTTTGAGAGTTGAAGTGTGGTCCTGGTGGGGAAAGTCATGGGCCATAGGTTTCCTGAACTTTTTCTGCCAAATGGAAGACCAGGAGAGGTCTGGACACAGGGGTCTAGAGCCTTTGGTGGTTCTCTGAGCACAAAACAGGAGGGCTCTGTGCAGCAGCTGCGGGGCAGTGTTCCTCTAGTCTCACGCTGGGGAGCTAGAAGGGAGAGGAGGCTGGAAGCACGGAGGTAGAGAAGGACATACACAGGGAGGCGTTCCTGGTTCGCATGCCAATCAAGGGCACGGAGACTCTTCCATTGCAGCCTCACAAGGTCGACCCAAGGCTCTTTTAAGGCCCGATGTCTTTGGCCCCCTTTGTTTCAGGATCCTCCTCAACTCTGCTTTTGTTGGGACTCCTGTCCCCAGGTTGGCCTCAGAGAAGCCTTGTTTGGAGTAGATGTGTCACTGGGGGCATGGGCTTTAAGACTCTCATGCTAGCTGCCTGGAAGTCAGTATTCTGTTAGCAGCCTTCAGATGAAGATGTGGAACTCTCATTTCCTCCTGTGCCATGTCTGCCTGGATGCTGCCATGTTCCTGCCTTGATGATAATGAACTGAACCTCTGAACCTGTAAGCCAGTCCCAATTAAATGTTTTAAATCTTTTAAAGATTTGCCTGTTCACAGCAATAAAACCTTAATTGAGACAGTTATCTTGCTACTTTTTCCAAAACTGTGCTCTGTTTAAATATGGCTGAAGTAAAATGATTTAGACCAGACTCTAGAAATCTTGGTCCAGCAACAATTATAATAAAAAAAAAATCTATCTGAGCCAAGTTCCATTCTTTTTTAAAAATTATTGGTTATTTTATTAATTTACATTTTAAATGCTATCCCCTTTCTCAGTTCCCCTCCGAAACCCCCTATGTCCCTGCCACCCAACCTGCTCTACCACCCTAGCATTCCCCTATGCTGGGGCATCAAGCCTTCTCAGGACCAAGGGCCTCCCCTCTCATTGATGCCAGATAAGGCCATCCTCTGCTACATATGTGGCTAGAGTCATGGGTTCCTCCAATTCTTTGGTTGGTGGTTTAGTCTCTGGGAGCTCTGGGGGGTCTGGTTGGTTGATATTGTTGTTCTTCCTATGTGGTTGCAAACCCTTTTGGCTCCTTCAGTGCTTCCCCTAACTCTTCCATTGGGGTCTCTGTGCTCAGTCTGATGGTTGGCTGCAAGCATCCATCTCTGTATTTGTCAGGCTCTGGCAAAGCCTCTCAGGAGATAGCTATATCAGGTTCCTGACAGCAAGCTCTTCTTGGCATTAGCAATAGTGATTGGGTTTGGTGGCTGCATATGGGATGAATCCCCAGTTGGGGCAGTCTCTGAATGGCCTTTCCTTCACAACTTACAGACCATATGAAGCTTAAGAAGAAGGAAGACCAAAGTGTGGATGCTTCAGTCCTACTTAGAAGGGGGAACAAAATAATCACAGGAGGTAGAGAGCGGGAGGAACTTGGGAGGAAGAAAGGAGGGGGAGAAGAAAAAAGGGGGTAGGATCAGGTATGGGAGGAAATGGGGAAGATGTACGGAAGGGTAAGAAGATTGAACAGAGGTGTGTACCAATGGGGGATGGGAAATGGGGGTAGCCAGTAGAAAGAACCAGATTCCAGGAAAGCAAGAGGCTCCCAGGATCCCATGGTGATGACATTAGCTGAAATACCAAACAAAGGGGAGAGAGAATCTGTAGAGACCATATGGAGAGGTTAGACATGGCCTCCGGTTGAGGAATGGGGCCACTCACCCTTCTCAAAAATTTTAACCCAAGTTTTATTCTTGTCTCTTTGTGGATTATTTTCTCCTGCCTGTTGGAAAGTCTGCAGGGAATCTGAGGGGCCCAGCTTAAATGAAGAGCCCAGGTTAACACTACAAACTCCATCTTGCTTTCAGACTCCATTTTACAATTAACATGGCCTCTTAAACTCAGCTACTGGAAAAATCTCAAGTTGTTCCAAAAACATGTCACCCTGACAACAATCACAATTCTCCCAAGCAAATAGCCACTTCACTCCTAGTAACAACCAATCAGTACTTAAGGGATAATATCTTAAAGTATATTAATAAGCTAGCAACTGGGGTTGGGGATTTGGCTCAGTGGTAGAGCGCTTGCCTAGCAAGCACAAGGCCCTGGGTTCGGTCCTCAGCTCCGAAAAAAAGAAAAGAAAAAAAAAAGCTAGCAATCATTGTTCATACCAAGCTAAAGTTATTACTAGCCAATATAAGTGCACTAAGCAAATGTCAACCAATCATATGACTGCCAAATTGAAAAGTCTCTCACCCTACAACCATGACAAAAGGGCAAAACTTGTACCAGCTCAGGACCTTCCACACCTTTCTCTGTGCTAGGCAGGTTAGTAGGTCTGAGTTTGAGCTTAAATAAAGACTTTTTGCTTTTCTATGATTTTGTTGAAGATATTTACTGGTCCTTTGAGCTGGGAGTCTTCACTCTCTTCTATACCTATTATCCTTAGGTTTGATCTTCTCATTGAGTCCTGGATTTCCTGTATGTTTTGGACCAGTAGCTTTTTCCGCTTTACATTATCTTTGACAGTTGAGTCAATGATTTCTATGGAATCTTCTGCTCCTGAGATTCTCTCTTCCATCTCTTGTATTCTGTTGGTGAAACTTGTATCTACAGCTCCTTGTCTCTTCTTTTGGTTTTCTATATCCAGGGTTGTTTCCATGTGTTCTTTCTTGATTGCTTCTATTTCCATTTTTAATTCCTTCAACTGTTTGATTGTGTTTTCCTGGAATTCTTTCAGGGATTTTTGCGATTCCTCTCTGTAGGCTTTTACTTGTTTATTAATGTTTTCCTGTGCTTCCCTAAGTGTGTTCATGTCTTTCTTGAAGTCCTCCAGCATCATGATCAAATATGATTTTGAAACTAGATCTTGCTTTTCTGGTGTGTTTGGATATTCCATGTTTGTTTTGGTGGGAGAATTGGGCTCCGATGATGGCATGTAGTCTTGGTTTCTGTTGCTTGGGTTCCTGCGCTTGCCTCTCGCCATCAGATTATCTCTAGTGTTACTTTGTTCTGCTATTTCTGACAGTGGCTAGACTGTCCTATAAGCCTGTGTGTCAGGAGTGCTGTAGACCTGTTTTCCTCTCTTTCAGTCAGTTATGGGGACAGAGTGTTCTGCTTTCGGGCGTGTAGTTTTTCCTCTCTACAGGTCTTCAGCTGTTCCTGTGGGCCTATGTCTTGAGTTCACCAGGCAGCTTTCTTGCAGCAGAAAATTTGGTCTTACCTGTGGTCCCGAGGCTCAGGTTCGCTCGTGGGGTGCTGCCCAGGGGCTCTCTGCAGCGGCAGCAACCAGGAAGACCTGTGCCGCCCCTTCCGGGAGCTTAAGTGCACCAGGGTTCCAGATGGTCTTTGGCTTTTTCCTCTGGCGTCCGAGATGTGTGTGCAGGGAGCAGTCTCTTCTGGTTTCCCAGGCTTGTCTGCCTCTCTGAAGGTTTAGCTCTCCCTCCCACGGGATTTGGGTGCAGAGAACTGTTTATCCGGTCTGTTTCCTTCAGGGTCCGGCGGTGTCTCTCAAGACTTTTTGCTTTTACATATGAGTCAGACTCCTGATGGTCTCTGGTGGTTTGTGGGGACCTCGAGTCATGGACATAACATCTGGAGGCTTGTCCAGGATTCACATGCCACTAGCCTCCCAACTAGGACCCCTGACCCAAGGAGTTGACAATTGATAAGTGTGCTTTAGATAATGTTTGTCCAAACGTTTGGCCATTTTTGTTTTAGTAAATATAGATACCAGTAAATCAGTAATTTAGTATTGCCATATGGGACCCAAGCAGACACACTGGACCTCCAAGGCAACAGGTGCCAGGAGACTTTCCTGACTCACTAGGAGGGGACTGGATCCCCCTTGTTTCTTTGAAGAGACACAGCGGATTGAGACTGCCATATGACAGTCAGCTATCTCTCACTTTTGCTTTTGATACTGTGCTCAGATTGGCATTAGTGTGTTTGTGTGTCTTAGTTAGGGTTTTATTGCCATGAACAGACACCATGACACATGGCAAGTCTTGTAAAGGACAACATTTAATTGACTTATAGGTTCAGAGGTTCAGTCCATTATTGTCAAGGCAAGAGCATGGCAGCATCCAGCAGGCATGGTGCACACAGAGCTGAGAGTTCAACATCTTCATCTGAAGGCTGCTAGTGGAAGACTCACTTCTAGGCAGCTAGGTGAGGGTCTTAAGCCCACATCCACAGAGACACACCTACTCCAACAAGGCCACACCTCCTAATAGAACCACTCCCTGGGCCAAACATATACAAATCATCACATTATGTTTCTTTAATTTGTTTTATTGTATTTAGTTTTTATTTTTGAACTTAGGATAATGGGACAGACCCAGATGATCCCTTTGACACTTTTTTTGGATGAATTTAAGGACTTTAATATTAGGGCTAGAGACTTAGGGCTAAAAGTTAGAAAGGACAGACTAACCATCTTTATAGGTTGGAATGGCCAGCTTTCCATGTCAGATAGCTATCTGAGGGGACCCGGGACTCCCTCACGATATGGAAAGTCAAAAATGTCATCAGTAGTAGGCTTGGCCACCCAGACCAAATCCCTTATATCATCACCTAGCAAGACTTTTAGACAACCCACCAACCTGGGTGAAACAACTACTTCCTCCAAGATACATCCTTACAACAAAAGAATACAAGACAGAGAAACCTAAACAAACTGGTCCTATCTACCCGTTTTGCAGGATAGCAGGGATACAGATTTCTTTCTCTCCCCTCCTCCCCCTACCAGAACTGGCTACTGGCTGCATATGTCCCACAGCCAGTGCTGGAGGGGGCTGAACTGATGGCAATACCAGGAGAAACAGAAAGGGCAACTGCTCCCTTATTAACACTCCACATACCAGGGGTCATGCACAAAACACCTGACACCATAGTATCCCTCCCTTTTAGGGCCACAGGAACACCCAGATGACCAGGGGGAGCAAACCTTACAATATTGACCTTTTTCTACCAGTGATTTGTGTAATTGGAAGGTGCAGAACCCCAAATATTTGGAGAGGCCAGGGGTCCTTATAGATCTTTTAGATTCAGTAATCTTTACCCATCAACCTACTTGGGATAATTGTCAGCAACTGCTATAAATTCTCTTCCCCACAGAAGAAGAGAAGAAGTATTATTAATAAGGCTCAGAAATTAGTTCTGGGTAAGAACAGGGCCCATACTACTAACAAGTTGGTTATTGACCCTTCTTCTCCTTTAGCTAGACTCACTGGGATGACAACATGGTTGAAGGTAAGAAGAGGCTCTGGGTCTACCTATAAACTCTAATGGGGGGCCTCTGGGTGACTGCTTGTTACCCCATTAATTTAGCTAAGATAGGAGATGTTAGATAGGGAGTCCCATGTAGGCTTTCTAGAGAAATTTGTGACAACATTCTGGACTTACACCTCACTAGACCCGGAGTCACCAGAGAACAAGTCAATGATGATCATGATGGCCTTCACCAATCAAACAGAGGCAGACATAAAGAGTAAGTTACAGGAAGTAGATAAGATACAAGAAAAGTCCCTACAAAAAATGTTGGAAAGTAAACAATAACAGAGTCTCCTAAAGACAAAACAGGCCTGATCCAATGCCAAACAAATGGGGGATTTGGCTAAAATCTTCCTGGCCATCATAGCTGACACGAATGTGGAAAGCCAATAACAACTAACATCTAGTGGGTGACAAAGGTAAGAGACCATCAAGAACAGATTAGCCCCAGCTCCAAAAAATCCAGTGTTCATATTGCAAAAGATAGGACAATAAATCAAAGCTTGCCCTAAAAACACTCAAGAAAACAGGAGGAGGTCAAGCAAAAGTGCTGAAAAGAGAACTAAGTGATTAGAGAAGATGGGGTTCGGACCTCCTCCCTGAACCTAGCTAGGGTAACCATCAAAATGGAAGGGAAGCCTATCAAATTTCTAATAGATACAAGAGCTCAACATTCAGTCCTCATAGAGACACATGGAAAGTTGTCAAACAAAACGTCATGGGTACAAGGGGCTACAGGCATGAACATATAGATTACCAAAAAATGGTAGCCCTTGGAGTGGGCTGGTTATCCCATTCCTTTTTAATCATGCCTAAATGTCCCTATCCCTTATTAGGAAAAGACTTACTAACCAAAATTGGGGCTCAAATTACTTTTGACCCTGAGGGGATTTCCATCATGAGTAGAGATGGATGGCCAATGCAGGTCTTCAGTTTGTCTTTAGAAGATAAATATAGACTACATTGAAGAATTGAGCCCATCAGAGAAGAAATCTCCACATGGCTACACGCTAGGTGGATAAAGGTATATAGGGGCAATGATTCTGGGACTGTCTGAGTCTCAGCCCTACCTGATGACACTTCAGCCCAATGAGCAGAGTTGATTGCCCTAACAAAGGCCCTCAACTTGGACAAAGAAAAGCAGGATACTATTTATACTGATAGCAGATAGGTTTTCGCCACTGCACATGTTCATGGGGGCCATTTGTTAAGAGAGGGGACTACTTATGCCAGAGGGAAAGACTATCAAAAATAAACGAGAAATTTTAGACTTATTACAAGACATCTGGTTACCCCAAAAGTTGGCAATTATTTATTTCCCAGGCAACTCTGGAGGAGGTCAAAGACAATTAAAAGTCAGATGCAGCCACCCTTAACCCTACGCCAACCCTGACCCTTAGATTGCCAATCCTGCATCATCCGCTGTACCAGAAAAACCTAAATATTCTAAGGGGGACATTGCTTACATCAAAACCAAACTGCCTATGTCTCACAAGCCTAAAGATTGGTGGCTCACTAGAGATGGTAAGTTGATCCTGTCTAAACACCTCACTAAGAAATTGTTCCGACATATCACCAGACTACCCAACTGGGTATGAGGTAAATGGAGTATCTTATTCAACATGTGGACTTGAAGATTTCTTACCAAAAATCTTTAGTGGAACAAGTTGCCTCCAAATGCCTCACCTGCAAACTTACAGATGTGGACCATCAACACAAAGAAAGAGGCTCTCAATAAAGAGGAACCAGACCAGGTGCCCATTAAGAAATAGACTTCACAGGGGTTGGGGATTTGGCTCAGTGGTAGAGCGCTTGCCTAGCAACCGCAAGGCCCTGGGTTCGGTCCCCAGCTCCGAAAAAAAAAAGAAAAAAAAAAAAAAAGAAATAGACTTCACTAATGTAAAACCAGGCAAACAGGGTAACTCCTGTTACTCACTTTTGGGCCCTACATCCTTAATAGACTGGTTAACTTTGTCAGAGACCAAGCCAATACTGTACAACTCTTAGTCCTTAAGTCTCAATATTGACTATTAAAACTTAAGACCATAGATACTGAGGTTCGTCTTAGGTACTTGTGAAGTGGGGAATAAAGGGTCCAACTTAAATGAAGAGCCCAGCTTAACATTACAGACTCAATTTTGCTTTCAGATTCCATTTTATAATTAACATGACATCTAAATGAACTCAGCTAATAGAAAAACCCCAAGTTGTCCCCAAAACCATGTCATCCTGATAACAATGACAATTACTCTAAGGAAATAGCCACTCCACTCCTAGCAACAACCAAGGAAAAGTACCTAATGTCTTAAAATAGTAAATTAAGCTAGCAATCTTTGTTTATACCAAGCTAAAATCATTACTAGCCAACAAAAGTGCATCAACAAATGTCAACCAATCATATAATTGCCAAATCGAAAAGTCTCTCACCCTAAAACCATGATGAAAAGGCCAGGGTTGTACCAGCTCAGGACCTTCCACACCTTTCACTGTGCTAGAGAAGTTAGAAGGTTGGGGTTGGGGATTTGGCTCAGTGGTAGAGCGCTTGCCTAGGAAGCGCAAGGCCCTGGGTTCGGTCCCCAGCCCCGAAAAAAAGAACCAAAAAAAAAAAAGTTAGAAGGTCGAAACTTGAACTTAAATAAAGACTCTTCATTTTTATATACAAGTTAGACTCCTGATGTCTCTAGTGGTCTATAGAGACCCTGAGATCTAGACGTAACATCTTTGTGGATCACTTTCCCTATCTGTTGTGAAGCCTTCAGGGAATCACCATGATACTACACAGTCCCAATGGTTTTAATTCCTCAATAAAAAGACACATACTAATAGGTTCGATTAGAAAACAGGACCCACCTTTTTGCTGCTTCCAGGAAACACACCCCATTAACATTACTTTGGCACAAACTAGAATTACCTGGGAGGAGGAACCTCAATTGAGAAAAGGCCTTCATCATATAGATTGTAGGCAAGTCTGCAGAACATTTTTGATTAATTGTTAATATGGGAGTACCCAGCTTACCGTGGGCAGTGTTACTCCTAGGCTGCTGGTACTGTGCTGTACAAGAAAGCAGGAAGTCATGAAGAACAATCCAGTAAACCTTGTTTCTCTATGGCCTCTGCTTAAGTTCCTGCCTCCAGGTTTCTGACTTAGGTTCCTGTATTGATTTCCCTTCATGATGGACTGTGATGTAGAAAATTAAGCTGAAGTAAATTCTTTCTTCCCCAAGTTGCCTTTGGTTTTGATGTCTCATCACAGCAAAATAAACTCTTACTAAGGCCCACAATAATGAGAATCCCTTTCATTGAGCCATCTTCATGCATGTACGTATGTATGTATGTATGAATGTATGTATGTATGTATGTATGTATGTATCTCATCTATCTATCTATCTATCTATCTATCTATCTATCTATCTATCTATCTATCTAATCTCTATCATCTTCTTTCTTCCTATCCCTTTCCTGTTCTTTAATAGTCACTGTGGTGATTTGAATGAAAATGGCCCTTATAGATTCACGTGTTTGGATGCTTGGTCCATAGGAAGTGGCACTATTAGGAGGTGTGGCCTTCTTGGAGTAGGTGTGGCCTTATTGGAGAAAGTGTATTACTGTGGGAGCAGGCTTTGAGGTCTTATAAGCTGAAGTCTGGCCAGTGTGACACAGAGTCTCCTTCTACTGCCTGTGGATCAAGATGTAGAACTCTCAGCTACTTCTTCAGCACCATGTCTGCCTGCAGGCTGCCATGTTCCTGCTATGATGATAACAGACTAAACCTCTAAATCTGTAAGCCAGCCCCAATGAAATGTTTTCCTTTATAAGAGTTGCCACGGTCATGGTGTTTCTTCACAACAATAAAATCCTAAGATAGTCACTCTATTACTTTTAAATATTTTCTTAAAGGTGATTTTTTTCTGTTTGTTGCTCAGATTATTCTTAAACTATTTTGAACTCCAGCCATTTACCTGCTTTGGCCTCTTGAGTAATGGCCTGATAAGCCTCTGACAATTAAAATAAGCAAGTCCAATTAAAATGTAGGTTCTACCATGAAAAAAAGCTTGAGAATGGGAAAAATAGAAGACTCAAGACAAAACAAAATTCAAAACATTTCTTCCCTGAGAAATTTTCTCTTTCTGGTCCACTTGTGTCAACATTCTCTTCTATGGTACCTTGTATGTGGTTGACCATTGCAAGTGCTACGCCATATGGTAATTAGAGTAGAAGACTGTCTTTTCTCCCAAGTTGTGATATCCATAGGGCAGCAACTGTATTTTATGTTTTGTGACTAATAGGGATTATCATAAAGTCAGTGCTTAGTGAATGTTTATGGAATGACTCAAGGGGAGACTGAAATTGAGGGACCACTGATACTGAGTACTCATATTGAGTAACGATTGCAGTACAGAGTCATGGGCCCTGGGAAGGGACATCCACTATGCTGTTAGGACTAGAGTGTTGACAAGAACTATTTTAGGTTGAGCACTAAGGGCCTTAGTCACATCATTACTCAAGGAAATCAGCTTTGTAAAGAAAAATAAGAATTCTAATATAAATATATCCATACTCATTCTGAAGTGACGAGGAAAGATCTCAGTGCTAAGGTCACTGTAATGAGGGAGGGGGATTGTGGTGGTTTGAATAGGTTTGGCCCCCATAGATTCATTTGGTGAATACTTGTCCATAGGGAGTGGTACCATCAGGAGGTGTGGCCTTATTGGAGTAAGTGTGGCCTTGTTGGAGAAAGTACATCACTATCTAGGTGGGCTTTAAAGCCTCCTATGCCTTGGGTCTTCCCACTGTGGAATCAGAGCTTCCTCCTCTGCCTGTAGAAGACAGTCTCCTTTTGGCTGGCCTTAGATCAAGATGTAAAACTCTCAGTTCCTTCTCTAGCACCATGTCTACCTGGACACTGCTATACTTCTTGACATGATGATAGTGGACTGACCCTCTGAAATGGTAAGCCAGCACCAATGAAATGCTTGACTTTATAAGAGTTGTCTTGGTATCTCCTCACAGCAATAAGGCCTTAACCAAGACAGAAGTTGGCACTAGGCACTGGGGTATTGCTGGGATAGGTCTGACCATGCTTTTGTTTGAAAAAAATGTGTATTTTGGGACTTCAGATTAATAAAGCAGCGGAATGCTTAAATGGGGCTTAATGGGTCATACTAATAGGAACATGGACCATAGTGGTGTTTAGAGTGATTTGAACTTTAGAGACCTGGTTTAAGAGATTTTAGAGGAGAAAAATCTTAGTATGTTGCCTAGAGATTATTTTTATGATATTTTGGTGAAGTGTGTGGCTGGTTTCTGAAGAGTCTGCCTTAGGCTAAGGTTAATTCAGATTAATTACACTGCAAAGGAAATCTCAAAATATCCTAGCATAGACTCTGTCCTGTGGTTCACTCTTATGAAGAGCATTTTAATCAAGCATAGCAAACTGAGAAATGAAAAATACAAAATGAATGGTTCAAAGGGGCACTAGGAACTAGAATGGAGCTAAATCCTGTTTTCATGGATATTGAATGAAATTAAGGGCGTGGTGACCCTGGGGAAAGATCCCACCCAGCTAAGCTTATTATTTATGTGCTCAAAGTTGAAAAAGGTATAGTTATATCATATTAGGTGTTAATATGACCTGGCTGTTGTTTTCATCTAGACATAAGGAGATATGCTTGTGTGTCAAATTGACAAGTGATGCATTGCGATGGCTATTCTTGGATATCAACTTGACTATATCTGGAATGAACTACAATTTAGAACCTATAAAGATCTTGTGAAGAAGAATTAAAGAAAGTCTTAGGTCCAGGAGTGGTGGTACACACCTTTAATCCTAGGACACAGTCAAGCAGATCTCCAAGTTCAAGGCCAACCTGGTATGGAGCAAGTTCCAGGTAAAGAAAAAGCTTAGGTCCAGGCATGGTGGCACACACCTTTAATCCCAGCACTCAGGAGACAGAGGCATGCAGAGTTCAATGTCAGCCTACTCTACAGAGCAGGTTCCAGAACAGTTGAGATTAGACAGTGAAGGAAAGCATTGAAAACAGAAAGCTGGTGAAGATGTATAGAGCAAGGGGCCATGTTCTAGTCCCAGAAAGCCATAGAACATGGCTTTGGCCATGTGACTCTGATTCTAGAGTCAAGAAGAGAAAGAATACTGGCACAATTGATGCTGGTTACCTGGAGCTAATAAATTAGCGGTGATCAAGAAAAGACTAGCATTGGCGAGATGAAATCTTCTGAGAAGTATTTCCTGAGAATACAAAGAAGCTGTGTTCCAGAGATAGACCTCATGCTGGCAGCCAGATTTGGCAAAGTGTAAGAATCACCTAGGTAGTACTGGTTTTAAAGGCATGAAGAGTTCATGGAGGGCAGCTGAGGCTTGGCATTGTGAGAGGCTAGGAAAGGCCATTGGTGAAGGTTCGGTCTTAGTGGTGGTTGAAGGCCCAGGACTGAGGGGTTGCGCAAAGAGGTTGAGAGAGAGAGAGAGAGAGAGAGAGAGAGAGAGAGAGAGAGAGAGAGAGGTGTCTGCCTGCCATTCAGAGTCAAGGCAGGTCAGAGCTTGTTGACAGATTTCCTGGTCTGCGGAGTCATGGAATGATAAGAGGAGGTGCACTTGAGGCTCAGGGCGAGGAGTTGAATGTTCTAGTGACCTTGGTGGAAGGAACAGGAAGGCTTCTGGATTAGAACTTACTTCAGCACTTGTTTCTGTTAGCTTGTGGCTTTGCTTTCCATGGTACTGTGTAGTATAAAAAGGCTAAGAAAAACAAATGAGGCTGGTGTGGTATTGACCTGTAGCCCTCCAATATCTGTCTTCTCTCTGCCTTTCTTATCTTTAATCCTTGCTTCCCCTCAGAGGCTGTTCAACCCTGTACCAGCATGTCTGGTACAATCTTGTGATGTTGGAAGTATGTGATCTGCTTTTTAATTTTGATTTTATAGGGAATTACAGTAAAGAGATTGCATGAATCTCAGAAGAGAGTTTGAATTCTTCAACCAACTTACATCCTTTGGCTCTGTATGCCCCAGAATCAATGTAAACTTTGGTTCATAGTGCCACCCAGTGTGAAACAGCAGCAGAGGTGACCCCAGGCTCACACAGCTAGTTATGTGTTTTATAAATAATCTGTCCTTGTCCTTATTCGGGGCTCTGCTGGTTTGGGTGAACACTGGCCATCTTGGGAAGGTTTGCTTGTTTCACTGCAGTTTGGTATGTGGGACAGTCCAATTCAGATTTGCTGCAAAAGTCCACACAGGTCCCAGTTTCTCTCTCTCTGTCTCTCTGTCTCTGTCTCTGTCTCTGTCTCTGTTTCTGTCTCTGTCTCTGTCTCTCTCTGCCTTTCTCTTTCTCAGGGGAATTCAGAGGTTTGGTCTCATTTACCAACTGACACACAGCTTAGATCAAACATGGCTGCCACACCTTGAAGGAGGCACTGCTCACTGGTTAAAGTAAACCATACTTCCAGGGTGGCCATCATGGTCAACACATCCACAAACCTGTTGATCTCCTGACACTAGACCTTATGGACAAGGTAGAAGATCGAGGATTCACATCGTGATGGGTGTGATAAAGAAATCGTTGGCATACTGCTAGGGTTTGATGGTTTTGTCCCTGTGATGGTGGAAGATGCCACAGATTGAAGTTACACCGGAAGTAAGAAAGATACAAAACTAGCTCTGAAACTGCTAAATGGAAAGAATGTAACACTGTTGATTTTTGGAGGAGAAAGACTTGTCACGTGACTGTTACAAGTTACATGTTAGCTCTTTTCAAATATTTAATGTTTAGATTATATAAAACAAAGTTTCCATGAAAAGGAAATACTTCGAAGATACACAGCCATTTTATGCTAATCATGATTATTTTGGAGTAAGAGGAATTTTTTTTGTTATTTTTTTAATAGATTACAAAAATATTTTTGGTTAAAAAAGGTAAAACATATGAGGTGTCAGAAGTCAAAAGCTTTTGATTTTTTTGTAATGTTTCTTCTGGAAGACATAAAAATGTTAAATAAACATTCTAACCTGGTAAGGAAGGACAAACCTTGAAAACACAGATGTGCCCTCAGCCTAGACTTCTGCCCCCCCTGACTCAGCAAAGAAACTGGATCATCCTGCTCTCTGTTGTGACTAGTGCTATCAGGTCACACAGATACACACATTTTGACAGTGAAGCCACAGCTAGTAACTTGGCACAAAACAGACTCCAATTAATGGGAGTTTATAGTTTAAAAAAAAAAGCCTTTTCCCAGCAGAGTGCTACTTAAGCAGATAGTTGCCATTTTATATTCCTTAATACGTTTTCTTTATGTAGGACATTTAAAAATGATGAACCTTTAATCATCTTAAAGATCAATTTTAAGAAAATTACTGTTGTAATTGGGTTTAATTACCATTAACACAACAATGTAAACATGGCAATAAACTTTTTTTATTGTATAAAGTATATTTCTTCCAAATCACTGGCTTATGTTAGATGAATGTGTACTCTAAAAATCTCTATTTCTAAGTACTTACTGTCCCGTTGGATTCTTTAAAGAACCTGACACTGACAACAGTGTCAGGTGTCTCTCGCTGGTCCCACAAGGTGTGTTTGTATTCCTGGGACACCAGCTGTGTGGGCTGCAGATTATAGCTTGAGATACCCAGCCTAGAGAAGAAGAATAACACTTCTGGCAAGAAAACTTAATACTGAGCTGTTCTATTCACTAATACTGTTTTCCCTGCAAATATGCCATTGTCTGACTGAAGCGACTGGTCCTGACCGCTGACCATGAGGCTTGTCTTTTGGAGGAGCCAAGTTGAGAACCTCCGCTCTGGAGACTGTCTCAGTGCAGATCTGTTGTTGGCCATTGTTCTATCAGGGGTCGTGTCAGACACAGCACTCGAATTGCAAGGAGTTGACAGAGAAAAGGATGGGAACTCACTTTAATACATCAATAATTCATGAAATAAAAATACTTCCTTTTTATAAAATTTAAGATGCTCACTGTATAGAAAATATATTTACTATTGATATTTTAGCATTTTAACTTATTTACAAATAAGATCAGTGTGTCATACCTGTCACACAGGTTTAAGGACCTTGATTGACAGCCCAGTGTATCATATCTGTCATAATCATTTAAGAACCTTCATGGACAGCCTGGTGTGTCATATCTGTCACACACATTTAAGAACCTTGACTCAATCTATAATTATTTGCTTAGTCTTAGGTTATTTCTAAACATTGGATGAAGTCAATACAGCAGAAAGGTGGTCAAAACTGAAATTATCTCTTGTCCACTAAATATCCTAGATAATTTTAGATAATAAGTCTGGACAAAAACTACCTGCCTGTAACCCAGTGAAGGGCAGGAGTTAGAATGAGGAAAATACTGTTTTCCAAAAGAGAAAGAGAAGCAGGGTGCAGAGATCCACACAGTAGAACGAGCACACCTGCAGAGTCAAGAGGAAAGATGGATGACACTGAGAAGCTGGCTAACTGCTCTGTGCATGGGTCTGTCAGGGAGGAATGCAGAAGCTTCATCCAGAAGGGAAGCTGGTGGTCTGGGGAAAGAGACTGGCAGGGCTGTCCTGGGGACAAGTACACAGACTTACAAGCCTCAAGTCCCACTGTGGGTTTTGGTGAGGCATTCCTCTGGTAGATTGGTGAACAATGGAGAAGAGTTCCATTTTGTTATTCATTCTTTTATAAAATTAAAACGTATTTTGGGCATGTGAATGGGTGTATGGGTGACCAAGGAGTGGGAAGGAGTCTGTTGGATCCCATGAAGCTGGTGTTATCCACAGTTGTCAGCTGTCTGAAGTGGGTGCTGGGAGGAGGACTCTGATCATATCAAGAGCAGTTCCTAACCACTGAGCCTTCTGTTCAATCATCCGTTCTACCTTGGCACATCAGTTTCTTAAGCTGTGACTCTCACCTCCATATGGGATGATGTACGCAAATGTGAGGCTTGTAAGTTCATCACAAGAACAGAAGGCTTGTGCATGTGTAACTGCCCAAGATTAATTGACAATGCGCACTGACTCTGAGGTGTTTCTGGCAGTGAGTCCCATGCTGTGTCATGTGACTTCTCTGCATCTCTGTTTCCGAGCACATAACATGAGTTTAAAAAGTCCCCTTCTCCCATATATATACAGCCGCCAAAACTAGATAAGATTGATGAAGCTCAAAAATGCATGCTGAAAGGGACCGGATATAGATTTCTCCTGAGAGACACATCTAGAGCATGTCCAATACAGAGGTCACTGCTAGCAGCAAACCACCAAACTGAGAATAGGACCTCCTTTGGGGGAATTAGAGGAAGAATTGAAAGAGCTGAAGGGACTTGCAACCCCCTAAGAAAAACAATGCCAACCAACCAGAGCTTCCAGGGACTAAACCACTACCAAAAGACTATACATGAGACTGACCCATATGCAGGGTTCCAACTGCATATGTAGCAGAGAATAGCCTTGTTGGGGCACCAGTGGAAGGGGAAGCCTTTGGTCCTGCCAAGGTTGGACACCCAGGGCAGGGGACTATGGGGGGGAGGAGTAAGGGGGATGGATAGGGGGAATACCTGTATGGGGGAGGGGGAGGGGATGGGGACTTATGGACAGGAAACCTGGAAGGGGAATAACTTTTGAAATGTAAGTAAAGAAATATTATTTACTAAAATTTTTTTTGGCTCTTTTTTAAAATTTTTTTTTTAAAAGTCCCCTTCCCTTCCTGTGAGGCACTCACTTTCCAGGGAAAACTATCATCTTTTTGTTTCCATTCCCATGATCCCCAGTCCTGCTTGCATTTATGATGCGTCAGGTTGTCCCTAGGCTGGCTGCTCTGATCTACTTTGAGAACGGGGATCAAGGCCTGAATAGACTTGCTGCCTCCACTGGATGTTTTCTGAGATGCTCACTCCACATGAATATAGGGCTAGGGAAGGCCAAAAGGGATCATGCGGATCACCAAGAAATGTCATGGAAGCACTGCCACAAGAAAGGGAACTCAGATGGCCCTGGGTTACACATGGAGAAACTAAGGAAGGCCAGGTAGAGCCAGGACTCTAAGGAGAATGTTCATCCTTAGTCACCAGGATGTCAGAGTCTAACAGAGACCCCTCCCGACTTCTCAAGGAGGTCCATGATCAGGTGAGGATGGGTCTCCTTCAGAGCTTGGTAGAAATGGTCTTTGCAATCCCAGCTCCAGGACCGGCTGCCCCTGAAGAGCTTCCTCATCTTGTCTTGGTTTGTGGCCTCAGCCCTCACTGTCTCATAATCTTCTTCACTCAGCACCAGACCATGCAGCTTGTCCAAGAGAGGGTCCACTGATGTCACTCGGGCCACCAGCTGCTCCCGATGCTGGTCCACGAAGTGTAGCAGGGCAGGAGCATCTAAGGGTAAATGAGACTGGCTCTGAGCAAAGAAATGCTCCTTTGGGGTCTCTGATTGGCTGCCCACCTCTGGCTCTTTTCCTGCATCCCTGCATCCCTTCCTCTGGAGGGCCATTGGGAGTTTTTCTTCACCTTTCTTGGGGCTAGTTATTAGTTTGAAATTTTATCTGACTAGGGGGAAGGGTTTATGGTTGGGCAGTAAGTTTGGGAATGGGTGAACTTATTGTCACTGTGGTAAGCAGCAGGGGTTATGAGAGGAACCCCCTTCTTGGTATGAACTTCTACATTCTGGAGAAATTTGCAAACTGAGGTTCCCTCCTTTCTCTCTGCTCTTTTCTCAAGGGTGAGGTGAAGTACCGGCCAAATATGATTGGCTTCTCTAGTGTCTTACAATTTTACTAACCTTTGGGGGCTGAAGCCATCCTGGGCAGTGCAGGTCTGAGGTCCCCTGGAAGAAAAGGGAGATGAAGCATCTGTAATGGTGCCCACCAACACTCAGTGCATTCTGTGAAACTCCTACCCATGCCTGGATTCTGAGACTGAACTACAGACATTCTGTGGAAGGCAAACAGTTCCTCAGTTATCCAGAGCATCTTGGCTTATCATCATAGAGAGAATAGACCTGGAAACATGCATCTTAGGCCTACCCTATCATCACAGAGAGTAGATGTGGGAATGAGCAATAGACACTTCTCCCACATGATCTCAGACTCAATTTTATCCTCAACTGAATTCCTTTCGAACAACTAACCAAGTCCTTTGCTAGATGGCTTTGACATTTAATTCTTGGTTAAATAAACAACAAAACAAAGTAAAACAAAAATCCTACTTTTTTGTCCTTGTTTGACTTTGTACATGCGCATATGATAAACTTGTGTTCTGGATTTGATGGCAGGAATAAGTTGAAGGAAGACTGAGCACACGGAAAGAGCAAGTGAATTTCAGTCACAAGTGACGGAGATTAATAAGCTGCAGTTTATGAAAAACCTTAAGGGTATATGAGTTGCCTGCATTCAATGTTCTCAAACAGTTTAGTGAAGTCAGCCCAACAACGTGGTCTGTAGTATTGGAAGTCCTGCTTGATTAGGGGAGCCTGGCTTTGGGTGTTGTACCAAGACTGTACTGTTACTGCACTCAAGACATTTTAGTATATTCACTTGTCTCTGTCATCTTGAAAATATGGATGCGTTAAAATAGCAAATAAATAGATAAGTAAATAAAATAAATATGCAAATCAACCAATCGAAATGCTGGACAGAAAACCCTAACCACAGGAATGCAAGACCTCTACAACAGAAACTTTAAGATACATTTATGACTAAATGGAGGAAGGCTTTACAAGATGGAAAGACACCTTCAACACGCTCAATGTTTGGAAGAATCAAAAGTGTAAAAACAGCCACCCTACTAAAAGCACTCTACAGACTCAATGCAGTCCCAGTTAAGATTCCAGGGACATGCTTAACAGATAGTAGGAAAAATTTCTGAAGCACACAAAAGCTATGGACAGCCAAGGTACTCTTGAACAACAGCAGTATAATGGGAAGCATTAACTCGTGTGAGTTCAAACTAATGCTAAAGCCATAGTAATTAAAACAGCACAGCATGGGTACAAACAGACACCCAGGTCTATGGATTAGAGTAGAGGGTCAGGCAAAAACCACACAACCATAGCTCCCCAGCCTTTGATGAAGAAACCAAAATCTACTCTGTGAAAAGACAGTCTGTTCAACAAATAGTACTGGAAAACCGAGATGGCAACACATGGAATAATTAAATTAGATGCCTATATTTCACCATCAACATTTCAACATGAAATGATCAAAGACCTAAATGTAAGGTCCAGTCCCAAAACTGGTAGAGGAAACCGTAGGGAGGGCATTTGCACATGGCAGTGTAAGTTAGGATGGTGTGAGTGAGACTCTGGTAGCACAGGAAGCAAAAGCAGCAGTAGATAGATTGACTCTCATGACACTAAGAAAGTCTGTATAGTATAGGAAACGTAAGTGAGTAAAAATTCATGCAAGGAGGAGGCAAATTGTTTTCAACATATTATCTAGCAGTAGATTAGTAGTAATCTGAATGTACATGGAAATAAAAACCCTGAATTTCAAGGAAATAACCCAGTTATAAGATGGGCCAGAGAAGTAACCAAAGAATTCTCAAAGGAGGAAACACAAATGGCTAGGAAACATTTTGCTATTAGGAAAATTCAGGTTAACATTACTTATGGTTCCATCTCATCTCTTGAGAATGGAGGTGATGGCAGATACTTATGGCTGTACAGGATGCTGAGAAAAAGGTGTGGGTGAATACTCATCCCTGTAATTAAGTAACTGAGGAAACATGGCTTAGAGCATGTGGTGCTTTGCATATGATGTGTTCCCTGAACAATGATCATGTGTTGAATGACGAGTCCTGCAGCAGTATTCACAGGTGACTGGTCCTGAGGGCTATGAATGGAGTCATACTCCAATGCTCTCATCATGGAGTGAGTACTGAGAATGGAAAGGGAATCACATAAGACTGTACAGCTGGAGGACGCCAGTCACTGGGCATGTCCTGGGAGAGAACAGAGTGGATGAACTTTTCCCCTTCTCCTCCTCTCACTTCCACTTCCTCCTCTTCTCCCTGCTCTCACTCTCTCTCCCTTTATTTCCCTTCCCCTCTCTCTTCTTTGGAGAGAGCAAAGATCAGCCTTCTGTCTCACATGGAAACTCCCACTTCCATGATATCCTGTTTCATATCAGGGTCAAACAGATTGAGGCAGCTGACCATGGACAGAAACCTGCTTCTAAGACCTCGAGTCAAAGGAATCCTTTCTTGTTTAAAAGTCTTTTTTCTTATATTTGCCACAATTGTGAAGGGCTGACTAATACAGTTTCATAGTTTAAACTGTGGTCCTACCACCTTTTATTGGTCTAGAAAACCACATCTGATCTGATTTTGTGGCAGCAAGAAATAATGACAATACACCTCTTCTTAATCATTGTATTTCTTCAACTCTTAGGGTCTCTGGTCTTAAACTAATTTTACCTGGTTTCAGCAAGGCCTCCCATATGAGATTCATATACTTCTTGTCTGTTAGTTGCAGATTAATCCCTGAACCAATGTTTCCAACATATATCTCAGAGAAGAGCTGGGATTCCCGAGGGCTTCGGTAGCACAGCTCCAGTTCCTAGAGGGAGGGAGGGAGGGAGGGAGGGAGGGAGGGAGAGAGAGAGAGAGAGAGAGAGAGAGAGAGAGAGAGAGAGAGAGATCTACTCATGTAAATTAAGGCTTTCAACAACCTCATAATCTCTTAATTTTGCATACCATATTTTACACTATCTTTTGCACTGAGGTGACCCACAGCCTTTGAGCCTGCATCTTTACTTGGAAGGCTGAGGACCTAGCATACTGTTTCTTTTCTTATTATTCGACAAAACCTGACAGGAAGCACCTTAAGGAAAGGTTTATGTTATTGCTTAACTTCATGGTGGTGAACACATCAAAGATGGGGCTCCATTCTTAGCAGAACAACTTGTGGCATGGCTTGCTTTATCCCAAAGGATCAGGAATGAGCAGACTGAGGTGGGAGCAGGGCATGGCTATAGGCCTCAAGGCTTGCTACCTATGGCTTGCTTCTGACAGCCAGGCCTCACAGGTTTGATTCCACAAACTCTCAAAATACTACCACTGTCTGGAGACCAACATTTACTGTTTAAACATTTACACCTGTAGGAGGCATTTGAGATTCAAACCATAACAGCCACAGATGAGTGAGAGCTCATCCTGAAAGCCCAGCTCACAAATCCTCGGCCTGGGCTTCTTCTATGTTACCTGGAGCCTTCTCTGTGGTATATTGAATCGAATTTCTCAAGTCTCCAGGCCGAATCAGTATTCTTTCTGGTTTCCTTAAATGAATTTTCACCTAACTTTGGTGTACCCTTGCTCATCCCAAATCTTAATTGTTTTCTCCCCAATTTCAGCGTTCCACAAACCCTTGTAACCAGCTGCACAGGTTTCCCAAGACTGGCATCAGAAACACCTGGATGCTCACCTTTGGGAGAATTTCCACCTCTTTGGAGCTGGACACGATATAGCGGGAACCAACATAAAGAGCATCTACTGGGGGTGGCTTGTTTATGCGCACAAACTGAAACTTCAGTTCTTCCTCATCAATGGCCTAGGGAACATTACACACAGTGATTTCTTTAGATTTCTGGGTCACAACATCTGATCTGAATAAAGTAAGGTGCTTGATCTGTACATTTTGTGGGATAGGGTGACGACACCTCATGAGCTCCCTTCTACCATGTGTTCTGACACACTGAGACTTGGATTATTGGCCCTGTTCATGCTCATTTTGGGAGCAGTGTACCTGCCTCAGAAGAAGGGAGTTGCTACAGGTTGTGCATAGAGCATTTTCATCCACTTGGTGGGTAGGAAGATGCTATAGAGGCTGTTGTGGGATTAGTAAATTGGCATCAAAGACAGTTGAGTGAAACTATGGTGTTTGGGTAGGGGGTCAAGAAGAATGCAGAACTGTATCCCAACTCTCAGCTCAGAATCTCTCCAAGGGGCTTACTAGCTATAACTCAAATTTTCTGTTTGCCCACCATGGCCCCATATTTGTGGTCCTCAGTGTCACCTTCCGAATAGTGCAGTCATTGGGGACCAGGTAAAGGTGAAAGGTGATGTCCTCGAGATACAGGCGATAGTAGATCAATGTGATGGAAGTGATGGGGATGAAGTGTCCCACAGCAGGAATCATTCTCAGTAAAACTCCCATAGGGGAGAAGCTTGGGTTTTCCAGTACTGCGAAATGTGGTTCCACCCTTGCTGGCGTTTCTAGGACCATCCCATGGTCTTGGAAGTGGGCAACATGGAACAAGGAGCTGTCCACCTTTCCCTCTGTGAAAGAAGAGAGTCAAGAAATGTAGGTTTAGCATTTCCATTGATCCACGCTGTGCTGGGAAGCTAGTATCCTGTGATTTAGAATGATTGTGGGGGCTTGAAGGAGAACGGGCTGCTCTGTTTGTTGGAACTGCTTGGGAAGGATTGGGAAGTATCCCTTGTTGAAGGAGCTGTGTCACTGGTGGGCTTTGAGGTTTGTAAAGCTCATATCATTATCAGTTTTCTTTCTCTCCCATCAGAACGCAAGCTCTCAGCTGTTGCTGTAATGTCCAGTGCCATGCCTGCCTGCTTGCTGCCATGCTCCTCCTTCCCATGAAGGTCTTTGGATCATCCTCTGAAACTGTAAGCCCTGATAAAACTTTTCTTCTATAACCTGCCCTGATTATGGTTTCTGTTATGTTTGTATTTATTTTTTACGTTTATGAGAAAAACTGACTAAAATTTAAGATTTACTAATTAACTTCCAGTGACAACACCACAGAACTATCAACTATTTTCTCACTGCAAGTTCACAATGCCAAGGAGGGTAAGTGTGACTTGCTCCCAGGGGTGACTCATGCAGACTGCCTCACATTGAGAGACAGCTTTGACTTTGTACCTGGAGAGTTTCTGCATAAATATTCACAGTTGCATGCAGGTTCATGATAGTCTCTTTTGTGGATGCTATAAAGTATATAGTCTCAGAGGTGACTGCCAGAAACTTGACAACCCTTAGGTTCACCAAGGTTCTGTCATCATTGCTTTGGGATTTTTCAGTGTCCTCTAAAGTGTTTGTTGCATGATAGAGTATTATGAATTAGAGTCAGGGTACGTTTGTCCACTTAAGACAAAGCTATATGGGTCCCTAGAATTGTTAATCTTAAATATGAACTTAATGAAATTTAATATCACCTTGAATCTAGTCTTGGTGCATAATAGAAGGAGATTATCTTGATTGGGATTATTGATTTGGGAGGATCTTCCTGAGGTGGGTAACATCATTCCATTGAGTTGGATCCAGGATGGTGTTAAATGGGGAAGGTCACATGAGCACAAGCCTTCACTTTTCTCTTCCTTATTTGTTCATGCATGTTTACTAGGTGACATATCACCATGTTGTCAGACCTCTAGGTCATGATGAATTGAATTTCCCTTTGAACTGTGAGGCAAAACAAATCTATTTTCTTCTGAGTTTCTTTGATTAGTTTTTTTTTTAAATTTTGAGTCAAAAGTAAGTTAACTTGGGCAGAGAGTTGATACCAGGAGTTGGGTTGTTGGTATAAAAAAAGGTAGATCAAGAGCTTGTTAGGTGTTTGGAACTGTTTTGTGGATAGAATATCAAAGAATTTAATACTTAGGACTAGAAGTGCTCTACTGTCCTAAGAGCAGAGCTTTTGGTGATATTCTAGTGGATGTAGGAAAGACACAAATGTGGAGAGAGGCAATGGAGGTCAGCTCATGAGATTCCCAAGAGTAGAAAAGTTTTTATTGGGAAATTTAAATGGAAAGAATCTATTCATGCTATAGTTTTGTCAAGAATATAGATTTATTTTTTTAATTCCCTGAATGTGAGTGAAGACGAATTTAAATTTAAGGTACTAATTTGTCAGGAGACGTTTCTTGACAAAAAACCATTCCGAATGATTCTTCTAAATCATCTGTAATTGTTAAAGAGATCATCATCATAGAAGGGAAAGGTGTATTATACTGTGGCATTAGGAAAGGTGTCTTGAGGGCAAAATCTCACTCTATAGGTTTCATTTTGTGAAGAACCAAATTAATTTAAATGTAGAAAGCCTTAACTGATGGTTTCTCTGTTCCAAAAATACTCAAATAAGTGTTTCCCTATGGTCAGCACATCATACAGTTATCAGAGTGCCCACATCTCAAAGCTGTCAGTAGAACTTTTCAGTATCATTCCTATAGTTTTTTTATGCTGGAAAGATCCTCTACTGAGGGGGTTCATTGAGTCAGGATGCACAGCTTCAGATAGCAGGCTAGGCAGTGTGTCTGAGTCATGATTTAAAGTGATGTCCTTGGGTATGAAGTTGACAACATGGCTATGGTTAGAACTGTGTAGATTGGGTTGGGGATTTAGCTCAGTGGTAGAGCACTTGTCTAGGAAGCGCAAGGCTCTGGGTTCGGTCCCCAGCTCCGAAAAAAAGAACCAAAAAAAAAAAAAAAAAAAAGAACTGTGTAGATTAATGTCATTTGTCAACTTGATATGGATGCTACTAATGGGTCCACTCTCATGACCCTGGGGTCAAATTTCTGGATTGCCTTAAGTGGCGAGGAGCAAGAGGGCAGAGGAAATCTCTTCTTCTGCTGTCCCATGCTATCTGTGTACTGAGAGCTGGCACACACACTCCTTTTGACCAGGGACCAGTGTTGTGGCTAGTCAGGGGCAGAGCCATCTCACCCACCGTGATGACCCCAGAAGCCTTATATTTTTCAGATCATTTTCTGAAGGAATCTTTGGAGATCACTGTGGTTGAAACAATTTATGAGCCTTCTCTATTCTCTTTTGTGGCAATAGTCTTGAAATGGAATGTGATGACATCATTTTCTTCCTGCCTCTAGGAGTGTAATGGCTTACAATGTTGGTTGACCCTGGGTAGCAAATGTTCCTTGTAGTTTCCTAGATTCATTTTGAAAAAGAACTCTTCAAAGCAGTGGCAGGCCACTCCTTCCTGCCTCAGCCTATGGCTGCTGCAGTAAAATATCCCACAGGAGCTGTCCAAAATGCTGGCTCTTTTTGAAATGGTGACACTATAATACTTTAGATTTCATGTTTCCCTGAGGAGCTGTCCACTTCAGCTACACCTCCTCTCCTGCCATAACTCAGAGCCTCGGTGGAATTCCACTGCAGGAGCTGTCCCATAGGTACTGTGCACAGTGGCAACACCTCCTCTCCAGCCTTCCCAGAAGCTCCTCAGGGATGGGACCTGGCAAAAGTCAGCTGCAATCGGGAAAGACTTCCCACCCTAATCCACGAGCCTGATGCAAGGAAAAGGGGGTGAAAAAGAACTCGCCAATCCTGAGCTTCCTTCCCACATACTTAACCAATCCCTGAATAGGAAAACTCACAAGTCCCTGAGCTCCCCAAGCTCAGGACTTGAAATCCCATTGATCTCCAATCTGGAAATCTCTGTCCTAAAAACCCCACTCCCTCAGTAATTCCGTATAAGCCCTGTCCATAGTCCATTCCTTGCTGTCCCCTCCTGGGAGCAGCAGGCAGCCATCCCTGGATTTGTCCCTGAAGATCTTGGACCCTCCAATAACTATCCTTCATGGGATTTTCTGTCTGCTGTGACCCTCTGGTTGGAAGATGCCAAGAAGAGAAGCAATGAAGAGAAGAAGTGAAGAGAAGGAGCAGGGTTGAGGCTCCTGAGCTCCTGAGCTCAGTTGGGAATCCCCTTTCCTGGGAGCTGCAATGCCTCTGCTGAGGATGCTTCCTCTCAGAGCTGTGTGATTCCTGAGCTCCCATGTCTCAGGATGAACTTCCATTGGGATACCTTCTCCCCTCAGAGTTGTATGATCCCTGGGCTTCCAGGATACCTTTCCATCTGAGCAGAGATAGCACACCTTGAGGAACATAGTTTGTAAAGAGTTCTTGATAATCACTAGTCAATATTGCTACTGAGGACATCACTTTCTAATTAGGGACACCTCCTAGTAAAACAGAAATAACATCATAAAGCTGGGAGACATGTGCCTCAAAGAAGATACATCAGACAAGAAGGGATGACAAAACACTTCACTGTCCACCCCTGTAAACTGTTCTGCCTCATTAAGGAACCCTCGAAACACTTATATATCATCCACCATCCTGCAGTTCCTATATGGCCTGATAAGTCCATCCATTATTACCACCCTCCTCCTTATGCTTCCCTTGATTACCTTGGAGGGACACAAAATGAGGGAGGCACACTGCAGTCACAGCTCCGTGCTCAGCCTTGATGTCAAACAGAGGTCCAGCCACCATGTGACTGTGTTGCAAGGGAGTCTCATGCAGGAATTGGCTCCAGGCACAGAATCCAATCTCGATTGTCACTGCCCTTGTCACCACAAAGTGGAGTCCTGTGCTGGGACAGTGGTAGGAACCAGCCATGGGCAATCGCACTCTGAAAGAGGGAGAGGCAGACACCAGTTAACACCACTGCTCATCTGATGTGTGCAGACCCAGTGCAGAGTTCGGGACACAGCCAACTTCAGGCAACTGGCTCTGAGTTTTGTTCCTCTGCTGCCTACATGGATCCCTGATTAGTGATTTAACCTCCCAACTCTGTTTCCTCATCTGTACATAAGGTTATTGACAACACCATCTCGAGAACTCTGAGTACCGAGTGATCTAATGCGAACCTACATGTAACACATGTAGGCAGCTCTCAGCTCTTCCTGTGATAGTGATAACGGTGAGGAATAGGTTGGTATGTGTGCATGTGTGTGTGCATATGTGTGCTAAGTTCTGTGAATCAAACTAGGTTTTGTACACTAAACAAGGGGTCTATCAATGATGTATGTTTTCAGTTCTTAGTGGATATATTCTTTTTAAAGTATTTTATTAGATATATTTCTTTACTTACATTTCAAATGTTACTCTCCTTTCCAGTTTCCTGTTCATAGCCTTCATTCCCTCCCCTCCTCCTCCCCCATGCAGGTATTCCCCCTATACATCTCCCTTATTCCCCTCCCCCATATTCCCCTGCAGTGTGGGATCCAAGGGCTTCCCCTTCCACTGGTGCCCTTCCACTGGCTATTCTCTGCTACATATGCAGTTCAAGCCCTGGGTGAGTCCATGAATACTCTTTTGGTAGTGGTTTAGTTCCTGGAAGCTCTGGTTAGTTGGCATTGTTGTTCTTAGGGGGTTGCAAGCTCCTTCACCTCTTTCTTTTTTTTTTTTCTAAAGATGTTCTCCTTTTCTGTCTGAATTCAGGCTTATCAACTCTTTTTTTGTTTTCTTTTGTATTGTTTTGTTTTCTTTCCACCATCTTTATTAACTTGAGTATTTCTTATTTACATTTCGATTGTTATTCCCCTTCCCGGTTTCCAGGCCAACATTCCCCTAACCCCTCCCCCTCCCCTTCTCCTTGAGTGTTCCCCTCCCCATCCTCTCCCCATTACCACCCTCCCCCTAACAATCACGTTCACTGGGGGTTCAGTCTTGGCAGGACCAAGGGCTTCCCCTTCCACTGGTGCTCTTACTAGGATATTCATTGCTACCTATGAGGTCAGAGTACAGGGTCAGTCCATGTATAGTCCTTAGGTAGTGGCTTAGTCTCTGGAAGCTCTGGTTGCTTGGCATTGTTGTTCATAAGGGGTCTCGAGCTCCTTCAAGCTCTTCGAGTTCTTTCTCTGAATCCTTCAATGGGGGTCCCATTCTCAGATCAGTGGTTTGCTGCTGGCATTCGCCTCTGTATTTGCTGTATTCTGGCTGTGTCTCTCAGGAGAGATCTACATCCGGCTCCTGTCGGCCTGCACTTCTTTGCTTCATCCATCTTGTCTAATTGGATGGCTGTATATGTATGGGCCACATGTGGGGCAGGCTCTGAATGGGTGTTCCTTCTGCCTCTGTTCTAAATTTTTCCTCCTCTAATTCCCCCAAGGGGGTCCTGTTCTCAGTTCAGTGGTTTGCTGCTAGCATTGACCTCTGTATTGGACATGCTCTGGATATGCATCTCAGGAGAGATCTATAGCCTGTCTCTTTCAGCATACATTTTTTAGCTTCATCAATCTTATCTAGTTTTGGTGGCTGTATATATATGGGCCACATATGGGACAGGCCCTCAAGGCATTCCTCGAGTCGCTGCTCTAAATTTTGCTTCCATATCCCCTCCTGTGGATATTTTTCCTCTTTTAAGAAGGAGTGGGAGCATCCGCGTTTTGATCATCCTTCTTCTTGAGCTTCCTGTGGTCTGTGGATTGCATCTTGTGTAATTCAAGCTTTTTGGCTAATATCCACTTATCAATGAGTGCATATCAAGTGTGTTTTTCTGTGGTTGAGTAACATAACTCAGGATAATATTTTCTAGTTCTTTCCATTTGCCTGTGAATTTCATGATGTCATTGTTTTTGATAGCTGAGTAGTACTCCATTGTGTAGATGTACCACATTTTTTGAATCCATTTCTCTGTTGAAGAGCATCTGGGTCCTTTCCAGCTTCTGGCTATTATAAATAAGTCTGCAATGAACATAGTGGAGCACGTATCTTTGTTGTAAGTTGGAGCATCACTTGTGTATATGCCCAAGAGAGGTATAGTGGGGTCCTCAGGTAGTGTGGAATGTCCAATTTTATGAGGAACCTCCAGACAGATTTCCAGAGTGGTTGTACCAGATTGTAATCCCACCAACAATGGAGGAATGTTCCTCTTTCTCCACACTGTCTCCAGCATCTGCTGTCACCTGAGTTTGTGACATTCTGACTGGTGTGAGGTGGAATCTCAGGGTTGTTTTGATTTGCATTTGCCTGATGACTAATGATGTTGAACATTTCTTTAGGTGCTTTTTGGCTATTCAATAATCCTAAAGACTATACATGGACTGACCCTGGACTCTGACCTCATAGGTAGCATTGAATATCCTAGTAAGATCACCAGTGTAAGGGGAAGCCCTGGGTCCTGCTAAGACTGAACCCCCAGTGAACGTGATTGTTGGGGGGAGGGCGGCAATTGGGGAAGGATGGGAGGGGAACACCCATAAAGAAGGTGAGAGGGAGGGGTTAGGGGGATGTTGGCCTGTAAACCGGGAAAGGGAATAACACTCGAAATGTAAATAAGAAATACTCAAGTTAAAAAAAAATCCTCAGCTAAGAATGTTTTGTTTAACTCTGTACCCCATTTTTAAATAGGGTTATTTGACTCTCTGGAGTCTAACTTCTTGAGTTCTTTGTATATTTTGGATATTAGCCCTCTATCAGATGTAGGATTGTAAAGATCCTTTCCCAATATGTTGGTTGCCATTTTGTCCCAATGACAGTGTCTTTTGCCTTACATAAGATTTGCAGTATTCTACAGGCCTCTGGGTTCCCGTAGAGGAGGGCCCAGGAGCAGCAGGTCCGCTGCGTCTGAGACACCACTGGAACCTGAAGGGACTGACCGGATAAACAGTTCTCTGCACCCAAATCCCGTGGGAGGGAGAGCTAAACCTTCAGAGGGGCAGACATGCCTGGGAAACCAGAAGAGACTGCACTCTGCACACATTACTGATTCCAGAGGAAAACACCAAACGCCATCTGGAACCCTGCTGCACGGAAGCTCCCGGAAGGGCGGCACAGATCTTCCTGGTGGCTGCCGCCGCAGAGAGCTCATAAACAACACCCCACAAGCAAACTTGAGCCTGGGGACCACAGGTAAGACCAACTTTTCTGCTGCAAGCGACCTGCCTGGTGCACTCAAGACACAGGCCCACAGGAACAGCTGAAGACCTGTAGATAGGAAAAACTACACGCCCGAAAGCAGAACACTCTGTTCCCATAACTGGCTGAAAGAAAACAGGAAAACAGGTCTACAGCACTCCTGAAACACAGGCTTATAGGACAGTCTAGCCACTGTCAGAAATAGCAGAACAAAGTAACACTAGAGATAATCTGATGGCGAGAGGCAAGCACAGGAACCCAAGCAACAGAAACCAAGATTACATGGCATTCTCGGAGCCCAATTCTCCCACCAAAGCAAACACGGAATATCCAAACACACCAGAAAAGCAAGATCTAGTTTCAAAATCATATTTGATCATGATGCTGGAGGACTTCAAGAAAGACATGAAGAACTTGTTTCAAGAGAACAAGTAGAAACCTACAGAGAGGAATCGCAAAAATCCCTAAAAGAATTCCAGGAAAACATAAATAAACAAGTAGAAGCCCATAGAGAGGAGTCACAAAAATCCCTGAAAGAATTCCAGGAAAACACAATCAAACAGTTGAAGGAATTAAAAATGGAAATAGAAGCAATCAAGAAAGAACACATGGAAACAACCCTGGATATAGAAAACCAAAAGAAGAGACAAGGAGCTGTAGATACGAGCTTCACCAACAGAATACAAGAGATGGAAGAGAGAATCTCGGGAGCAGAAGATTCCATAGAAATCATCGACTCAACTGTCAAAGATAATGTAAAGCGGAAAAAGCTACTGGTCCAAAACATACAGGAAATCCAGGACCCAATGAGAAGATCAAACCTAAGGATAATAGGTATAGAAGAGAGTGAAGACTCCCAGCTCAAAGGACCAGTAAGTATCTGCAACAAAATCATAGAAGAAAACTTCCCTAACCTAAAGAAAGAGATACCCATAAGCATACAAGAAGCCTACAGAACTCTAAATAGATTGGACCAGAAAAGAAACTCTTCCCGTCACATAATAGTCAAAACACCAAACCCACAAAATAAAGGAAGAATATTAAAAGCAGTAAGGGAAAAAGGTCAAGTAACATATAAAGGCAGACCTATCAGAATCACACCAGACCTTTCGCCAGAAACTATGAAAGCCAGAAGATCCTGGACAGATGTCATACAGACCCTAAGAGAACACAAATGCCAGCCCAGGTTACTATATCCTGCAAAACTCTCAACTAACATAGATGGAGAAACCAAGATATTCCATGACAAAACTAAATTTACACAATATCTTTCTACACATCCAGTACCAAAGGATAATAAATGGTAAAGCCCAACATAAGGAGGCAAGCTATACCCTAGAAGAAGCAAGAAACTAATCATCTTGGCAACAAAACAAAGAGAAGAAAAGCACACAAACATAACCTCATATCCAAATATGAATATAACAGGAGGCAATAATCACTATTCCTTAATATCTCTCAACATCAATGGCCTCAACTCCCCAATAAAAAGACATAGATTAACAAACTGGATATGCAACGAGGACCCTGCATTCTGCTGCCTACAGGAAATACACCTCAGAGACAAAGACAGACAGTACCTCAGAGTGAAAGGCTGGAAAACAACTTTCCAAGCAAATGGTCAGAAGAAGCAAGCTGGAGTAGCCATTCTAATATCAAATAAAATCAATTTTCAACTAAAAGTCATCAAAAAAGATAAGGAAGGACACTTCATATTCATCAAAGGAAAAATCCACCGAGATGAACTCTCAATCCTAAATATCTATGCCCCAAATACAAGGGCACCAACATACGTAAAAGAAACCTTACTAAAGCTCAAAACACACATTGCACCTCACACAATAATAGTAGGAGATTTCAACACCCCACTCTCATCAATGTACAGATCATGGAAACAGAAATTAAACAGAGATGTAGACAGACTTAGAGAAGTCATGAACCAAATGGACTTAACAGATATTTATAGAACATTCTATCCTAAAGCAAAAGGATATACCTTCTTCTCAGCTCCTCATGGTACTTTCTCCAAAATTGACCATATAGTTGGTCAAAAAACAGGCCTCAACAGGTACAGAAAGATAGAAATAATCCCATGCGTGCTATCAGACCACCACGGCCTAAAGCTGGTCTTCAATAACAATAAGGGAAGAATGCCCACATATACGTGGAAATTGAAGAATGCTCTACTCAATGATAACCTAGTCAAGGAAGAAATAAAGAAAGAAATTAAAGACTTTTTAGAATTTAATGAAAATGAAGGTACAACATACCCAAACTTATGGGACACAATGAAAGCTGTACTAAGAGGAAAACTCATAGCGCTGAGTGCCTGCAGAAAGAAGTAGGAAAGAGCATATGTCACCTGCTTGACAACACACCTAAAAGCTCTAGAACAAAAAGAAGCAAATACACCCAGGAGGAGTAGAAGGCAGGAAATAATCAAACTCGGAGCTGAAATCAACCAAGTAGAAACAAAAAGGACCATACAAAGAATCAACAGAACCAAAAGTTGGTTCTTTGAGAAAATCAACAAGATAGATAAACCCTTAGCCAGACTAATGAGAGGACACAGAGAGTGTGTCCAAATTAACAAAATCAGAAATGAAAAGGGAGACATAACTACAGATTCAGAAGAAATTAAAAAAATCATCAGATCTTACTATAAAAGCCTATATTCAACAAAACTTGAAAATCTGCAGGAAATGGACAATTTCCTAGACAGATACCAGGTACTGAAGTTAAATCAGGAACAGATAAACCATTTAAACAACCCCATAACTCCTAAGGAAATAGAAGCAGTCATTAAAGGTCTCCCAACCAGAAAGAGCCCAGGTCCAGACGGGTTTAGTGCAGAATTCTATCAGACCTTCATAGAAGACCTCATATCAATATTATCCAAACTATTCCACAAAATTGAAACAGATGGAGCACTACCGAATTCCTTCTATGAAGCCACAATTACTCTTATACCTAAACCACACAAAGACCTAACAAAGAAAGAGAACTTCAGACCAATTTCCCTTATGAATATCGACGCAAAAATACACAATAAAATTCTGGCAAACCGAATCCAAGAGCACATCAAAACAATCATCCACCATGATCAAGTAGGCTTCATCCCAGGCATGCAGGGATGGTTTAATATACGGAAAACCATCAAAGTGATCCATTATATAAACAAACTGAAAGAACAAAACCACATGATCATTTCATTAGATGCTGAGAAAGCATTTGACAAAATTCAACACCCCTTCATGATAAAAGTCCTGGAAAGAATGGGAATTCAAGGCCCATAGCTAAACATAGTAAAAGCCATATACAGCAAACCAGTTGCTAACATTAAACTAAATGGAGAGAAACTTGAAGCAATCCCACTAAAATCAGGGACTAGACAAGGCTGCCCACTCTCTCCCTACTTATTCAATATAGTTCTTGAAGTTCTAGCCAGAGCAATCAGACAACAAAAGGAGGTCAAGGGGATACAGATTGGAAAAGAAGAAGTCAAAATATCACTATTTGCAGATGATATGATAGTATATTTAAGTGATCCCAAAAGTTCCACCAGAGAACTATCAAAGCTAATAAATAACTTCAGCAAATGGCTGGGTATAAAATTAACTCAAATAAATCAGTAGCCTTCCTCTACACAAAAGAGAAACAAGCCGAGAAAGAAATTAGGGAAATGACACCTTTCATAATAGACCCAAACAATATAAAGTACCTTGGTGTGACTTTAACCAAGCAAGAAAAAGATCTGTACAATAAGAACTTCAAGCCTCTGAAGAAGGAAATTGAAGAAGACCTCAGAAGATGGAAAGATCTCCCATGCTCATGGATTGGCAGGATTAATATAGTAAAAATGACCATTCTACCAAAAGCGATCTACAGATTCAATGCAATCCCCATCAAAATACCAATCCAATTCTTCAAAGAGTTAGACAGAACAATTTTCAAATTCATCTGGAATAACAAAAAACCGAGGATAGCTAAAACTATCCTCAACAATAAAAGGACTTCAGGGGGAATCACTATCCCTGAACTCAAGCAGTATTACAGAACAATAGTGATAAAAACTGCATGGTATTGGTACAGAGACAGACAGACCAATGGAATAGAAATGAAACCACACACCTATGGGCACTTGATTTTTGACAAAGGAGCCAAAACCATCAAATGGAAAAAAGATAGCATTTTCAGCAAATGGTGCTGGTTCAACTGGAGGTCAGCATGTAGAAGAATGCAGATCGATCTATTCTTATCACCCTGTACAAAGCTCAAGTCCAAGTGGATAAAGGACCTCCACATCAAACCACATACACTTAAACTAATAGAAGAAAAACTAGGGAAGTGTCTGGAAGACATGGGCACTGGAAAAAATTTCCTGAATAAAAGACTAATGGCTTATGCTCTAAGATCAAGAATCGACAAATGGGATCTCATAAAACTGCAAAGCTTCTGTAAGGCAAAGGACACTGTGGTTATGACAAAACCTCAACCAACAGATTGGGAAAAGATCTTTACTAAACCTACAACAGATAGAGGCCTTATATCCAAAATAAAGAACTCAAGAAATTAGACCGCAGGGAGACAAATAACCCTATTAAAAATGGGGTTCAGAGCGAAACAAAGAATTCACAGCTGAGGAATGCTGAATGGCTGAGAAACACCTAAAGAAATGTTCAACATCTTTAGTCATAAGGGAAATGCAAATCACAACAACCCTGAGATTTCACCTCACACCAGTGAGAATGGCTAAGATCAAAAACTCAGGTGACAGCAAATGCTGGCAAGGATGCAGAGAAAGAGGAACGCTCCTCCATTGTTGGTGGGATTGCAGACTGGTACAACCATTCTGGAAATCAGTCTGGAGGGTCCTCAGAAAATTGGACATTGAACTGCCTGAGGATCCAGCTATACCTCTCTTGGGCATATACCCAAAAGATGCCCCAACATTAAAAAAAAAGACACGTGCTCTACTATGTTCATAGCAGCCTTATTTATAATAGCCAGAAGCTGGAAAGAACCCAGATGCCCTTCAACAGAGGAATGGATACAGAAAATGTGGTACATCTACACAATGGAATATTACTCAGCTATCAAAAACAATGACTTTATGAAATTTGTAGGCAAATGGTTGGAACTGGAAAATATCATCCTGAGTGAGGTAACCCAATCACAGAAAAACACACATGGTATGCACTCATTGATAAGTGGCTATTAGCCCAAATGCTTGAATTACCCTAGGTTCCTAGAACAAATTAAACTCAAGGAGGATGACCAAAATGCAAATGCTTCACTCCTTCTTTAAAAGGGGAACAAGACTATCCTTGGCAGGGAATAGAGAGGCAAAGATTAAAACAGACACAGAAGGAACACCCATTCAGAGCCTGCCCCACATGTGGCCCATACATATACAGCCATCCAATTAGACAAGATGGATGAAGCAAAGAAGTGCAGGCCGACAGGAGCCGGATGTAGATCTCTCCTGACAGACACAGCCAGAATATAGCAAATACAGAGGCGAATGCCAGCAGCAAACCACTGATCTGAGAATGGGACCCCCATTGAAGGAATCAGAGAAAGAACTCGAAGAGCTTGAAGGACTTCGAGACCCCTTATGAACAACAATGCCAAGCAACCAGAGCTTCCAGGGACTAAGCCACTACCTAAGGACTATACATGGACTGACCCTGTACTCTGACCTCATAGGTAGCAATGAATATTCTAGGAAGATCACCAGTGGAAGGGGAAGCCCTTTGTCCTGCTAAGAGTGAACCCCCAGTGAACGTGATTGTTGTGGGGAGGGCGGCAATGGGGGGAGGATGGGGAGGGGAACACCCATAAAGAAGGGGAGGGGGAGGCATTAGGGGGATGTTTGCCTGGAAACGGGAAAGGGAATAACACTCAAAATGTAAATAAGAAACACTCAAGTTAATAAAAAAAAAAGATTTGCAGTATTATGAGGTCCCATTTGTCGATTCTTGATCTTAGAGCATGAGCCATTGGTGGTTTGTTCAGGAAATTTTTTCCAGTGCCCACGTGTTTGAGAGACTTCCCCACTTTTTCTTCTATTAGTTTGAGTGTATCTGGTTTGATGTGGAGATCCTTGATCCACTTGGACTTAAACTTTGTACAGGTTGATAAGAATGGATTGATTTGCATTCTTCTAACATGCTGACCTCCAGTTGAACCAGCACCATTTGTTGAAAATGCTATCTTTCTTCCATTGTATGGTTTTAGCTCCTTTGTCAAAGATCAAGTGAATATAGGTGTGTGGGTTCATTTCTGGGTCTTCAATTCTGTTTCACTGATCTATCTGCCTGTCTCTCTACTAGTACCATACAGTTTTTATGACTATTGCTTTGTAATAGTGCTTGAAGTCAGTGATGGTGATTTCCCCCAGAAGTTCTTTTATTGTTGAATATAGTTTTTGCTATCCTGGGTTTTTTGTTATTCCAAATGAATTTGCAATATGCTCTTTCTATCTCTATAAAGAATCGATAGGAATTTTGATGGGGATTGCATTGAATCTGTAGATTGCTTTTGGCAAAATGGCCAACTTTACTATATTCATCCTTCCAATCCATGAGCATGGAAGATCTTTCCATCTTCTGAGATCTTCTTCAATTTCTTTCTTCAGAGATTTTAAGTTCTTATCATACAGATCTTTCACTTGCTTGGTTAAAGTCACACCAAGATATTTTATATTATTTGGGACTATTGTGAAGGTTGTCATTTCCTTAATTTCTTTCTCAGTCTGTTTATCCTTTGAATAGAGGAAGGCTACTGATTTGTTTGAGTTAATTTTATACCCTGACTCTTTGCTGAAGTTGTTTATGAAGTTAAGTAGTTCTCTGGTGGAACTTTTGGGGTCACTTAAGTACACTCTCATATGGTCTGCAAATAGTGATATTTTGATTTCTTCCCTTCCAATTTGTATCCCTTTCACCTCCTTTTGCTGTCTGATTGCTCTGGCTGGGACTTAGAGTACTATATTGAATAAGAACGGAGAGAGTGGGCAGCCTCGTTTCGTCCCTGATTTTAGTGGGATTGCTTCGAGTTTCTCTCCATTTAGTTTGATGTTAGCTATTGTTTGCTGTATATTGCTCTTATTATGTTTAGATATGGGCCTTGAATTTCTGTTCTTTCTAGGACTTTTCTCATGAAGCAGTGTTGAATTTTGTCAAATGCTTTCTCAGCATCTAATGAAATGGTCATATGGTTCTTATCTTTGAGTTTGGTTATACTGATGAGTAGATTACATTGATGGATTTTCATATATTAAACCATCTCTGCCTCTCTGGGATGAAGCCTATTTGATCATAATGGATGATTGTTTTGATGTGTTCTTGGATTCAGTTTGCAAGAATTTTATTGAGTATTTTTGTGTCAATATTCATAAGGGAAATTGGTCTGAAGTCCTCTTTCTTTGTTGGGTCTTTGTGTGGTTTATGTACAAGAGTAATTGTGGCTTCATAGAAGGAATTTGTTCGTGCTATGTCTGTTTCAATTTTGTGGAAAAGTTTTGACAGTATTGGTATGAGGTCTTTTATTAAGGTCTGATAGAATTCTGCACTGAACCCATCTGGTTTTGGGCTCTTTTTGGTTGGGAGACTTTTAATGACTGCTTCTATTTCTTTAGGAGTTATGGGGTTGTTTAGACGGGTTACTTGTTCCTGATTTAATTGGTACTTGGTATCTGTCTAGAAACTTGTCCATTTCCTACAGATTTTCCAGTGTTTTTGAATATGTGCTTTTGTAGTAGGATCTGAAGATTTTTTTAAATTTCTTCAGATTCTGTTGTTATGTCTCCCTTTTCATTTCTGATTTTCTTAATTTGGATACACTCTCTGTGTCCTATGGTTACTCTGGCTAAGGGTTTATCTATCTTGTTGATTTTCTCAAAGAACCACCTCCTGGTTTTGTTGATTCTTTGTATAGTCCTTTTTGTTTCTATTTGGTTAATTTTACTCTGAGTTTGATTATTTCCTGCCTTCTATTCCTCTTGGGTTCATTTATTTCTTTTTGTTCTAGAGCTTTTAGGTGTGCTGTCACACTGCTGACATATTTTCTCTCCTGTTTCTTTTTGCAGGCACTCAGAGCTACGAGTTTTCCTCTTAGTATCACTTTCATTGTGTCCCATAAGTTTGGGAATTTTGTGTCTTCATTTTAATTACATTCTAAGAAGTCTTTAACTTCTTTCTTTATTTATTCCTTGACCAAGTTGTCATTGAGTACAGCATGTTCAACTTCCATGTATATGTGGGCTTTCTGTCATTATTGTTGTTATTGAAGACCAGTCTTAGTGCATGGTGATCTAATAGCACGCATGGGATTATTTCTATCTTCCTGTATCTGTTGAGGCCTGTTTTGTGCCCAATTATATGGTCAATTTTGGAGAAGGTTCCATGAAATGCTGAGAAGAAGGTATAACCTTTTGTTTTAGAATGGAGTGTTCTATAAATACCTGTTAAATCCATTTGGTTAATAACTTCTGTTAGTTTCTCTACGTCTCTGTTCAATTTCTGTTTTCATGACCTTACCATTGATAAGAGTGGGGTGTTGAAATCTCCTACTATTATCTTGTGAGGTGCAATGTGTGTTCTGAGTTTTAGTAAGGTTTCTTTTATGAATGTAGGTGCCCTTGCATTTGGAGCATAGATATTTAGGAGTGAGAGTTCATCTTGGTGGATTTTTCCTTTGATGAATATGAAGTGTCCTTCCTTATCTTTTTTAATGACTTTTGGTTGAAAGTCAATTTTATTTGATATTAGAATGGCAATTCCAGCTTGTTTCTTCGGGCCATTTGCTTGGAAATTTGTTTTCAAGACATTTACGCTGTGGTAGTGTCTGTCTTTGTCTCTGAGGTGTGTTTCCTGCATGCAGTAAAATGCTGGGTCCTCTTTATGTATGCAGTGTGATAGTCTATGTCTTTTTATTGGGGAATCGAGTCCGTTGATGTTTAGAGACATTAAGCAATATTGATTGTCACTTCCTATTATTTTCGTTGTTAGAGGTAGAATCATGTTTGTCTCTCTTTTGGTTTCATTGCAAGGAAATCATATTCTTGCTTTCTGTATGGTATAGTTTCTCTCCTTGTGTTGGAGTTTTCCATTTATTATCCCTTGTAGGACTGGATATGTAGAAAGATATTGTGTCAATTTGGTTTTGTCGTGGAATATCTTGCTTTCTCCATCTATGTTAATTTAAGTTTTCCTGGATACAGTAACTTGGTCTGGCATTTGTGTCCTCTTAGGGTCTATATGACATCTATCCAGGATCTTCTGGCTTTCATAGTCTCTGGTGAGAAGTCTGGTGTAATTCTTATAGGTCTGCCTGTATATGTCACTTGACCTTTTTCCCTTACTGCTTTTAATATTTTTCTTTGTTTTGTGCATTTGGTGTTTTAACTATTATGTGACAGGAGGAATTTTTCTTCTGGTCCAATCTGTTTGGAGCTCTCTAGGCTTCTTCTATGTTCATGGGCATTTCTTCCTTTAGGATAGGGAAGTTTTCTTCTATAATTTTGCTGAAGATATTTACTGGCCCTTTAAGTTGGGGGTCTTCACTTTCTTCTATACCTATTATCCTTAGGTTTGATCTTCTCATTGTGTCATGGATTTCCTGTATTTTTTGGGCTAGGAGCTTTTTGCGTTTTACATTATCTGTGACAGTTGTGTCAATGTTTTCTGTGGTACCTCTGCTCCTGAGATTCTCTCTTCTATCTCTTGTATTCTGTTGGTGATGCTCATATCTATGGCTCCTGGTCTCTTCCTTTGGTTTTCTATATCCAGGGTTTTCTCCCTTTGTGCTTTCTTTACTGTTTCTATTTCCATTTTAAATAGTTCACTTGTTTGGTTGTTTTTTTCCTGTAATTATTTCAGGGATTTTTTGTGTTTCCTTTCTAAGGGCTTCTACTTGTTTACTTGCATTTCTTTAAGGGAGTTCTTTATGTCTTTCTTAAAGTCCTCCATCATTATCAAAAAATGTGATTTTAAATCTAAATCTTGCTTTTCTGGTGTGTTTGGATATCCAGTATTTTCTTTGGTGGAAGTACTGGGCTCTGATGATGCCAAGTCGTCTTGGTATCTGTTGCTTAGGTTCCTGGGCTTGCCTCTAACCATTGGGTTGTCTCTGGTGTTTGCTTGTCTTGCTGTTTCTGAGAGTGACTTGACCCTGCTGCAGGCCTCTGTGTCAGCACTCCTGTAGAACTGTTTTCTTGTTTTCTTTCAGCCTTTCCTGAGAACAGTTGTTCTGATTTCAGCTGTGGCAGCACTCCTGGAGACTGTCTTCCAGCTCTAGGCATGGGCAGGAATCAAAGGGTCCTGCCCCTGATTGCTCATGTAGGTCCCTGCACCCAGCAGGCCCAGTTGGCACTATGTGATTCACTTTTGGGTCTGGACTGTGGGCAGAAGGTATTCTCCTCTGACTTCTTAGGAATATCCACACTTCTGAGGGTCTAGCTTTCTCCCCCACAGGATTTGGGTTCAGGGAGCTGTTTGGCTGGTTCAGTTCGGTCCTGGGCACAGACCAGGACTGCAGGTACCAGCAGCTGTCTGTTCCTATATCCCTGTGTTCAGAGGCACTGTGCAGTTTCCCCTTGGACCAGGGATGTCGGCTAAGGTGTGCAGAGATGGCAGTCTGTCTTGTGGTCCCAGGATGTCTGCACTCCTGGTGATCTGCTCTCTTCCCCACAGGATTTGGGTGCAGGGAATTCAGTGTTTATATTCTTAAAGTGTATATTTCCCAATAACGAGTCTATCTGATGATAATTGTGGTAAATTGTTGGCTCCAAATCAATGCTTTACCAAGATCTTCAGTTGTTTTTTCAATGCTTTCTGTTTGGTGACTGTTGGGTACACAAGTGCCAGTTTGTTTAGCTGAGACAATGACTGTGGGAGGAGGTTTACAGGTTACTGAAGATATCATCTTTGGGTATTTAGTCATTTATTATTCATGAGACTATAATTCCTGGAAGGCAGGGTTGCCATACACATGGTCATGGTCATGCTCTCAGCTTCAAGGGTTCTTGGTTCACAATGGTTGTTAGTGAAGCAGAAGTGCAGGAGTTCAGGGCTGTAAGCTGAGTCTAAGGACAGGAGAACCCAAATGTATTGAAGGGAGAGATGCTATACATACCAGGACTAAAATAATCACCAGAAAGTCCACATTTCAGATAATGAGCAAGGTTGAGCACAGACTGTTTATATGAAATGACTAATTCAGCACAGTTGATGTGGTAAGAGTTGATTTTGGAAGATGAAGTCCTATCTTAATCATGGGGGATATATAGTGAAATTATTGTGGGTGAAATCATATGGTGTCTTGGACTTAGACTACTGTGACTGCTGAACAATATTTACTGTGACAGACTGACAATATTATGACAGTGTTTACAAAGAATGAGCGTAGTTGAAATGAATTGGAAGTGGTTGATGGGTCTGAGGAACTGGACAAGGATGTACTTGTGGTTTCCTGTTTTATAATTTTTTGAAAAATTTTGAAGAAGACCCCTATTTTTATAACAGCCCCAAATTCTTTTGTAGTCCTGGCCTAACTTCCTGCATTGGCAAAGGAAGAAGTCACTGTAGAGTCTAGGGAGGGTTTCTATCTGTGGGGATCCCTTCTGGAAAGTGGACTGGGGAAAGCCATCCTCTGCCAGGCAGAGCTCACTCACCGGTACAGGTTCCTCTCTCTGTCAACCACCTCAGTAGACACAGGTCCTGAAGGGCCCCAGAAGTCATCATCAGTCCCCAGAGGTTCCATGTGTTTGTCTCCTGGAGAGACAGGAGAGCATGGGTGAAAGGTCCTTAATGGTACAAGTTATGAGGACCATGTAGAAGAGGCCAGGTAGTGGTCACTCTGTTGTCCAGCCTCATTTCCCCTTCCTTCCCTAGTAAGGTACCATGGCTGAACCCTTTTCTAGGTTGACCAGCCTAGGCCTTATCAGGAAGTTCATCAGCAGTCTTTATCACTGGTCCATGGGCTACCTGCATACAGACACTCACATGCACGTGTGTGTGCGTGTGCGTGCATGCGTGCGTGAGAGATAGAGATAGAGATAGAGATACAGGGAGAGAGAGAGAGAGAGAGAGAGAGAGAGAGAGAGAGAGAGAGAGAGAGAGGGAGATTTTGTTTTATTTTCTTTACATTGTGCTTTTGATCAGCCATCCCAACATACCTGCTCCAAGTCAGCTCTTGTGTTTTCTTTTTTTCTAGAATGTCTCAAGTGGATATGGTGAGAACAGAACATAACTCAAAAGAAGGATGAGCAGGGATAGAGAGGTGAGTCCTAAGCCATACTAAATCAGAATGAGACGCAGAGCCCTGGTACAAGCCATAGACTTTAGAGAGGGGCAGTGGTATTCTCCAAGGCTGGGAAGGAAGGAAGTAATCCTCCCTCTGGGTTCTAGGTGTGGAAGGTCTTGCAAGGGGTGGTGCTCTTGTATATGGCGAGGTTATGCTGTTTTATGTCAGAGACAGAGGGATAGAAATGAGGACCACTTCCAGGACATTTTTTACAGATAATTTTTTCTGTATGGGATAGGGAATTTGCACTCACAAAACCTCACCAATATCACTGTTCAACAATTTCTTCCCAATGACAACAATAGTTGACATGCTAGTGTGGATGAATGAACTCTCATATTTCCCCACCCTAAAATGAAGAGCTATATAGGGACTTGACAGCTGGTAGGATTGAGGTAAAGACATTCTTCCCCTGGCAAGGATTACCACATAGGGTATCCAATCCTAAGTGGCTACCCTCAAACATAACTATCTATCTGTCCTATCTATCTATCTATCTATCTATCTATCTATCTATCTATCTCCATTACATTTTATTTATGTATACATATGTATACATAAGTGTAAACACACATATTATTAACAACAATAATATTAAAGAAGAGGTCCAGAATTTGAGAGCTTGTGACTAGAACACAGGAGGAGTTGGAGTGACTAGATAGAGTGGCATAAATGATGTCAGTAGAGTTGTATACAAAATGTGAAAAAAATCAAAAAAGAAAAGGAAATGATGACTTCTTCCTACAGATGCTCCTACAACCTATACTCACATGCTGTGGGGCTGATCCCTTCACGTACCCGATTGTTGTTGTTGCTGCTTGGATGAGGTCAGGCTCTCTTCTCCATCTGTGTTTTCAGTGGGCATCGTCATGTGTGACATCCTACACATAGACATATTTTTTTCCTCAGATGTCAGGAAAAGCTAGGGTTGGTCACATGGTATCCCCAAATAAAATATAAGTAAATCTGAATTTGAATTCTGTCCCAGGCTTCTCTGATCCACAGCTGTATGAAGGTCCCCATCCTCCTGGGCATCTGTGGTGCCTGAAACAGGACAATCTCAATGCCATCCTTTGCTTTATATGAATGTGCTCCCCAGTGTTCACACATTAGAAAGTTCATCCCCAGTGCAATGCCACAGGGCTCCTAGGATGAAGGATCAGACACAATGAGATCACCAGAGCTCTGCTTTCATGAAGAGGTCAATACCATCATCACAGAGGTAGATTCCTGTGGGCCGACCGGATTGCCACAAAAGCCAGCTTAACTTTTTGTTCTCAACATTCCCTATTGTGAAATCAAATGGAAGGGCAAAAAGGACTTCTCTAGATGCAGAGTCCATGCCCTTGCCATTTCTTATATCCAGAGCTGCAAGAAAGACTTTCTGTTCTTTATATGTGGTGCCCAGTGTCAAACTTTATGACAGCCACAGAAAACAGACCAATAATCACTCACTCTGAAGGCTAATCTCCTAGAAAACACCTTCTAAATCTCCCTGCTCTCTGTTCTCTACACACACAAAGCCTCCATCCTAGTGCTAGGATTGAGTGAGCAGTGTCTTCAGCCACTGCCCACATCCTCTGACAGGTTTTCCTACTTCTGATGTGGTCGCTTCCAGCACATTGTCTGCACAGTAGCTGGCCATAGAACATGGGAGGAGATGCCACGTCATGACTGAGGCCCTGAAATGCCTCCCATTGCCTCTGGGTAGAAACAGAAGTTTCTTGGCATGATCCACTATTCTTGCTGTTGCCTCTGTTCCCTTCAGGGCCTCCTGTATCACCCTTTCCTGTTCACTGACCTCTAGACCAGTGACTCTCAAATACCATGTTCAAATGTTTCCTGGGTAGCCTGCTAAATCAGCAATCTCACTGAAGGAAGCTGCCCTACTGAACGTCTGAGCCAGCAGAGATGGAGTGGGGCCAGAGAACCTGCATTTCTGAGGATCTCTAAGGTCATGGTGAAGCAGAGCTGAAGGATGCCACACATGGATCCCTCTCTGTCTAAGGAGCTGCTCTCTCTGCTTCCTAATACTCCAGGCCTGGGGCTTTCTTCTTCTTGGGTCTTCCTACATTTCCTATCTTTGAGTCATCATCACAGCTCACCTCAGCTTTGGATGAGGTCAGACAGACCACCATTGCACTCACAGAATCCTTGGCTATAATTATGTGGACAGTTGAGGGGGGCAAGTGTTCTCTCTTTGCTGGATGGAGGTAATCAATGTTGGGCCATGTCTGGCTTATTCTCAGATGTGCTCTCAGTTGCTTAAAATCATGTATGATGCACAGCATTCCTGCAGGCCCCTTCATTCAATGAATGGATGGCTCTCCTATGTCTACAGACCCCTCCCTTTCACATGTGGCACAGAAGCTAGAATCTTGAGGACAAATAGAATTCACGGTCATGAACTGAAATGTGCCAAAAATCAGGCTCTAGCACAGTCCCTTGGGGTGGCAACGGACTTTTTATTCCTGGAGGTTTCATATCCCATAATAGTGTGTGTGTGTGTGTGTGTGTGTGTGTGTGTGTGTGTGTGTGTGTTTGTGTATGGTACATTCTCTTTTGTGTATGTGTCTGTCTGAGCATTAGAGTTGAAATAGTGATACACATTGTGTATTTTGTTCTCTAAGCGTTTTTCTATGTCTTTCTTCACTGTGACGTTACTTTCATTGCTCCAGTGGTCTGGTTTTACTTGGTGGCCACTGCTATCGCAATTGCTGTTCCCAGTGGACTCTCCACTAAGTCACCCTTTCATAATATTTTTCCCTTCTTTTTTTTTTTTTCCAGAGCTGGGGACCGAACCCAGGACCTTGCGTTTGCTAGGCAAACGCTCTACCACTGAGCTAAATCCCCAACCCTCATAATCTTTTTCCAATGGAAGAGCTTAAGCAGGCATATTATATGATTCTATTTTTCTTAAAAAGCATACCACTTCCCCTACTCCAGAACCCTTCTTACTTCAATTGCTATGGTTTCCTGGTTTCCTACAGGCTTTCTGTAGTTTTCCCACCTCAGGACCCTTTCCCCACCTCTCAGCTTTGAGCCAGCCACATAGGGTCAAGGTTGACCAGATGGAATTCTTTCTCCCCACCACCACACCCCCACTTACCATGTGCTGGAGATGAACAGCTTCGGATTCTTTGTCTCCAGGGCCCTGAGCTCTGTAATCACCTGCTCACTGAGAGAGGCCTGGTCCAGCCTGCAAACACAAGAGGGGGCTGTTTCTTCTAGAATCCACTCTAGGATCTTGAGAAGTCAGAGTCCAGGATTGATCTTGGACTCTGTTCTCTGTGGATCAAGCCAAAGAGGAGGCTCATTCAGTCTTTGATCAAAAAATGAGGACAAAGGGAAGAGAGAGAGAGAGAGAGAGAGAGAGAGAGAGAGAGAGAGAGAGAGAGAGAGAGAGGAAGAAGAAGAAGAAGGAGGAAGAGGAGGAGGAGGAGGAGGAGGAGAAGGAGAAGGAGAAGGAGAAGGAGAAGGAGAAGGAGAAGGAGAAGAAGAAAAGAGAAGAGAAGAGCAGAGAGAGCAGAGAGCAGCAGGCTGAGTGGAAGGAGACGTGTCCATAAGGCAATTTCAATGGGATTTGGTCAGTGTTCAGGAAGATTTGAACACAAGAAAATGACCTTTGGAACATTCCAGAGAAGAAAGGAGGATCTGGCTCTTTATACCTTGTCTCCACAGGCCAATCATTAGAAACAGACTGTCCTAGAGAGGGGACAGTCAGCAAAGGCACCTCTGTGGCCATCAGCATTCCTAGTGGCTGGAGGTCATGTCCATTTCCCCAAAGGGATTCTGGGCAGCTCTTCAAGGTGAACACACAGTGCTGGGATGCAAGGTTTCATGGGCATTCTCCTTCTCACCTCCCCCTCCATTCCTTTAATGCTAAGAAAGGAAAGCTTGTCCTTACAGAGAAGCCATGGCCAATGTCCTCTGCTCCATTGTTATGGCCCTCAGGTTCCAGGGTTGCTGATGGTGTTAGAGTAGTGCCTGACTTCCATGGGTTTCAGAACCTCAGTTCCTAAGCATGGATACATCATCCCCACTCTGACTGCTGTGAGGTACAGAGAAGGCAGGAGGGGAAAGACTCCTCCTCCTCCTCTGAGAGGCTGTGCAATGACACCATCCTGCTTCATGAGATGCTCTCTTGGTGATAGGGCCCTTGAGAGCAGAGAAGGAGTCAGCTAAGAATTCACATGCATCTGAGTTGTCTGGAAGGCAGATCTGTAGCAGCGGCCAGTCCTGGTCATGCTCTTCACTGTGTGAAGAACAGTCTTGGCTGAAAACATGCCAAGCATCTGGGCCTGGTTCAGCTTCCAGAGAGGAGGAACTAAGGTGTGCTTCACTGCCCAACTGCTCCTTTAGGTTTTTGAGTTGCAGCAGAAGGCCAGACAGAGGGAAGTCCCAGGGCATGGGCTTGCCTGATTTTCCTGTTGGTCGGAAGAACCAGCAGGCTGGGTATAGGGGTCTGTACCATCTGTGGTTCTCTGAGCTCATGAAGTAGTCTGACCAGCAAACCCTGGGAAGTGTTCCTTTAGAAACTGCCTGTAGACTTGTGCTGGGGAGGTGGAGCGACTAGAGAGGGATAGCTTAGAGACAGTATGAGAGGCTGTGGAGAAGAAACATGTCTCCAGGGCTGTGGTTTGGATGCTTTCTTAGTTTGCATGGAACTCTAGGAAAGGAGGAATAGGTACTGAAACTATCTTAGGCTTCTGAGGTCAACACCTGTGACTCTCTATAGTTCCAGCCCCTATCTGTTCCAGAGCCTTCCCCACTCTGCCTTTGCCTGGGCTGCTGGCCTCATGCTGTCTGAACCAAGGCCTATTTTTCCTTCATGCCTCAGAGAGCTCTCTTGGGCCAGTCAGTAAAATCATGCCTCTCACAAAATTATATGCTCATGATATTGTTGAGTGAACAGCATTCAGCAGTTTGTCAATACAGAATCACAGGCTGAGCATGATCAATGTCTGTCTCTTTCCACATAACGCAGAGGATAGAGCCATGTGTGTTTGTGTTTATTTTCCTAGGGACTGCACCAATGTTTGACACACAGAGAACCTAGTTTGAATGCATGCATGTATGAATTAATGAATGAATAAATGATTGAGGCCCTTTGTGGAGTGAAGCATACCTGGGAATCCCTATCTATCTATCTATCTATCTATCTATCTATCTATCTATCTATCTATCTATCTATCTATCTATCTATCATTTGTCTATCTATATCCATGTTAATGCATGTGATTCCACCATGTCCATCTACTTACCTAGTATTGTTTGTGTTTTTACAAATGTATAGTGTATGCCATTTCATGTGTACAATGTAATATCCATTACCTGTCCATGAGGTGGCTATCACATTCCATTTAATCCATGAGGAAACTGAGGTTTTATGAAGACAGTGACTCGCCCAATCACAGGGTATAAGTGGCACAGGAACCAGGCTATGAGTTATCTATGCCTTCTCTTTTCTATGTTATGTCTTATGGGAACTCACCTATGTCTCTTCCCCTCCTTAAGCCCAGTATGGTATCACAGGGCTTGCTTACCGCAGGATGCTGAGGTTGCAGGCAGGATTCCTGAGCCCCTCACACAGCTGCCTCACACCGTTGTCACCAAGGTCATTCAGTCGCAGGTCTAGTTCAGCCAACCTTGAGTGGGCACTGAGCATTGAGGCCAGGAATGAGCAGCATCTGGATGTGAGGCCACAGTCCACAAGCCTGAATGGGAGATGCTCACCATCAGTTTCTCCAGGCCTCATTGCTTTTGAGAACTTATCTCAGATCTCCCTTTGTTAGCCTTGGCATTCTCAGCTGCCAGTGCTTAGCTCTCTGTGTGCCTTTTTTGTCTAGGGAGATGACTCCAAGTTCTCCACAGTTGAACTGCAGGAGCGATAGATATAGCGCAGGACCAATGCTTTGCTGCCATTGGCCATGGCAGAACTTCGTAGGCCTAGGACCTCTCTGTGCTATAGTTCAAGAGTCATGTGACATGAAATTCACTAGATGAAAAATAGGGCAAGATCTCATTCATTAAGTGAGATCTTAATAAAGCTTAAGTCCATAGAAACAGAGTAGAAGTCCGATTATCAGGGCAGAGGGTGGAGGACCTGGAGCTTTCTCCCCTCAGGCTTCCCTTGCCCCTGTGTTCTTCACTTCTGTTTTAGCCATGTCCTCAGGATATGTGCTCCACTGAAGCTCTCAGGAGTCCAACTGTCATTAGCTATTTGGATTTCTTGATGAATGCAGTCTCTCATGATCCCAAAGAACAGAATCCCATTTGTTTATCTTAAGTCTGGCATGTGTTATAGGCATGGTAATGGGAGTTCGGTGAATACTTGATTAATGCCAAGCCTCATCCTAGACTCCTTTGCCTTTAGTCTCCTCCCATCCACCTCTGATTCAGGGGAGAACTCAGGCCGGACTCACCACAAGGTCTTTAGTCGGCAGCCAGGCTGTCTCAGTGCTGTACAGAGACTGCGTACTGCAGAGTAGCTCAGTGGATTTCCACTTAGGTCCAGCTCCTCCAGGTTTCTGGTGCATTTAAGATTGGAGAATAAAACCTTCCAACTGGCCTCAGAGATTGGTGTCCACCTGTACCTGAGGGGAGAGAGAGGTAGCAGAGTGATGTGACTTGTGTGTACATGGTCTGTGTACAGCCCCACATAGCAGATGGGGCCTCTATCTACCTGAGCCCCAGGCACCTGTATCCCATCTTCAGAATTCACTAGCCTTCTCCATGTTCCTTTGCTCCAAATTCTGGATCCTCTCCTCTGGGTGGTTCCTCACCTTTAAGATGTCCTTTAGGATAGCATGCTGTGTGCTCATTTTGGTCTGTTTCTGACTCAGTCTAGGTGTCTGAAGGATTTGAACAAATGGCTTACACCTTTTCTTTGTAATCTATAGTGCTCAGCTCATGACACAAAGTGGGACCTTGGGAATTCAGATGAGGTTCTTCTCTTTGATGTGAGTGCACCTGCTTTCCTACCTTTGGAACAGATTTCTAGAGCCATGAAGGAAAGCTGGAAAGGCATATAGGGAGAAAGCTGAGGAGACGCAGTTGGGAATGACTCTTTGATGGCATGGTTACCATGATCACACACACTCTATACTACAGCTGTGTTGATTCACATGGTCCTTGTATCCTTCCAAGAATAGAAGACTAGTAGGAAGGGAGAGAGGGAACACACACACACACACAAACACACACACACAAACACACACACACAAACACACACACACACACACACACACACACACACACACACAGAGAGAGAGAGAGAGAGAGAGAGAGAGAGAGAGAGAGAGAGAGAGAGAGAGAGAGAGAGAATGTGCACTCTTTTACTCTTTAATGCCAGCAACAAAGTTTCCTAGGCATTTGAATGGTGAATTCTAGGCTAGACTAAGGTACAAATATGAAGAGGCTGGGACGGCTCCATGCCTGGATCCTCAGCATTGCAAACAAACAAACAAAGAAACAAGCAAGTAAGCAAGCAACTTACAACAAGTCAAAAAGAACCCCAGATTTTAAGTAGACAACTTTGGAAAAAATTATTAGGATTCCACTTCTCCCCCAATTTTACAATACTGAAGAAATGTTAGGGAAACCAAATACTAAACTTCAAAGAATGATGTTTTTAAAAAAGATTTACCTTTTTTTTTTTTAAAACTTTATGTGTGTGATTTTTTTTTATGCCTGCTTGTCTGTGCCCCATATGGATGTAGGAGCCAGTGCCAGCAGAGGCGAGAAGCTGGGCCTGGGGTCATCAGGGACTGAGTTAAAGGTGGTGTTATCCATCTGGCATGGGTGCTGGGAATGGCTTCACATCTTCTGAATGAGCATCCAGTGCTCTTACTGTCCGACCCACTCCCCCAGCCCACAAAGGATTGCAGTTTTGATGCATTCTTGGTATTTATTCCAAATGAACATGGGCATTCTGACTGCATTATTTAAAAAGCACCAGGTGCCATTACGAGCCACACCCTGAGAAATTGCTCACCCTGCTGTCTTTGATGCCTTAATTTCTTGAGTTGTTTTTTTCCCCTTGCTCCTTGGTGTTGGCCAATTCTGCCTTGGAACTCTTTCCCTTGTGTGCAATGGCCTCTTGTTTATCTCCCTGCCTTGTGTGGCTGATTTTTTCTTTCAACTTTATTTTCTTACTAGCAGCTGAAGTCTTTCTCTTTCTGATGGGGTTGTCCTCAGAGTCCTAAGGGCAAGCTGGTGTTCTTCTTTCCTTATCTGGCCTCTGGCTTTGTACATCCTCAGAATTCTTCTGGAGCTCCATATAAGACTTCTACTAATAACATCTGTGTCAAGCCCTTCAGGACTTTTTATAACCATAGATACTTAGAAACAACCTAAAATGGCCATGAGTAGGAAGATGATCCAATTGGCCAAGTTGTTCTGTGTTGGTATTTTCATAAAGCTATTGAGTATGACAATAATGTACTAGACATTTAGTTCCATGAGAAGGAAGCCTTGATTCATTAGGAAAACAAATGCAAATAAAAGATAACAGAAAATGTGTGACTCAGTTTTCCCATAGAAATGTACAGAGAGGAAAGATTAAAGGGTATAACACAATTTTGCTTTTCTGCTGTGTATCAAAGCTAGGATCATGTTCTTGCTAGATGTGGTGTTTTGAGAAATGTCACTAAGAGTCATAGACATTTGAATGGTTTGTTCAAGTCATGATGCTCTTAGAGGAGGCTTAGGAGGTATGGTCTTTGTGGCAGAAAGTATGTCATTGGGGAGAGGCTTTTAGATTTCAAAGCCTTGACTCAGTCCTGGTGCTTCATTTTCTAGTTCACAACTCTGCCTGCATTCCCAGACACCTGCAGGCCTTAGGTCCAGTCAGATAAAATCCAGCATTCCCCCATTCCCCCAAACGCCCTGTCAGCCAAATTCTCCTAAAGCACACTCAACACCCTGTTATCTGCACTCCATTTTCAGACCCACAACTCTGACTGCATTCCCAGATGCCTGCAGGCACCAGAGATAATCAGCTAAGACCACATTTTAAGCCCTTGCCTGCCAAGCCTCCTTAAAATACAACCAACACCCTTAAACTGCAATCCATCCCAGACTATTTTTCTGACCCACAACTCTACATGTTTTCCCATAGGCCACTATAATACCAAGGAGCACACTGGTACTAGGTACCCCAGAGGCAAGGTTAATATACAAAACTCCAGAGGCCATAAAGGGCACCAAAACTCCTAGGGTGTCACCCTATTCCCGAATCCACGATAGTCACCAGAACTCTAGACCACTCAGGCTAGAAGACAGAGAGAAGACAGAAACCAAAGAACAAATAATACAAAAACACCCACCCAGTAAAGATAAATTTAGAAATCAGCCCCTAAGCCTATATTAATAACAAAACACAGAGGGCTTGGTCAGTTTGAGAACACAGTCAACAAAAGCCAGGGAAATATGTCACCAACAGAACCCACGTATCTTACTACAGCAAGTCCTGGATACCCTAACACAATTGAAACACAAGAACATCACCTTCAATCCAATCTTAGGAAGATGATAGAGGCCTATGAAGAGAGAAATTATAAACCTCTTAAAAATACAAGAAAATGCAATCAAGCAGGTGAAGAAAATGAATAAAACTGTTCAAGGCCTGAAAATGGAAATAGAATCAATAAAGAAAACACAAACTGAAGTAATTCTGGAGGAATTCTGAGGAAAACCTAGCTAAGAGAATAGAAGCTACAGATGCAGGCATCACCAACAGAATACAAGAGATGGAAGAGAGAATCTCAGGTGTAGAAGATAGCACAGAAGAGATCGCTACACCAGTCAAAGAAAATGTTACATCTACAAGGTTTCTGACACAAAACATCAAGGAAATCTGGGATTCTATGAAAAGGAGGAAGAGAAGGAAGAGAAGATTCTCAGTTTAAGCAGCTCAGATTATTAGCCAACAATGTTTCAACATGTAAATACAGAAGACTTAAATACAACATTCCTATCCCTGAGAATCTTTTCACTTCAGTAAACCCTCTCTTCCCGGATACCTGGTACGTGCCTGATCATTGCAAGAGTCCCCACTCCCTATGTAATTAGTGTAATTGGCTGCCTTCTCTCCCAGTGTCTTGTGGTCCTTGGACAGCAATTGTATTTCTCCTCTTGTGATTGATTGGTAGGGGCTTGTATAAAATAAGTACTTAACGAATATTTATGAAGTGAATCATGTAGAGGGAAAGAAACACATAGTGATACTAAATAAGTTGTACTGGACAGTGGGAGCGAACCCTGGAAGAAGTGTACATTACTGCTGGGATTGTAAAAAAGTTAGGAAACCTTTCAGGTGAATACCAGGGCCAGGCAGCCTTCATTGACACATACAGATACCATCTGGGCAGTGAAACCAAAGGAAGTCTCGTATGTATGTATGTATGTATGTATGTATGTATGTATGTATGTATGTATGTGATTGAGAAAGACTTCAGGGACAAGGTTACTTTCATGGGGATAGAGGATGGTGCCTACAGATGAGCTGTTTCTCAGAGAGAAAGCATGTTAAGAGGGAGGATCAGTAACTGTAGCTATTGGAATCCCATGAAGGGTGGAGATGATTTGAATCAGAGAAGCTGGGTGGTCTTCACTGAGGCGTAGGGAGAGACAAGTTCATAGCCCCATCCCATGATCAAGCACACTAAAGGAAATAGAGAAAGGTGGTTCAATTCAGCAGTTAGATGTTACTGATGACCTGTAACCTGCTACCCTATAACCAGCTAAGAGTGCTGCTGGCGCTCAGAGCATGTGGGCTCAAGGGATTCACAGAGAATCCTGAGAGTGGACCAGATACTCACAGAACCATCGCAGGTGCTGTTAGCTTATATTCCTGCTGTCCTTTCCCCTTCAGCCGAAGACTCCTCACATGAGAGAACGTAATGCAGAAAGTGACCACCATGAGCTCCATGTCTGTCTGTATCACCAGGCGCTTCACGTTTGTCTGGAACACCGTGGCTTCCATGTGATTTGGACCTGACGCTGTTAAGGGAAAACAAAGCATCGTCTCTGTCAGGAGCTCCTCTTCCTGGTTTTCATAGAGACAGTGGAACAAACCCAGATGACATGGTTGACAGAACGGCTCCCCTACGATGCTCCGTAGCAACTTCAACTTTGTCTTCCAAGGAAACTTGCAGGCAAAGATATTTTCCATTTCTCTCATTTCCCGTGTATTTAAAAGACCAAGTAGAAAGCGCACAGTGGGTGCCTCAAACAGGTTTTGTCTTCCATACCGTTCTACCAGTGTTTCCACAGTTCTGTCGTTTCCCATATCCCCACGTGCTTCCTCACTATCCTCCAAGATGTAGGACATCGCTGCAAAGAACTCCTGGAGACACAAGTGGGCAAAGCTGTAGCTCAGAGAGCTGGGCTGCCTTTGAAGGACACCGATCTTCAGGAAAGTGGCAATGGCATCCTCTGCTAACCCTTGCTTACAGAGGTCACTTTTACTGAACAGGGTCCTTCTTTGGCAGATCCCCTCAGCAGCCAGTGAGCAGAGGGTCCTGAGCTGGGTGCTCAGGTGCTGACCTGGGATTGTCAGGGAAAGGTATTTCAGGCAGAGGGCTGTGGTGGTCTGTGAGGTCAGTGAGAGTACTTCACCCTGCTGCATCTGCTTTTCCAGGCAAGTGCACAGCAACCAGCACACCCAGGGGACCTCACATAGGGTCAGGAGCACTGGGATAGATCCAATTAAATTAAAATCTATAATTGTATTTCTTTCTTTTGCAAAGTATTTGTAGAAATAGTCCTTCCGTTCAAACTCAGAGAACCCCAGGACTTCCACCCGATGTGGCTGCCCCAAGGAAGGAATAAGCTTCTGTAGAGCTGTGGTCCGAGCTGTGAGCATTAAGGAAGCCTCAGGAAGGATGGATTTTCCTAGTAAACTGCCCAGCAGTGTGTGCACAGGTTGTGCTTGACTCCAGTGCACACACAGCTCAGGATTCTGGTCCTCCAAGACCCATGCTGGCTCATCTATGCCATCCAGGATGAAGAGCAGCTTCTCAGGGCGAGACAGGATCTGTCTGGTGGGAGCTGTCAGCACTTCCTGGCCTTGGGCTATGAGCTCAGCCAGACTCAGCTGCTTGCACTGGGCCAGCTCTCTGCAGCTGAAGAAGAAGACATGCTGGAAGCGATCCCTGTAGAGCTGGCCTTCTTCCCAGGCTCTCTTCACCTGCCTGGCCAGTGTTGACTTCCCAATCCCAGCAGCCCCCTCTATTATGACTAATTGAGGCTTTTTCTCAGTATCTAAGTTTGGGTCAAATAAGTCTTGGATCTCAATCATATGTCCTCCTTCTTCTGGTACACATGGATGCCAGCTTTCCCTGACCAATTTCTCTGAGCCTCCTGGGCAACATTTTTGTAGGAGTAGTAGCTTTGTGAAATTTTGGAACAAATACTTTTGTTCCATGGACTGTGTGTGGGAAATAGTCTCTTTTCGCTTCTCATATATTTCTGGAATGGTCCCTGAATAAAAGAGAGAAAGATTAAGCAGAAATATTCATATCAGGGTTGTCCATTCAATCCTTTCTTTTCTTTCCTTCTTTCCTCTTTCCTTCCCTTCTACTTTCCCACCCACATTCCTTACTTTTTTCCTTTTTTTGATCCTTTCTCATTTGGATGTATTTAGGCATCTGTCTATGCTGTACAGTGTGTAGGCTGTGGGTGTTGGTATATTCTGAACATTGCAGTGCAGGAAATGTGAGTTTATTGTAGAAGATTCTACTTCAAGTGGTCATGTGACTAATAATGCTATGTGATATTGATTCATGCTTCACATATTTATCAATTTCTTACCCTGTGGAAATCTTGCTCTTGAGGCTGAGAGTAAAGGGTGAATTCACTTTAGAACTCTGTCCTCATTCAGTCTATGAATTGGTCCACTGAATAGCTTCACTGAACTCTGGTTTCCCATCTATAATTTGGGGGCTGTTGTCTCTCCCCTTTGGAGGTCATAGAGCAGTTGGGGAGATTACAGACAGTGGAGTAGATTTCTGCTCCTGACCCACCATTGCAGTCCTGACAACATCCTTCTGCAAATCCTGAGATTGTGTGTGTGACAGGAAGGTCTAGGAATGGCATAGTGTTAATGTTTCATGACATAGACCTGGTCCCCTGTCCCCAGGTCTGGCAATATTGGGTGTATTTTACACTGTCTTCCAGATATCTTTGTTAAAAACAAGCCTTCTTTGTGGCTACTGTTTGAATGTCCTTTGTCCCTTCTGAAACTCATGCTGAATTTCAGTTGCCAACATACAAGTAAGGGATACAGGTCTAGTGTGAGTATTTGGAGTCATGGGGGCAGGCCCCTTAATAACTAACCAAGATGCCTTCCAGGAATGGTCAAGCAGTTGTGGGAAGGGGTACCTGCAACTCCCTTTTTCCTGCAAGCATCTCTTTGCCTTTATAGTCCATTTTTGAGGCTGAGTAGTCATAGCCTTCAATCTTAGACTTCCAGCCTTCAGAACTATAATTAATATGCAGGTTTAAAAAAATCACTGAGCATGGTGGTGTAGTCCTGTGGTCCATCACTCAGAAGACAGAGTCAGGAGAATCAGGAGCTCAGGGCCAGCTTTTCCATATGGGGAATTTGAAATTATCTTAGGCTATAATCAATCAATCAATCAATCAATCAATCAATGTCAAACTGTGCAGTTTGCCAAGCTTCACCTCTTCTGCTCCACACCATTTTCCTCTAAGCAGTACATGTATAGAACCATCTCTCCAGTTGGACCCAAACACCTATCTCATCTCACCATTTTATTTTGAAGGAGCTCAAGACAAGACAGACAGCAGGACACCCCGTGGGTGTAGTATTGGTTCACACAAGTAGCCTTTGAGGGCCAGACTTCAGGGGCTAACTTGTCTCTGAAATCAGGATCTATAGATCTGCACATATTGTATTCTGTAGGAAGACTTCTAATATCTCCTAAGTGTAGCTAGCAGGCCACTCATGTCTATGGCCAAGGTCTGCCTGGCTCAGGTCATGTCTCCTCAAAGTCCCAAGAGAGACAGCCCAAGCTCTTCACAGAGTACTTTCTCCAAGACCTTCCAGCTGGAATGTATCCATCATTACTTACACACAGATGTTTCCTTTCCAGTTCCATCATGCTTGAAAAGCATCTGGGGCAGCAAGATGGCTCAGCACTTAAAAGAGCTTGTAGCAAAAGCATGTGGACTAGAATTTGCACAGCAAGATTTCATTTACATGCTATATTTGTATTGTGTCCCCTCGTATTTTCAGGCCCAGAAAGCTGAGACAGGGCCTTCCCCAGGGTAAGATGGCTAACCAGCCTTGCTGCTTTATGAATTCTGGGTGTAGATGATGGTATGTTCTGCCTCTATAAATAAGAGAGCAACTGAGGAAGATTCCTAACATCAATTTAGTGCACTCACAGGTACATACATGGTGTGGCTCCCCACTCATATATGCCCTCATACATGCAAACATACTTATATATGTACCACACACACACACACACACACACACACACACACACACACACAGAGAGAGAGAGAGAGAGAGAGAGAGAGAGAGAGAGAGCCAATAAAAACTCACATAGCATGATGAATGGAAGTGGGAAACATTCTATTTAGTGAGGCAACCCCATACAGAGACAAATGCCACAAGTTCTCTGTCACATTTTTATTCTAGCTTCACATATTTTGATTTGTACATTTAATTTAGAATATTTTCTACCTATATACACAGTTACAGCAGCTCTGCTCTTCCCTAGTCTTATTTAATTTCTCCTGTGTCCCTCCTTTCCGTTTCGACTTTACAGCCTTTTTCTTTAATGATTTTCACAAGCATAAATATATAATACATAACATACACATTGCGCTGAGTCCATTAAGTGCTGCTGTTTTGTATATGTGAGTAATGCTGAGCACTTGGGATTGGATAACTTATGAGGCACTCATCTCTGGAGAAAACTGATTCTCTCTCTCTCTCTCTCTCTCTCTCTCTCTCTCTCCCTCTCTCTCTCGCCCTTCACTGCCTGTAGCTTTTCGTTTAGAAGTGGGAATATATAAAACTTATTTGGAGTGTCTCTAGAGGACAGGAAACTCTAACGAGCCCAAGATATGGGTTGGGTAGAAGGACTTGAGCGTTGTAGATGGACTAGAACATTTATGATATGAAAATGGGATTTAAATGTAAGTGATAGGAATTGCATGACAGTGGATGGGAATGGGTTAAGGAAAACTAACAATGTATGAAAGTCCCTTATGGAAACGTACTACTTTGAAGTTAATAAAAATATAATTAAATAAATGTAGGCTATTGAGCAATGGGTGTATGGTGTTTTCCTCAGAAGACATGAGCTACTAAATTCGAATCTCAGTGCTAAGTATGCAGTACCTTCTAAAGAGTTACTGGTCCTGGAGGAAGCAGAGACTCCAAGAGCAACACAGCCTGTTGCTATTGCTCTGGGTAGCCTAACAGGACTAGAGTTTGTCCCTTTCACAGAAGACACGACATATATTTGTTACAGGACTTAAAGAAACCAAGTCGAAACAGAAATGCAATTTCTTTTATGCTGGCTACTGCTGGGGGCTGCTATGTGGACACTGGGGGAGAAAACCTATCAAAGCTATTACATGGTAATAGCCTGAAATGCTAAAATACTGTACAAGGGAAGACATGCTCAATGGAGCAACAGTGGCATGGAGGTTATAGGGCAGTCAACTCTTCTATCATTACTGTTGAGGAATTTCTGATGAGATTTAAATTCCACGGGAGGGAATCCATGTCTGATATTGTAAACGTGCCCTGATGCCCATGGTGCAGGAGGTCATGGGCCCTAGGGGACCTGTTGTTTTGCTAAACAGACATATTGTTAAACTGCCTTCTGAATATGTTTATACTCACAGACTAGTGCTTCTCTCAGTTTTGCCAGATAAACCTTAATTGGCCAGCAATTAACATAGAGACTTAAATAAAAATTCTGATTAAATGTGTGTTGATTGCTTGGTCCTCAGTGGGATATCTAAGTGAGTTTACCAAGGCTCTGGGAACACTTCAAGTGAGTTGGCAGAATGAATGAAAGAGTGGGAGGACAGGAAGGAGTGCGGTGAGATGTGCTTTTCCGAACATTCCGTGACCATTGTACTCATGAACTCGATACAGATACAATTGCTTATGCAAGGTGTGCACAAGTGTAAGCCAACAAGATTGGTCAATATTCTATCAGGCAGCACTAACTGATGTGAGAGGGTACAGAACAACAGTGCATGACAAACAAAGAAATTCTCAAACAGAAGAGGGGAAGTGGGAGGGCACATGCTGGGAAGAAGTATTGGGGAGCTGGGAGTGGATATGATTGTGACCCCACATATAAAGTTATGGATTTAAAAAAATAAATAGAAGTTATTCTAGACCTGAAGAACCAGACACAGCATTCTTGATCTGTGAGCCTTTCCTGTATAAACTGCTTCCATCACAATAACATAACAAGCCACTAATACTCCTGGGTGATAACTTTTTCTTTTTTATTTATTTATTTACTTTACTTCACAATTACTGTCTCCCTCCTCTCCTCCTACTTCTACAGTCTCTCCCTCCTCCTTGGTTAAAAAAATTTTTTTTTATAGAATCTCACTGTGTACCTCAGGTCGCTCTTGAACTCAGGCTCTTCCAGCTTAATGTGGGGTGGGAAGAATGTTGAAGGAAAGATAAGGGTTGGGTGTAGGCAGGACCCTCAGAGCAGCAGCTCTGTGATGGAGGATGGAGGGGAGTCACTCTTTAGGCACTGAGTGTTCTAGATCCCAGCCCTATGTCTGTCTCTATGTGTTGTGAGCTTGACCAAGTTAACCTCTCTCCAGACCTTGTGCACTGAGAGAGGTGGCTACTTTGATCCTCAAGAAGAGGAGGAGGCAAGGGCATGGTCTCTGTAAGTGCAAATGAATTATGGGAACTCAGTAAAAGGAACTCACTGAAGCTGAGGCAGGAGCAAACTTAGCAGGTCCATCTCAATAGACCAGACCTTCTTGGAGCTTCAGGACCTCCCTGACCCCCAGGATCTTCAACGCCCACTCAGTTTCTGAGCTGAGCTCTGTGTGACAGTTGGCCTAGGCTTACTGCTCTCCCACATGGGTTCCAGTTTCCCCACCTGTCAAATGCAATGTCCGCACTGCAGAGCCCGGAGGATCATTTTTAGCCTGTGACTCTTAGCACTCACTCCACCATGCTGCTCTGGCCTTACAAGTAACTGAGTGTCCCAGGTCCCCATACAAGTGGAGGTGCACATTTGAAGAGCCACATTTGTGTCACTCGAAGTCCCATAGATAGCTCTCAGTTTAGCTTACCTTCGCTTATATGTTCAGACCTGTCAAGTTTCTTCTTTGATTGATGAGAGTGTCTCCTTGACTCATGATCCATTTCACGGATAAGCTGGCTAAGGGGCACATCTTTGGATGTGCTGGACCATCCAAGAAGTGATTGGAGCTGCCCTAAGGGAAGAATACAGTGGTTGTGTGTTGGTCAGAGAGACAGGGGTAGGAGGCAGGGAGAACTGCTGCGTTCCTTCATGCTTACCCTTATACCCTTCTCCATAGTCACATGGGGACAGTGAGGCATTCACAGGTGCTGCTGTGAAATGGTCCTGCCCTGGGACCATGAAGTTTAAACACCTCTCCTGGTTCTACTCTAGTCCTCTGTGTGAGTCTCTACTCCTCTCAGAGCCTCAGCTCCCTCATGTATGTCTCTGAGCTTCTTTCCCACAGGGTTGCAAACCACAACAGCAGCAGTAATTGTATGGGTTTGCCCTTATAATTATTGTACATTTATTGACCGTTGGATTCTGTTTAATATTTGACATGGATTATTACTTTACTCTCACAGCGCAGGGAGAGAGCTTTTATCTTCCCATTTCCCAGATAGATACATTGAGGAGGGCTGGAGTCTGCCTCTGCCCAGCTCCAAAGTCTGGCTTGTAACATTGGTGTCACTAATTATTCTTCTCAAGATCTGGCCTCAAGACCCTATGCCGACCTTCTCAGAGTCCTTCTGCAAGCCTGACTCTCCCTACTACAGTTTCAGGGTGCTCCTTCTGGGGTTTTTGATCACCACCTGGGAAGCTGAGAATGTACTTCTGTAGAGCAGAGTGTTCTCTAGAGTTCAGTTAGAGGCTTCTGAAAGCCTTCCTATCCCAGCCTCTCCTGGGCCTGCGAACTCTTCTGACAGGAGGCTGGCCTGTCCATGGAAACCTTGGCAGTAGGGCTCAGTGGTGATGAAGGGGTCACAGAGTGATGGGTTGGGGTTCTTGGTGTTCTTACCTAGAAAAGACTGCTCGACTTGGGGGCTTGACCGCTCCCTCTCCAATGCTCTCTTTGTTTGGAAGGTGGGGTCCACATCCTGTTGGCTTCCATGCTGAGCCACCCTTGTGTTACTTTCCTGCTTGGACTGAGATTCTCCCATAGTGATGGGGTCCTCAGATATGGTTTCTCTGAGCAGTTTGTACTCTTACTGCATTAAGACTCTCTTCTGTTGTTCAAAGCAGGAAGCCAGTGACTTCTTGTCTCTGCCAGACATTTCTGCTCTGGATATGTGTGTTTGCTCAGAACTGATAGAGGAGACCTGGTAATAAATGAAAGCAGACCAGTAGGTCCTTAACTATACAGATTAGATTCCCTTCCCAGACCGATCTTCGGGGCACAGACTTCCCACTTTCATCAGACCTGCTGATCAGGAACCATACAGACCAAGGATACCCATCAGTTGCTTGCCTGTCACACCAGGACCATTGAGATTAGTCCTCTTCCCAATACCTACGGCAAGATCTCCCATGCTCATGGATTGGTAGGATTAACATAGTGAAATCGGCCATCTTGCCAAAAGCAATGTACAGATTTAATGCAGTCCCCATCAAAATTCCAACACAATTCTTTATAGAGCAATTGTAGACATCATATGGAAAAAACAAACAAGCAAAAACCAAACAAATAAACAAACAACCCCAAAAAGCAACAATGCAGGATAGCTAAAACAATCCTGAACAATAAATGAACTTCTGACAAATCACTACCCTTGACGTCAAGCTGTACTACAGAGCAATAGTAATAAAAACACTGAATGGTATTTGTAGAGGAGCAGGAGAGGTTGGCCAATGGAATAGAATCGAAGACCCAGAAATAAATCCACACACCTATGGACACTTGATTTTTGACTAAGAAGCCAAAATCATACAATAAAAAAGAGAAAGCATGTTCAACAAATGGTGCTGCTCCAACAGGATGTCTGCATGTAGAATGCACATAATCTATATCTGTCACTTGGCACAAAACTCAAGTTCAAGTGGATCAAAAACCTCAACATACAACCAGATATGTTAAATCTAATAAAACAGAAAGTGGGGAATAGCCTTGAACTCATTGGTACAGGAGACAACTTCCTAAGCTCAAAGCACACATTGCACCTCACACAATAATAGTAGGAGATTTCAACATCCCACTCTCATCAATGGACGGATCATGGAAACAGAAATTAAACAGAGACATAGACAGACTAACAGAAGTTATGAACCAAATGGACTTAACAGATATTTATAGAACATTCTATCCTAAAACAAAAGGATATACCTTCTTCTCACCACCTCATGGTACTTTCTCCAAAACTGACCATATAATTGGTCATAAAACAGGCCTCAACAGATACAGAAATATAGAAATAATCCCATGTGTCCTATCAGACCACCACGGGCTAAAGTTGGTCTTCAATAACATTAAGGGAAAAACGCCCACATATACATGGAAGTTGAACAATGCTCTACTCAATGATAACCTGGTCAAGGAAGAAATAAAGAAAGAAATTAAAGACTTCTTAGAATTTAATGAAAATGAAGGCACAACATACCCAAACTTATGGGACACAATGAAAACTGTGCTAAGAGGAAAACTCATAGCTCTGAGTGCCTGCAAAAAGAAACAGGAGAGATATGTCAGCAGCTTGACAGCACACCTAAAAGCTATAGAACAAAAAGAAGCAAATACACCCAGGAGGAGTAGAAGGCAGGAAATAATCAAGCTCAGAGCTGAAATCAACCAAGTAGAAATGAAAAGGACTATATAAAGAATCAACAGAACCGAAAGCTGATTCTTTGAGAAAATCAACAAGATAGATAATCCCTTAGCCAGACTAATCAGAGGACACAGAGAGTATGTCCAAATTCACAAAATCAGAAATGAAAAGGGAGACATAACTACAGAATCAGAGGAAATTAAAAAAATCATCAGATCCTACTAGAAAAGCCTATATTCAACAAAACTTGAAAATCTGGAGGAAATGGACAATTTTCTAGAGAAATACCAGGTACCAAAGTTTAATCAGGAAGAGATAAATCATTTAAACAAATCCATAACTCCTAAAGAAATAGAAGCAGTCATTAAAAGTCTCCCAACCAAAAAGAGCCCAAAACCAGATGAGCTTAGTGCAGAATTCTATCAGAACTTCATAAAAGACCTCATACCAATACTGTCCAAACTATTCCACAAAATCGAAACAGACGGAGCGCTACCAAAGTCCTTCTATAAAACCACAATTACTCTTATACGTAAACCACACAAAGACCCAACAAATAAAGAGAACTTCAGACCAATTTCCCTTATGAATATTGACACAAAAATACTCAAAAAATTCTTGCAAACCGAATCCAAGAACACATCAAAACGATCATCCATCATGATCAAGTAGGCTTCATCCCAGGCATGCAGGGATGGTTTAATATACGGAAAACCATCAACGTGATCCATTATATAAACAAACTGAAAGAACAAAACCACATGATCATTTCATTAGATGCTGAGAAAGCATTTGACAAAATTCAACACCCCTTCATAATAAAAGTCCTGGAAAGAACAAAAATTCAAGGCACATACTTAAACACAGTAAAAGCCATATACAGCAAACCAGTAACTAATATTAAACTAAGAGAATCTTGAAGCAATCCCACTAAAATCAGGGACTAGACAAGGCTGCCCACTCTCTCCCTACTTATTCAATGTAGTTCTCGAAGTGCTAGCCAGAGCAATCAGACAACAAAAGGAGGTCAAAGGGATACAAATTGGAAAGGAAGAAGTAAAAGAACCACTATTTGCAGATGATATGATAGTATACTTAAGTGACCCCAGAAGTTCCACCAAGGTACTGCAAAGGCTGATAAACACCTTCAGCAAAGTGGCTGGGTATAAAATTAACTCAAACAAATCAGTAACCTTCCTCCACACAAAATATAAAGAAACCAAGAAAGATATTAGGGAAACGACACCCTTAATAATAGTCTCAAATAATATAAAATACCTCAGTGTGACTTTAACCAAGCAAGTGAAAGATCTGTATGATAAGAGCTTCAAGCCTCTGAAGAAAGAAATTGAAGAAGATCTCAGAAGATGAAAGATCTCCCATGCTCATGGATTGGCAGGATTAATATAGTAAAATTGGCCATTTTACCAAAAATGATCTACAGATTCAATGCAATCCCCATCAAAATTCCAATCCAATTCTTCAGAGAGTTAGACTGAACAATTTGCAAATTCATCTGGAATAACAAAAAACCCAGGATAGCTAAAATTATCCTTAACAATAAAAGGACTTCTGGGGGAATCACTATGCCTGAACTCAAGCAGTATTACAGAGCAATAGTGATAAAAACTGCATAGTATTGGTACAGAGACAGACAAATAGACCCGTGGAATAGAATTGAAGACCCAGAAATGAACCCACACACATATAATCACTTGATCTTTGACAAAAGAGCTAAAACTATCCCGTAGAGAAAAGACAGCATTTTCAACAAATGGTGCTGGTTCAACTGGAGGTCAGCATGTAGAAGAACGCAAATCGATCCATTCTTATCACCCTGTACAAAGCACAAGTCCAAGTGGATCAAGGACCTCCACATCAAACCAGACACACTCAAACTAATAGAAGAAAAAGTGGGGAAGAATCTGGAACACATGGACACTGGAGAACATTTCCTGAACAGAACATACCAATGGCTTATGCTCTAAGATCAAGAATCAACAAATGGGATCTCATAAAGCTACAAAGCTTCTGTAAGGCAAAGGACACTGTGGTTAGGACAAAATGGCAACCAACAGATTTTGAAAAGATTTTTACCAATCCTACATCTGATAAAGGGCTAATATCCAAAATACACAAAGAACTCACAAAGTTAGACTGCAGAGAGATAAATAACCCTATTAAAAATGGGGTACAGAGCTAAACGAAGAATTCACAGCTGAGGAATGCCGAATGGCTGAGAAACACCTAAAGAAATGTTCATCAGGGAAATGCAAATCAAAACAACCCTGAGATTCCACCTCACACCAGTCAGAATGGCTAAGATCAAAAACTCAGGTGACAGCAAATGCTGGCGAGGATGTGGAGAAAGAGGAACACTCCTCCATTGTTGGTGGGATTGCAGACTGGTACAACCATTCTGGAAATCAGTCTGGAGGGTCCTCAGAAAATTGGACATTGAACTACCTGAGGATCCAGCTATACCTCTCTTGGGCATATACCCAAAAGATGCCCCAACATATAACGAAGACACGTGCTCCACTATGTTCATAGCAGCCTTATTTGTAATAGCCAGAAGTTGGAAAGTACCCAGATGCCCTTCAACAGAGGAATGGATACAGAAAATGTGGTACATCTACACAATGGAGTACTACTCAGCTATCAAAAACAATGACTTTATGAAATTCATAGGCAAATGGATGGAACTTGAAAATATCATCCTGAGTGAGGTAACCCAATCACAGAAAAACACACATGGTATGCAATCATTGAAAAGTGGGTATTAGCCCAAATGCTTGAATTACCCTAGATGCCTAGAACAAATGAAACTCAAGAAGGATGACGAAAATGGGAATGCTTCACTCCTTCTTTAAAAGGGGAATAAGTATATCCTTGGGAGGGAATAGGGAGGCAAAGTTTAGAACAGAGACTGAAGGAACTCCCATTCAGAGCCTGCCCCACATGTGGCCCATGTATATATATATATACCAAACTAGATAAGATGGATGAAGCTAAGAAGTGCAGGCTGACAAGACCCGGATGTAGGTCTCTCCTGAGAGACACAGCTAGAATATGTAAAATCCAGAGGTGAACACCAGCAGCAAACCACTGAACTGAGAATTGGATTCCCATTGAAAGAATCAGAGAAAGGACTGAAAGTGCTGAAGGGGCTTGAGACCCCATATGAACAACAATGCCAAGCAACCAGAGCTTCCAGGGACTAAGTCACTACCCAAAGACTTCACATGGACTCACCCTGGGCTCCAAATGCATAGGTAGCAATCAATAGCCTAGTAGGGGCAGCAGTGGAAGGGGAAGTCCTTGGTCCTGCCAAGCGTGGACCCCCAGTGTATGGGATTGTTGGGGGGACAGTAATGGGGGAGTGAATGGGGAGGGGAACACCCATAGAGAAGGGGAGTGGGAGGGGTTAGGGGGATGTTGACCTGGAAAGGGAATAACGTTTGAAATGTAAATAAGAAATACCCAATTTAATAAAAATGGAAGAAAAAAACTAAAGAACCTTATACATCAGGGGGAAAAAAAGAGACAACTTCCCGAAAAGATCACCAATGACTCATGCCCTGAAATCAACAATTTATAAACAGAACCTCATAAAATTTCAAAACTTTTGTAAGGCAAAGGACACTATCGATAATACAAAATAGAAGCCTACAGATTGGGAATGGATCTTCACTCACCCTATGTTTGACGGAGGGAGAATACCCAAAATTTATAAAGAACTGAAGAAATTAGACTTTAGCAACACAAATAACCCAAGTAAAAATGGGCTACAGAGTTAAACAGAATTCTTAACAGAAGAATCTGTATTGACCGAGAAGCACTTAAAGAAATGTTCAAACTCCTTAATCCTCAGGGAGATGTAAATCAAAACAACTCTGAGGTTACATCTTAAGTTCACTAAAATGGCTAAGATCAAAAGCTCAAGAGACAGCTCATGCTGGCGAGGGTGTGGAGCAAGGGGAACACTCCTCCATTGCTGGTGGGAGTACACACTTGTACGACCACTTTGGAAATCAATTTGGTGGTTTCTCTGAAAAGTGGGAATAGTTCTACCTCAAAACCCAACTATTCCACTCCCTGGGCATATTCTCAAAAGATGTCCTACTGTACTAGAGGGACCCTTGCCCCAGTGTGTTCATAGCGGCTTTTTTCACAACAGCCAGAAACTATAAACAACCCAGATGTCCCACAGCTGAAGGATGGCCACAGAAAATGTGGTTCATCTACTCCATAGAATACAATTCAGCTACTGAAAACAAAGACTTAAATTTTGCAGGTAAATGGATGGAACTTGAGAATATCATCCCGAGTGAGGTAACACAGACCAAAAAGGACAAGCAGGTTTGTGCCCACATGAGTGACATGGGCCATAAAGTACAGGATACCCACGCTACATTCACAGACCCAAAGAAACTAAACGAGAAGGAAGGTGAGTGAGGATGCTTGAATCTCACTTAGAAGGGGGGGATAAATAGTCATACATGGCAGAGAGAGGGAGGAAACTGCGGGAGAGGTGATGGGGGGGGGTTCAGGATCAGGTGTGGAAAGGGACAGGACAGAAGGCCAGCTGCCATGAAAATGAGTGGAAATCTGCAACAAGTGGGGGTGGGAGGGTGGGGACATTTTGAGGACCTGCCAGACACCTGGCATAGGGGAGGGGCCTAAGAATCAATGGGGTGACCTGAGCTGTGACTCACAGCCTTGGAGGTATGGGAACTGAAGAGGTCACCTCCTATGGCTAGGCAGGAATCCTAGAGGAGCGATAGGGACACCAACCCACTGACAAAACTTTCAACCCCAAGTTTATCCTGTGTACAAGAAATGAAGGGACAGGGGATGGAGCAGAGACTGAGGGAAGAGCCCTCCAATAACTGGCCCAACTAGAGACGCAAGCCATGTGTAAGCACCAATGCCTGAGACTATAAATGGTACTCTGATCTGCTTGCAGACAGGAGTCTAGCCTGGTTGTCCTCTGAGAGGCTCCACCCAGCAGCTGACTCAGATGGATGCAGAGATCCACAGACAGAGGATGGAGCTCGTGGAAGAGTTGGGGGGAGGGATGGAGGGCCCTGAAAGAGAAAGGCACTCCACAGGAAGACCAAGAGAGTCAACTAACTTGAACCCTTGGGCCTCTCAGGATCTGAACCACCAACGGAAGAGCATTCATGGGCTGGGCCTAACCCACTTCCTGCACTTAATCTCCAGGAGCGGATGTGGCAAGGTTTGTTTGACATTGGAGCCAGTGCCTTAGAAGAATCAAGGATTCAGTTTCTGGGGACCCAACTCATCTCCCTGGGATGTGGTTATCGGTGCAAAGGCAACTGTGTTGAGATTTCCTGAGTTTTTCTTTACGGTCTGACTCAGCTCTCTGGGGACTTTGGCCACCCCAGACCACACCCTGCCATTGGTATACACGATGCTTAATATATATACATATTAACTTTTTAGTAAACTTGCTTGACCTAATTCATCAGCTTATGCTAGACCTGTTGGTCCCAGCTGCTGTTTTTGTTTCCTTTATTTCTCTTCCCTGGTCCTTCCTCTCAATACCTTGCTGTTTAGCTCTCTATTCCTGCAGATTCAGGGCAGACAGGAGGGTGTGGGATAGGCTGTGACAGGTGCAGGGACATGAACCAGACAGGTGAATCTAGCTGTCTGTCACCCACCCGAGCTGGCCTGCAGACTCTCTTAAGCTGAGGCTGAAGCCCTGTATCCTGGCTCTTAGGACAAGGTCCTCATGTGTGCCACAGTCCACCACAGTGGAGTCAAGCCAGCCCTTAATTTCTCACCACTAAATGGTTCGGTAGACTCTGTCTCCCAGAGTACTCACCCTGATCTTCGGGTTTAATGATGTGTTCGTCCCTGGCCAAGACTCTTCAGCTAAAAAACATGTTCTTCAAAAGTGAAAGAGACTCTGATTCCGGACCAGGAAGTCTGGTACCAAAGCTTACGCAGATGTGTCGTTCAGCTTGTTTCCTGTAACAGTCTCTGCAGATGCTCGGGTGGGAGGAGTCAGGCCCAAGAGCTTCATCCTGGTTTGCAGAAGTCCTTCCTGCCTGACTGCAGGACTCAAATCTGAGCTCAGTTCACTTCTCCACTAATGTGGGACCTGAGGTTTGCCAACAGGCCCCAGGTCGGCAGTAGCTCCTGGATCTCCCCAGGTCTGAGCTCTGGGTCTCTGCTTCCTTCCCTTCTCTGTAGCCTGCCCAGACACTCGCTCTTCATTTTGGTAAATGCTTCTTAGGACACAAACCACAGGTCTTTTTTCACTCCTGGGCTCTCCTAAATCTCAAATCTGATACTTGATTCCCACTAACATCATTGTGTTTTTTTTTTTTTCTTTTTCTGTAGTTGGGTGATGTGTGTGCATGTTCGTGTGCACATGGACTCACATGCCTGTGTTTGTGTGTGATCTGAGAGCTCATGGATTTGGACAGACTAGCTATCTAGACAGCTGGGATCACTCCTGGTTTCCTCCTTCTGAGGTCTGGGATTACGACTGTACCCATCTCCCTACCCCTGATACTATCTTTTAAAACAAATCTGTTACTTGACCCTATACACTGTGTTCAAGAACCCTGCAGGTCCAGCCAGTATCGTGGGTCTCCTGTCTTGTGTTCCTAATGGTGCATGCTGATGCTTCATGTTCTAATCTCAGTCTGGAAGCCAGAGTCATACATAAGCATGCAAATTATATAACTAACCTCCTCTCCTCTACTTTTCAATCCTCCCTGTCTTGCACTGTGTGAAACATAGGTTCTTCTAGTGGGTGGCTGGGCTCTGCATGACCTGACACGCCCCATCCAACTCTGTTCCCTTTCTTGCATTAAATGCCACCTCATGCTCCTCACTCACTCCGCCATGGGTTAGCTGCTTTACCTTCCAATTCTTTAAACACCCCAGGAACCTGCTCACCTCAGGACCTTAGCACTGGCTTCACCATTCTCTTGCAAGGACTTCCTATTGATCAAAGGCTTGTTACCTGCTTTCTGAAATAGCTCTGCCCTTTCAGAGTTACCATCCTTTATTCTTCTCCTTCACTCTTGTTACCGCCCAACATCACGAACTTCTTTTCTTTCTGTCTACCTGCAAAGAGAGTGGAAGCTCTTGGAAGACAGGACTTAGATTGCTTTGTTGACTGTTATGTTCCCATCCTCAAGTTAGTGCCTGACGCACAATAACAGCACAAGAGGTGCTCACAGTCTCTGAGAGGTGTTTTTAAAAAAATATTAACATTTATTTATTTATTGTGTGTGGCATATATGTGTGTGTATGGTATACATACATACATACATATACATGTGTCTGTGCATGTGTGTCTGTGTGTGTTTGTATATGTGTGGTATATATGTGTGTGGTGTGTATGTATATGTGTGTGTGTTTTTGGTGTATATGTGTATGTATGTGTGTGGCGCATGAGTATTTTTGTGGTGTTTGTTTGAATAGTGTGTATTTGTGTGTTAGTATGTTGTGTGTGTGTGTGTGTGTGCATGCGTGCTTGTGTGTGTTTGTACATGCCATGGAGCTCATGAACAAGTCGTAGGATAATATTCAGGAGCAAGTTGTCGGCTTCCCCCATGTGTCAACCTGAGATCTAAATCAGGACATCCTGTCTGATGGCAGGTGCCTGACTTTTGAATCTCTTCCTGAGGAAAAAATGATTGCTATGGGAAGGCTGTTCCCATGTGGGTGGTGTCACCCCTGGGCAGGTGATCCTGAGGTCTATAAGAAGGCAGGCTGAGCAAGCCCTGGAGCACAAGTCAGTGAGCAGCACCCCTCCATGGCCTCACTGTGTGGCTCTTGATCCTGCCTTGTCTCCTTATCAAAGACTGTAAGCTGCACAGTGAAGTCATCCTTTTCCTCCTCAAGCTGCTTGTGGTCAGGCATGTGCTTCTCAATGCAATAGAAAGCAAAGGAAGACACATCTCGTGTCTTAACAAGTTTCCCTCCAAGAAGAAGAAGATGTCAGCTCTACACGAGTGCCTTTGCCTACAGAGCCATTTGCTGCAGCACTGAGAGATTTGTTTATCTATCTTTAATTTTATATTTTTCCTCAAAATTTTTCTTACACAATATATTTTGATCATTCAAACCACAGCACCCAGCAATAACGAATACGAATTTCTCTTTCCTCAACAATAGCATTTGCCATTTTCTGTTTTTTCATAAATAGCCATTCTGTCTATGATGAGACACTGTGGTGGTTAGAATTAAATTGGCCCCCATAAGCTCATACATTTGAATGTTTTTCCCCTGTTGGCGCAACTGTCTGGAAAGGATTAGGAGGAGTGTCTTTAAAAAATATTCTTTAATCTTTTTATACAGCCCAGATTTTATCTCCCTCCTGATCTACCCTCTGACTATTTCAAATCCCATAGCCTGTTCCCCAAACCCCTTTTCCAAGATGATGTCCCCCCACTCCACCAGACCTCCCCACACCCTGGGGCCTCAAGTCTCTTGAGGGTTAGGTGCATCTTCTCTGCCTGAGGCTAGACCCGGCAGTCCTCTGCTGTGTATGTGTTGGGGGCCTCTTCTCAGCTGTGTGTGCTGCCTGGTTGGTGGTTCAGTGTCTGAGAGAGCTCAGGGGTCAAGGTTATTCAAGACTGGTACAGAACACCCAGGATACCATCAATAGGACCCAAGAAGGTTAACAAGCCGATGAGACCAAGTGAGGGTGCCTCAATCCGACTTGGGAGGGAGAAGAAAGCAATCACAGGAGGGTGGAGGGAGGGGTGTGGGTGGAAAAGGGGACAGGGAGGAGAAGAGGGGAACATTGTTAGGTATTGGGTGGATGGCTGACTGGGTGAGGAACAAGACTGAAGTCCTAAGGAACAGCAGAAAGAATGGAAACAGGCAACCTTGGGAGCTAGGAGGTGGGGGGACTCTCTAGAACGTACCAGAGACCTGAGAGGTGAGAGTCTCTCAGGACTGAAAGGGAGGGACCTTAGATGAAATGTCCTACAGTGGGGAGAGGGAACTTGTAGAGTCCACCTGCAGTAGAAAGTCAGGACATCAAGTGAGGGTTGGGGTTGCCATCCCACAGTCAAAACTCTGTTCCAGACTTGTTCCTGTATGAAAGAAGTGCAGAGACCAAAATGGAGAAGAGCCTGAGGAAAAGGAGGTCCAATGACAGGCCCAAAGTGGGATCCAGCTCAAGGGGAGGCCCAAAGGCCTGACGCTATGACTGAGGCTATGGCGTGCTTACAAAAAGGACCTATCATGACTGCCCTCTGAAAGGCCCAACAAGCAGCTGAAAGAGTCAGATGCAGATATGTGCACCCAACCAATGGACAGAAGCTGCTGACCCCGTGGTTAAGTTAGGGAAAAGCTGAAGGAAGATGAGGAGGAGGGCGACCCCAGGGGAGTGAGTGCCTTTGTAAAAGGTGGTGTGCCAATGAGGGCAAGCTTTGGGGTTTCAGAAGCCCAGCCAACCCCAGTGCCCTTGTCTCTATTTCTGCTTTGAGCTTGTGGATCAGGATGTGAGCTCTCAGCACCATGCTTGCCTGTCTGCTGCCATGCTCCTAGCCATGATGATCATGGACTCCAACCGTGAGCCCCAAACTATAGCCTTTGGATTCCATATGGTCCTTTTTGTCAGTTTACCTCATTTCCCCGATGACTAGAGTCCTCTTCAGAAAGGCCTCCCCTGTGCTGCTCCATGAAGTGTTCCCCACTTCCCCTCAGGCGCTTTCAGGGTTTAGGTCTGTGTTTTCTTTGGTGAATCTGGAGCTGCCTGCTCTGTAGGGTGAGAGGTCAGTCGTCCACATGTGGGGTTTGTGCAGCACCACTTGGTAACAAGGTTTCTCTTGGTGATTGAATACTTTTCTAGCCAATGTCTTTTTACTTGTCATTCTACTTCAGATCGAACCTCTTAGTTTATCCTGTAAAACATTTTCAGCCAAAAACATTCTTAACCAATAAAATGTTTTAAGCTAGCTATATTTGATAAGTTTTTCAAGAAAACACTGAAGTAATTTAAATTTTGTTAGTATAGTGGAAAAACACTGCCACGAATGGCGATTAATTTATTATAAAACATTATGATTTGATTTACAGTCTTAGTCTGTTTTGAGATTTGGTTCCCTGAGTACACATTCTCCATGCACTTTGCAGAATGACTTCTAACTTCTTTTGGGCTGTTTAGACTTGAGACCAAAGCAGAATCAATAAATAATTTTAAAGATCCTGAGTTTAAATAATCTGATAATGTGTTTTAGGTAACTCTTAATAATGTACATTTTTATATTTACCCTGTATCTGCATGTAGTGTGTAGTATCATTTGCAAGTGCTCAAACATTTGTTGATCAACTGTTGTGTGACTTTTCTGGGGAGACGTAAAATTAGCATCTGCCCCTAAATTCTGATCTTTCCACAGAACAAAGAATGACTCATTAAGCTCATGTAAAAGAATAGAAATGAATTTGTTAGAGATCACTCGTGGAACAATGGAAAACCACAGACATTTGCAGGAACCCCTTTCTTGAACTGGATCCACCTGCTCTCGCACCAAACTCTTCATCCTGTGCCTCTGTGTGTCCCAGAATTGATGTAAACCTCGGTTCATAGCGCCACCTCGTGTGAGAACAGCAGAAGTGACTCCAGGCTCACTGTGTTAGTTAATGTTTTTATGTACAATCCTTTTGCTCACCAGGGGTTCTGTTGGTTTGACCACTGCCCATCTTGAGAAGCTTAGTTTGTTTCGCTGCAGTCTGGCATGTGGGGCAGCTGAATGCAGGCTGCAAGAGGGAGCTGAGGAGGATTCATAGGTCTGGTCTTTTTCACCAGTTTATACATTGCCCAAAGCAATCATGAGGGTCACACCTTGAAGGAAGCACTGCTCACTGGTTAAAGACTAGACTTCCGGGGTGATCATGTTAGCTAACGCCACCACGAATCCCCTGCAACTCCTACCACTTGACCTTATGGACAAGTGTATAGGATCGAGAACTGACACAATGATGAAGAGGGATAAAGACATTGTTTGGCTGGATGGTGTTGGCACATGGCTTTATTCCCAGCACTCAGGTAGCCGAGGCAAATGGATCTCTTCACTGAGAGTTCAAGTGCACCCTGGTGTACAGAGTGCATTTCAGGACAGCAAGGACTGCACAGCAAAACATTGTCTCAAAAAGGCTGGAAAAAAGAAAAAGAAAACAGGAAAAAGAAAAAAAATAAATTAATGGCAGTTTTCTAGACTTTGCTGTCAGTCCGATTTTGGAAGAAGTTACAGCTTTTTACACAGAAATTACAACAGAGTCAGGATACAAAATTAGATCAGATTTTTTCTTTTATTGGATATTTTTTAAATTTACATTTTAAATGTTACCCGTTTCTCCTTCATCACCCCTCCCCCTGCATCTATGAGCATGTTCCCTCACCCACACACCCACTCCCTCCCACCTTTCCACTCTGACATTCCCCTACACTGGGCCCCCACATGGGAGATCCATTCCATATACAGACACCAAATTGCCCAGACAATATTGCTGACAGGACACTGATAGAACTGTCTCCTGAGAGGCTCTGTCAGAGCATGACAAATACAGAGGTGAACGCTCTCAGCAAACCACTGAACTGAGAATGGTATTCCCCATTGGAGGAGTTTAAAGAAAGGATTGAAGGAATTGAAGGGGTTTGCAACCCCATAAGAACAATACCAACCAACCAGAGCTCCCAGGGACTAAACCACTAACCGAGGAGACAGACCCACGGCTCCAGCTGCATATGTAGCAGAGGTTGGCCTTGTTGGGAACCAATGGGAGGAGTAGCCCTTGGTCCTGACAAGACTGGACCCCCCAGTGTAGGGGGATGTCAGGGAAGGGAGGTAGGAAGAGGTGGGTGGATGGGTGGGGGAGCACCCTCATAGAATAAGGAGGAGGGGGGGATTGAATAGGGGGTTTAGGGGCAGGAAATCAGGAAAGGTGATAACATTTGAAATGTAAATAAAAATATCCAATAAAAATGTTAAAAAAGAAAATATATACCCATCTTAATGCTAATCACGATTATTTTAGAATAAGATGTTTAAAATGCTATTTTTAAGTTAAAAATTATTTATTCACTTTACATGCTGGTTGCATTTCCCCTTCCTCCTCTCCTCCTAGTCCTCTCCTTACAAATCCCTCCCCCACCTCCTCCAGTTCTCTTCAGAGAAGAAGTCTCCCTTGAATACCACCCAACCCTGTGATATCCACTCTCAATAGGCCTAAAACCATCCTTATCACCGAGGCCCAACCATGCAGACCAGTCAGGGGGAAGGGATCCAAAGGCAGGCAACAGTGTCAGAGACATCGTGGACCCACATGAAGCCCAAGCTGCACACCTGCTACAAATACAAAGGGGACCTAGGTCCAGTCACTACATGGTCTTTGGTTGGTAGGTCTGCCTCTGTGATTCCCCATGGTCCCTGGTTAGTTCAGTCTTCAGGTCTTCTTGTGGTGTCCTTGACCCCTCCATCTTGCTTGATTCTATCCCTCACTGTTCTGCAAGTCTCCCAAGCACCACATGAGGTTGTCTGTGGGTCTCTGTATCTCTTTCCATCCACTGCTGGATGAAGTCTCTCAGGAAACGGGATGTTAGGCTCCTCTCTGCGAGTGTAGCAAAGTACCAGTAACAGTGTCAGCGCCTGGCTCTCTTACATGGGATGTGTCTCAAGTTGGGCCAGTCACTGGTTGCACATTCCTTATTCTCTGCTCCACATTAATCCCTCAATTAAAAATAAATCTACATAGACTAAAATTAAGGATGTTATTGCTTTTTAAAAAAGCAAAACCCACGAGGTGCCAAGAGTCAAAGGGTTTGGTTTTTAATTTTCTAATGTGTTTCCTGGAAGACACCAAATGTTTAAACATTCTAGGATCGTAAGGAAGGACCAGCCTGGAAAATACAGCTACTTACACCCCAGACCACTCCACCCCGCTCCAGCCAAGAAGCAGGACCATTCTGCTTTCTGTTGTGACTATTGGCCTCAGGTCACATAAACACATTATATGGATATCTAAGCTATAACTGGTAACTTGACACAAAGCAGTCTTTATCAATGGGTATTTACAGTTAAAAAACCAACAATAACTACAACAAACACAAAGAGAAAAACACACAGACACGCAAACCTTTCCCCCAGCAGACTGCCACATAAGCACACAGTTGCCATTTTACATCGCTTAAACATAAGTCCCTCTCTGTAGGAGATTTAAAAACCAACCCTTAATCAGCCTAAATTTCCATTTCAAGATATTTGTTGTTATAATGGGTTTAATTATCATCAACAGGAAATGTAAATATGTCAATACACATCTTTCATTATAAAATGTGTATCTTTTTAAAATTATTCATTTATGCTTGATAAATGTGTACTTTAACGTCTCCATTTCTAAACACTCATTGTCCCTTTGGATTTCTTAAAGGACCTGACTCTTTCTGCAGTTTCAGGGGTCTCTTGGTGGCACCACATTGTATGTTTGTATTAAAGGGACACCAGCTGTGCAGGCTGCACATCATATCCTTAGACAAAGATCCCAGAGAAGGAATGATTACGTTTCTTGGAAGAAAACTTAATACTGAGCTATTCTGTTCACTAATGCCGATTTCCCTGCAAATGTGCCATTGTCTGAAGCAACCAGTCCTGACCGCTGTCCAGGTGACTTGTCCTCTGGAGGAGCTAAGTTGAGAACTGTCTCAGTGCACTTCTGCTGTTGGCCACAGAAAGTCTGTTCTCTCAGGGCTTGTGTCTCAGCCCATCCTAACCCAGTCAGTATGGAGGCATGGGTCAATCAGAGCACTTGGTGACCTTACAATGCATAAGGGGACAGAGAAAGGGATGGGGACTCATTTTAACACATCAATAATTCAAGAAATCTAACACATTTCCTCTTTATAAGATTTAAGATGCTCTCTGTATAAAATGTATATTAAGTATTGATATTTTAGCATTTTTACTTATTTACAAATAACTATGTAATATCTGCCATATACATTTAAGAACCTTGATTGACAGCTCATATCTGTCACACACATTTAAGAATCTTGGCTTTACTTGCCATTGGCTTATTTGTTTAGTTTAAGTTATTTCCAAATTCCAGATGAAGTCAATATCACAGAAAGGAAGCTCAAAACTTTAAAAAAAATCCCATAAAACCTGGAGGATTCTGGGTAAGTCTCCTGGGCTGAGGCTGCCTGCCTGTGACCTAGGAAGGGCTGGAGTTAGAATGAGGGAAATATTGTTCTCCAAAAGAGAAAGAGATGCAAAGTGCAGAGATCCCAACAGCAGAGAGAGCACACATGCATAGTCAAGAGGAAAATATGGGAGACACTGAGAAACCGGCTAACTGTTCTGTCCATGAGTCTGGCAGGAAGGGATGCAGAAACATGACCCAGAGGGAAAGCCTTGTAGCCTGGAGAAAGAGACTGGCAGGGCTGTGCTCCTGGTAAGCACACAGGCTTCCAAGCCTCAAGTCTGACATGAGTTTTGGTGAGATAATTCCATTGGGAGATGGGAAGAGGACACCCATTTTGTCATTCTCTTATAAATATTAAAAATGCTGTGTGTTTGATTGAATGTGCATCTGTGTATTGGTGACTATCAAGTACAGAATAAGATGCTGGATCTGGGGCTTTGGTGTTACACAGTTGTGAGCCGCCTGAAGTAGGTGCTGGGAGTTGGACTCTGATCATTTCAAGAGCAGCTCTTACCACTGAGCCTCTGTTCAGTCATCTGTTCAACACTCGCACATCAGTTTCTTAAGCCATGACTCTCACCTCCATATGGGATGACGTAACCAAATGTGAGGCTTGCAAGTTCATTACTAGAACAGAAGGCTTGTGCATATGTAACTGCCCAAGATTAGTTCACAATGTGCACTGAATCTGAAGTGTTTCTGGTGGTGACCACATGTTGCATCATGTGACTTCCCTACATCTCTGTTTGACCAGACAGCATGCATTTTAAAAGCCTCCTCCTCTCCTATTCATGAGACATGCACTTTCCAGGGAGAGCCATCATCTCTTTGTTTTCATTCTCAGGATCCCCATCCTGTGTGTATCGTGGTGGGTCAAGTTGGCTTAATGCTGGCCAGTCTGGCCATTAGTGCAGGCTCAACAAGGTCCTGATAGAAATACCGGTGCTACTGGGTGTTTTCTGAGATGCTCAACTCCCATGACCATCTGTCTAGGGAAGCCAAGGGGGAGCATCTGGATCCCCAAGAGGTGTCCTGGAAACAGTGTCATCAGAAAAGAAGCTCACATGGCCACTAGCTGCTGATGGAGAAACTAAGGACCAAAGGAAGTTCAGGCAGAGCCAGGACTCTAAGGAGATTGCTCACCCCTCAGACAGGATGTCAGTATCTCAAAGAGACTCCACCCGACATCTCAAGCAGATCCATGACCAGGTGAGGATGGGTCTCCTTCAGAGCGTTGTAGAATTGGTCTTTGCCGGCTCGACTCCAGGCCCGGCTGAGGCTTAACAGCTTCCTCATCTTGTCTTGGTTTGTGGTTTCAGCCCTCACTGCCTCATAGGAATCTTCACTCAGCACCAGACTATGCAGCTTGTCCAAGAGAGGGTCCACTGATGTCACTCGGGCCACCAGCTGCTCCCGATGCTGGTCCATGAAGTGTAGCAGGGCAGGAGCATCTAAGGGTAAAGATGAGAAAGTCACTGAGCAAAAAATAAAATGCTCCTTCGGTGTCACTGACTGGCCACCCACTTCTTCCTCTTTTTCTGAAACTGCTCCTTTCTTCTGCACCCCTGCCTCTCTACTTCCTCTGGAAGGCCAGTAGAAAAATAGCATTACCATCTTGAGGCCAGGTATCATCAGTATGACACTCTGCATAATCAAGAGGAGAGTTTTTTGGTGGGGTATCAGTTTCGGAGTGTGTAAAGTCATTGTCAGTGTGGGAAGCAGCAAGGGGCATGAGAGAAACTCTACCCTAGGTATGGGCCTCTCCCACATTCTGGTGAGGTCTGCAAACTGTGGCTCTCTCCTTGCAGTCTTTCCTTTTAAGAATCACAAGATGTAGCAGCAGAATACTATTGGCTTCTCTAGACTCTTAGAGTTTTTACTAACCTTTTGTGGCTGGAGCAATCCTGGGCAGTGCAGGTCTGAGGTCTCCTGGAAGAAAGGAGAGATGAACCATCTGTAATGATGTCCACACCAACACCCAGTGCATTCTGTGAAACTCCTACCTGTGCCTGAGATTTTGAGAATGAACTACAGACATTCTGATTTACTCTGAAGGTGAACATCTCCTCAGTTATCGAGGGTGTCTTGGGCCTAGTCTATCATCATAGAGAGAATAGACCTGAGAATGAACAACAGACACTTCTCTCACATGATCTCAGACTCAATTTTATCCTCAACTGAATTCCTTTTGGGCAGCAATCAAGTCCCTTGCTAATCATTTTGGTTAAAAATAAAGATATTTTTGTCCTTGTTTGATTTTGTACACTCACAGATGACAAACTTGTGTTCTGGATTTGATGGTAGAATTAAGATGAGACAAGACAGAGCACATGGGAATAGCAAATGAATTTCATCCATGAGTGAAGAAGATTAGTGAATTGCAGCTTATGAATAAGCCTCAGGTGATTGACAGTTCCTATATTCACTGTGCTCTAACAGTTTAGGGAGGTCAGTTCAGGGACACCGTTTTTAGTATTGGGAAGCCCTGATCCAATTTGTATGAAAGAAAGATGATACGGGAAATAATCCATGCTAGATGGATCATCTTGTGTATCCTGAGCTGTAGATAAACTGGACTATCTAATGACAACAGTGACAGAGTGACCATAAATAAAGGCCTTGTTGTGATTTGCATGGGATCAGTTCTTGTTTGGTCTTTCTTTCTTTCTTTCTTTCTTTCTTTCTTTCTTTCTTTCTTTCTTTCTTTCTTTCTTTCTTTCTTTCCTTTATTTGTGAGTTCTCTCACACTTCCTTGGCACTGTACAACAAAATTTATATGCTACAATGGAGGCATTTGCACAACCATGCACATTGAAGTTCTGTTCCCAATAGCTAGGAAATGTAATTGCCTAGATGTCCATCAACAGAGGACTAGATAATGGATGTGTGGTACATTCATAGCATGGGGTTTGACTGAGGCACGAAGAAAATGACATTATAGAGGTAAGTGTAAAAAGTAGGAGAGACATCGAACAAGACAATCCAGGTCCAGAAGGAAACAGCACATCTCCCGCGTGAAGCTTCTAAACCCCCCGAAACCAGAAACTAGAAGTGGGACTTGGCCTTCGGGACTGAAGAAAGGACAGTAGTAGATTGGTATAACATAGGTAGACTAGGAACCTGTTATTTACTAATTATAAAAACTAAAACACAATACAAGGCTTGAAATGGAGATCCTAGAAGTAATGAGTTTTAAAACAAAACCCACTTCCAAGTGTGGGACCCCTCCTTTAGAGTTTGTGGGCAGGGAAGTCCTGGGGATCACTACAGGCTCATGTCATTCTGACTAGTTCCCCAGAAGAACTAGTAGATAGGGCAATAGTGTTGATTACACAGCACCTCTTAGACATGTGGTATAGAGAATTCAAGCTGAAGGTGAATTGGAAGCTTTCCTCCTGTTGCTAAGCCCTCAGGCTGCTGAGGAAGAAAAGGCATCAACAACAGTCTGATCCAGCTGTGCTCTCTATGATCATGAACTGACCTGCTAAGGTGGTCCCTCTGCTGCACGGTGGCACAAACACGATGGGAGCAGCCACTAGCTCCATAATTCACACTCCATAAGATAGAGTACATCCCTAGCAATAAAATTCTTGTAAAACGAATAAACCAACCCAGGTCTACAGAAATCTTAGACCTTTAAGAGAAGCTACTGCTGCTGCTTGGCTAATGGACACAGGATTACTGCCCTTTTACCTATCTGTGTCTACACCACAGACAAAGGCTACTTTTAACAGTCATGAGGAAAGTCTCTCTTTAGTGTGAATGGAGGCGACTGCAGATACTTATTGCTATATACGATGCTGAAAATAAAGTATGAATTGGGTGAATACTCATCTCTGTAACTAATACATTTATAACATCCCATTAACACTTAAGGAACACTGTAGAAGAGGAATTTGAAAGAATACAGCCACATACTCTATGGAGAAGGCTTGTGAGTGCTGTCTTATAATCAGGGTATTTCCATGGCCATCATGAGCTCATAGCACCCACAGCTCCTGTCTCTGGACCCTCACTAGCTGGGTCTACACATCAGTCAGCTATCCATGGGAAACCAGCTCGCAGGGACAGTGGATTTACTGCTAAAGTCCTGGCAAAGAAATTATGGGAGGTACATATTCCATCTGCATACATGCTGGTGGCATCACTATGTTCCTCAGGATAGTACAAAACCCTGGGTCACACAGATGGTCCAAGTTTACTGTGAGAGATGAAGAAAAATCATTTGAATGTGGTAAAGAGATTTATAGAAAAGAAGCAGAGCTGGCAGGAGTAGGAGGGAGAGAAGAGAGGACTTTTCTTTCTTTTACTTTTTTAAGGTTGAGTAACTAGAATAAAATAATTTATTAATGTAAATTATGTACGGATTTACACACCAAGTATCTCATTTTGACAAAATTCCTTCATTTTAAAGCTGAGCTGTTATGTGATCTGAAGGCAGATCTTTGTGCTCCTCAATCTATCACTTCCAGGGCAGTGGGAGCCGAAAGAGAACACGGGATTGAGAAAACGGGGCTTAGGGTATGTGGTGCTTTGCATACGATGTGTTCCCTGAACAACGATCATGTGTTGAAGAACTGGTCCTGCAGCAGTATTCACAGGTGGCTGGTCCTGAGGGCTGTGGGTGTATGAATGGAGCCATACACCAGTGCTCTCACCATGGAGTGAGTACTGAGAGTGGAAAGGGAATCACATAAGGGTGTGCAGCTGGAGGAGGACAGTCACTGGGCATGTCCTGGAGAGAACACACTGCGTGGACTTTCTCTCCTCCTCACTTCCAATTCCTTTTCTTCTCCCCACTCCTACTTTCTCTCTGTCTCTTTACCTTCTCCCCCTCTCTCCTTGGTGAAAGCAAGAAGAGATAGACCTTCTCTCTTACCTGGAAGCTCCCACTTCTATCATATCCTATTTCATATCAGGCTCAAAGAGTCAGAACCACCTGACCATGGATCAACACTTGGTTCTAAGACCTTGAATCAAAAAAATCTTTTTTTTCTTTACAAATTGTGTTTTTCTCATATATTTGTCCCAAACGGGAAGAGCTGACTGTTACAGCATCCTTCACTGTGTAAACTGTGCTCACCCCACCTCTCATGGATCTTGCAAAACCACATAATTGATCTTGCTTTCTCGTGGCATCAAGAAATAACAAAAGTATACCTCTCCCTAGTCATTGCCTTTGTTTAAGCTTCAGGGTCTCTGGATTTACACTAATTTTACCTGGTTTCAGCAAGGCCTCCCATATGAGTTGCGTGTGCTTCTTGTCTTTGATTTGCAGCTTAATCTCTGAACCCATGTGTCCAACATAGATCTCAGAGAAGAGCTGGAATTCCTTGCTGCTCCTGTAGCATAGCTCCAGTTCCTAGAGAGAGAGGGGGGGGGATAGATATCTATCTATATCTATCTATCTATCTATCTATCTATCTATCTATCTATCTATCTATCTATCTATCTATCTATCGAGAGAGGAGTGGGGAGGGAGGGAGAGAGAGATCCTCTGTGAGAATTCCATACTCATTCTGTGAAGGAGGGATATCCCCAGTCACAAACTTTCTTGATCTTGCTCACCACATTATATACTGCCTCTTTTTTGCACTGAGGTGATCCACAGCCTGTGAACATACACCTTTACTCAGAAGGCTGAGGACCCAGCATGCAGAGGCAGGGACTGATACTGAAATCTCATTCTCTATTATTTCTTGATTATGTCAATAAAGATAGCAGAAGCTAATTGTTGGGTGGAGATAAAGAGGTGGGATTTTCTGGGTCCAAGGCGGAAAAGGAGGGAGAGCGATAGAGAAAGGATATTTTGGCCAGGCTTTGGAGAGAAGAGCACAAGCCATGTAAGGTCTGGGGGCTACTAGAACTGGTGGTGGCCTTCATCACTGGCAGACTCCTAATTTAGGTTAGCTGATGAGTTTAGAGCAATAGATTGTCTATTAGAATCTAATTAAAGCCCAGCAGTTGTGTTATATGGCTGGTTTTTAAATATTAAGGCTGTCTGGTGTTTTCCATCTGCACTCAGGTGGGCAGGAGACAGAGCACAGCCACAGGGCGGTCGTTAGAGGTTTGGTGGAGTTAGCTGTGAGGAGTTGGAGGAGCAATCACAGCTCCCAGGGCTCAGATTACCAGCTTGCCATGGGCAGAGCCATGTCAGGAGTAGGATCAGTGGCAGAGTATTCTCGGAGCTAAGCTGAGAACACAGCCCGAGAAGGTTATAACGTGGCTTTTTAAAACTACAGGCCACACTAGCATACTGTTTCTTTTCTCATTGTTCTGACAAACCTGACAGGAGGAAACTTAAGGAAGGAATTATGTTGTTAGTTAGTTTCATGTTGGGAAATGCATGGAGTTTAGGGTTCAATTATTTGTGGCGGGAACTTGTTATATTCCCAGGACATCAGGAGTTGGTATGTCTGAGTTAGGGAGAGGGGCATGGGCATAAGCCTCATGGCCTGCCACTAATGACCTTTGTCTGACACCCAGGCCTCACATTTTTGCTTCTACAAATTTCCCGAATATTACCACTGTCTGGGGACCCAGTGTTTAAGCATTTATACCTGTAGGAGACACTTCAGATTCAAACCCTCACAGCCAGGGATGAGTTAGCACTCATTCTGAAAGTCCTGCTCACACATTCTCAGCCTGGGCTTCTCTCCATGTTTAACGGGACTCTTCTCTTTGCCAGATTGAATCTAATTCCTCACTTCCCCAGGCCTACTCTGCAATCCTCTGTGGTCCCTTAACAACAACTTTGATGTTTAGGTGATAAGTCTTGATTGTTGAGATTCCAATTGCTTCCTCCCTCTCTTAGTTGGCTGCTAAGCCTTCAAATCTGCCCCACATATTTCCCAAGCCTGGCATCAGACCCCGACAAGTATCAAACTCTGGATGCTCACCTTCGGGGTGATTTCCAGCTTCTCAGAACCAGACACGATGTAGCGGGAGCCGATGTACAGGCTATCTACTGGGGGTGGCTTGTGTATTCTCACGAACTGAAACTTCATTTCTTCCTCATCAATGGCCTAGGGAACATTACACACAGTGATTTATCTAGATCTCTGGGCCACAGCATCTGGTCTAAATGAGGCAAGGTGGTTGATTAGTACATTTGTGTGGGATAGGGTGGTGACACCTCCTGGGCACCCTTTTAACTTGTGTTCTCCCACATGGGTGGTTGCATTATTGGCCCCTGTCCTGTTCATTTGAGAATGAGGTCTCTGCCAGGGAAGAGGGAGTTCACTACATGTTGGTAGTGGAGCATTCTAATACTCTGTTTGGGGTAAGAGGCTATAAAATCCTATGTAGAGATTGGCAAAAAGGCACTGATGCAGTTGTAAGGGACTCTGGTGTGAGTGGTCTAGAAGAAGGCCGACTCATACACTCCAGGGTTTCCCCCACAGAACACATTCACTTTCCCAGTTAAGAATCTCTTCAAGGGACTCAACAGCTGCATCTCGGGTTTTCTGTTAACACAACCTGGTCCCACCTTTGGGGTTCTGAGTTACCTTCTGAATGGTGCAGTCATTGGGGATGAGGTAGAGGTGAAGGGTGACCTCTTCAAGACTGAGGTGATAGTAGATCAGTGTGATGGAAGTGATGGGGATGAAGCGCCGGGCAGCAGGGATTATTCTCAGCACAACTCCTAATGGCGAGAAGCTTGGGTTTTTCAGTACTGCATAGCGATGCTTCACCCTAACTGGCGTTTCTAGAACCGCCCCATGTTCTTGAAAGTGGGCCACCTTGAAGTCAAATGTGCTTGCCTTTGGGTCTGTGAAAGAACAAATTCAAAGATGTAGATTTAGTGTTTCTATCGAGTGAAAATGGGACCCCTCCTATAGGCCTCCATGTCAGCACTTCTGTAGAACTGCTTTCCTGTTTTCTTTCAGGCTTTTCTGAGAACAGGTGCTCTGATCTCAGGTGTGTAGCTGCTCCTGGAGACTGTCTTCCAGCTCTAGGTGAGAGCAGGAATCAGAAAGGTCCTGCCCCTGATTGCTCCTAGGTCCTTGTACCCAGGGGGCACAGTTGGCACTATGCGATTCCCTCTGGGGTCTGTAATGTGGGCAGAGGGTAGTCTCTTCCGACTTCTCAAGACTGTCCACACTTCTGAGTGTCCAGCTCTCTCCCCCATGGGATTTGGGTGCAGGGAGCTGCTTGGCTGGTCCAGTTCAGTCCTGGGCGCAGGCCAGAACCGAAGGTACCAGCGGTGTCCAGAGGCACTGTGCAGTTTCCCCTTGGACCAGAGATGTGGGCAGAGGTGTGCAGAAGTGGAGTCTGTCCTGCAGTCTCATGATGTCTGCACTTCTGGGTGTTCACTCTCTTCCCCCAGGTTTCATCTTTTGAAGAGCCAAGTCCATTTAGAGGCAGAAAGCCTTAATTGACGATATCCCCTGTTCTGCAAATGCAAATGCTCAAGGAAGTGTTTCCCCATGGTCAGTACATCCTACAGACATTGTCTGGGGCAGGTTACTTGTCAAGCTGTCACCCGAACTTACCGGTGTCACACCTACGTTTTTTTGGGGGGTAAGCAGGCAAGATTCCAGATTGAGCAGGTCATTGAGTCAAGATGCACAGCTTCAGATAACAGCTAAGGCCAGGTTTGAGTCAAAGACCCTGCAGTGAAGTCTTGACAGATCATTCTATGAACCTTTGAAAGGGAAGCCTAAGAGTAAATGGAAATCCTAGGATGTGGAGAGTCAGAATCACAATTGTTTTCTGATGAAGAAAGTTGTAGGTAGGCGTAGAGAGATGGCCTAAGAAAGAGGCCATGTGTATTTCATGTGCAGAACTGGATGGGTGGAGATATCCAAGTTCATTGGAGTCCTGTCAATGCCACCATGATCTCCATCGCTAGGTGCTAAAGTGTAGAAGTTGGTGCTTATGCTGAAAGAATTGGTCTGTGGTTTGACCATTCCTTACTGTGCTCTGATTCGTCCACGTTGGGTGTCAGTGCTTATTCTTCGTCACTGGATATTGGAAGTGTGTAACTTGTATCTTATATTATAGGAGCTCATGGATAAGACATTGCTTCAAGTCTGTCGAGAGATGGATTTAAACTATGGGAATTATCAAGGTCTAATGGGACCTTTGAAACCAGATTGCACTTTTCATGGTGAGATTAAACTGAAACTTTAGAGATAAAAAGTGGAAAGTTGGGGATTTAACATGATGTGCTTGTGTGTCAAGTTGACAACGGATAGAACCATGATGTTGAATGTTACATGTGAACTTGATGTGATTGCTACACAGCTCTCTTTGCCTGTCTTTTCTCCTGAGTTTGCGCCCAACTTGCATCATGACAAAGAGTATTGCATTGAATGTTGTTTAGCAGAGAAAAATATCTTCTTTTTTATGTAAAATATATTTATATTTTTATTGAATATTTCATGTACTTACATTTCAAATGTATCTCCTTTCCCATCTCCCACGCCCCTCCCTCTCCCCCTTCTTCTATGAGAATGCTCCCATTCCCAACCACCCACTCCATCCTCAATGCTCCGTCATTACCCTATATTGGAGAAACAAGCCTTCACAGGACCAAGGGCATTTACTCACATTGTTGCTGGACAATGTCATCCTCTGCCACGTATGTGGCTAGAGTTGTCGTTCCCTCCACGTGTACTCATTGTTTGGTGGTTTAATCCCTGGGTGCTAGGTGGAATTTGGTTGGTTGATAGTTTCCTTTGGTGTTGCAAACTCCTTCCACTCCTTCAGTCTTTGCTCTAACTCCTCCATTTGGGTCCCTGTGTTCAGTCCGATGGTTAGCTGCAACCATCTTCATCTGTGTCAGTAGGAAACTGGCAGAGCCCCTCAGGAGACACCCATATCTGGCTCCTGTCAGCAAGCACTTCTCGGCATCAGCAATAGTGACTGGGTTTGTAGCTGCATAAGGGATGGATCCCCAGGTGGGGCAGTCTCTGGATGACCTTTTCTTCAAGTGCTGCTCCACTCTTTGTTCCTGTATTTCCTCCCATGAGTACTTTGTTCTCCCTTCTAAAAAGGAATGAAGAAAGCAAATTTTGGTCTTCCTTCGTCTTGGGATTCATATGATCTGTGAATTTTTTCTTAGGTATTCCAAACTTTTGGGCTAATATCCACTATTCAGTGAGTGCATACCATTTCTGTTCTTTTTTGACTGGGTTATCTCACCCAGGGTAATATTTTATAATTCAATCCATTTGCCTAAAAATTTCATGTAGTCATTGTTTTTAATAGCTGAGTAGTACTTCATTTTGTAAATGTAGTACATTTTTTGTATCCATTCCTCTGTTGAGAGACATCTGGGTTCTTTCCAGCTTCTGGCTATTATAAACAAGGGTGCTGTGAACATAGTGGAGCATGTGTCCTTGTTACATCTTGCAGCATCTTTTGGGTATATTCCCAGGAGTGCTAGAGCTGGGTCCTCAGGTAGTACTATGTCCAATTTTCTGAGGAATCTCCAGACTGTTTTCCAGAGTGATCGTAGCAGCTTGCTATCCTACCAACAATGGAGGAGTGTTCTTTTCCCATATCCTCGCCAGCATCTACTGTCACCTGAGTTTTTGATCTTAGGCATTCTGACTGGTGTGAGGTGGAATCTCAGTGTTGTTTTGATTTGAATTTCCCTGATGATTAAGGATGTTGAACATTTCTTTAGCTTCTTAGCCATGTGGTATTCCTCAGTTGAGATTTCTTTGTTTAGCTCTCTACCCCATTTTTAATAGGATTATTTGAAACTCTGGAGTCTAACTTCTTGAGTTCTTTGTGTATATAAGATAGTATCCCTCTATCTGATGTAGGGTTGGTAAAGACCCTTTCCCAATCTGTTGGTTGCTGTTTTGTCCTATGGACAGTGTCCTTTGCCTTATAGAAACTTTACTATTTTATGAGGTCTAATTTGATGATTCTTGATCTTAGAACATAAGCCATTGGTGTTCTGTTCAGGAAAATTTCCCCAATGCCCATGTGTTTAAGGTTCTTCCCCACTTTTTCTTCTTCTTTTTTTTTAGGGTATCTGACACCTTTTATTTTAGTTTTGGCCAAAAAAAAAAATCACACAGTGGTACACATACCACAGAGAAGCACATATTTTAAAACAAACCAATAAAAAAACAGCATCAAAATCACTGGTTTTAGACATGGCTTGTAGCCATGCTTCCCACTATTTTCCTTTCATTCTTTTTTTTAATCTTTATAAAATTGAGTATTTCTTATTTACATTTCTTTTTTTTTTTTTTGCACTTCTTTGCTTCATCCATCTTGTCTAATTGGGTGGCTGTATATGTATGGGCCACATGTGGGGCAGGCTCTGAATGGTAGTTCCTTCAGTCTCTGTTTTAATCTTTGCCTCTCTCTTCCCTGCCAAGGGTATTCTTGTTCCCCTTTTAGAGAAGGAGTGAAGCATTCACATTTTGATCATCCGTCTTGAGTTTCATTTGTTCTAGGCATCTAGGGTAATTCAAGCATTTGGGCTAATAGCCACTTATCAGTGAGTGCATACCATGTATGTCTTTCTGTGATTGGGTTAGCTCACTCAGGATGATATTTTCCAGTTCCAACCATTTGCCCACGAATTTCATAAAGCCGTTGTTTTTGATAGCTGAGTAATATTCCATTGTGTAGATGTACCACATTTTCTGTATCCATTCCTCTGTTGAAGGGCATCTGGGTTCTTTCCAGCTTCTGGCTATTATAAATAAGGCTGCGATGAACATACTGGAGCACGTGTCTTTTTTATATGTTGGGGCATCATTTGGGTATATGCCCAAGAGAGGTATAGCTGGATCCTCAGGCAGTTCAATGTCCAATTTTCTGAGGAACCTCCAGACTGATTTCCAGAATGGTTGTACCAGTCTGCAATCCCACCAACAATGGAGGAGTGTTCCTCTTTCTCCGCATCCTCGCCAGCATCTGCTGTCACCTGAGTTTTTGATCTTAGCCATTCTCACTGGTGTGAGGTGAAATCTCAGGGTTGTTTTGATTTGCATTTCCCTTATGACTAAAGATGTTGAACATTTCTTTAGGTGTTTCTCAGCCATTCGGCATTCCTCAGCTGTGAATTCTTTGTTTAGCTCTGAACCCCATTTTTTAATAGGGTTATTTGTCTCCCTGTGGTCTAACTTCTTGAGTTCTTTGTATATTTTGGATATCAGGCCTCTATCTGTTGTAGGATTGGTAAAGATCTTTTCCCAATGTGTTGGTTGCCGATTTGTCCTAACCACAGTGTCCTTTGCCTTACAGAAGCTTTGCAGTTTTATGAGATCCCATTTGTCGATTTTTGATCTTAGAGCATAAGCCATTGGTGTTTTGTTCAGGAAATTTTTTCCAGTGCCCATGTGTTCCAGATGCTTCCCTAGTTTTTCTTCTATTAGTTTGAGTGTATGTGGTTTGATGTGGAGGTCCTTGATCCACTTGGACTTAAGCTTTGTACAGGGTGATAAGCATGGATCAATGCATTCTTCTACATGTTGACCTCCAGTTGAACCAGCACCATTTGCTGAAAATGCTATCTTTTTTCCATTGGATGGTTTTGGCTCCTTTGTCAAAAATCAAGTGACCATAGGTATGTGGGTTCATTTCTGGGTCTTCAATTCTATTCCATTGGTCTATCTGTCTGTCTCTGTACCAATACCATGCAGTTTTTTTCACTATTGCTCTGTAATACTGCTTGAGTTCAGGGATAGTGATTCCCCCTGAAGTCCTTTTATTGTTGAGGATAATTTTAGCTATCCTGGGTTTTTTGTTATTCCAGATGAATTTGCAAATTGTTCTGTCTAACTCTTTGAAGAATTGGATTGGTATTTTGATGGGGATTGCATTGAATCTGTAGATCGCTTTTGGTAAAATGGCCATTTTTACTATTTTAATCCTGCCAATCCATGAGCATGGGAGATCTTTCCATCTTCTGAGGTCTTCTTCAATTTCTTTCTTCAGTGTCTTGAAGTTTTTATTGTACAGATCTTTTACTTGCTTGGTTAAAGTCACACCGAGGTACTTTATATTATTTGGGTCTATTATGAAGGGTGTCGTTTCCCTAATTTCTTTCTCGGCTTGTTTCTCTTTTGTGTAGAGGAAGGCTACTGATTTATTTGAGTTAATTTTATACCCAGCCACTTTGCTGAAGTTGTTTATCAGCTTTAGTAGTTCTCTGGTGGAACTTTTGGGATCACTTAAATATACTATCATATCATCTGCAAATAGTGATATTTTGACTTCTTCTTTTCCGATCTGTATCCCCTTGACCTCCTTTTGTTGTCTGATTGCTCTGGCTAGAACTTCAAGAACTATATTGAATAAGTAGGGAGAGAGTGGGCAGCCTTGTCTAGTCCCTGATTTTAGTGGGATTGCTTCAACTTTCTCTCCATTTAGTTTAATGTTAGCAACTGGTTTGCTGTATATGGCTTTTACTATGTTTAGGTATGGGCCTTGAATTCCTATTCTTTCCAGGACTTTTATCATGAAGGGGTGTTGAATTTTGTCAAATGCTTTCTCAGCATCTAATGAAATGATCATGTGGTTTTGTTCTTTCAGTTTGTTTATATAATGGATCACGTTGATGGTTTTCCATATATTAAACCATCCCTGCATGCCTGGGATGAAGCCTACTTGATCATGGTGGATGATTGTTTTGATGTGCTCTTGGATTCGGTTTGCCAGAATTTTATTGAGTATTTTTGCGTCGATATTCATAAGGGAAATTGGTCTGAAGTTCTCTTTGTTTGTTGGGTCTTTGTGTGGTTTAGGTATAAGAGTAATTGTGGCTTCATAGAAGGAATTCGGTAGTGCTCCATCTGTTTCAATTTTGTGGAATAGTTTGGATAATATTGGTATGAGGTCTTCTATGAAGGTTTGATAGAATTCTGCACTAAACCCGTCTGGACCTGGGCTCTTTTTGGTTGGGAGACCTTTAATGACTGCTTCTATTTCCTTAGGAGTTGTGGGGTTGTTTAACTGGTTTATCTGTTCCTGATTTAACTTCGGTACCTGGTATTTGTCTAGGAAATTGTCCATTTCCTGTAGATTTTCAAGTTTTGTTGAATATAGGCTTTTATAGTAAGATCTGATGATTTTTGGAATTTCCTCTGAATCTGTAGTTATGTCTCCCTTTTCATTTCTGATTTTGTTAATTTGGACACACTCTCTGGGTCCTCTCGTTAGTCTGGCTAAGGGTTTATCTATCTTTTTGATTTTCTTAAAGAACCAACTTTTGGTTCTGTTGATTCTTTGTATGGTCCTTTTTGTTTCTACTTGGTTGATTTCAGCTCTGAGTTTGATTATTTCCTGCCTTCTACTCCTCCTGGCTGTATTTGCTTCTTTTTGCTCTAGAGCTTTTAGGTGTGCTGACAAGCTGCTGACATATCTCTCCTGTTTCTTTCTGCAGGCACACAGCGCTATGAGTTTTCCTCTTAGCACAGCTTTCATTGTGTCCCATAAGTTTGAGTATGTTGTACCTTCATTTTCATTAAATTCTAAAAAGTTTTTAATTTCTTTCTTTATTTCTTCCTTGACTAGGTTATCATTGAGTAGAGCATTGTTCAATTTCCACGTATATGTGGGCATTCTTCCTTATTGTTTTTGAAGACCAGTTTTAGGCCGTGGTGGTCTGATAACACGCATGGGATTATTTCTATCTTTCTGTACCTGTTGAGGCCCGTTTTTTGACCAACTATATGGTCAATTTTGGAGAAAGTACCATGAGGAGCTGAGAAGAAGGTATATCCTTTTGCTTTAGGATAGAATGTTCTATAAATATCTGTTAAGTCCATTTGGCTCATGACTTCTCTTAGTCTGTCTACGTCTCTGTTTAATTTCTGTTTCCATGATCTGTCCATTGATGAGAGTGGGGTGTTGAAATCTCCCACTATTATTGTGTGAGGTGCAATGTGTGTTTTGAGCTTTAGTAAGGTGTCTTTTACGTATGTAGGTGCCCTTGTATTTGGGGCATAGATACTTAGGATTGAGAGTTCATCTTGGTGGATTTTTCCTTTGATGAATATGAAGTGTCCTTCCTTATCTTTTTTGATGACTTTTAATTGAAAATTGATTTTATTTGATATTAGAATGGCTACTCCAGCTTGCTTCTTCTGACCATTTGCTTGGAAAGTTGTTTTCCAGCCTTTCACTCAGAGGTACTGTCTGTCTTTTTCTCTGAGGTGTGTTTCCTGTAGGCAGCAGAATGCAGGGTCCTTGTTGTGCATCCAGTTTGTTAATCTGTGTCTTTTCATTGGGGAGTTGAGGCCATTGATGTTGAGAGATATTAAGGAATAGTGATTATTGCTTCCCGTTATATTCATATTTGGATGTGAGGTTATGTTTGTGTGCTTTTCTTCTCTTTGTTTTGTTGCCAAGACGATTAGTTTCTTGCTTCTTCTAGGGTATAGCTTGCCTCCTTATGTTGGGCTTTACCCTTTATTATCCTTTGTAGTGCTGGATTTGTAGAAAGATATTGTGTAAATTTGGTTTTGTCATGGAATATCTTGGTTTCTCCATCTATGTTGATTGAGAGTTTTGCAGGATACAGTAACCTGGGCTGGCATTTGTGTTCTCTTAGGGTCTGTATGACATCTGTCCAGGATCTTCTGGCCTTCATAGTTTCTGGCAAAAAGTGTCTTATGATTCTGATAGGTCTGCCTTTATATGTTACTTGACCTTTTTCCCTTACTGCTTTTAATATTCTTTCTTTATTTTATGCGTTTGGTGTTTTGACTATTATGTGACGGGAGGTGTTTCTTTTCTGGTCCAATCTATTTGGAGTTCTGTAGGCTTCTTGTATGCCTATGGGTATCTCTTTTTTTAGGTTAGGGAAGTTTTCTTCTATGATTTTGTTGAAGATATTTACTGGTCCTTTGAGCTGGGAGTCTTCACTCTCTTCTATACCTATTATCCTTAGGTTTGATCTTCTCATTGAGTCCTGGATTTCCTGTATGTTTTGGACCAGTAGCTTTTTCTGCTTTACATTATCTTTGACAGTTGAGTCAATGATTTCTATGGAATCTTCTGCTCCCGAGATTCTCTCTTCCATCTCTTGTATTCTGTTGGTGAAGCTTGTATCTACAGCTCCTTGTCTCTTCTTTTGGTTTTCTATATCCAGGGTTGTTTCCATGTGTTCTTTCTTGATTGCTTCTATTTCCATTTTTAATTCCTTCAACTCTTTGATTGTGTTTTTCTGGAATTCTTTCAGGGATTTTTGTGTCTCCTCTCTATGGGTTTCTACTTGTTTATTTATGTTTTCCTGGAATTCTTTCAGGCATTTTTGCGATTCCTCTCTGTAGGCTTCTACTTGTTCTCTAAGGGAGTTCCCCACGTCTTTCTTGAAGTCCTCCAGCATCATGATCAAATATGATTTTGAAACTAGATCTTGCTTTTCTGGTGTGTTTGGATATTCCATGTTTATTTTGGTGGGAGAATTGGGCTCCGATGATGCCATGTACTCTTGGTTTCTGTTGCTTGGGTTCCTGCGCTTGCCTCTCGCCATCAGATTATCTCTAGTGTTACTTTGTTCTGCTATTTCTGACCGTGGCTAGACTGTCCTATAAGCCTGTGTGTCAGGAGTGCTGTAGACCTGTTTTCCTGTTTTCTTTCAGACAGTTATGGGGACAGAGTGTTCTGCTTTCGGGCGTGTAGTTTTCCCTCTCTACAGGTCTTCAGCTGTTCCTGTGGGCCTGTGTCTTGAGTTCACCAGGCAGGTCACTTGCAGCAGAAAAGTTGGTCTTGCCTGTGGTCCTGAGGCTCAAGTTTGCTCGCGGGGTGCTGCCCAGGAGCTCTCTGCAGCGGCAGCAACCAGGAAGATATGCGCTGCCCTTTCCGGGAGCTTCCGTGCACTAGGGTTCCAGATGGCGCCTGGTGTTTTCCTCTGGCGTCCAAGATGTGTGTGCAGAGTGCAATCTCTTCTGGTTTCCCAGGCGTGTCTGCCTCTCTGTAGGTTTAGCTCTCCCTCCCACGGGATTTGGGCGCAGAGAACTGTTTATCCTGTCTGTTTCCTTCAGGTTTCGGCGGTGTCTCAGGCGTAGGGTTCCTGCCGCTCCTGGGCCCTCCCCCACGGGAACCCAGAGGCCTTATACAGTTGCCTCTTGGGCCAGGGATGTGGGCAGGGGTGGGCAGTGTTGGTGGTCTCCTCCACTCTGCAGCCTCAGGAGTGCCCACCTGACCAGGCGGTGAGGTCTCTCTCCCACGGGGTTTGGGAGCAGAGAGCTGCTGCGGGCCGGGATCCGCGGGTGTGGGACTTCCGGTAAACACAGGAAGTGCCCGGTCCTAGAGGAATTTTGCCTCTGTGTGTCCTGAGTTCACCAGGCAGGTTTCTTGCAGGGGAAAAGTTGGTCCTACCTGTGGTTCCAAGGCTCAAGTTTGCTCATGGGGCACTGCCCAAGTCCTCTCCGCGGCGGCAGCAACCGGGAAGATCTGCGCCGCTCTTTCTGGGAGCCTCCGTGCACCAGGGTTCCAGATGGCGTTTGGTGTCTTCCTCTGGCGTCTGGATGTGCGCAGAGTGCAGTCTCTTCTGGTTTCCCAGGCGTGTCTGCCTCTCTGAAGGTTCAGCTCTCCCTCCCACGGGATTTGGGTGCAGAGAACTGTCCATCCGGTCTGTTTCCTTCAGGCTCCGGTGGTGTCTCAGGCGTAGGGGTCCTGCCGCTCCTGGGCCCTCCCCCACGGGAACCCAGAGGCCCTATACAGTTGCCTCTTGGGCCAGGGATGTGGGCAGGGGTGGGCAGTGTTGGTGGTCTCCTCCACTCTGCAGCCTCAGGAGTGCCCACCTGACCAGGCGGTGAGGTCTCTCTCCCACGGGGTTTTCCACTTTTTCTTCTATTAGTTTGAGTGTAACTAGTTTTATGTAATGGTTCATGATCCACTTTTACTTGAGCTTTATACAGGGTGATAAGAATGGGTCAATTTGTATTCTTCTATATGCCATCATTTGTTGAAAATGTTGTCTTTTTTCCCACTGGATAGTTCAAGCACTCTGCAGTACAGCTTGAAGTCAGGGATGATGATTCCCCCAGAAGTTCTTTTATTGTTCAGAATAGTTTTTGCTATCCTGTTTTTTGTTTTTTTGTTTTTTTTTTTTTGTTATTCCAAATGAATTTGCAAGTTGCTTTTTCTAACTCTATAAAGAACTGAGTTGAAATTTGGGTAGAGAGTACTTTGATTCTGTAGATTGCTTTTGGCAAAATGGCCATTTTTACTATATTAATCCTGCCAATCCATGAGCATGGGAGGTCTTTCCATCTTCTGAGATATTCCTCAATTTCCTTCTTTAGAGACTTGAAGTTCTGGTCATACAGATCTTTCATTGCTTGGTTAGAATCACACCAAGGTATTTTATATTATTTGTGACTATTGTGAAGGGTGTCATTTCCCTAATTTCTTTTTCAGCCTGTTTATCTTTTGAATAGAGGAAGGCAACTTGTTTGTTTCAGTTAATTATATATCCAGCCACTTTGCTGAAATTGTTTATCAGGTCTATGAGTTCTCTGGTGGAATTTTTGGAGTCACTTAAGTACACTATCATATCATCTGCAAATAGTGATTTTTTGACTTCTTCCTTTCCAGTTTGGATCCCTTTGACCTCTTTATGTGGTCTAGATGCTCTGGCTAGGATTTTAAGTACTATATCGAATAGGTAGGGAGAGGATGGGCAGCCTTATCTAGTCCCTGATTTTAGCGGGATTTCTTCAAGTTTCTTTTGATTTAGTTTGATATTGGCTACTGCTTTGCTGTATGCTTTTACTATGTTTAGGTATGGCCCTTTAATTCCTGATCTTTCCAAGATGTTTATCATGAAGGGGTGTTGAATTTTTCAAATGCTTTCTCAGCATCTAATTAAATGATCATGTGGTTTATTTTCCTGATTTTGTCTATATAGTGGATTACATTAATGGATTTCCATATAGTGAATCTTTGTATTCCTGGGATGAAGCCTACTTGAACATGCTTGAATGATTGTTTTGATGTGTCCTTGGTTTGCACGAATTTTATTGAGTATTTTTGTCTTGATATTCATGAGGGAAATTTGTCTGAAGTTCTCTTTCTTGTAGTGTCTTTGTATGGTTTAGTTATAAGCGTAATTGTGGCTTCAAAGAACGAATTGGGTAGTGTTCCTTCTATTTCTATTTTGTGGAATAGTTTGAAGAGTATGGGTATGAGGTCTTCTTTGAATGTGTGATAGAATTCTGCACTAAACCCATCTGATCCTGGGCTCTTTTTGTTGTAAGACTTTTAATGACTGCTTCTATTTCTTTAGGGTTATGGGACTGCATGGTTAATCTGATCCTGATTTTACTTTGGTACCTGGTATCTGTGTAGGAAATTGTCCATTTTTTCCAGATTTTCCAGTTTTGTTGAGTAGAGAGTTTGGTAGTCGGATCTGATAATTTTTTTTTAATTTCCTCAGTTTCTGTTGTTATGTTTCCCTTTTCATTTCTGATTTTGTTGATTTAGATACTGTCTCTGACCTCTGGTTTGCCTGGCTAAAGGTTTATCTATCTTTTTGATAGGTAGACCAGCTCCTGGTTTTGTTGATTCTTTGTATCGTTCTTTTTGTTTCCACTTGGGAGATTTCAGCTCTGAGTTTTATTATTTCCTGCCATCTAGTCCTCTTGGGTGAATTTGCTTCTTTTTGTTCTAGAGCTTTAAGGTGTGCTGCCAAGCTGTTAGTGTATGCTCTCTATATTTTCTTTTTGGAGACACTCAGAGCTATGAGTTTTCCTTGTAGCACTGCTTTCATTGTGTCTCATAATTTTTGATATGTTGTACCTGCTTTTTCATTGAATTCTAAAATGTCTTTCATTTCTTTCTTTATTTCTTTCTTGACCAAAGTAGAGTGATGCTCAGCTTCTATGAGTATGTGGGTTTTCTGATGTTTTTGTTGTTATTGAAGATCAGCCTTAGTCTACAGTGAGTTGATAGAGTGCATGGGAATATTTAAATCTCCTTGTATCTATGACACCTGTTTTGTGACCAATATATGGTTAGTTTTTGAGAAGATACCATGAGGTGGTGAGAAGAAGGTATATTCTTTTGTTTTAGGATGAAATGTTTTATAGATGTCTGTTAAATGCATTTGGTTCATAATTTCTGTTAGTTTCAATGTGTCTCCATGTATTTTCTGTTTCTATGATCTGTCCATTGATGGGAGTGGTATGTTGAATTCTCCTACTATTATTGTGTGTGGTGTAACATATCCTTTGAACTTTAGTAAAGTCTCTTTTATGAATGCGTGTACCCTTGCATTTGGAGAATAGATGTTCAAAATTGAGAGTTCATCTTGGTAGATTTTTCCTTTGATGAATATAAAGTGTCATTCCTCATCTTTTTTTGATAACTTTTGGTTGAAAGTCAATTTTATTTGATATTAGAATGGCCACTCCAACGTGTATCTTGGGACCATTTGCTTGAAAAAAGTTTTTCCCAGAATTTTATTCTTAAGTAGTATCTGTCTTTGTCACTGAAGTGCATTTTCTGTATACAACAAAATACTAGGTCCTATTTATGGATCCAGTCTGTTAGTATAGGTCTTTTTATTGGGAGAATTCAGTCCATTGATGTTAAGATATATTAAGGTTGATTGTTGCCTGTTATTTTTGTTGTTAGAGGTGGAATTATGTCTGTGTGTCTCTCTTCTTTTGGATTTGTTGGAAGATTACTTTCTTGCATTTTCTAGGGTCTAGTTTCCTTCCTTGTATTGAAGTTTTCCATCTATTATCCTTTGTAGGGCTGGATTTGTGGAAAGATATTGTGTATATTTGGTTTTGTCATGAAATATCTTGCCTTCTCCATATATGTTAATTTAGAGTTTCACAAGATATAGTAGCCTGGGCTGGCATTTGTGTTCTCTTAGGGTCTGTTGACATCTGTCCAGAATCTTCTGGCTTTCATAGTCTCTGGTGAGAAGCCTGGTGTAGTTCTTATAGGTCTGCCTTTATATGTTCCTTGACCTTTTACCCTACTGCTTTTAATATTCTTTCTTTTGTGCATTTGGTGTTTTGACCATTATGTAGTGGGAGAATGTCTTTTCTGATCCAACCTATTTGGAGTTCTGTAGGCTTCTTCTATGTTCATGGGAATCTCTTTCTTTAGGATAGGAAAGTTTTCTTCTATAATTTTGTTGAAGATATTTACTGGCCCCTTAAGTTGGAAGTCTTCACTTTTTTCTATATCTATTATCCTTAGGTTTGATCTTCTCATTGTGTCCTGGATTTCATGGATTTTTTTTGGGTTAGGAATTTTTTGCATCTTACATTATCTTTGATGGTTGTGTCGATGTTTTTCTATGGTATCTTCTGCCCCTGAAATTCTCTTCTATCTCTTGTATTCTATTGGTGGTGCTTGTGCTTATGACTCTTGATCTCTTTCCTAAGTTTTCTATCTCCAGGGTTGTCTTCCTTTGTCATTTCTTTATTTTTTCTATTTACATTTTTACATCCTGAATGGTTTTGTTCTATTCCTTCTCCTGTTTCTTGTGTTTTCCTGTAATTCTTTAAAGGATTTTTGTTTCCTCTTTAAGGGTCTCTACTTGTTTACCTGTGTTTTCCTGAATTTCTTTAAGAGAGTTACTTATGTCCTTCAGAAACTCCTCTATCTTCATCATAAGATGTGATTTTAAATCCAAGTCTTGCTTTTCTGGTGTGTTAGGATATCCAGTATTTGCTGTGGTTTGAGACCCGTGTTCTGGTGATGTCAAGTAGTTTTGGTTTTTGTTGCTTAGGTTCCTGTGCTTGCCTCTCCCCAGGTGGTATCTCTGATGTTAGTTGGTCTTCTTTTCTCTGACTGGAGCTTGTCTCTGCTTTGGGCCTGTGAGCCTTGGTGTGAGAATGCTCCTGGGAGACCACCTCTCTGTTGGCAGGGTTTGGTTCTAAGATCTGTCAGACAGCCCTTCCTCTGGGTACAGATGGAGACTGGAAGGGTCCTGTCCTAGGCCACTGTGTGGCTCTCACTCCACTGTGCTTACATGGTGTCTCTCCTTGGACTGTCAATGGGGAGAAAGTAGCGTCTCTCCTGTGATCTTTGGAGGGGGAATGGTACTGGTAGATCAGCTATCTGCAAGCAGGTTTTGTGTCTGAGAGCTGTGGAATAATCCTGGCTCTGGGCACAGATGGTGACTTGAAGGGCCAGCCCCAGGCTGCCCTGCAGCTCCTGATCCTTGTGCATTCTTGGTGGGTGTCTCCTTGTACACTCAATGGGGAGATAGTGGAGTTTCATCTGTGGGCTGAGTGCTTAGGAGGGAGAGTGCTCCTGGCAGACCAGTTCTCTGTGGGCAGGTTTCATGTCCAAGGGCTGTAAAACAGTCCTGGCTCTGATCACAGATGGGGACCAGAAGCGAAAAATATTTTCTTTCAGGTGTTTGATTTGGAATGGGTAATCTCCAAGAAATGAGATAATGAAATTGCTCCTGCATGATGTGGTACATCTTGGAATTTACATCAACAACATGTTAGCCAATAATTTCAGAGGAATTTGCACAACACAAAAATGTATCTTGTATGACAGTTTGGGGACTCGATAGCTAGTCTTTTCCCAAGGCAGACTCAGACCTCGCACCAGATCCTCAAATTCCCCCTTATTTGTGCTCTGCCAATTTAGACATGTATCCCAGAAGGTGGTGTACCATTACAGCTTCCCTACTTGCTAGCATATACACTAGGCATGCTTGCAGGGAATATGGGGTGCCATTCTTTCATTGTTTAGAGCAGAAATTTCCTGAGGCTTGTACATTGACAGTGCTGGTATCACAGGCTCCAGTAATGGCTTTCTTTATGAGATTGTTCACTGGGACCCTTATTTATAAAACCATCTTCTGAAAGGATCTTTGAAAATCACTTAGGTGGGGGCATTTTATGAGCCCCCTACAATATTAGGACAAACTTTTCCTTATTATCTATGAACCTATAGTAAGACCTGTCAAGCCCATCCATTATTACCACCCTCCTCCTTAATCTTCCCTTGGTTACCTTGGATGGACACAAAATGGGGGAGGTACACAGCAGTCACAGCTCCTTGCTCAGCCTTGATGTCAAACAGAGGTCCAGCTACCATGTAGCTGTGTTGTAAGGGAGTCTTGTCCAGGAATTGACTCCAGGCACAGAATTCGATCTGTATTGTCACTGCCCTTGTCACCACAAAGTGTAGTCCTGTGCTGGGACAGTGGTAGACACCAGCCATGGGCAATTGCACTCTGGAAGAGGGAGAGGCAGACACCAGTTCAAATCAGTATTACTCATTTGTTGTGTGCAGACACAATGCAGAACCCAGGACACAGCAGACTTCAGGCACCTGGCTCTGAGTTTTGTTTCTCTGCTGTTTATGTTGATCCCTGATTAGCCATTTAACCTTCCAACTCTGTTTCCTCATCTGTACATTGGGTTAATGACAACACCATCTTAGAGAGCTGTGAGTACTGAGTGATCTAATGCAAACCTACATGAAACAGATGTCGGGAGCTGTTAGCTCTTCCTGTGATGGTGATGAGAGTGATGAAATAGGTGTGTGTGTGTGTGTGTGTGTGTGTGTGTGTGTGTGTGTGTTGTGATTTAGAGAATAAAACTGGTATCTTGTACACACTAGACTAAGACAAATAATGAGGCACATCATTGGTTTTTAGTATTTATATTCTTAAAGAGTATTTTTCTCAATGAAAGTCTAACTGCTGATATGACTGATAAATTCTTGTCCTTGACACTCTGCTTTACCAAGATCTTCATTGATTTTCCAAGGCTCCCTGTATTGTGACAGGTGGGTGGACACGTGGAAATTGTAAGTGACAGTTTCTCCAGCTGAGGCAGTAACTATTACAGTGTTGGTGGAGGGTGACAGGTTGTGGAAGAAGGCATGGTTGTGTATATAGTCAGTTGTTATGCATGAGACTAGAATCCATGGAGGACAGGGCTGTTGTACATATTGTCATGTTCTTGGCCTCAAGGGGTTCATGGTTCACACTGGTTGTTAGTGAAGTAGGAGAGTGAAGTTAGTGTAGCAGAGAGTACAGAGATGTAAAGTGAATCTAAGGACAGGTGAACCTGAATGTAATGAGGGGAGGGTTGCTACATACACCAGGAATAAAATAATCCCCAAATAGGCCACATTTCAGGTAATGAGCAAAGCTGAACACACACTGTTTAGGTGAAATGAAGAGCTCAGGTCAGCACAGTTGATGTGATAAGAGTGTGCTGGTTGGGAAAGATGAAGTCCTATCTTAAACATGGGAAATGTATAATGAAATTATTGTGGGTGAAATCATATGGTGTCTTGGACTTACAATACTCTGACAGTGTTGACCAAGAAAGATTGAGAGTAGCCAAAACAGATGTGCAAAATGGTTGATGGATCTGAGTAGTTGGTGCTCTTCTGTTTTGTAAATGCCTGAAAAAATGTTCAGAAAAAGGCCTCTATTTTTATAACAGACTAAACTTCTTATTCCAGTCCTGGCTTAGCCTTCTGCACTGGCAAGAAAAGAGAAGATAAGCAGATGCTATCTGTGGGGATCCCTTATGGAAAATGGACTGGGGAAAGCAAGCCATTGCCAGGTAGAGCTCACTCACCGGTACAGGTTCCTCTCTCTGTCAACCACCTCAGTAGACACAGGTCCTGAAGGGCCCCAGAAGTCATCTTCAGTTCCCAGAGTTTCCATGAGTGTCTCTCCTGGAGAGGTAGAGCAAGATGGATGGAATCTCCTTAGTAGTACAAGTTATAAGTACCACTCATGTAGAATAGGCCAGGCAGTGGTCACTTTGTGTTGTCCATGCACGTATTTTCTATCTCCCTGTTTCTGATGTGTGTGTGTGTGTGTGTGTGTGTGTGTGTGTGTGTGTGTTGAGAAAACAACATAATACCATATATGGATGAGCAAGGATAGGTAGGTGAGTCCTAGGTGGTGGCAGATCAGAAGGAGAAAGGGAGACCTAGTACAGCACCTGATACAAGACAAGACAAGATATAAGCCTGATACAAGCTGCTGCCCCCAAGTCTGGAAGAGAAAGAAGCAGTATTCTTTCTTGGTTCTAGGTGTGGAAGGTCTTGCAAGGAGTGGCACTCTTTTTTATGGCTTGTACTGTCCCATGTCAGAGAAGGAAGCATCGATATGATAAACACTTTCAATACATTTATTGCTGATAATTTATTCTCTCTGTGACATGCAACCCATGAAATCTTACTAACATCACTATCTCAAGAAGTTCCAGCTAATGAAACCCTGGTTGACATACTCTCGTGGATGATTGTAATTTCATAATGCCCCGTGCCTAAGTGAAGAGCTATAAGCAGTTAATATCTGGTAGTCTTCCCCAGTCAAGTGCTCCCTAGTAGGTTATCCAACATGTCCAACAGAAAATGGGCTCATCACATTGTATTTATATATACATATGTATACATACGTGTAAGTACACATATTATACAGTACACATAACATCAGTAATATTAAAGAAGAGGTTGGAATTTGAGAGTTTGTGCATAGAACAAAGGAGGATTTGAAGTGACTAGATGAAGTGGCAAAAATGATGGTCAGTATAGTATTTGTGTATGAAGTCTGTAAGAATTCAGAAAAAGAAAAAGAAATGTGATGTCCTCCTACAGATGCTCTTGCAATCTATACTCACATGCTCTGGGTCTGATCCCTTCACTTACTTGACTGTTGTCTCTGCTGTTTGAATGAGTCCATGATATCTTCTCCATCCATGTTCTCAGTGGGGACCATCATGTGTGGCATCCTATACATCCTTAGATATAAGGGAAAGCTAGGGATGTGCACATGCTATCTCCACTTAAAACCCAACGCATCTGAATTTGAACTCTGTCCCATGCTTTTTGCTCTGAGACAACTGTATGAAGGCCCTCATCCTCCTGGGCATTCATGGTTCCAGAACCAGGATAATCTCAACCCCATTCTTTGCTTTATATGAATGTGTCCCCCAGTGTTCACACATTAGAATGTTAATCCCCAATGCAATGACACAGGGCTCATAGGATGAAGGGTCAGGCAAAGAGATCATGAGGGCTCTGCCTTCATGGAGGGGTCAATGCCATCATCACAGAGGTAGATTCCTGTGCCCTGACTGGATTGCCACAAAAACCAGTTTAGCTTCTTGCTCTCATAATATTTCTCTGATGGAAGTGCTTTAATATAATTATATTTTTTTTAAAAAGCCATACAACCACCCTTCATACAGAACCCGTTCTTATTCAATCATTGTGATGCCCTGCTTTTTTCAGGCTCTCTGTATCTTTCCTACTTCAGGACCCTTTCCTCAGTTCTCAGCTTCAAATCAGCCACATAACGCCAGATTGATCTGAGGGAATCCTTTCTCCCTCCATCTTGCTTACCATGTGCTGGAGATTCGTAGCTTTGGATTCTTTGCCTCCAAGTCTCTGAGCTCCATAATCACCTGGTCACTGAGAGAGGCCTGGTCCAACCTGTAAGAACAAGAGAGAACTGTTTTATTCTGGGACCTTCCACAGAATCTTGAGAAGTCAGAGTCGAGGATTCTGGACTCTGTTGTCTGTGGAGGGAGCCAGTGAGGAGGCTCATTCAGTTTCATCCTTGTTTAAGAATCAGAACAAAGGGTTGGGGATTTAGCTCAGTGGTAGAGCGCTTGCCTAGCAAGTGCAAGGCCCTGGGTTCGGTCCCCAGCTCCGAAAAAAAGAAAAAAAAAGAATCAGAACAAAGGAGATAATGGAGAGCAGCAGCAGGTTGAGAGGAAGGAGATGTGTCCATAACGCAGTCTTGGTGGGACTTGGTCAATGTTCAGGGAGATCTGAATACAAGAGAGGACCTTTGGAACATTCCAGGGCTGAAGTGAGTGACTGGACCTTTATACCTACTCTCAACAGGTTAGTCTTTGGAAATATATTATCCCAAGGTGGGGATCATGGCCATACATAAGGGGATTATTGTGGCAAAGGGCACATCTGTAGCTATCAGCATTCCTAAAGGCTGATAGTCATGTCCATATCCCCAGAGTGATTCTGGGCTTCTCTTCAAGGTGAGCAAATAGTGCTGGGATGCAAGGTTTCATGGAATTCTCCTTGAAGGAAAGATCCTTGGTTTCAGGTTCCAGGATTGTTGGTGTTAGAGTAGTGCCTGCCTTCTCTTCTATGCATGGATACATCACTCCTACTCTACTGCTGTGAGGCAGGAGGAGAAAGGCTCCTCCTCCTCTGAGAGGCTGCGCAATGACACCATCCTGCTTCATGAGGTGCCCTCTAGGTGATGGAGCCCTTGAGAGCAGAGAAGGTGTTGGCTAAGATTTCACATGTAACTGAATTGTTACAGACGTGCAGTGGAGGCCAGTCCTGGTGAAGTTCTTCAGTGTTCGAGGAACAGTCATGACTGAAAATGTGTCAAGCATCTGGGTCTGTTTCAGCTACCAAGGGGAGGGATGAAATTGGACTTCACTACCGAACTGTTCATTTAGGTTTGAGAGTTTCAATAAAAGGCCAGACAGAGGGAAGTCCAGGGCATGGGCTTGCCTGACTTCTCCTATTGGTTGGAAGAACTAGCAGGCTCTGTGTACAGGGGTTCAGAGCTTCTGTGGTTCTCTGAGCTCATGAAGCACCAGTAACTTCTGGGAAGGGTTCTTCTGGAATCTGCCTGTGGACTTGTGCTGGGAATGTGGAGGTAAAGGAGAGGGAGCAGTTCAGAGACAGCATGAAGGACTGTGTGGAGAAGGACACATATCTTCAGGGCTATAGTTTGGAGGTTTTCTTAGTTTTCATGGAACTCTAGGTCAGGAGAAATAGTATAGCTCCAGGTACAGAACACTATTTCAGGCTTCTGTATTCAACTCTCTATGGTTCCAGCCCCTATCTGTTTCAGAGCCTTCCCTACTCTACCTTTGCCTGGGCTGCTGGCCTCATGTTGGCTGAACCAAGGCTATTTCTCCTTCATTCCTCAGAGAGCTCTCTTGGGCCTTTCAGTAAAACCATGCCTCTCACAGAATTATATGCTCATGATATTGTTGAACAAAGAACATTCAGCAGTTTGTCAATACAGAGTCACAGGCTGAGTGTGATCAATATCTGTCTCTTTCCATATAATTCAGAAGACTGGGCCACATGTATTTTTGTTTGTTTTCCTAGGGTTTGCACCAATGCTTGACACACAGAGAACCTAATATGAATGCATGTATACATGAATTAATGAATGAACAAATAATGGAAGCACTGTTCTGGAAGAAGACAAGTCTGAGAGTCCCTTACTATATATATAGCCATGCTAATGCATGTGATTTCACCATGCCCAGCTACTTACCTAGTATTATCTTTGCTTTTACAAGTGTATAGTGTATGCCATTTCATATGTACAATGTAATATCCATTACATGTTCATGAGATGGGTATCACATTCCATTTAATCCATGAGGACATTGAGGTTTTGTGAACACAGTGACTTGACCAACACAGGGTGTAAGCGGTACAGCTGGACAGGAGTCAGGCTGACTATGAATTATCTATCCCTTTTCTTTTGTGTGTTTTGTCATCTACATCCCTCCCCCTCCTTATTTCCAGAAAGGAAATGTGGGGATTGCTTACCGCAGGATGCTGAGGTTGCAGGCAGGACTCCTGAGTCCCTTACACAGCAGCCTCACACCATTGTCACCCAGGTCATTCATCTGCAGGTCTAGCTCAGTCAGCCTGGAGTGGGCACTGAGCACTTCAGCCAGGAGTGAACAGCATCTGGATGTGAGGCCACATTCAACAAGCCTGCATGGGAGATGCTCACTGTCAGCTTCTCTAGATGTCTTTGTTTTGAAATTTTTATCTCAGGTCTACTATTGTGAAACTTGGCATGGTGAGCTGCCTGTGCTTAGCTCTCCATGTGCTTTTACTATTCTAGGGAGATAATTCCAAGCTCTCCACAGCTGAGCTGCAGGAGTGATGGATATATGTCAGGATCAATGCTCTGCTGCCATCAGTCATGGCAGAATTCCATAGGCCTAGGACAGTTCACCGCTATATTTCAAGAGCCATGTGACATAAAATTCACCATATGTAGAATAGGGCACAATCTCTTTCATTAAGTGAAATTTTAATCAAGATAAAGCCCATAGAAACAAAGTAGACATCTGATTACTAGTGTAGAGGACAGGAGGAAATGGGAAGATGCCGTTCCTCGGACCTGGATCTTTCTTCCGTTAAGCTTCCCTTTGCCTCTGTATTCTTCACTTCTGCTTTACCCAAGTCCTTAGGAAGTATGCTCCACTGAAACTCTCATGAGTCCATTATTTAATGGGATTTCTTGATGAATGCAGTTTTTCATGATCACCACAAACAGAAAATCCATTTGTTTACTTTAACTAGTATGGCGTGTGTTATAGGTATGGTAATGGTAGCTCAGTGAATATTTGATAAATATCAAGCCTCACCGTAGACATCCTTTGCCTTTAGTCTCCTCCCATCTAACCCTGCTTCTGGGGAGAACTCAGGCCAGACTTACCACAAGCTCTTTAGTTGGCAGTCAGGCTGTTTCAGGGCCTTACAGAGACTGCATACTGCAGAGTAGCTCAGTGGATTTCCACTTAGGTCCAGCTCCTCCAGGTTTCTGGTGAATTTAAGATTGGAGAATAAAATCTTCCAACTGGCATCAGTGATTGGGGTCCACCTGTGCCTGAGGGGAGAGAGAAGTGTTTGACTTGTGTGTGTATGGCCAGTGCACTGCCCTACATAGCAGATGGGGTTTCTATCTGCCTGAGTCCCAGGCACCAGTATGTCATCCCCAGAATTCATTAGCCTTCTACATGTACTTTCGATCCAAGTTGTGGATCCTCTCCTCTGGGTGGTTTCTCACCTCTGTCTTTAGAATAGCGTGCTGTGTGCTCATGTTGTGCATCTGTTTCTGACTCAGTCTATGTGTCCTAAGGGTGTGAACTAATGGCTCACATATTTTCTTTGTAATTTACAGTACTCGGCTCATGGCCTGACACAAAGTGGGACCTTGGAAATTCAGACCGGCTTCTTCTCTTTGATGTGAATGTACCTGCTTTCCTTTGGAAATGATTTCTTGAGTCTCCTGATGGAAGGCTGAAAAATGTATAGGAAGAGAGCTGAGGATTGGCAATTGTGAATGTCTCCATGATGGTATGGTAAACATGATCACACACTATACTACAGTAGTGTTGGTTCCCATGGTCCTTGTATCCTTCCAAGTATAGAGGACCACAGGGAGAGGAGAAAGAAGGGAGAGTGAAAACACACACACACACACACACACACACACACACACACAGAGAGAGAGAGAGAGAGAGAGAGAGAGAGAGAGAGAGAGAGAGAGAGAGATCTGCCCACCCAGTATGGGGTAGTAAGCATTCCTTTATTCCAAGAGAATGTTGAGTCCTAGGCTAGACTAAGCTACAGACACCAAAATGCTTGGAGCAGCACTATGCATGGTGTGTATAATACTGGAACAACAACACTACAAACAAATTAACAAACTCAAAAAATAATAAAAAAATAAAAAGCAAAAAACACAACTGCCAAAACATAGATTTAAATCAGTAAACTTTGAATGGAAAAAAAAGTATATATTTTTTAAAATTTACAACACCAAATAAATATTAGGGAACCCAAGTACTAAACTTTAAAGAATGATTCATTAAAAAAGAATTTATGTACTTTTACTTCATGTGTATGATAGGATGCCTACTTGTCTGTGCCCCACATGGATGTAGGAGCTGGCAGATGCTAGAAGATGTGCATGGTATCTTCTGGGATTATGGTTAAGGTAGTGTGAGGCATTTAATGTGGGTGCTTGGAATGGATCCACATCTTCTCAAAGACCCAGAAATAATTTTCAAAAAAATCATAGGAAAACAATTTCTAGTCTAAAGAAAGAAATTCTTGTAAGCATAAAGGAAGCTATGGAACACTAAATAGATTAGAGCCCAAAACAAAATCCTCTTGCCACATAATAAGCAAAGCACTAAATATACACAAAAAGTAAGAATATCAAAATGGCAAGGGAATGGGTCAAATAACAGATGAAGGAAGACCTATTAGAATTAATCAGACTTCTCAACCCAGACTGTCAATGCCAGAAGGGCCCAGGCAGATATCTTGCAGATTCTAAAGACCATTATGCTAGGTCAGATTGCTATACCCAGCCAAACTTGCAATCACCATAGATGGAGAAAACAAGATGTTCCACTATAAAACTGAATTGAAAGTCTATCTATTCACAAACGCAGCCCTACAGAAGATCATGGAAAACTCCAACACAAGGTTAACTACATCCAGGGAAACAGAGTAATCAAGTAATTTCCCATCAGCAAAACCAAAAGAAGGAACACACACACACACACACACACACACACACACACACACACACACTACCATCACCAACATCAAAAGAAAAATAAATTAAACATCATTGATCTTTAATATCTCTCCATATCAATGGACTCAATTTCCCAATAAAAAACATAGAACTATGAGAATAGATTTAGAAACAGGATCCATAATTATGTTGCATGCAAGAAATACACTTCAAAATCAAAGGAAGGGTACTCAGATTCCGTTGGGGAGAGAGCTGGATTCTCAGAAGTGTGGACAGTCCTGAGAGCACAGGGGAGACCACCACTTCTGCTCACGTTCCTGGCCCAAGGGGAACTCACTTAGAGCCCTCTGGACACAGGAACCTAGGAGCAGTAAGGGAGCAGATCCTTCCAGTCTCTGCCTGCTCCCAGATGTGAAAGGCAGTCACCAGGAGCTCTGACACATCTGAGAGCAGAGTTGAGACCAACTCTTCTGCTCTGAGCAACCTGTCTGGAGCCCTAAGGACACAAAACCCAGGAGTAGTTCATAAAAGAAACTTTACTAAAGCTAAAAGCACACATTGCACCTCACACAATAATAGTGGGAGATTTCAATACCCCACTCTCATCAATGGGCAGATCATGAAAACAAAAACTAAAAAGAGACATAGAGAAACTAATAGAAGTTATAAACCAAGTGGATTTAATAGATATTTATAAAATGTTTCATCCTAAAACAAAAGAGTATACCTACTTATCAGCACCTCATGGTACCTTCTCCAAAATTAACCATACAATCATCCACAAAACAGGCCTCAACAAATAGAAGATGATTGAAATAATCCCATGCATTCTATCAGATCACCCCAGACTATGGCTGGTATTCAAAAATATCAAAAACAATAGAAAGCTCACATACACATGGAAGTTGAACAATGCTCTACTCAATGACAACTTGGTCAAGGAACAAAATAAAGAAATTAAAGACTTTTTAGAATTTAATGAAAATGAAGGCACAACATACCCAAACTTATGGGGCACAATGAAAACAGTGCTAAGAGAAAAATTTATAGATTTGAGTGCCTCCAAAAACAAACTGGAGAGAGCAGATATTAGCAGCTTGACAGCACACCTAGAAGCTCAGAACAAAAAGAGGCAAATACACCCACGAGGAGTAGACAGCAGGAAATAATCAAACTCAGGGCTGAAATCAACCAAGTAGAAACAAAAAGAACTATAGAAAGAAACAAGAAAACCAGGAGCTGGTTCTTTGAGAAAATCAACAAGATAGATAAACCCGTAGCCAGACTAGCCAGAGGGTACAGAGAGAGTATCCAAATTAACAAAATCAGAAATGAAAAGGGAGGCATAACAACAGGAAATTAAAAAAATCATCAGATCCTACTACAAAAGTCTCTATTCAACAAAACTGGAAAATCTGGAGGAAATGGACAATTTTCTAGACAGATACCAGGTACCAAAGTTAAATCAGGAACAAATAAACCATCTAAACAACCTTATGACTCCTAAAGAAATAGAAGCAGTTATTAAAAGTCTCCCAACCAAAAAGAGCCCAGGACCAGATGGGTTTGGTGCAGAATTCTTTCAGACCTTCATAGAAGACCTCAGACCAATACTGTCCATATAGAAGAAAAAGTGGGGAAGAGCCTTGAACACATGGGCAGTGGAGAAATTTTCCTGCACAGAAAACCAATGGTTTATGCTCTAAGATGAACAATTGACAAATGGGACCTCATAAAACTGCAAAGCTTCTGTAAGGCAAAGGACAATGTCAGTCATTAGGATAAAATGGCAATCAAAATATTGGGAAAAGATCTTTACCAATCCTACATTGGACAGAGGACTAATATCTGACATATACACAGAACACAAGAAGTTAGACTCAAGAGAGTCTACTAACCCTATGAAACAAAGAATTCTCATCTGAGGAATATCGAATGCCTGAGAAGTCTCTAAAGAAATATTCAGTATCCTTAATCATCAGGGAAATGCATATCAAAACAACCCTGAGATTCCACCCCACACCAGTCAGAATGGCTAAGATCAAAAATTCAGGTGACAACAGATGCTGGTGAGGATGTGGAGAAAGAGGAACACTCCTCCATTGTTGGTGGGATTGCAAGCTGGTACAACCACTCTGGAAATCAGTCTGGAGGTTCCTCAGAAAATTGGTCACAGTACTACCTGAGGACATAGCTCTACCATTCCTGGCATATACCCAAAATATGCTCCAACATATAACAAGGACACATGCTCCACTATGTTCATAATAGCCTTATTTATAATATCCAGAAGCTGGAAAGAACCCAGATGCCCTTCAACAAGGGAATGGATACAGAAAATGTGGTACATCTAAGCAATGGAGTACTACTCAGCTATCAAAAACAATGACTTCATGAAATTCATATCAAATGAATGGGACTAGAAAATATCATCCTGTGTGAGATAACCCAATCACAAAAGAACACACATAGTTTGCACTCACTGATAAGTGGATATTAGTCCAAACTCTTCAATTACCCAAGATATAATCCACAGACCACAATAAATTCAAGAAGAAGGATGACCAAAGTGTGGATGCTTCAGTTCTTCTTAAAAGGGGAAACAAAAATATTCATAGGAGGAAATATAGAGGCAAAGTTTGGAGCAGCAACTGAAGGAATGGCCATTCAGGGCCTGCCCTACCTGGGGATCCAGACCATATATATACAGCCACCAAACCCAGACAATATTGCTGATGCCAAGAAGTGCATGCTGACAGGAGTCTGATATAGCTATATCCTGAGAGTATTTGCCAGAGCATGACAAATACAGAGGCAAATGCCAGCAGCAAACCATTGAATTGAGAATGGGGTCCCCATTGGAGGAGTTAGAGAAAGGTTTGAAGGAGGTGAAGGGGCTTGCAACCCCATAAGAATAACAACATCAACCAACCAGAGCTCTCAGGGCCTAAACCTCTACCCAAAGAGCACACATGGCTAGAACCATGGCTCCAGCTGCATATGTAGCAGAGGAAGACTTTGTTGGGCACCAATGGACTGAGAAGCTCTTGGTCTTGCCAAGGCTGGACCCCCCTCCAGTGTAGGGGAATGCCAGGGTGGGGAGGCAGGAAGGGGTAGGTGGTTGGTGAGGGGGAACACCCTCATAGAAAAAGGGGGTGGATGGAGGTAATAGGGGAGTAATGGACGGGAAAACAGGAAAGGGGATAACATGTGAAATGTAAACAAAAAATCCAATAAAAAAGGTAGATTACGGACATTATCTTAGAAGTAAGGGCTGGAACAAGTTTTACAAACAAATTAACACAGGAAGCAAGCTGTAGTAGCCATTTTAATATCTGATAAAACAGACTTCCAAACAAAATTAATAAAAAAAAGGACACTTCATACTCATCAAAGTGAAAATCCAGCAAGATGACATGTCAATTAGAATTAAATATTCCTCAAATCCAAGGGCACGTACATTTGTAAAACAAACATTACTAAAGCTTAAATCACATGTTATACTGCACAAATTAATTCACCAGTGGACAAGTTATTCAAACAGAAACTAAACAGAGAAACAATAAAACTAAGAGACGTTATGATTCAAGTGGACCTAACACATATATCCAAAACATTTCCCCTTACCCAACTAACTAACAGGCAGAGAGACTATCCAAATTAACAAAAGCAGAAATAAATTGAGGAACTTAACCACAGACATTGAGAAAATTCAAAGAATCATTAAGTCTTACTTCAAAAACCTGTATTCCACAAACTTCTAAGTCTAAACTAAACGTGCTATTTCCTTGATAGATACCACTTACCAAGACTAAATCAAGATAGGTAAACAATCTGATTAAACTCATCACATTAAAGGAAATAGAAGTAGTCATGAAAATTCTCAGAACAACAACAACAACAACAACAACAACAACAACAACAACAAGAACAACAAGAACAAGAACAAGAACAACAACAACAACAAGAAGAACAAGAACAACAACAACAACAACAACTGGAAGTAAAGGAAGAAAAGAAAGAACAACCCAAACAGAAAACCCAGGATCAGGTAGATTTTAGTGCTGAATTCTACCAGATTTTCAAGCGCTAATATTTATAATCATCAAATAATTCCACAAAACAGAAACAGAAGAAACACTTCCAAACTGATATTGTAATGAATCTACAGGTTCTCTTATACCTAAGTTACATAAATATTCTCCAAGGATCTTCAGTCCAAGCTCTTTTATGAACATTGATGGAAAAAATACTCAATAAAAATAAAATATTTGTAAACCAGATCCAAAAATACGTCAAAAACATCTTCCACCATGATCAAGTAGGCTTCATCCCAGTCATGAAGGGATGGTTCAACATATAATCACCCATCAATATAATCCACCACAGAAATAAATTCAAAGAAAAAAATGTGTTCATTTCATTGGACGCTGAACCTTTGACAAAATCCAACACCCTTCTTGGGGAAACTCTTGGTAAGATCATGAATATAAGACCCATACCTAAACTCAATAAAGGCAGTATACACCCTGATAGCCAATGTCAAATTAAATGGAGTGAAACTTAAAGCAATTCCACTAAAATCAGGGACAAGACAAGGCAGTCCATTTTCTCCATATCTAATTAACGTAGAACTTGAAGTTTTAGCTACATTGATAAAACAACTAAAGGGGACCAAAGAGATACTAATTGGAAGGGAAGAAGTCAAAGTATTACTATTCTCAGATAATATGGTCATAACCTCTACCAGAGAACTCTCACACACCTTCAGAAAACTGTCTGGATACAAAATTAAGTAAAACAAAACAAAACAAACAAATTGAAACAAAACAACAAACCAAAAAATGCAAAAAGCAAAATGAAACAAAACACACAAAAACCCCCTCACAAACCCCCCCAAAACAAAAATGGAATAAACCAAAAAGTACCAGTAGCCCTCCTGTAAAAGCAACAGCAACAACAACATCATCATCATCACCACCATCATCATCATCATCATCATCAACAACAACAACAAATGGGGTAATTAAGAAATTAGGGAACAATATTCTTCATGATAGCCATAAATATTTGGAATAACTCTAACCAAGAAAATTAAGACCTGGATGACAAGAACTTTACCTTTTTGAAGAATGAAATTGAAGAAGATCTCAGAAGATGCAAAGATTTCCCCTCCTTATGGATCAGTAGGATTAACACAGTAAAAATGGCCATCCTACCAAAAGCAATCTTCAGATTAAATGCAATTCCCCATTAAAATACTAATAAAATTCTTTATAGACCTTGAAAAAACAATACCCAACTTCATATGGAAAAACAAAAACACAGGATAGCTAAAAGAATCCTCCACAAATAATAGAACTTCTATGATATCTTCATTCCCAAGCTGTACTAGACAGCAATAGTAATAAAAGCCACATGGTACTGGTATGAAAACAGAAAGGTTGATCAATGGAATGGAATCAAAGACCAGAAGGAAACCCACACATCTAGTGACTATTGACAAAGAAGCCAAAATTATACAATGGATAAAAAAGCATCTTCAACAAATGTTGCTGGTCTAACTGGATATCTTCATGTAGATGAATCCAAATACATTCATATCTCCACAAATATATCAAGTCCAAGTGGTCCAAAAACTTAATCAGACAGACTGAATCTGAAGAAAAGTGGGGAGTAGATTTGTATGTATCAAACAGGAGACAATTCCCAGAAGAGAACACCAACAGTTCAGGCATTAAGATCAACAATTAATGTATGGAACCTCATGAAAATGAAAAGCTTCTTGTAAGGCAAAGAACACTGTCAAAAAGACAAATTTAAGCTTACAGAATGGGAAAGATTTTCACCAACTCCACATCTGACAGAGGGCAGATATTCAAAATCTATAAAGACTCAAGAAACTAGACAGCCACAAAGCAAATAACACATGGAGGGGAAATGCCATGAGAGAGCCCACCCCAACACTACTAACGGTGTTCTTCTGTACTTGCAGACAGTTGCCTTGCATAACTGTAAATTCACAGGCTTCACCTAGTAGCTGGTGTAAACAGATGCTGAGACCTACAGACAAACACTAGGTGCATCTTGGGAAATCTTATGGAAGAAGGGCGTGAGGGATTAAAGGAACAGGAAAGATCAAGCACAGCACAAGAAAACGTACAAAATCAACTAACCTGGACCAATATGGGTTCATAGAGACTGAACTTGCAACCAGAGAACATATATCTGATGGCTCTAGACCCCCTACCCATATATAACATGTGCAGCTTGGCCTTCATGTGGGATCCCTAACATCAGGAGTTGGAGTTGCCTTTGACTCTGCTGTCTGCCTTTGAATCCCTTTCCCATAACTGGTCTGCTTTGTCTGGTTTCAACAGGAAAAGATGCACCTGTAGCTTGAAATGCCAAGTTGGGTTGATGACCATGGGAGGCATCCCCTTCTCTGAACAGGGGGGAATGATGGGGTAGGTGAGGTAAAAGGAGGAACCTGGGGGAAGTTGCAGTTAAGATGTAAATGAATCAATTAAGAATAAAATGGGGGTGCAGATCTAAACAGGAAATTCTTGACAGAGAAATCGCTAATGGCTATGTAGGACTTACAGAAGTAGTCACCATCCTTAGTCACCAGGGAAATATACATCAAAACGACTCTGAGATTCCATCATACCAGTTAGAATGGCTAAGATCAAAAATTTAAGGAACAACTCATGCTGGTGAGGATGTGGAGAAAAGGGAACAGTCCTCCATTGCTGGTGGGGGTGCAAACTTGTACAACCATTTTGAAAATCAATTTGGCAGTTTCTCAGAAAAGTGGGAATAGATCTGTCTCTATCTACAGCACTCCTGGACATACACCCAATGAAGCACCACCATACCGTAAGGATACTTGCTCAACTGTGTTCATAGCAGTTATTTTTGTAATAGTCAAAAATTGGAAACAACTTAGATGTCCCTAAATCAGATAAAAGAACAGATAAAGAATATGTGGAACATTCATACAATGGACTATATTATTCAACTATTAAAAATATTGACATCATGAAATGTGCAGGCCAATGGATGGAAGTAGAAAAAGATCATCCTGAGTGCGGTAATCCAGACCCAGAAAGACAAACATGAATTTTGTACTCACAAGCAGATATTAGTCACAAACTACAGGGTAACCATGCTACAATCCACAGTCCCTAAGAAGCTAAGTAACAAGGAGGGCCCAAGGAGGGATGCTTGAATCTCACTGAGAAGTTGAAATAGATTAGACATCAAAAAGGTGGTTGGAGGCATGGGAATGTTTGGGGAAGATGGTAGGGATAGAGATTGGAGGGATGATGGAGGGAGAGAGTACTGGGAGAGAAAATTGGATTTGGGGGTGGGGTCATCTATGGGATGAGCTAGAAGCCTAGGACAATGGAAACTCTAGGATTCTAGGAGTGTGACCTCAGATAAGACTGCTAGCAATGGGAGACATAGAGCCTGAACCGACCATGTCCTATAACCAGGCAAGACTTCAGTGGAGGGATTGAGACACAAACAGTCAAAAATCAGGGTGGACTGGGACTTTGGGCCTTGCCTCTGCTTTCTGAGTTTTGGATGACAGGTGTGGATAGCCAAGCTCAACTTCTTCACTTCTTAATGCTGTCCTCTTTGAGAAATAAAACTCTATTTGATAGCAAACTTTGTTGTTTTGATCACTGTATCATCGTTTTTCTGCAAGCATGTTTTTATGATACCTTCCTAATTATATAATGTAGTCATTGACCTTCCTGCACGTGTGTAACATGGTTTGCTCACACGTGCTCTTTGCCCTACCTTCCCCTTCTCTTACCACATCCTGCTCTCTCACAGTCACTTCGCTACTTTCAAGCCATTTGAATGATGGAATTTCAGGCTTCTGCCAGCAAGTTCAGCTCAGATTATTAGGAGAGAACATTTCAATATGTTAAAACAGAAGACTTATCTAAAAACATTACTACCTCTGAGATCTCTCCATGTAAATAAACTCTCTCCCCTGATACTTGATATGTGCTCAATTATGGCACGAGTCACTATCTATGTAATTCCAGTAGTTGGCTGTCTTCCCTCTCATTTTTTTGGTCCTTGGACAACAATTGCATTTCTCCTCTTGTGATTGGTAGGTATCATTGCATAAAATAATACTTAATGAATATTTATGGGGCAAATCATCTAGAGGGAGGAGGAGACAGATACTGATACCAAAAAGCCACTAAGGCACATGGGTAGCAAAACTGGAAAGAACTCTACTTTGCTGCTGGTATTGGCAGCAAGTTAGGAAGCCTTCCAGGTGAGTGCCAGGGCCAGGCTTTCTTCATTGACATATACAGGTATCATCTGGCAATAAAAACCACAGGGACTCTCATAAATATGCATTCTTATGTTATGGGGCAAGATCTCGGGGTCAAGGTGACCTTCATGGGAAGAGCAGATGGTACTTGCAGGAATGAGATGTTTTTCAGAAGAAAGCATACGAATAGGGAAATCAGTAACTGTGGCTATTGGAACCATGTGAATGGTGAAGGTGATTTGAATCAGAGAACCTGGGTGTTCCTCACCAAGGCACAAGGAGAGACAAGTTCATAGCACCATTTCACAATCAAGCACACCAAAGCCAATAGATAAATACTCAGAACACGTGGGCTCATGGGATCCTCAGGGAATATGGAGAGAGGACTGTGTCTGAATACTCACAGAACCATCCTTGGGGCTGTCAACTCATATCCTTGCTGTCTTTCCATATTCACCTGAAGGCTCCTCACATGATAGCAGAACTGAATACAGAAAGTGACCACCATGAGCTCCATGTCTGTCTGTATCACCAAGTGCTTCACATTTGTCTGGATCACTGAGTGTGCCCTATCATTTGTGTCAGGCACTATTATTCCTTGAAGATCATGCATCACGTGTGATAGGAGCTGCGTTTCCTGATTTTCATACAGACAGCGTAGAAAACCCAGAGAATGCGGTTGATGGGATTGGAATTTTGCAAGGATGTGCCATAGTAATTCCAACTTTGTCTTCCTAAGAAGGTTGCAGGAAAAGAACTTTTCCATTTCTTTCAATCCCTCTTCACTCAAAAGACCAAATAGAAAGCGCACAGTGGGTGCCTCAAACAGGTTTTGTCTTCCATACCGTTCTACCAGTGTTTCCACAGTTCTGTCGTTTCCCATATCCCCATGTCTTTCCTCACTATCCTCCAAGATGTAGGACATCGCTGCAAAGAACTCCTGGAGACACAAGTGGGCAAAGCTGTAGCTCAGAGAGCTGGGCTGCCTTTGAAGGACACCGATCTCCAGGAAAGTGTTAATGGCATTCCTTGCTAACCCTTGCTTACAGAGGTCACTTTTACTGAACAGGGTCCTTCTTTGGCAGATCCCCTCAGCAGCCAGTGAACAGAGGGTCCTAAGCTGGGTGCTCAGGTGCTGACCTGGAATTGTCAGGGAAAGGTATTTCAGGCAGAGGGCTGTGGTGGTCTGTGAGGTCAGTGAGAGTACTTCACCCTGCTGCATCTGCTTTTCCAGGCAAGCGCAGACCAACCAGCACACCCAGGGGACCTCACACAGGGTCTGAAGCACTGGGTTAGATTGAAGCTTCATATGAGCGGTCATTGCAACTCTTTGCTTTGCAAAATATCTGTAGAAATAGTTCTCCCGTTCAACCTCAGTGAATCCTAGGACTTGAACTTGATTTGGCTGCCCCAGAGAAGGAATGATTTTTTGTAGAGCTGTGGTCCGAGCTGTGAGCATTAAGGAAGCCTCAGGAAGGATGGATTTCCCCAGCAAACTCCCCAGGAGTGTGTGCACAGGTTGTGCTTGACTCCAGTGCACACACAGCTCAGGATTCTGGTCCTCCAAGACCCATGCTGGCTCATCTATGCCATCCAGGATGAAGAGCAGCCTCTTAGGGCGAGACAGGATCTGTCTGATGGGAGCTGTGGGCACTTCCTGGCCTTGTGCTATGAGCTCAGCCAGACTCAGCTGCTTGCACTGGGCCAGCTCTCTGCAGCTGAAGAAGAAGACATGCTGGAAGCGATCCCTGTAGAGCTGGCCCTCCTTCCAGGCTCTCCTCACCTGCCTGGCCAGTGTTGACTTCCCAATCCCAGCAGCCCCCTCTACTATGACTAATTGAGGTCTTTTCTCAGTATCTGAATTTGGGTCAAATAAGTCTTGGATCTCAATCATATGTCCTCCTTCTTCTGGTACACATGAATGCCAGCTTTTCCTGACCAATTTCTCTGAATCTCTTGGGCAAAATTTTCGGAAGAGTAGTAGGTTTGTAAAATTTCGGAACACATTCTCCCTTTTCAATGGCTGAGTGGAGTGAATATTCTCCCCTTTTTGATTCATATGCATTTCTGAAAGGGTTTTAAATAAAAGAGAGTATGTTTGAGCAGAAGTGTATACATTAGCATTTTTTGTTCATTCAATTCTTTCTTCCTATCTTTTTTTTATCATTTAACATCTGCATGCATTTAAGATTCTGTCTACACTGTACAGCATATAGACTGTGGGTATTGGTATATTCTGAACAGTGTAGTGCAGAAAATCTGACTTTAGAGAATATTCTATTTCAAGTGGTCATGTGACTAATAATAATGATGTCTATCATTCATTCATGCTTCAGACATTTATTGGTTTCTCTTAACCTGTGCCAGACCTGCTTTTGAGGCTGAGAGTAAAGGCTGTGAATTCACAGAAATAATCATGCCTTTATTCAGTGCATGAGATGATTCAGTAATTTGGTGGCTGTGGTCTCTCTCTGTAGGAGGTTGTAGAGTAGTGGGGAGATTACAGACAGTGGATAAGGTGTCTACTCCTTACAGATCCTATTGGATTCACCATTACATTCCTGACAACATTATCCTGAAGTCTTGAGAGCCTAGGGATGCCTTAGAGTTCATGCCTCAGGACATAGATGAGATCAACTGTCCCCAGGTCTGGCTGTATTTTGTACTGTATTCCAGATATCTTTGGTAAAAACAAGCCTTGTTTTTGGCTACTGTTTTGATGTATTTTGTCTCCTCTGAAACTCAGCTTGAAATTCATTCGCCAATGTAGGAGTAAGCGATAGTCAGGAGTAAGGGTGTAGTGTGGGTGTTCGGAATCATGGGTTCAGGACCTGTAATAATTAATTGACCAATACTTTTCTGTTAAGAATAGGCAAGCTTTTGTGGGAAGGGGTACCCTTTCTTTCTGACAGGCAACTCTTTGCCTTTATATGCCCTTTTAGAGGCTAAGTAGCCAACGTTTTCAGTATTAGTCTTCCAACCTCCAGAACTATAATTAATATGCATGTTTGAAAACAATCACTGAGCATGGTGCTGTAGCTCTATGATTCATCACTTAGATGACAGAGGTAGGAGCATCAGGAGCTCAGGCCCAGTTTTCCATGTGGGAAATTTGAAACCATCGTAGGCTAAAATCAACTATCAATTTATCAATCAATCAGTTGGTCAAGCAGTAACTCAATCAACCAACCATAAAAAAGAATGAAAATGTTGCCCACCCACTTAAAAGGGGAAGAAAATAATCACAGGAGGGAGAGGAAAGGAGGGACCTGGATGAGAGAGGAAAGGGTGAGGGGAAAAGGGAACAGGATCAGTTATGCAGGGATTGGGGGAACAGGAGTGAAGCCCAGAGGGCCAGGAGAGTGAAAGGAAATAAGCAGCCTGTGGGGTGGGAGTGGAAGGGCCCTCTAGAAAGTACCAGATGCCTGGAAGGTGAGGGACTCTCAGGACTCAATTTGAGTGACAGTAGCTAATATGCCAAACACGGGAGAGAGAGATCTTGAAGAGTCCACCTTGAGTAGATAGACAGGGCCTCAAGTGGTATGAATTGGTTACTAACCCACAGTCAACATTCCTCCCCTGTAATTTTTGTTAGCTCGAATATGTAACTTTTTCTCTAATATTTGGCACTAACTAATTAATGAATTAGTTACTGTACTAGAATCTCTCTGTTTTCTCAGGGTCTATGTATGTACAGCCATATATATATGTATAAGAATATATATATATTCTTTATGACCTATTCAAGAAATGTCACTTTTATTACTTTCTTGTCTAATATCATATCTGAAACTTGGTCAAATTATTGTTGAGACCTGCTTAAGGAGCCTGGTGGTAAATATGGACATGTTTCCCACCCTTTACAGTGTTGAAGCCCCCATCTGGGTGTGTTCCATATGGGGCCAGGAGCCAGTTTCTTGGCTTCTGTCTGTGGTGAAGAGAACCTGTTAAACCTTTTGGAGGGAGTGGATGTCATGCCCTGAATAACCTTTATTCTACATTATGCCATTGTGTGACTGGTCCCTCAGGAAAAGGGATGCCTCAACATGAGTCTACCAGAGCCATCCCCCTTTTCTTATATTTTATTCTATCTTTATAAAATAAAACTTTCATCTTAACAACTCAGAGACCATATTTATTTTGAAAGGGAGTGAACATTTCTCTTGGCAAGAAGGATAGCCATTTATTGAACAAAATGAATTACCAGGAGTCAATTGCCAGCTCTGTTGAGGGATACATATACCTACTTGGAGCCTCTCCTGTCAGGGACCCTGGATGCCAGTGTGCACTGTGTCTGCATTCAGCAGAAGTGGAGGGGAAGAGGGGGTAATCTGGTGTGAGCTGTAAAACTTGGAGCTGGTCCTGAGAAGAAAGGAAGTCACTAAGTGATTGCTGGGAATTGAACTCAGTACCTCTGGAAGAGCAGTCAGTGCTCTTAACCGCTGAGCCATCTCTTCAGCCCTAAAGCTGATACTGTCAACAAGGATGGAGATGGCTGCTGGACTAGAGTTGGATTTTGTTGTTTTTGTTGACGAAGAAGTATTAGCAAGGGGGAGGAGGGAAAACTTCTGAAACATTTTATCCTCTACTTCTGACACCCTAGGGAGATAAAAGGTCTTTCTCTGCGTGGCCATTTAACAACAAAAGAAGATCACTCCAAGTTGCATTAAGTGAGAAATAGTCTGTCCTATGTCCAAAAATAATGTCAGTCGAAGTCCAATGACACAAAGAGTCACAAGAAAGCCACAATCTGTTCCTGTCATGGAAGGAACAACTCAGAAAATCCATCCCTGCCATGGGCAGACCAATCCTCCCTTCAACAGGTGCAATACACATATTAATGTCCCTGTCACAGACAGAACAACTAAGACAATCTGCCCCTGTCATGGGTGAAATTCACACAGACTTACTCCTATCACAAGCATAATACAGACAGGCTTTCCCCTGTCATGGGCAAAATACACACAGACTCTGCCCCAGCCATGGGGAAAATATACACAGATCTGGTGATGTTGCCAGCTCATGCCAGAGCCAGAACCAGTGAGGTTAAAGTGTCCCACAAGCCCCTCCCTAGTTACTATGGTGACCTGACCAGTCCATGCTGGAACTGAAGTCTGGAAGGCTGGAGCATCTTCCAACCCTGTTAGTTACTAAGGTATCCAAGCCTTCCTGATACTTACAAGCATAAGATAATCCGAAAGCAAACCACAAACAGAAAAGCTAGAGGAGACACATACAGCCGTGGTACCTTCTTGAGCCCTTCCTCTGATCCATTGTCCTATTGTGGGTCTCCCCCCACCCACAAGAGGTGAGCTTCCTGGCCAATGCACCAAATGTGAGGTCCGAATTGAACCTCTTCCAGGACCTCTTGAATGAGACTCACTGAGGTAGTGATCGATGCAAGAGCAAGAGGAATTTTATTGTTTCAACATGTTGGGGCCATCCCACTTCAAGAGGGAGATGATTCCTGAGCAGACTCTAAAAGGGAGTTATATACCTTTGATAAGGGCAGAATTTGAACAATGGTAACTAGGCAGGGTACTATTAGTGGGGTAAAGGAACCTTCAAACTAACTCATGATCAGAAGACCATCCAGGACTTTCTAAGGGAGTCAGTTGGGGAGTCACAAGTGGCTCTGTCTGATAGTTGGCTTGCATTTGTTCCAGGAACTAAACTATCTCTACTCCTTGGAAGGGAGGGGGTCTTTGTGCTCAGAGGTTTGTGGTGGAATTTCCCCAGTGGCCTTAGATTGACCTCAATTCTGACTCAGCATCAAGTACAGGATAGAAGAAACCAAACCCAAACACAATTGAGGATGCCAAGAAGTGCTTGCTGACATGCTGACAGGAGCTTTATATAGCTGTCTCCTAAGAGGCTTTACCAGAGCCAGGGCAAGTTAGTTGCAGATGCTTACATCTAACAATTGGACTGAACATAGGGACCCAGTGGTGGAGTTAGGGGAAGGACTGAAGGAGCTGAAGGCATTTGCGACCCCATAGGAAAAAAACCAATACCAACCAATCAGACCTCCCAGAGTTCCCAGGGACTAAACCACCAACCAAAGAATATAAATGGAGGGACCCATGCCTCCAGTTGTATGTGTAACAGAGAATTGCCTTATCTGGCATCAATGGGAAAGGAGGCCCTTGACCCTGGGAAGGCTCAATGCCCCCACCTTGGGAGATGCTAGGGCAGTGAGGCAGGAGTGGGTGAGTGGAGGAACATCCTCATAGAAGCAGGGGTGAGGGGAATGGGATAGAGAGTTTTTAGAGGAGAAACTGGGAAAGTGGATAGCATTTGAAGTGTAAAGAAAGAAAATAACCCAAAAGAAAAAATAAAGTATAGGAATTAGACAATATAAATAAATAATATTTTATAAATTAATAAAAATACTCAGATGAACATTAGAAAACTTGGGGATACCAAGAAATGAAAAATCTTCTATTTATAGGTAATAGCAAATGGGGGAAGGGGACTCTCAGGTCAATACACAGACCAGATATTTAACAAGATGATAGAAATCAGGAAAGACCATCTCATATAGATACAAGAAGAAGAAAAGAGAAAGAAAGAAAGGAGAAAGAAAGAAAGAAAGAGAAAAAAGGACCAGAAAAGCAACTTCCAATTACAGTTATAATACTAAACATACAGAGCATAAAGTGGTTACTGAATGCCACAAGAGAAAAAAAAAAAACCAATCGCACACAAGTTACAGATGATGGCAGTCATCAGACTGATATGAAGCCAGAGAGAGAGGAAGACAGAGGAATTAATTGGCTTCATAGTATTTCTGGGTGTGGAGCCTGCACCATTTATTTTCTGTAACAAGGCAAGGTTTCCAGTTGTGGGACTTGGAAACCAACCCACTTACAAATCCTTTGCACACAAGCTGTCCTACAAGCAAGGTGTGCTTGAGGGAGTGGCCAATCAATGACTTTTCTAACAAGAGACCCTAGACACCAGAGGGAGCACATGCCTACAGGTCCTGGATGGCTAGGAACTTGAAGCTTGATGGCCCAGAGACTAGGGTAGAACCGAACATGACTGAAAAACAATGAACTATCAATGAAACTATTTCTAATGACATTCTTCTGTACTCAGAGATTGGTGCCTAGCTCCATCACCATCAGAGAGTCTTCCTCCTGAAGCCGATGGGAGAAGATGCAGAGACCCACAGGCAAACATAAGGGCAAAGATATTGTCCTTAATTCCAAGGACCTCCTGGGAGCAGTAGTTAGGCCCAACTGTGAGGCTTCAGGGGCAGGATATGTAGGGGGCTGTTCAGGGCTCTCCAGTTCTTGGACTCTTGCTGTGCACTCTTCTCATGTTTTTGTCACCTTTGATCATCTCCACTTGGGCAGTGAGATTAAACTTTCAGCCAGAGGTCAACTTGTCCCTTCTTGATTGCTAGTGATGGTATGGATTGTGGGTTCCAGTCCTCAGTCACCCCCTCTGATATTAGAAAATTGGGTAAGTCAGACTGGAAACTCATGGCCTTGTGGGTTGAGGCTGGAAAAGCTTGGTGAAGGAGTGCACAGGCTCTCCCAGTGAAAAAGGATGGGGAGGAAGTATCTAGTTACACAATTCCCATAGATTTAATGCCACACTTAGAACTCTTCCAACAATCCTGTGAGATCATGTGAGGGCTAGCATTGTCAATGTCAGGGGATCTAGAAGCACTCAGTACAAATATCCCTGGGAAGGTTTGTGAGGGATAGGTTAGGTTAACTGAGCTAGGTCCACCCCATTTGTAGGTGTCACCATTGCAAGTGCTGAAGTTCTGGACTGAATGAGAAGGAAAATTGATCTGAACAGCAGTATTCATCTGTTTCTGTCTCCCAACTAAATACTTGTGACCAGCTGTGTCAATCCTTGTTCCTCTGACCTTTGTACCTGAAGGATCATTCTTGATCTGTGAGCCTTTCCTGTAAAAAACAGCTTCCATCATAAAAACATGATAAACCACTAGTAGTCCTGGGTAATAACTTTAATAGAACTCACTGTGTAGCTCAGGCTGCCTGCGAACAGCGGTTATTCCAGTTCAAGGTGTGGTGGGAAGAATGGACTTTGAAGGAAAGATAAGGGTTGGGTATAGGCAGGACTTTCACATTTTAGCAGCAGATGGAGGAGGAGAAAGTCACTCCTTAGGCACTGATTGTTCTAGATCCCAGCCCCATGTCTGTCTCTATGTGCTGTGAGTTTGAACAAGTTAACCTCTCTCTAGACCTTGTGCATTGGAGAGAGATGGCTACTTTGATCCTCAAGACAAGAAGGAGGCAAGGGCATGGTCTTTGTAAGTGCAAACAAATTAAGAGAACTCATTAGAAACTGGCTGAAGCTGAGGCAGGAGCATACCCTCTTCTCTGGTCCATCTCAATAGACAAGACCTTCTTGGAGCTTCAGGACCTCCCTGACCCCCAGGATCTTCAGTGCCATCTCAGATTCTGAGCTGAGCTCTGGGTGCCAGCTGGGACAGGCTTACTGCTCTCCCACATGGTTTCCCCACCTGTCAAATGCAACTTCAGCACTGCAGAGCCCAGAGGATCATTTCTAGCCTGTGACTCGTAGTACTCCACTGTGGGGACTCAACTTGCCTGAGACCCCAACATTGACTTAGTTAGGACAGACAAAGAACACATGAAAGTTCATCTAAAGGACAAGCTCAGTGGAAAAAAACCAATGTCCTAGCTAAGCTTACAGAAGTGCTGATACAATTCTGGTGGTCAGCATTGCTTAATAACAGGCTTGCCAAATGAAGGCTTGTGACTTTTGCAGGGAGCTAGCTTCCTACAGACCTAGGGCTTGCGACCTTTGCAAGGAGCCAGCTTCTTACAAGACCTAGGCCAACATCCTGCAGATGTGAGTCAGCTACCTTATTGGCTAGTACATCAAGGTCTCTTGGCCCCCTGAAGATTTCCTCTTCCCACAGCCTTGCTATAGTATATAACCAGAGCTTGTAAGAATTAAAATTGTCGCCTTGATCAGACTCTTTTCTTGGAGTCCTTCTTCATGTCTCTTATCCCCCATTCTCTTCCAGGTACCATCTGGACCCTTGTTGACTGTCCTGCAGGATGGGACACTCCACCATGCTGCTCTGGCCTTGCATTTGAGTTACTTAACTTAGTTCCCCATAAAGGGGAAGGCTCACATGGGAAGAGCCACATCTATCTGCTCAAAGTCCCACCTACAGCTCTCAGGCTAGTTAACCTTTTCTTCTGCATCTAGACTTGTTAGATTTCAATGAATTTCTCTTTTATATCTGAAAATGTCTCCCAGACTCATGGTCTGAACTTGGTAGTTTTGACCAGTTGTGTAGGGTAGGAAACTGCATGCTGAGGGTGTTCCCTTCCCTACCCTTCCCTTCCCTTCCAGTTCCTTTCCTTCCTTCCTTTCTTCCTTCTTTCCTTCTTTCTTCCCCGCCTCTCCATTATCCCCCTCTCTGTTTTTGGGTCTGAGTAATGAGGAAGAATGCCCTATGGGAAGGAGACTGGTTGTGTGTTGTTCAGAAAGGGCAGGAGTAGGAGACAGGAAGAACTTCTGGGGCCCTTCATGCTTACCCTCATACTCTTCTCCATGGTCACATGGGGGACAGTGAGGCATTCACAGTTGCTGCTGTGGAATGGTCCTGCTCTGGGACCATGAAGGCCACACACCTCTCCTGGGTCTACTCTGCTCCTCTGTGTGAGTCTCTATTCCTTTCTGAGCCTCAGCTCCCTCATGAGTGGCTCTGAGCATCTGTCACACAGGCTTGCACACTATAATAACAGCAACAATAGCATGGGCTTGTACTTGGAATTATTGAGCATTTATTGAATATAAGACTGTTTAATATTTCACCTGGATCATCACTCAACTGCTACAGCCTAAGGAAATAGATGTTCATCTTCCTCTTTCCCAGATGGATACATTGAGGAGGACTGGAGCGCTAAAGACTGGACTTGTCATGTTGGTTTCCCAGAGACATTCTGCATGCCTGACTGTCTCCCCTGAAGCTTCAGGGTCTCTTTCCAAGGGGCTCTGAGCACCACTTGGGAAGCTGAGCATGTACTTCTGTAGAGCAGAGTGTTCTCTAGAATTCAGTTAGAGGCTTCTGAAAGCCTTCCTATTCCAGCCTCTCTTGGGCCTATGAACTGTTTTGAGAGGAGGCTGGCCTGCCCATGGAAACCTTGGCAGGAGGGCTTAGTGGTAATGAAGGTGCTACAGAGTGATCAATTTGGGTTTGCTGTACTTACCTAGACGGAATTTCCTCTGTGGTTTCTCCTGCAACATCTCTATTCGTTTCTTCAGGAACATCTCTAAATCTATCTCTGTTTGGAAGTTGGGGCACAAGTCCCCCGTGCCCTCTTCAACTGCATGCTGAGCACCCTCTGTGTTACTTTCCTCCTTGGACTGAGATTCTTCCATGGTGACAGCCCTCAGGTATTGATTCTTTAAGAAGTCTGTGCTCTTATTGCTTCAAGACTCTTTTCTGTTGTTGCAAACTGTAGTCCAATGGCTTCTTGTCTCTGCCAGACATTTCTGCTCTGGGAATGGGTGTTTGATCACGATGGATGGAGGAGACCTGGTAATGAAAGAAAGCAGAGCAACTTCTATGGGGTCAGATAAACCTTTGATCAGAACAATGTAAAGACACAAGTATTCCCTGGGGAGTGGGTTCTGTGTGTCCAGTGGGGCTTGAGCTTCATAGGGCAGAAGAAGGAACTCTGGGACAGGAGTGTTTAACTGTGGCCATGTTCTTTAATGTTTCACAGCTAAATGATGTCAGAAGGTGTTCTAGATACTGTGTTGGCTTTCCTGAATGCAGCTGTGCTTAACATTATACTGAGTTGAGGTTCTTAGCTTGTCCAAGGTTCTTCTTTTAGGTCATTAAGGTTATTTATCTCACCCTAAGGACAGATAAAGGAATGAGGGTTGTGTTCTCTTAATGACTGCTTCCTGTGGGAGGGGGATGAAGGAGGTGGAGCTTCATCCCAGGGCTCGGAGTTGAGGGGTTTGTATGTTGTGGGTCGACTTCATGTGCTGCAAAGAAAGAGGTTTTTAACTTGATCTACTCTGCTGGATCAGTCATATGATTGCTGCCATTTACTTCTGGAGAAACCTTTGCCAACAGGAATTAGACAGGAGGCTGTGAACTATACAGTGAGATGGAGGATAGGGGACCCGGTATGTCCCAAGCCAGAGTGGCCATTGTTCTGTGACTGAGTAATAGCAGTGAATGGGTCCAGGAGGACCTCATATATAACTTTTAAAGGACAAGGTAAAAATGATGTATGATGATAAGGAGAAATGAAGAAATCAATGGAAGGAGCCAAGACAGAGGGCTGTGGTTATCAATCCTAAGATAACTATATTGAGGTATCCTGGGTTTTCTTCACTAACTTTGTCTGACTTAGCTATCTAGGAAACTTGGCTGTCCTACACCACCCCTGTGAAGAGCATTTATGATGCTTAGTATATGTCTCATCCCTGGTCCTTCCTATGAATATCTCATTATTCAGAACACTTATTCCTGCAGATTCAAGGCAGACAGGAGGGTGCAGGCTAGTCTGTGACAGAAGCAGGCATATGAACCAGACAGGTGAATTCAGCAGTCTATCGCCCAACTGAGCTGGCTTGCAGACTCTCCAAGCAGAGGCCTGGGCCCTGGGCCCTGATTTTTAGGGGTAGGTTCCCATGTCTGTCACAATATTTCTTAGTAGAGTGAAACCAGCCCTTATCTTCCCACAACTAAGTGGTTTGGTAGAATCTGGGTCCCACTACTTACCCTACTCTTCCATGAGGCCCACTGGAGTGTGTGTCCTTGAATAAGGTTCCTCAGCCAGGAAACTGTTCTTCAAATGTGAAGGAGACTTTGGACCCTTATCAGGAAGGTGTCGGAGAGCCTGCGCAGATGTAAGTTGAGCATTATTCAGGTTATTTCCTGTTAACTCTCTGCAGTTGCCTGATCTGGAGGAGTCAGGCTGAGCGCTTCATCCCGGTTTACAGAAGCCCTGCCTGCCTGCCTGCAGCTCAATTCTCTCCTCTATTGATGTGGGACCCAAGGTTTGCCAATAGGTCATCAATAGCTCCTGGATCTTCCCAGATTTGTGCTCTGGATCTCTTTGCTTCTCCTCCTCCACTATAGCCTGTCTAGTCTCAGGCTGTATCTTAGGCCACAACACTGTGTATTTTTTTTTGACTCTTGAAGTCTCCTAAATATCACATTGAGGTTTTTTTTTTTGTCAGTTAATGTTTAATTTTAATAATACCTGTTTAAAGAGTCAACAACACATGAGGAAATGTCTTCTATGAATGTTTACATGGGTGAACACATGCTTTAAATATGCAGTGGAGGAGAGGTGCATTCAGTTAACAAAGTTTAAAAGAAAATCCCTTGTTATCAATTACACAAAGCATATAAGAATATTTCTCTGAATGCATAGATTAAGACTCGGAACTCCCCTAAGAGCAACCATGCAGTTTCATCCCACTGCCAGAGACACTGACCCCAGAGGACTGTGGCAAAGGACAGGACACTGGGTAGAGCCATGGGGGACATGACCTTTGGTCACTCTGAAGTGCTCGATTGCTCTTCTGTCACCCACCTCCCAGCCAAATCCCACTGCTTCTCAGAATCTCTAATAAACTAGGGTGGCTGAAGGAGTCAGAACCCCAGGAATTTAGACATGAATTAATACTGAGTTTATTTCTTCCAAGATAGAATCACAGTTAACTGAATTACTAAAGTTTTTCAAAGCGAATTAGAGGAAAAAAGGTTAGTACACTAAGTAAAGTAGTTTCTGTTTGGTTGAAACACAAGGGAGGTTTCTTCAGTAAAGCACTTGGGGGAAAGGGTGATGAGTAATGGCCACTCTGCTATGCAGACGCTCTACAGGGGAGTCACCAGCTGTGCCAGGGGCGGGTACCATGCAGTCACTCCACAGTGACCCTGGCTTTGAAGAACACTCAAGCTCATTTCGGCACTCAGGTGGCAGTGGGAGGCCATTACCTCAGCACAATGCTCTCTTCCAGTGCATCTGCATGTTTCCAGTCAACTGCAGTGTTCTAATAAAATTAATACCCAGGAAGTTAAGTTTCTTTGGAAACTATAGGCACTATGGGGGAAAAGCTTAAGACAGCAGGGATCCTGGTCAACCCTACTCCAGCCCTGCTCTCCTGCTTCTCTATGTGGGCCAGGTTCTTTGTAAAGTTAAGCAAACAGAGGCTTGTCAACCTTAATGATGCCAAGGAGGGGAAGACTCTTGAATGACTCTTGGAGAAGATTCATACCCCACACTCTAGAGTCGAATCAGGTCCTCACAACTGACTGTGGAGGTAACGGGGAATTCCTAAGATTGAACGATTTGTTTACAAAAGCAACAGACGTCAGAGTTATGTAAAAACCCTAATAATTTCCAAAATAACCTTTATCTTTGATACAAAAATAAAGATGCTAACTCCTTTAGTTCGGTTTCCCACAATAACCTTTAAAACAGCAACAAATCCAGGCTCAAAAGCTGCTCTTCGTTCCTGGGGGGTGAGAGTGATGGACGGACCAGCAGCTTGTGCTCTTCTTGGATGGCGCAATTAAACAGGGGTGACAGGAGCGGCCTCTGAGCAAGGTGGTGGCCCCTTTAGAAAGCATTAGAGAGCCCTCTAGTGACTGTGGAGGGGAGATGTGAAGATGACTGTGAGACAGCAGTAGTCATGAGTGGTCATAAAAGAAAACTGGGGGAGGGGAAGCTCTTTTGGTTAACAGCCTATTTACAATTAGGTAACTACATTTTTAAATACTTTAAACCTGAGTAACGTTTATAAATATGCTATATGAGACCTCCCAGCCGCAGGTCGCACCGGAATCCCTTTGTCCAGTACCTGTGCTTGCTTTCCCCAGTCTCCCTCCCTAGTCAGTTCAAAATTTCTTGAGTGTCATGAGCATGCAACATCAAGAGAAACGCGCCCGGCCTGTCAGGCGCACTGTCAACAGGAGTGGCTAGAAATAGGTCCACACTCTCGGTTTCTGCTTCGACAACTCTCTAGATTCCGCACGTAAAACACTGGCTCTCGTACCTTGGGCTGCTGCCTCTCAAGACGATTTTCCAGCTGCTCAAAGATTCAGCAGTAGGGTTATTGTGCTCCAAGAGGCTTGGAAGAGCAGCACCGCTGCTGGGGGTCGGGGTTCCCGCCTGCCCAGGCAGGATGTTAGTGATCACTGAGCAGTGGCACCGGGGGCCCTGGCAGGCATCCGAGGCTTTGGGATCAATGGCTTGTCCTTTGGCCCAGAGGTGACACCTACTGTCACAATACTCAGTGATAGAGTATTGCCCCTGCTGCATTGGTATGTCAGTTTTGAAGCTCTCCGGTTGAATCAAGGCCTCTCAGTCAGTGAGGATGCAGGGTTTCTAAACAGAAAATTATTCTCACTTATTGTGAGAACCAGTTCCAGCTCCTGGAAGTCCTGGAGTCGTGCAACATCTTTGTCCTTTCTTAACAGAGTATTGGGTAACTTTCTTATCTTTTCCACTTGGTCTGGATTAACACCCAGCTCACAGCAACTCACTCTGAGCAGTTCTTGGTAGGTGAGTTCTTGTCGATCCAGTTCAATGTCAATGAAGTCATTTTCACGAAGAGATGGGTTCTGAATCCTCACCTTGAGTACCACCTCTTGCATATTAAATGGAAATGCTCCGGTGAAGAAAAATGGCTGGAATGCTGGCGCTGGTCCTGTGTATGTCCCATTTTGAGGCTCCAGAGACACCGGTGGCTTGGATGGGACAGAGAACAGGTTCTGACTCACTGGTGGCTGACAGACAGGACCAGGTTTTGTGCTTTCTGGTGTTCTAAGTATGGCAGAGGGGGCAGAAATATCACCATTTTGGACCAATGCCAAAGAGGTGTGGTCCCTAGGAAAGGCTCCTAGCAGAAGGGTCACTGTGGGGGAAAGCAATGGAGACGAGCCATCTTCAGGGGGAGACACCAGAGGTGGGGAGGAGCTCCGATTCTGCAGCTGGGTGGAGTCTTCTGCTGCAGGGGTGTAGATAAAAGGGAAGGCTGGGATGGCCAGGTAGTTGGGAACAAAGGGCAGTTCTCACTCCTTCTTCAGCTGGGGAATCTCGTCATCATCATCAGCTTCTTCCACTCCCATAATCTTCCTGATTTCTCTCTTTGATGTTAATTGTACCGGCATTTCTCCTTTTGTTGTAAGAATCTCTCTGTCAGCTCCTGATTGTAACAGGTAGGATACCACCTGCCCATGGTTGCGTTTACATGCCCAGGGTAAACAGGTCCAGCCATTGACCTCATTTTGGGAGTTCACATCCACCCCGCTCCACCAGTTTCTCCACCTCCCGAATGTCCCCCAAGGCCGCTGCCTCCTGCAGCCTCTCCTGCTGTTCCTTCTGCAGTAGGAGGGCGCTCATTTTCCCCAGGGCCCCGGGCCCCCGGCCGCCCCGCCCTGAGCCTCCGCGGCCCGCTCCTGGCCATGGGGAGGGAGCGCCTGGCTCGCCTGCCCCACTCGAGTCTCCGCCCGCGCCCGCCCGGGGCCTCGCGCTCCCTCCCGCCCACCAGCAGATCCCCAGTTGCTGGCGGGCCCGCAGGCCCAGGCCTCCGCCCCCACCCCACATTGAGGTTTTGATTCTGATCAACACTTTATTCTTTATCTGTGTGTGTGTGGTGTGCGTGTGCGTGTGCGTGTGTGTGTGTGTGTGTGTGTGTGTGTGTGTGCATTTTTATATGCAAGTGGACTCACATGTGTGAGATCTTTTGATGATTATAGAAGTTAGGGTGTGAAGGGAATCTCTCTTTTCCCAAGCTGCTGTAATGCAGACAAGTTCAGGGCCATCTTGCATATTCAGGTCCAAATCACTTTCGCTGCAATATGACTGGCAGCTGTATCATGTTCCAAGACCAGGTACTGTCCCTTCTCCTAAGTGCTGTAGCAGGGCCAATTCTCCGGCTATTGTGAACCCAAGGCATGGTTTCCTGCCTGCTTCAGATGGTGCGAGGAGAGTTCCAGGGCAAAAAAGACTATCTCTTTCACCCATGACACTTTAGGGGAGACAGTGTCAGGGCCAACATTCCCATACTCATACTCTTTGGGCCTGTACAAACACAACACCCACAATGTTTGGGGCATGTTCCCTCTAGTACTCCAGCTGTTTAGGGGTATAGTCAGCCCTCCTGCTCTGCTGACCCCAGGTCTTGTTCTCCCATGATGCACAGGGGAAAGGTGGGGCCAGTGCTGCAGAGCACTCAGACATCAGTGCGTCCCTGGACAGCAGCCCAGGTCAGGGATTTCTGCCTGGCCTCTGGTGGTAATTGCTCCCTGTTGCTGAAGGACCATAGATCCTGAAGTAAACCCAGAGGCAGTACAGGACAATACCCCACCATGGTCCCTGGTGGCCACATTGGCTACTCACATTGAACTGTTCCTCAGTACCCTCGAGTCCTCAGTTCTGCCTCTCCTTATTGTGCCCATATCCTTCTGTTTCTCTTTCTCTTACATTTCTCCACCCCTTATCTGTTCCTCTTAGTGGCTCGAGGGATTTGGGTATCAGGAGTGTTCTCAGGGGTGGTCTCAGGAGTGTGATGGCCTGTCTATGCTTTATGGTTCTGGACAGGGATCATCTTCAGCATGGTCTGCTCGCCACACTCCTTGCTGGTCTGCAAAACGCAGACTGGTGATCATCTCATGCCAGCTACCTGTCCAGGCCCCATGACATCAGACTGGTGGTTGTCTAGGGCTTACTCTTGACCCTGCCTGGGCTAGCTCCCAACCCTTGGAGTCCACAGGAGTGTTGCTTGTCTTGGGCTTGCTTTGTTCAGGGACTGTTAGGCAGCTAATCATTCAGATGTCCATAGGTCAGAACACTGAGCCTAGACATAGGCTTTCTCTTCTCTGCCACCTACTGATGCACATATGACACAGCAGCCACAACAGCAACACCTTTGCAGGCAGGTGCTGTGGAAATCTTTTCCTGGGACATGATTGATACAGAATAGCAAGGTCCATTGTAGGTGGTGCCATTCCTGAGGGGTGGTCCCGGGTCATGTAAGAAAGCAGGCTAAGCAAGCCCTGGAGAGAAAGCCAGTAAGAAGTACTCCTCCATGGACTCTGCTGCAGTGTGTGGCCTTTTGTTTCCACTGTCTCCTCAGGAAAGACAATAAGGTGTACAGTGAAGTGAACGTATTCCTTCCCAAGTAGCCTGTGTGCAGTCCTGGTGTTTATCTTAGCAACAGAAAGCAAATGAAGACACCTCCTGTGTTGCAAGTGGTTTCCTTCAAAGATGAAAATTTCATCTCAAACATAATTGCTATACACTAGTGAGTGACCTGCTAAGCTATCTTGTAAGAGACCTGAGAGATTTGCTCTTTTGTTTTTTTTTCTATCCTTAATTTTACTTTATCAAAGTTTTTTTCTCACACAATATATTTTAATCTTTCAGACCAACACAACTCCCAGAATTAATAAAAACATCATCTTTCCCTTCACCCTTGGCAGTCTTTATGTAGTGTATTAGGAATAGCCATTCTGGCTGTTCTGAGACCCTGTGGTGGTTTGAGTATGAATGGTCCCCATAAGCTCATACATTTGAATGCTTGTCCCTAGTTGGTGCAGCTGTTTGGAAAGGATTAGGAGGAGTGTCCTTCTTGGAGGTGTACAACACTGGGGCAAGCTTTGAAAGTTGAAAAGTCCACACAGCTCCTAATGTCACTGTTCCTGTGTTGTGCTTCTGGTTCAGGATGTGAGGCCTCAGCTACAGTCTCAGCACCATGCCTGCCTGTCTGCTGCCAGGCTCGTAGCCATGATGGTCATGGGCTCCATCTATGAGCCCCGAATTGCAGTCTTTTAATTTCATATGGTCCCATTTGTCAGTTTGTCTCATTTCCCTGGTGACTAGAGTCCTCTTCAGAAAGGCCTCCTCTGTTCTGCTCCATGAGGTGTTTCCCCTTCCAATAGGTAGTTTTGGGATCAGGTCTATGTTATCGTCTTTGGTGAATTTGGAGCTGAGTGCTTGCAGAGGGAATGGTCCGTCTTCCACATGTCTGGTTTGTAATTGGTAGCAACTTTTCTCTGTACAATGTATACTTTTCTGGTCAGTGTTAACTGCTTGTCATTTTACTTTACAATGAACCCCATATTCTATCATCTAAAATGTTTTCTTTTTTAATATATTTTTCCTTTGATATTTTATGTGTTTACATTTCAAATATTATCCCCCTTTCCATCTCTCATGCCCCTCCCCCTCTTCCTGTTTCTGTGATGATGGTCCCACTCCCACCTACTCACTCACCCACCCACTACCACCTCAATACCCTGACATTCCCCTACATTTGGGAAACAAGACTTCATAGGATTGAGGGCTTTTCCTCATATCGAAGCTGGACAATGCCATCCTCTGCTACATATGCAGCTGGAGCCATGGGTCCCTCCATGTGTACTCATTGGTTGGTGGTTTAGTTCCTGGGAGCTCTGGTGGGGTCTGGTTGGTTGATATTGTTTTTCTTCCTATGGGGATGCAAACCCCTTCGGCTACTTCAGTCTTTTCTCTAACTACTCCATTTGGGTCCCCATGCTCAGTCCAGTGGTTAGCTGCAAGCATCCTCATCTGTATCAGTAGTGCTCTGGCAGAGCCTCTCAGGAGGCATCCATATGAAACTGTCAGCAAGCACTTACTTCTTGGCATCCGCAATAGTGACTGGGTTTGGTGGCTAAATATGGGATGGATCCCAAGTTGGGGTAGACTCTGGATGACCTTTTCTTCAGTCCCTGCTACACTCTTTGTTCCTATATTTCCTCCTCTGAGCATTTTATTCTCCCTTTCTAGAAGGACTGTAGTATCCACATTATGTTCTTCTTTCTTCTTGAGCTTCATGTGATCTGTGAATTTTTTCTTAGCTATCCCAAACTTTTGAACTAATATCTACATATCAGTGAGTATGTACTATGTGTGTTCCTTTGTGACTGGGTTAGCTCGCTCAGGATATGTTCTAGTTCCATCCATTTGACTGGGAATTTTATGAAATTACTGTTTTTAATAGCTGAGTAGTACTCCGTTATGTTAATGTACTATATTTTCTGTATCCATCCTTCTGTTGAAGGGCATCTGGGTTCTTTTCATCTTCTGGCTATTATAAATAAGGCTGCTATGAACACAGTGGAGCATGTGTCCTTGCTATATGTTGGAGCATATTTGGGATGGTATGCCCAGGAGTGGTAAAGCTGGGTCCTCAGGTAGTACTATGTCCAAATTTCTGAGGAACCACCAGAGTGATTTCCAGAGTGGTTGTACCTGCTTGCAATCCCACCAGCAATGGAGAAGTGTTCCTATTTCTCCATATCCTCCCCAGCATCTATTGTCACTTGAATTTTTGATCTTAGCTATTCTGACTGGTGTGAGGTGGAAAATCAGAGTTGTTTTGATTTGCATTTCCCTGATGACTAAGGATGTTTAGTAGACCTCAGTTGAGAATATTTTGTTTAGCTCTGTGCCCCATTTCTTAATAGGATTATTTGATTCTCTGGAGTCTAACTTCTTTATATATATATTCGATATTAGCCCTCTATCAGCTGTAGAATTGGTAAAGATATTTTCCCAATCTGTTGGTTGGAGTTTTGTCCTTTTGACAGTGTCTTTTGCCTTACAGAAGTTTTGCAGTTTTATGAGGTCTCATTTGTCCATTCTTGATCTTAGAGCATAAGCCATTGGTGTTCTGTTCAAGAAAATTTCCCCAGTGCTCACGTGTTTGAGGCTCTTCCCCACTTTCTCTTCTATTAGTTTCAGTGTATATGGTTTTATGTGACGGTCTTTGATATACTTGGACTTGAACTTTGTACAAGGCAATAAGAATGGATTGATTTGCATTCTTCTACATGCTTATCTCCTGTTGAACCAGCACAATTTGTTGAAAAGGCTGTCAATTTTCCATTGGATAATTTTAGCTCTTTTGTCAATGATCAAGTGACGATAGGTGTGTGTGTTCATTTGTGGTTCATCAATTCTATCCCATTGATCTACTTGCCTGTCTCTGTACCACACCATATGGCTTTTATCACTATTGCTCTATAAGAATGCTTGAGGTCAGGGATGGTGATTCCTTCAGATGTTCTTTTATTGTCGAGAATAGTTTTTGCTATCCTGGGTTTTTGTTATTCTAAATGAATTTGCAAATTGCTTTTTTTAATTCTATGAAGAATTGATTTGGAATTTTGATGGGGATTTCATTGAATCTGTAGACTGCTTTTGGCAAAAATGGCCATTTTTACTATATTAATTCTGCCAATCCATGAGCATGGGAGATCTTTCCATCTATTGAGATACTTTTCAATTTCTTTCTTCAAAGAATTAAAGTTCTTGTCATACCGATCATTCACTTGATTGGTTAGAGTCACACAAAGGTATTTTATATTATTTGTGACTATTAAAAAGGGTGTCATTTCCCTAATTTCTTCCTCAGCCTGTTTATCTTTTGTGTAGAGGAAGGCTACTGATTTGTTTGAGTTAATTTTACATCCAGCCACTTTGCTGAAGTTGTTTATCAGGCTTAGTAGTTCTCTGGTGGAATTTTGGGGTCACTTAAGTATACTATCATATCATCTGCAAATAGTAATATTTTGACTTCTTCCTTTCCAATTTGTATTCCTTTTTCTGCCATTCTCTGTCTGATTGCTCTGGCTAGAACTTTGAGTACTATATTGAATAGGTAGCGAGAGAGTGGGCAGCCTTGTCTAGTCCCTGATTTTAGTGGGATTGCTTCAAGTTTCTCCCCATTTAGTTTGAAATTGGCTACTGGTTTGCTGTATATTGATTTTACTATGTTTAGATGTGGACCTTGAATTCTTGATCTTTCTAAGACTTACCATGAAGGTGTGTTGAATTTTGTCAAATGCTTTCTCAGCATCTAATGAGATGATCTTGTGTTTTTCATTGAGTTTGTTTATATAGTTGATTACGTTGATGTATTTATGAATATTGAATCATCCCTGCATCCCTGGGATGAAGCCTACTTGATCATGATGAATGATAATTTTGGTGTGTTTTCTATCTCCAGGATTGTCTCCCTTTGTGATTTCTTTATTGTTTCTATTTCCAGTTTTAGATCCTAGATGGTTTTGGTCAATTCCTTCCCCTGTTTACCTGTGTTCTCCTCTATTTCTCTAAGGGCGTTATTTATGTTCTTCTTAAAGTCCTCTGTCATCATCATGAGATATGATTTTAAAATTATATCTTACTTTTCCAGTGTGTTGGGATATTCAGTATTTGCTGTGGTGGGAGAACTGGGTTCTGATGATGGCAAGTAGTCTTGGTTTCTGTTGCTTAGCTTACTGCACTTGCCTCTTGACATCTGGTTATCTCTGATTTGAGTTGGTCTTGCTGTCTCTGACTGGAGCTTATCCTTCCTGCGGTCCTGTGAACCTGCGGTCCTACGAGCCTGCGGTCCTGCGAGCCTGCGAGCCTGCGGTCCTGCGAGCCTGCGGTCCTGCGAGCCTGCGGTCCTGCGAGCCTGCGGTCCTGCGAGCCTGCGGTCCTGCGAGCCTGCGGTCCTGCGAGCCTGCGAGCCTGCGAGCCTGTGAGCTTGTGATCTTAAGAGAGCGCTCCTGTGAGACCAGCTCTCTTTGGGCAGGTTTTCGGGTTGGAGCGCTGTGGGACAGCCTTAGTTCTGGATGCAGATGGAGACCAGAAGGGTCCCGTTCTAGGCTTCCCTGTGTTTTCCATGTCCCCCAGTGCTCTCGATGGGTCTCTTCTTGGACAGTCAGTGGAGCAAAAGAGGGGTCCTACCTGTGGGCTTAGGAGTGAGAGTGCTCCTGGCAGACCAGCTCTCTGTGAGCAGGTTTTGAGTTCGAGGGCTATGGGGCAGCCCCAGCTCTGGGAGCAGATTGAAACTGGAAGGGTGTTGTCACAGTCTGCCCTGTGGGTCCATGTCACGTGCCTGGGTCTCCCATCTAAAACATTTTCACTGGTAACATTCTTTATCAAAAGAATGTTTTCTATTTGATACGTTATTCAAGAAAACACTAAAACAATTTAAATTGTGTAATTATGGGATTAAAACTGCTAGGAAAGGTGACTAATTTACTATAAAATATCATGGTTTGATTTATAATCTTTGTTTTGAGGTTTGGTTGCAGAATTCTGAAAGTCGCACACATGCTTCATGTACTGTGTAGAATAATTTCTAAATTCTCTTGGACTATTTAGACTTGAGACCAAAACAGAAACAATAAATAAAATTAAAGATCCCAAGTTTAAATAATCTGATAATTTTTTTCATCTTTATTAACTTGGGTATTTATTATTTACATTTCGATTATTATTCACTTTCCCGGTTTCCAGGTCAACATCCCCATAACCCCTACCCCTCCCCTTCTCTATGGGTGTTCCACTCCAATCCTACCCCATTACTGCCCTCTCCCCAACAATCATGTTCACAGGGGTTCAGTCTTAGCAGGACCCAGGGCTTCCCCTTCTACTGGTGCTCTTACTAGACTATTCATTGCTACCTATGAGGTCAGAGTCCAGGGTCAGTCCATGTATAGTCTTTAGGTAGTGGTTTAGTCCCTGGAAGCTCTGGTTGCTTGGCATTGTTGTTCATATGGGGTCTCGAGCCCCTTCAAGATCTTCCAGTCCTTTCTCTGATGCCTTCAACGAGGGTCCCGTTCTCAGTTCAGTGGTTTAATGATGGCATTCGCCTATGTATTTGCTGTATTCTGCCTGTGTCTCTCAGGAGAGATCTATATCCGGTTCCTGTTGGCCTGCACTTCTTTGCTTCATCCATCTTATCTAGTTTGGTGGCTGTATATGTATGGGCCACATGTGGGGCAGGCTCTGAATGGGTGTTCCTTCTGCCTCTGTTCTAAACTTTGCCTCCCTATTCCCTCCCAAGGGTATTCTTGTTCCCCTTTTAAAGAAGGAGTGAAGCATTCGCATTTTGGTCATCCTTCTTGAGTTTCATGTGTTCTGTGCATCTAGGGTAATTCAAGCATTTGGGCTAATATCCACTTATCAATGAGTGCATAGCATGTGTGTTTTTCTGTGATTGGGTTACCTCACTCAGGATGATATTTTCCAGTTCCCTCCATTTGCCTATGAGTTTCATAAAGTCATTGCTTTTGATAGCTGAGTAATATTCCATTGTGTAGATGTACCACATTTTCTGTATCCATTCCTCTGTTGAAGGGCATCTGGGTTCTTTCCAGCTTCTGGCTATTATAAATAAGGCTGCGATGAACATAGTGGAGCATGTGTCTTTGTTATATGTTGGGGCATCTTTTGGGTATATGCCCAAGAGAGGTATAGCTGGGTCCTCAGGTAGTTCAAAGTCCAATTTTCTGAGGAACCTCCAGACTGATTTCCAGAATGGTTGTACCAGTCTGCAATCCCACCAACAATGGAGGAGTGTTCCTCTTTCTCCACATCCTCGCCAGCATCTGCTGTCACCTGAGTTTTTGATCTTAGCCATTCTCACTGGTGTGAGGTGGAATCTCAGGGTGTTTTGATTTGCATTTCCCTGATGACTAAAGATGTTGAACATTTCTTTAGGTGTTTCTCAGCCATTCAGCATTCCTCAGCTGTGAATTCTTTGTTTAGCTCTGAACCCTATTTTCAATAGGGTTATTTGTCTCCCTGCAGTCTAACTTCTTGAGTTCTTTGTATATTTTGGATATAAGCCCTCTATCTGTTGTAGGATTGGTAAAGATCTTTCCCCAATCTGTTGGTTGACATTTTGTCCTAACAACAGTGTCCTTTGCCTTACAGAAGGTTTGCAGTTTTATGAGATCCCATTTGTCGATTCTTGATCTTAGAGCATAAGCCATTAGTGTTTTGTTCAGGAAATTTTCTCCAGTACCCATGTGTTCGAGATGCTTCCCCACTTTTTTTTCTATTAGTTTGAGTGTATCTGGTTTAATGTGGAGGTCCTTGATCCACTTGGACTTAAGCATTGTACAGGTTGATAAGCATGGATCGATCTGTATTCTTCTACATGCTGACCTCCAGTTGAACCAGCACCATTTGCTGAAAATGCTATCTTTTTTCCATTCATTGTTTGGCTCCTTTGTCAAAAATCAAGTGCCCATAGGTGTGTGGGTTCATTTCTGGGTCTTCAATTCTGTTCCATTGGTCTATCTGTCTGTCTCTGTACCAATACCATGCAGTTTTTATCACTATTGCTGTGTAATACTGCTTGAGTTCAGGGATAGTGATTCCCCCTGAAGTCCTTTTATTGTTGAGGATAGTTTTAGCTATCCTGGGTTTTTTGTTATTTCAGATCAACCCCATTTTTTTTAATAGGTTTATTTGTCTCCCTGCAGTTTAACTTCTTGAGTTCTTTTATATTTTGGATGTAAGCCCTCCATCAGTTGTAGGATTGGTAAAGATCTTTTCCCAATCTATTGGTTGTCGTTTTGTTCTAACCACAGTGTCCTTTGCCTTACAGAAGCTTTGCAGTAAAACAAGGTTTCCATTTAAGGGAAATACTTTGAAAGTATACACCTATTTTATGCCATCCATCATTATTTTAGAATGAGGTTTAAATTTTTGTTTTTAATTTTAAAAATATATTTATTCATTTTATTTCCAGATTGCATTTCCCCTTCTTCCTCTTCTCCTAGTCCCACACTTAAAAATCCTTCCCCTACCTCCTCCAGTTCTCCTCAGAGAAAGGTAAGTTTGCCATGAATACCACCTCACCCTGCAACATATACTGGCAATAGGCCTAAGGCCGTCCCTTTTACTGAGGCCCAATCATGCAGTTCAGGTAGAGGAAAGGGATCTAAAAGCTGGGAACAGAGTTGTTGCAGTAAAGATTAGAAAGTAATATTTTCTATCAGTTCCCTTGAATCCACTCATCTGGCTGCTACTCTACCGCAGGGTCAGCAAGCTGCCCTCTCCTGCTCTCCCGGCTGTCTCCCTTTTAGCTGCTTTCTCTGCATGTTCCACAAGGCAGTAGTAACCACACCTGGCACACACACATCTCATTATGCAGGCCCTTGTGCATTCTAACTCCGCACAGGCAAAAGAACCAGATCCACACGCTTCAACTGCCTCTCAGCTATTTCTTTCACACACTGTCCTCCTTAGCCCGGTAGAATCCAAGTCCCAGAAATTTGTAATTTAGCAATTAGATATATATGTAAACTTCTCAATCTATAATTCATCCACACAATAAATTCACTGCCAATTGATAGAGATATAAACAGCCCACCTAGATGAGATAAAAATCGATCTAGTTCACCTAAATCTGAACCATCCTCTGTAGTCTATTTCTCTTTGTTGTTGTTGTTGATTACTAAGTGTTTTTATTTTATTTTTTCCTTTTTTATTTTTTCTCCATCTTTATTAAATTGGGTATTTCTTATTTACATTTCAATTGTTATTACCTTTCCCGGTTTCCAGGCAAACATCCTCCTAATCCCTCCGCCTCCCCTTCTTTATGGGTGTTCCCCTCCCTATCCTCCCCCCATTACCGCCCTCCCCGCAACAATCACGTTCACTGGGGGTTCAGTCTTGGCAGGACCAAGGGCTACCCCTTCCACTGGTTCCCTTACTGGGCTATGCATTGCTACTTATGCAGTTGGAGCCTAGGGTCAGTCCATGTATAGTCTTTGGGTAGTGGCTTAGTCCCTGGAAGCTCTGGTTGGTTGGCATTGTTGTTCATATGGAGTCTCAAGCCCCTTCAAGCTCTTTCAGTCCTTCCTCTGATTCCTTCAACAGGGGTCCCGTTCTCAATTCAGTGGTTTGCTGCTGGCATTCGTCTATGTAGTTGCCATATTCTGGCTGTGTCTCTCAGGAGAGATCTATATCCGGTTCCTATCAGCCTGCACTTTGCTTCATCCATCTTATCTAGTGTGGTTGGCTGTATATGTATGGGCCACATGTGGGGCAGGCTCTGAATGGGCGTTCCTTCTGCCTCTGTTCTAAACTTTGCCTCCCTATTCCCTTCCAAGGGTTTTCGTGTTCCCCTTTTAAAGAAGGAGTGAAGCTTTCGCATTTTGGTCATCCTTCTTGAGTTTCATGTGTTCTGTGCATCTAGGGTAATTCAAGCATTTGGGTTAATATCTACTTATCAATGAGTGCATACCATGTGTGTTTTTCTGTGATTGGGTTACCTCACTCAGGATGATATTTTCCAGTTCCATCCATTTGCATATGAATTCGATAAAGTCATTGTTTTTGATAGCAGATTAGTGCTCCATTGTGTAGATGTACCACATTTTCTGTATCCATTCTTCTGTTGAAGGGCATCTGGGTTCTTTCCAGCTTCTAGCTATTATAAATAAGGCTGCTATGAACATAGTGGAGCATGTGTCTTTGTTATATGTTGGGGCATCTTTTGGGTATATACAAAAAGTAATAGTATATTAACTATATACAAGTAATTGTATTGTGGTCTTTAAAATTTGTGTTGAAATCTTGATGAGAATTGGACCAAATCAGCCAGTTAGCTTCCCTTCCCAGATATCCTTCCTGCAAAGGCATTTAATCTCTGATCTACCCAAAGTAAGTTGTATATACAATCTTCATCATGAATGATGATGGAATTTTTTTTCTTTTTTTTCTTTTTTTTTTTTTTCCGGAGCTGGGGACCGAACCCAGGGCCTTGCGATTGCTAGGCAAGTGCTCTACCACTGAGCTAAATCCCCAACCCCATGAATGATGATGGATAAGCGAGAACTGTCTCTCTCACCAAGAACTCATGGAGGGAAGCCTGCATTACCGAACCAATGCCCAAGTCTCCTGCAGAAGGCTCTCTCACACTCTGGACACTTACCCCTGAGCTAAGCCAGATCTCCCTCTCCCCTGCCCACAGGCCTTCATTCTGACTCTTCATGGTTCCCAGTGGCTTCTGGGTATCTGCGAGTTTGGGAACCACAGCCTTGGCTTCAGCCTACTAAAGTTTCCTATCTTAGGCTTCTGCCTTGTCTGAGCAGAGTATTATATTGAGCCTGACATCCTATGGCAGAGAGGGTGGAATATAGTCTAGCAACCCTGCATTTCACTGACCAGAGAAATCATTCACATACCCCAGTGGTGAGGCAAAAAAACGTGAAACTACAGGCCCTGATGTCAAAAGCACAGGCAAGCCAGTCCCAAGGGTGTGAGCATGGGAGAGCTGGCCCCGAAATCTGTCTGCCATGCAGTGACATGGCAGAAGGAGAGATGTACTCCCTCCTCTCGATTCTTGCTACCTTTGGCAGGCAGGAGGGATGGCCTCAAGGTTATCAGAGTGGGAGAGTTGGCCCTGCCTCTTGTGTGCTTGATAGTGGTGTGTAAAAGGGAGTAATGCCCTCCTGCCTTCCATAGTTGCTTATCCTTGATAGCAGGCAGGAGATCTGGACACAGAGTCATTAGAAGAGGACAACTGTCTATGGCCCTCACCACTCAGGAGAGTGGGACTTGCACCTCACCTATGTGGCAGGGTAGAGCTGGCCCTGGTTGAGGGAAGGGATTCTGGTAGGCCAGTCCCAAAAGCCTTAGTTTGGGAGATCCAGTGAGCTGAACAATTCAGATACCTCTCAGGCCCAGACCCCTACCCCAACATCTACCCCATTGATGAACTGCTGGAGTACATGAAGGAGCTGGTCCTACATATCCAAAACTACAAGATCTCCATGACACAGGACAAAAACAGAATATCAGAGAGGGGACCCAGTGAGGTTCCAGTATTGATAAATAGGCTGAAGCCAGAGGCCTCTTACCAGACCAATGAGTCATTGCAGTGAGTATTTGTAAGCAAAGTTTGGTCAAAAAGGTATAATGTGGGACACACTGTGACACACTACAGCTTCCACAGGGTGTTTCTTTTCTCTGTTGAAGAGAAGGCTGCAAGGGTGGAGGGTAGGTATGATAGGATGGGGAGATGAGTGGAATTGGGGTGCATGATATGAAATTTCCAAAGAATCAATAAAAAGTTTAAAAAATACTCTTCCAAAGGTCTCATGGATGCCAAAGTCTGGTAATTCAAGGGCAGAGTGGAGGAACTAGAGAAAACTGAGCCTATATTGTTTTGAGTTTAAATTTGAGTCATACCAACTGTTGTGTATCTTGAATAGCCATATAAATTTTCTTGATTTTTTTATATCAGCTGATTCATTAATGATTTTGGCCCATCTCTGAATTATCTGGTCTTGTCCTATTCTTACCTGGTTTCAACAAGGCCTCCCATACTTGACTCCCATTCATCTTCTGGTTCAATTGAAGCCACCTATCTGAATCCACTTGGCCAATGTGGATCTCAGAAAAGAGCTGTGATTCTCCATGTCTCCAATAACACAACTCCAGTTCCTGGAGAAAGAGTTAGTATGTAAGAAACTACTGAAGGATTAGTATTTGCAGGGCATGGTAGTGCATGCCTTTAATCTCATTCTGGAGGAAAGGCAGCTGTGAGTTTGAGGCCATCCTGGTCACATAATGAATTCTAGGATATCTGGAGCTACATAGTGAGACCTAATAAATTAGTCAGTCTGTCAATCAATCAATCAATCAATCAATCAAATAAAACCAACAAAACAAACATAAAAAGGAAGAATCAGAAATAATAACAGCAGCTACTGATCAAATGAGGTCTTCCCAGGCATGTTCTTGGCCTTGTTCAATCCTGTAGGGACAGGTTATCCGCAATACTAAATTCAACTACCACTACCAAGCTTCTTCTTTTTTTTTATTAACTTGAGTAATTCTTATATACATTTCGAGTGTTATTCCCTTTCCCGGTATCCGGGCAAACATCCCCCTCCCCCCTCCCCTTCCTAATGGGTGTTCCCTGCCCAACCCTCCCCCCATTGCCGCCTCCCCCCAACAGTCTAGTTCACTGGGGGTTCAGTCTTAGCAGGACCCAGGGCTTCCCCTTCCACTGGTGCTCTTACTAGGATATTCATTGCTACCTATGAGGTCAGAGTCCAGGGTCAGTCCATGTATAGTCTTTAGGTAGTGGCTTAGTCCCTGGAAGCTCTGGTTGCTTGGCATTGTTGTACATATGGGGTCTCGAGCCCCTTCAAGCTCTTCCAGTTCTTTCTCTGATTCCTTCAACGGGGGTCCTATTCTCAGTTCAGTGGTTTGCTGCTGGCATTCGCCTCTGTATTTGCTGTATTCTGGCTGTGTCTCTCAGGAGCGATCTACATCCGGCTCCTGTCGGTCTGCACTTCTTTGCTTCATCCATCTTGTCTAATTGGGTGGCTGTATATGTATGGGCCACATGTGGGGCAGGCTCTGAATGGGTGTTCCTTCAGTCTCTGTTTTAATCTTTGCCTCTCTCTTCCCTGCCAAGGGTATTCTTGTTCCCCTTTTAAAGAAGGAGTGAAGCATTCACATTTTGATCATCCGTCTTGAGTTTCATTTGTTCTAGGCATCTAGGGTAATTCAAGCATTTGGGCTAATAGCCACTTATCAATGAGTGCATACCACGTATGTCTTTCTGTGATTGGGTTAGCTCACTCAGGATGATATTTTCCAGTTCCAACCATTTGCCTACGAATTTCATAAAGTCGTTTTTGATAGCTGAGTAATATTCCATTGTGTAGATGTACCACATTTTCTGTATCCATTCCTCTGTTGAAGGGCATCTGGGTTCTTTCCAGCTTCTGGCTATTATAAATAAGGCTACAATGAACATAGTGGAGCACGTGTCTTTGTTATATGTTGGGGCATCTTTTGGGTATATGCCCAAGAGAGGTATAGCTGGATCCTCAGGCAGTTCTATGTCCAATTTTCTGAGGATCCTCCAGACTGATTTCCAGAATGGTTGTACCAGTATGCAATCCCACCAACAATGGAGGAGTGTTCCTCTTTCTCCACATCCTCGCCAGCATCTGCTGTCCCCTGAGTTTTTGATCTTAGCCATTCTCACTGATGTGAGGTGTGTTTTGATTTGCATTTCTCTTATGACTAAAGATGTTGAACATTTCTTTAGGTGTTTCTCAGCCATTCGGCATTCCTCAGCTGTGAATTCTTTGTTTAGCTCTGAACCCCATTTTTTAATAGGGTTATTTGTTTCCCTGCGGTCTAACTTCTTGAGTTCTTTGTATATTTTGGATATAAGGCCTCTATCTGTTGTAGGATTGGTAAAGATCTTTTCCCAATCTGTTGGTTGCCATTTTGTCCTAACCACAGTGTCCTTTGCCTTACAGAAGCTTTGCAGTTTTATGAGATCCCATTTGTCGATTCTTGATCGGAGCATAAGCCATTGGTGTTTTGTTTAGGAAATTTTTTCCAGTGCCCATGTGTTCCAGATGCTTCCCTAGTTTTTCTTCTATTAGTTTGAGTGTGTCTGGTTTGATGTAGAGGTCCTTGATCCACTTGGACTTAAGCTTTGTACAGGGTGATAAGCATGGATCGATCTGCATTCTTCTACATGTTGACCTCCAGTTGAACCAGGACCATTTGCTGAAAATGTTATCTTTTTCCATTTGATGGTTTTGGCTCCTTTGTCAAAAATCAAGTGACCATAGGTGTGTGGGTTCATTTCTGGGTCTTCAATTCTATTCCATTGGTCTATCTGTCTGTCTCTGTACCAATACCATGCAGTTTTTATCACTATTGCTCTGTAATACTGCTTGAGTTCAGGGATAGTGATTCCCCCTGAAGTCCTTTTATTGTTGAGGATAGCTTTAGCTATCCTGGGTTTTTTGTTATTCCAGATGAATTTGCAAATTGTTCTGTCTAACTCTTTGAAGAATTGGATTGGTATTTTGATGGGGATTGCATTGAATCTGTAGATTGCTTTTGGTAAAATGGCCATTTTTACTATATTAATCCTGCCAATCCATGAGCATGGGAGATCTTTCCATCTTCTGAGGTCTTCTTCAATTTCCTTCTTCAGTGTCTTGTAGTTCTTATTGTACAGATCTTTTACTTGCTTGGTTAAAGTCACACCGAGGTACTTTATATTATTTGGGTCTATTATGAAGGGTGTCGTTTCCCTAATTTCTTTCTCGGCTTGTTTCTCTTTTGTGTAGAGGAAGGCTACTGATTTATTTGAGTTAATTTTATACCCAGCCACTTTGCTGAAGTTGTTTATCAGCTTTAGTAGTTCTCTGGTGGAACTTTTGGGATCACTTGTCTAGTCCCTGATTTTAGTGGGATTGCTTCGAGTTTCTCTCCATTTAGTTTAATGTTAGCAACTGGTTTGCTGTATATGGCTTTTACTATGTTCAGGTATGGGCCTTGAATTCCTATTCTTTCCAGGACTTTTATCATGAAGGGGTGTTGAATTTTGTCAAATGCTTTCTCAGCGTCTAATGAAATGATCATGTGGTTTTGTTCTTTCAGTTTGTTTATATAATGGATCACGTTGATGGTTTTCCATATATTAAACCATCCCTGCATGCCTGGGATGAAGCCTACTTGATCATGGTGGATGATTGTTTTGATGTGCTCTTGGATTCGGTTTGCCAGAATTTTGTTGCGTATTTTTGCGTCGATATTCATAAGGGAAATTGGTCTGAAGTTCTCTTTCTTTGTTGTGTCTTTGTGTGGTTTAGGTATAAGAGTAATTGTGGCTTCGTAGAAGGTATTTGGTAGTGATCCATCTGTTTCAATTTTGTGGAATAGTTTGGATAATATTGGTATGAGGTCTTCTATGAAGGTTTGATAGAATTCTGCACTAAACCCGTCTGGACCTGGGCTCTTTTTGGTTGGGAGACCTTTAATGACTGCTTCTATTTCCTTAGGAGTTATGGGGTTGTTTAACTGGTTTATCTGTTTCTGATTTAACTTCGATACCTGGTATCTGTCTAGGAAATTGTCCATTTCCTGAAGATTTTCAAGTTTTGTTGAATATAGGTTTTTATAGTAAGATCTGATGATTTTTTGAATTTCCTCTGAATCTGTAGTTATGTCTCCCTTTTCATTTCTGATTTTGTTAATTTGGACGCACTCTCTGTGTCCTCTCGTTAGTCTGGCTAAGGGTTTATCTATCTTGTTGATTTTCTCAAAGAACCAACTTTTGATTCTGTTGATTCTTTCTATGGTCCTTTTTGTTTCTACTTGGTTGATTTCAACTCTGAGTTTGATTATTTCCTGCTTTCTACTCCTCCTGGGTGTATTTGCTTCTTTTTGTTCTAGAGCTTTTAGGTGTGTTGTCAAGCTGCTGACATATGCTCTTTCCTGTTTCTTTCTGCAGGCACTCAGCGCTATGAGTTTTCCTCTTAGCACAGCTTTCATTGTGTCCCATAAGTTTGGGTATGTTGTACCTTCATTTTCATTAAATTCTAAAAAGTTTTTAATTTCTTTCTTTATTTCTTCCTTGACCAGGTTATCATTGAGTAGAGCATTGTTCAATTTCCAAGTATATGTGGGCATTCTTCCTTGATTGTTATTGAAGACCAGTTTTAGGCCGTGGTGGTCTGATAGCATGCATGGGATTATTTCTATCTTTCTGTACCTGTTGAGGCCCGTTTTTTGACCAATTATATGGTCAATTTTGGAGAAAGTACCATGAGGAGCTGAGAAGAAGGTATATCCTTTTGCTTTAGGATAGAATGTTCTATAAATATCCGTTAAGTCCATTTGGCTCATGACTTCTCTTAGTATGTCGACATCTCTGTTTAATTTCTGTTTCCATGATCTGTCCATTGATGAGAGTGGGGTGTTGAAATCTCCCACTATTATTGTGTGAGGTGCAATGTGTGTTTTGAGCTTTAGTAAGGTTTCTTTTACATATGTAGGTGCCCTTGTATTTGGGGCATAGATATTTAGGATTGAGAGTTCATCTTGGTGGATTTTTCCTTTGATGAATATGAAGTGTCCTTCCTTATCTTTTTTGATGACTTTTAGTTGAAAATTGATTTTATTTGATATTAGAATGGCTACTCCAGCTTGCTTCTTCTGACCATTTGCTTGGAAAGTTGTTTTCCAGCCTTTCACTCTGAGGTAATGTCTGTCTTTGTCTCTGAGGTGTGTTTCGTGTAGGCAGCAGAATGCAGGGTCCTCGTTGCGTATCCAGTTTGTTAATCTATGTCTTTTTATTGGGGAGTTGAGGCCATTGATGTTGAGAGATATTAAGGAATAGTGATTATTGCTTCCCGTTATATTCATATTTGGATGTGAGGTTATGTTTATGTGCTTTCATTCTCGTTGTTTTGTTGCCAAGACGATTAGTTTCTTGCTTCTTCTAGGGTATAGCTTGCCTCCTTATGTTGGGCTTTACCATTTATTATCCTTTGTAGTGCTGGATTTGTAGAAAGATATTGTGTAAATTTGGTTTTGTCATGGAATACCTTGGTTTCTCCATCTATGTTAATTGAGAGTTTTGCAGGATACAGTAACCTGGGCTGGCATTTGTGTTCTCTTAGGGTCTGTATGACATCAGTCCAGGATCTTCTGGCCTTCATAGTTTCTGGCAAGAAGTCTGGTGTGATTCTGATAGGTCTGCCTTTATATGTTACCTGACCTTTTTCCCTTACTGCTTTTAATATTCCTTCTTTATTTTGTGCGTTTGGTGTTTTGACTATTATGTGACGGGAGGTGTTTCTTTTCTGGTCCAATCTATTTGGAGTTCTGTAGGCTTCTTGTATGTCTATGGGTATCTCTTTTTTTAGGTTAGGGAAGTTTTCTTCTATGATTTTGTTGAAGATATTTACTGGTCCTTTGAGCTGGGAGTCTTCACTCTCTTCTATACCCATTATCCTTAGGTTTGATCTTCTCATTGAGTCCTGGATTTCCTGTATGTTTTGGACCAGTAGCTTTTTCCGCTTTACATTATCTTTGACAGTTGAGTCAATGATTTCTATGGAATCTTCTGCTCCTGAGATTCTCTCTTCCATCTCTTGTATTCTGTTGGTGAAGCTTGCATCTACAGCTCCTTGTCTCTTCTTTTGGTTTTCTATATCCAGGGTTGTTTCCATGTGTTCTTTCTTGATTGCTTCTATTTCCATTTTTAATTCCTTCAACTGTTTGATTGTGTTTTCCTGGAATTCTTGCAGGGATTTTTGTGACTCCTCTCTATGGGCTTCTACTTGTTTATTTATGATTTCCTGATATTCTTTCAGGGATTTTTGTGTCTCCTCTCTATGGGCTTCTACTTGTTTATTCATGTTTTCCTGGAATTCTTTCAGGCATTTTTGCGATTCCTCTCTGTAGGCTTCTACTTGTTTATTAATGTTTTCCTGTGTTTCTCTAAGGGAGTTCTTCACGTCTTTCTTGAAGTCCTCCAGCATCATGATCAAATATGATTTTGAAACTAGATCTTGCTTTTCTGGTGTGTTTGGACATTCCATGTTTGTTTTGGTGGGAGAATTGGGCTCCGATGATGCCATGTAGTCTTGGTTTCTGTTGCTTGGGTTCCTGCGCTTGCCTCTCGCCATCAGATTATCTCTAGTGTTACTTTGTTCTGCTATTTCTGACAGTGGCTAGACTGTCCTATAAGCCTGTGTGTCAGGAGTGCTGTAGACCTGTTTTACTGTTTTCTTTCAGCCAGTTATGGGGACAGAGTGTTCTGCTTTCATGCGTGTAGTTTTTCCTCTGTACAGGTCTTCAGCTGTTCCTGTGGGCCTGTGTCTTGAGTTCACCAGGCAGGTCACTTGCAGCATACAAGTTGGTCTTACCTGTGGTCCCGAGGCTCAAGTTCGCTCGTGGGGTGCTGCCCATGGGCTCTCTGCGGCGGCAGCAACCAGGAAGATATGCGCCGCCCCTTCCGGGAGCTTCAGTGCACCAGGGTTCCAGATGGCCTTTGGTGTTTTCCTCTGGCGTCCGAGATGTGTGTGCAGAGAGCAGTCTCTTCTGGTTTCCCAGGCTTGTCGGCCTCTCTGAAGGTTTAGCCCTTCCTCCCACGGGATTTGGGTGCAGAGAACTGTTTATCCGGTCTGTTTCCTTCAGGTTCCGGCGGTGTCTCAGGCAGGGGTCCTGCCGCTCCTGGGCCCTCCCCCACAGGAGCCCAGAGGCCTTATACAGTTTCCTCTTGGGCCAGGGATGTGGGCAGGGGTGGGCAGTGTTGGTGGTCTCTTCTGCTCTGCAGCCTCAGGAGTGCCCACCTGACCAGGCGGTGAGGTCTCTTTCCCACGGGGTCTGGGAGCAGAGAGCTGCTGCGGGCCGGGATCCGTGGGTGTGGGACTTACGGTAAACACAGGACGTGCCCGGTCCTAGAGGAATTCTGCCTCTGTGTGTCCCGATTTCACCAGGCAGCTTTCTTGCAGCAGACAAGTTGGTCTTACCTGTGGTCCCAAGGCTCAAGTTTGCTCGCGGGGTGCTGCCCACGGGCTCTCTGCGGCGGCAGCAACCAGGAAGACCTGTGCCGCCCCTTCTGGGAGCTTCAGTGCACCAGGGTTCCAGATGGCCTTTGGTGTTTTCCTCTGGCGTCCGAGATGTGTGTGCAGAGAGCAGTCTCTTCTGGTTTCCCAGGCTTGTCTCCACTACCAAGCTTCATATTCCAACGCATCCTAAAAGTAGCGCTTATACATTATAAAATAGATCTTTCTAATTTTGTTATGGACTGGATGCTTCTTCCTTTTCCTTTTCCTCCCCCATCTTAAATGCAAAGCATGTTTAACTAAATGGATCCTAAACTGTTCAGGCAGAGTCAAGGCAGGCCAGGGTCTGTTGGAAGATTTCCTGGTCTGCTGAGGCATGGGACGATGAGAAGTTCGCTTGAGGTTCGAGGCAAGGGACTGAGTATTCTGTTGACCTTGGTGCAAGAAATAGGGGTTTTGGGATGGGAACAAATGTCTTATATGTATATTGCAGCAAATTTGTTTCTGTTTGCTTGTGACTTTGCTTCCCATGATACGGTAGTATGAAAAGGCTGTGAGAAATACACTCACTGCTGGTGTGGTAATGACATGCAGGCCTCCCATTATCTCTTGCATTTTTCTATCTTTCCTATAGTCATCCCAATTTCCTCCTCGGAGGACTGTTTTGCTTCATACTTCCAGACTTGGTACTAGATTTGGTACACAAATCTCGGCACCATTCTTAACCCTTCTCATATTTTCCAATTCACCAACAGCCAATTAATTCAGGAAATTCTTCCTCTGTCTTTAAAATATATTTGAAGACCTATTAAAATACGGATGCTCATTTTTGGTCTTGGTGATTGTGTTTCAGATCCATCTGACAAATCTACTGAACTATCTCTACTGAAATGGAGTGGCACTGGGTTCATATTTGTTGAAAAACAGATCATATCCTTCTTATTCATTCTTAACAACTATTATTGCAGAAAACTATCAAACTACTCATTTTTAGTTCCTATTCTCCAACGGAGATGGTTAGCCTCAACTGTTAACTTGACATAGCTTGGAAAGAGTTGAAATGATTGTTTATATTCGGTTGGCCTGTGGGCTCCTCTGTGGAGGATTGCTTTAATTGAATTAATTGATGTAGGATGATCTAGCCTACTGTGGGAAGTACCATTACTCGACAGGAGTCCTGACTTGTGTATTCAAGAGCAGAGAAATCAAGCTGAATATAAACAAAAAAGCAAGTGAGCATGTATGCTTTACGTTCCTGTCACTGTGACTTCACTGAGGGACCTGAAGTTGTAAGCTGGAATAAACCCTCCTGCTCCAAGGTAGACTTTTATAAAATACCTGTAAGTTATTTTGTAACAACAGAAATGAAATGAAAATACTAGCTCAAACCATAATTTATTTCTACCTTCTTTCTTCTTCCTGGTCTAACATAAAAGAGAATCATCAAAATTCTTTAAGGTATTGTTGCCTTAAAAAATGGAGCTTCTGCACAAGATGTTAGAGTATATGAATTACCGGATAATTCAACATTACTTTCCATTCTTATTTTTTTTCACTGCAATATCTGTTACTTTCATTCATTCTCTCCTTTTAATTTTTTGTATAATATATTTTGATTGTATTCTTTTCCCTCTCCCGACTTCTCTCAGATCTTTCATACCTTCCTATAACTTCAAGTATCTATCTATCTATCTATCTATCTATCTATCTATCTATCTATCTATCATCTATCTAACATCTTTCTCAAAAGTAAAAGATAAAATGAAATAAAACAAAAAGCATGAAAAAGGTATGGAGTCTACATTGTGTTCGTCAGCTACTCGTGGGCCCATTTCCTTTTCTCATGCCCATCTTATCTATTCTGCTTTGATATCCTATAAAACACCAATAGGTTCTTCTCCATTTTCATTCTGTTGTTTTTCATTCCCTACATTTCCCCTTTGATGCTCAACAAGATACAAAACATTCTTGTATACATTCCCTATTGCAAAGTTACTGATTTGAAGTGAACTGACTGTTAGATCTACCATGCTCCATCTACCTTGTAGATTAACGCATTCTCACAGGGAGAAAATTTTCACTATGATTAATACTTTATGGTTTTGTTTTTAGAAAAAGCCCCACTATGTAGCCAAGGATTAACTTCAAGTTGTCCTTTAGTCCACTGTAGAAGTGAACTTGAGATCCATGTGTACCAGGCTTCTGGGTGTTGGGACTATAGGAGTGTATCAAAATGCCTAGTCCATCTACTCTGTTGTTATAATTTGACTTGCTGAAAATGAGGCAGCTTATGCCTAGGGATAGGGAAAAACAAACTACAAGGCTTTTAAAAACAGACTATGATATATTCATAATATTTTCATCAACTGGATTTCACACAGAACCCTGGTTTTGATTTCTTTAACAAAAAATAGTCCTTTTACCTTGGCATTTGTTGATAGTGCTGTTGTTTGACATACCCTATTCCAAGTTCAAATGCTATTGCACAGCCATTGTCACAGTAGAAAGCTCAGATTCCGCCCACTCTCACCTAACCTGAGTTCACTACAGACTTTCTCTTAGTTGACGCTTTTATTACCATCAGCAGCAAGATGGGAAAATATGAAAATGTGGACACTATGGATTAATGTCTGTCTAACTTTATCTGCATTTGATCAAATCAAGGGAGGCAGTGTTAAAGATAAAGAATCCCTGGGGTTCAGTATTGTCTCTGAGACTCACAGAAAGACCTTACTATTAGAAACTGTCATGAGGTTAGCGGATCATCTGTATGTTTCCCTATTGGACATATGTAGACATCTACCTCAGACATGTCACCACAAAGTCTTCAAAATGCCAAGCATCACTTATACCACAAAACATGTGACCATTATGACTTCAGCAATTAAAATTTTTTCTTACTTAAGTTTCATCTTCCTAGAGATAATGTTTATTGCAGTTCTCAGCAATAGAGTTGGTCTTGACTTCTGAGTTTATTAAATCTATAGTAACTCTCTTTTCTTAAAATTTGCCTTGTTACCCATCATGAATCAAATCATCTGGCACATTTTTTCTAAGATAAGATGCCCCATATTCCCCTATGGTGTATATTTTGCTATAGTTATTTAAAATCTCAGTGGTTCATCTCCAGGTGTGTTCCTCATTTTTCAACTGGATGGCACTAATATCCAATCACATCTCAGAGCTCCAAGTAGGCATCTCTACCTCTTTGACCCTACCTCTTTGTTTCAAACCCCACACATTTTCTCCTCCATCTCTACCTTTCTGGCCCACAGGAAAGTCCTGAAACTGGCCCACAGGTTTTCCCATATCTAGTATCTAACCCAGGTGAGGGGTAGACACCTGGCTACTTACTTTGGGGGTTATTTCCAGCTTCTCTGAACAAGACACAGTATAGCGTGTCTGGGGATCCAATGGGGGGAGTAGCTTGTGCATTCTTACAAACTGGGATGTCTCTTCATCATCTATGGCTTAAGAAACACATAGAATGGAGATTTAGAAAAATTTCTTCTCTAAGGTATGCTAAGAGCAGGCAAAAATGAAGCAGAAAATAGGGCCACTGATTCACATGAGAGTTCTGTTTACAATAGCCTCATCCTCCCTTTAGGGAAATCTGGCTTATTTTCTATTATCTGTCAGTCAACCCTGGACCAGACTTTGATTATCAATATCACCTTCCAAATGGTGCCGTCATTGGGGATCGGGTAGAGATGGACGGTGACTTCCTTAGCATGCTGAGAACAGTAGAGCAATATAGTGGGGGTGATTGGGATGAAATGCTGAGCAGTTGGGATCATTCTCAGTAGGACTCCCATAAAAGAGAAGCTGGGATTTTCCAGCACTATGTAATGTTGTTCCACTCTGGCTGGCTTTTCCAGAGCCATCTTTTTGTCTTTAAAGAGAGCCACTTCAAATAAAGAAGTGTCCATATACCTCCCACCCCATCAATGAATACATTAGAGACCACAGTGCTGTGGTCTGAATGACTGATCCCTCAAATGTTTCAATCTAGCCAGGTAGAAGAAAATACTAAGAACCTACGTAAGGTGGCACATGGAATCCAACCCACAGGAGCAGAGCTCATGTGGACTGTCATCTCTCTTGATTTTATGGCTCATGTCTCTCCTCAGCCCTTTGCTCTCTATCTCTTCATAGTGATAACTGCCCCCGTCTCTTCAACTTTTTTTTTCAAGAAAGAACCGAGCTGACAAACATTTAGTAAACCAGGTGCTCCTGACAGAATTCCCTAGGGTCTCATATCATCATCTGCCAGTTTGAGACTCTGCTATGGACCAGCATTCCAAACCCTTCCCTTTCTAGCATCCCTACTCAACAGAAAGCAGCTTAAGAGGACTACCATTGCCCCTTATCATAATAAAAGGCTGAAATATTAGATTCCCAAAGAAGGCCCCCAAATGGCACTACTAAGGCAAGGATTCAACCCCCATCTGAGCTGGGTTTTACTAGGTTGACCCAGACCCAGGCTAGGTTTTGCTAGGAAACAGAAACCAGAAGTGTTTCACAGAAGCCTTAATGGCTGGCTGAATGCTCTTGATGTTCAGATCTTAAACTCTTCTGTCCACAATTGTCAGCATCTTCTCTGTCTGACAAGAATCTCTATGCTAACAATCTAGTACCCATGCTGCCCCCACTGCAGTCATATACCCCTATAAAACCTGCTAATTGGTGATCCACCTTCCAGCCCCTACCTCTACCTGTAATGAGGATCTGTCTGTCTCCTGGGAGGCCTGCTGTCACCTCAGACAACCAGGTAAGATCCATGACCCATATCCCCTGACATCTAGGCCCCAGGGCAAACCCAGTAGCCCAGAGGTATGCCATATCCTTTCTGTGCTCCATTTTCCAGGCCACACCTCTACCTGAAATTGGGGATCTGCACTCCACTCCCTGGCTTATAGCCCTACCTGTCTCCTGGGAGGCTTACTGCCACCAGGGATAACCAGGTGAGATACTCATGTCTCAATCTCTGACCTGACTGGCAAACAGTAAGCCCAGCAACCTTGATGTCTGCCCCATCCTTTCTATGCTCCTTCTTTGGTCCACACATCTACCAGTAATATTGGATCTGACCTCCACTCCCTGGGCCACAACTCTGCCTGCCACCCAGGGCAACCAGTCTCAGAGGCCTGCTACTATCAGGGACTATCAGGGCAGATAACAACAGAGGCAAACAGACGGCTAAAGGCAAGTGCAAGAACACAATCAGCAAAAGCCAGTGCAAAATGGCACTATTAGAACCCAGGACTTCTACAGCTGCAAGTCCTGGATATGCTAACATACTATAAGAGCAGGACTATGACATTAAATCTAATATTATCAAGATGATAGAGGCCTTTAAAGAGGAAATGAATAAATTTCTTAAAAATACAATAAAATACAAACAGGTGAATGAAATGAATAAAACCGTTCAAGACCTGGAAATGGAAATAGACGCAATACAGGAAACACAAACGGAGGCAACCCTGGAGATGGAAAACCTTGGGAAGAGAACTGCCAGCATCACCAACAACATACAAGAGATGGAAGACAGAATCTCAGGCATAGAAGATACAACAGAAGATATTGATGCATCAGTAAAAAATGACAAATCTAAAATGTTTCTAACACAAAACATCCAGGAAATTTGGGACACCACTGTGAAAAGGCCAAACCTAAGAATAATAAGAACAAATGAAGGAGAATATTTGCAGCTTAAATATTAAGAAAATATCTTCAACAAAATTAGAGAAAAAACTTCCCCAACCTAAAGAAAGAGAAGGTGATAAACATACAAGAAGCTTACAAAACATCAAATAGATTGGATCAGAAAAGAAAATCCTGCTGCCAAATAATAACCAAAACACTAATAGCACAGAACAAAGAAAGAATATTAAAAGCTGCAAGGCGAAAGCGCCAAGTAACATATAAAGACAGATTTATCAGAATATACCTGACTTCTCAACAGAGACTCTAAAAACAAAGAAGTCCTAGACAGATGTACAGAGAACTCCTACAGTTGATAAACACCTCAGCCAAGTGGCTATTTACAAAATTAACTTAAAAAAATCAGTAGTTCTCCTTTATACAAATGAAATGATGAGCAGGCTGAGAAAAAATAGAGGGGAAAACACCCTTCAAAATAGATGCAAATAATATAAAATACCTTGGTGTAACTCTAACCATGAAAGTGAAAGACCAACAAACCAGAGCTTCCAGGGACTAAACCACTACCAAAAGACTATACCAGGGCTCCAACTGCATATGTAGCAGAGAACAGCCTTATTTGGGCACCAGTGAAAGGGGAAGCCCTTGGTCCTGCCAAGGTTGGACCCCCAGTGCAGGGGAATATGGGGGGGCAGTAAGGAGGATGTATGAGGGGAATACCTTATGGGGGAGGAGGAGGAGAGAGGAGGGGGGTTTATGGACAGGAAACCGGCAAGGGGAATAACATTTGAAATGTAAGTAAAGAAATATATCGAATAAAATATTTTTAAAAAGCAAGCCCAGGGCCAGATATTAGCACAAAATTCTACTAGACTTTCAAAGAATAACTAATACCAGTACTCCTCAAAATAGTTCACAAAATAGAAAGAGAAAAGTCATTTCCAAACTCATTTATGAAGTTTCAGTCACCTTAATACCTAAGCCACACAAATGCTCAACAAACAAAGGAACTTCAGACTTATGAACATTGTCTGAATTTTCCTTATGAATATTGATACAAATATACTCAATAAGATACTCACTAACTGAATCCAAGAACACATTAAAATCATCATTTGCCATGATCAAGTAGGATTCCTGCCACAGATACAGGGCTGATATCTATTTAATATAGTACTTGAAGTTCTAGTTAGAGCAATAAGACAACAAAAGGAGATCAAGGGGATACAAATTGGACATGAAGAAATCAAAGAATCACTATTCACAGAGGATACTATAGTCTACATAAGCAGCTTCAAAAATTCTGCTAGAGAACTCCTACAGTTGATAAACACCTTCAGCCAAGTGGCTATTTACAAAATTAACTTAAAAAATCAGTAGTTCTCCTTTATACAGTAGTTCTCCTTTATGATGAACAGGCCGAGAAAAAATTAGAGGGTAAAAGACCCTTCAAAGTAGCTGCAAATAATATGAAATACCTTGGTGTAACTTTAACCACAAAAGTGAAAGACCTGTCAGACAAGAACTTCAAGTCTCTGCAAAAAGAAGTTGAGGAAGATGTCTGACGATGGAAAGCTCTCCTATGCTCGTGGATCCATAGGATTAACATAGTGAAAATGGCCACCTTACCAAAAGCAATCTACAGATTCATTGCAATTCCCATCAAGAAGTCCATACAATTTTCACAGACCTAGAGAGAGCAATTCTCAACTTCATATGGAAAAACAAAAAACCAGGATAGCTAAAATAATCCTGAAAAGTAGAAGAACATCTGGAGGTATCACCATCCCTCATCTCAAGCTTAACGACAAAACATTAGCAATAAAAACTGCATGGTATTGGTGTAGAAACAGGCAAATGGAAAGGAATTGAAGACCCAGAAATAAATCCACCCACCTTCAGACACTTTTTTTAAACAAAAAGCCAAAACCATACATTGGATAAAAGGAGGTATCTTCAACAAAGGGTACAATTCTAACTGGATGTGGGCACGCAGATGGATGAAAAAGAGATCTATAGTTATCACTCTGCACAAAACTCAAGTCCAAGTTGGTCAAAGACCTCAACATAAAACCAGGTACACTAAATCTAATAGAAGAAAAAGTGGGGAATAGGCTTGAATACACTGGCTTAGGAGACAATATCCTGAACAGAACACCAATGGCTCAGTCTCTAAGATCGACAATTGATGAATGGGACCCCATGAAACTGAAAAGCTTCTGTAAGTCAAAGGATACTGTCAGTAGGAAAATATGGCAGCCTACAGATTTGGAAAAATCTTTACTAACCCTACGTCTGATAGAGAGCAAATGTCCAAAATATATAAAGAACTCAAAAAATTAGAAACCAACAAGCCAAATAACCTAAATAAAATATGGAGTACAGTGCTAAACAGAATTTTCAACAGAGGAATCTTGAATGACTGAGAAGTACTTAAAGAAATGATAAATGTCCTCAGTTATCAGTGAAGCGCACAAATCAAAATAACTCTGAGATTACCCATGAGAATGGCTAAGATCAAAAATTCAGGTGACAGCACATGCTGTGGAGCAAGGATGTGGAGCAAGGAAAGCACTCCTTCGTTGCTGGTGGGAGTGCAAACTTGTACAACACCTCTGGAAATCAATCCGGAAGTTTCTCCGAAAATTAGAAATAGTTCTTCTTGAAGATTCAGCTATACTGGGCATATACCCAGAAGATGCTACAGCATACTATGAGGATACATGTTCCACTATGTTCATAGCAGCTTTATTTATAATAGAAAGAAACTAGAAACAACCCAGATGCCCTTCAACTGAAGAATGGATACAGAGAATGTAGTTCATTTAGACAATGGAATACTATTCAGCTATTAAAAATAAGGACATTGTGAATTTTACAGGCAATTGGATGGAGATAGAAAATACCATTCTGAGTGAAGGACATATGTTTTACAAAGATATGTTAGACAAGAGACACCTTAATTTCTACTTCTGTGACCTTCTCTGCCATGCTGAGGAAGCCATGAGCCTTCCCTCCACCCCTGCCACCCTATATGCCTTCTGTGGCTGCTCATAAACACCCTCTTCCTCCCTCCCTATCCTGTCTTTGGTTACCTTGGAGGTTCACAAAGTGGGGAAGGTACACAGCAGCCACAGATTCCTGCTCAGCTTTACTGTCAAACAGAGGTCCTGCCACCATCCGATCATGCTCCAGAATATTTCTGTCTCAGAACTTTCCCCAGGCACAAAATTCAATCTCAATTGTCTATGCCCTTTTCACCACAAACTGGAGACCTGTGTTGGTATGGTGGTAATATCCAGCTGCTGGGAAATGAATGCTTGGAAAAGAAAAAGAAAGAGAAGCAGGAAGTATAGCATACAAATTCAATGAGGTTCAGGGTCTGGACATGGTAAGAGAGGACACCATCAACTTTAGTAATAGGGCTTTGATTTTGAGTGTTGACTCTTCTGCCCAATATGCATGAGCAAGTCATTTAACTTTAACTTTCCTTATATAGAAAGGTAATGACAACACTCATCTCATAAGCTTGTGATAATCAGTGATATAATGAAATGTCACAGCTTAATAACTCCATGGGAGAAGTTAGATACTTCTGTGTTGAAGTATTATGTACTAAGTACTATATTAAACACTAGACATGTATTGTCATTTTAAAGGTCCCACTTACCATAAATTAATAAAATCTATATACTAACATTAGTTGTAGTTACTTGGAACCAAAAACAGTGCTTCATCAAGTCATAAGTGACCCCCAAAGCTCTCTTTATGGCGAATGCTAGGACCCCAGGATATTAGTTTGTATATGTAAATTATGAGTATATCTCCCAGCTGAGACAATCTCTATAACAATTTGTAGTAAATGATGGAGTGTCATGTAGAAAATTTCTATTATGTTAGATATTGGTTAGTTTTATAACTAGAAACACTTTGGAAGCAAGGCCACACATTTATAGTAAGTTTCCCAGCCATTAGTAGGGTATTTAGTACATAAGAGTTATTATAATAGCAGGAACATGTAAACCAGGAGTTTAAATTAAATTTTCAGGACAGGACAAATAAAATATAATGAGCAGGTGTCATTTGCATTGTTATTATAAGAATCACCAGTGAAACCACATTTTAGGTAACAGAAAAGTTGGAAACAGACTGCGTTTGTTTGTGTGAGTTGCAGGACTCATACTGGCTTTGCTAGACGTGGCAATGGTGCGATGGTGATGCAAGACAAGGCCATATCTTAATTTAGGGGACACATAGTGAAATGTTCAAGCATGAAAAACTGGTGTCTTGGACTTAAGATGCTGTAGCAGTAATGAAAAAGAAAGAATGAGAGTGGTTAAAATGAACTTGGTAAAATGGTGCTGAAGTTTGATGGGAAGTTCTTGTACATTCCAGTTCTGTAATTTTGAAAATTTTCATAATAAAACCACCTTTATTCATAATAAAAATCACATACCTAGTATCTCAGTCTTATTTGATAAGCATGAGAAGAGGAAACAGTGGGTGTTGGGTGGGTGTTACATTTTGGGAAGTGAAATGGGAAGGCTCTCACCAGTATAGCTTCCTTCATCTACAACCTCAGTAACCACAGGGCTTTTAAAGCTTTCTTCTGTCCACTGAGTTCCTTATGCATGTCTCTCAGAGATTCAGGAGATGAACAGAAAGGTTCTGCCTGAGGGAGTTGGAGGAGCCTTTCTTCTGGAAGCGGCAAGGCAGTGGTTAGTCTGTTTCCTAGGCTCTTCTCCCCAGCTGTCTATTGCTAGTCTGCACCTGAGCCTTTCTGGATATTGGTCTTCTTGAGCCATGGCAAAGGTGTGCCTGCAGTGTCCATTTCTGCTCCAGGAGCTTCCTGTCTGCTTTCTGAAGATAAACACTCAGATGTTCCTTGTCCCCATTTCTTTCTATTCGTTTCCTACTAGCCCAAATGTGTTACTTGTCCCAGCATTTCCACTATGGTTATATTGAGAGAGGAATCTATCTGGGAGTTGAAAATGTGTTTTTCAGATTTTAGCAGCCCAGAAGGAGGGATGAGACCTTGATGAAGATCTGGTTGTGTGCCATGAACATTGGAGAGAGGCAGAGCAAGTTTCTGAGGCTAAGAAAAAGGGATTTTCTTTTATATTTTAGGAGAAGGTAATTATGCATGGGATAGAACTATTCTAGGTGGAAAGTGTAGAGGGGGATGTAAGAGATGATGTGTTACAGCCAACCCTCGCTACGACCCATCAAAATGCTCCCAGACTATTCCCTTCAAATACCTTCTTGTGTTTTCTGCTACTGTAACAAGGTTTTGTTATCACACATCTGTCTAGCATTTGTGTCCTTAGAGGACACCATCACACTTCCTTCCTACATGTAAAAGTGTTCATTATTTCCAAAATGTTGGAGAAAATCAAAATCTACATAAAATTTCCACTTAAAATTCAACTCATCTGGGTTGGGGATTTAGCTCAGTGGTAGAGCGCTTGCCTAGGAAGCGCAAGTCCCTGGGTTCGATCCCCAGCTCCGAAAAAAAAAAAAAAGAACCAAAAAAAAAAATTCAACTCCTCTGAATTGGAACTCAGTTCTGTGACTCTTCTTCAGGCAGTCTCTCTCTCTCTCTCTCTCTCTCTCTCTCTCTCTCTCTCTCTCTCTCTCTCTGCGAATGGTCCTCCATACACATATACATTTAAGCCACAAGTGTGGCATCATACTCACTCCTCCAGGAACCATGGTTTAAAAGTGTTCTTTAATGATTATGAATTGCAAAGCTAAGCCCCAGTGCCCCAGTGTCCAGAGACAGGGAGAACAGGAGGCAATGAATTCATGAATAGATTCATTCCATCATTGCAGAAACGGATTCTTTGTAGTTGAGAATGGGAATCTTCCTGGAACTCAATTTTTAGGCCAGGCTGGCCTTGAACTCAAAGAGATTGACTTGCCTCTGCCTCCCAAGTACTATTATTACAGATGTGTACACTTCTACACCCAGCTAGAGTAGGATTCTTACAAAAAAATGTTTGACTCCATTTGTTCTCCCTTGCATGATTTTCACCCTTCTGCCATGGTATGACACAACATATAACCTTCCAACACAAGCCCTTGGACTTATCAGTCTCTAGAACTGTAAGAAATAAACTGTGGGGTTTGGGGATTTAGCTCTGTGGTAGAGCGCTTACCTAGGAAGCGCAAGGCCCTGGGTTCGGTCCCCAGCTCCGAAAAAAAGAACCAAAAAAAAAAAGAAAAAGAAAAAAAAAAGAAATAAACTGTGATCTTCATAAATTATGCAGAATGAAGTGAAAGCCCTCATCCTAGATGGTGATCACATGGATAACACCTCCTAACATTCTCCTTTTTAATTTTGGCTCTCTTCCTGTTTCGTGTCTCCTGGTCCCAGGGCTAGAAGTCTGTAGCCTGAGCTACTGCAATGTCTTCCAAGAGGTTCCTCTGTTTGTGTGCTGCTGTATTTCAGCCAACTTTCTACATAGTTGATGTTCTTAAAATATCAGTCCAACCTCTCCTTTCTGTGCTAAAGGTCTAGAATGTCTTTCTATTTACCTTCAGCTAGAGATAAATTATCATTCTTTAAATGATCAAAAGGACTTTGCTATAGCCCCTGTCCTCTTCTAGTCTTCCTGAATCAATCTCTCTGCTCACTCTCTAGTGGCCAGTGACTCTCATAGCACCTGGATAATTTGTTAACACAGATTCTATTGAAGAAAGCTAGCTCCAACTGAGTCTTCTGACTCAACAACTGTGGGGTGCGCCCAATTAGCTGCATTTGTAGGGAGCTGCTGGGCATTACTAATGTGGATTCACGAGAAGCACTGCTGCACATACTAGGGTTCCTAATCATCAAAGGAGATGAGCTTTCTCTTATGTCACAGACTTTACTTCTGTCTGTAATGAATATGCATATCTGTGTTCAATCAGGCTGGGTGTTGGGAGTTCAGAAGTACTTTACCATTCTGCTTATATTTCACTAGATCCAGGACTGGGAGGACTGGTGGTGTAAGGTGGGGAGATGAAATTGTCAAGATTGTTTGCTTTTGAAATTTTAATTTCAAAGAATCTTTTGTTATAATTACCTATCCCTGTGTGTGGTTCGAAATACTGTATTGGGAGCAAGAAGTTTCTTTCTTCTACAGATCTCTAGGGAAACAAGGAATGCTGAGCAAGCAGAATTTCTTTTCAATGAAAACTATGAAAAACCTGTTTTTCTGCTCAGAGGACTGCAAATTGGAGGTGATTAACAGTCTGGTGATCTGCATTATCTGTGGGCCAGGCTATATCATTTTTCCACAACCAGAACCAGAGGTGGCTAGTAGCTTAAAGGACCCTTACATTACCTGTATAGGCAAAGGCTACCTCCAAGCTCCCACAACCAGAACCAGAGGTGACCAATAGCCCAAATTACCACTAAACTATTTGTATGATGGAGTCAAGGGCAGACTCTTTCTTAGACCCTTAAGCTATCCAAATAGCCTATATCCAGAACCTACCTTCTTGGAAGACATAACATGTGTTCTGAGAAGCATTTCAATATAATTATGTTTCCAAGTGCACCACGGATTGGGTTATACTCCCCTCCCCCACCCTTGATTATACTGTGTTTAAATGTGCTGACAATAAACAAGCTGGCACCAGACTCCCAAGTTTGATACAGTGACAAAGCCAAGCTGAACTGAGTTCATTCTTACCTCTTCATATATTATTTTGCTACCTGTCACGACACCTGCAGGGACCCCTCAAGAATGGCCGCTGTAGGCTCATCGAATGCTTGGTCCTCAGTTGGTAAAACAGTTTGGGAAGAATTAGGAGGTGTGGCCTTCTTGGAGGAGGTGTGTCACTGTGTGTGTGTGTGTGTGTGTGTGTGTGTGTGTGTGTGCGCGCTTGTGTGTGTGCTCTTGTGTGTGTGCATGTGCTTGTGTGTGCATGTGCTTGTGTATGTGTGTGTATGTGTGTGTGCGCTTGTGTGTGTGCATGTGCTTGCATGTGTGTGTGTGTGTGTGTGTGTGTGTGAGAGAGAGAGAGAGAGAGAGAGAGAGAGAGAGAGAGAGAGAGAGAGAGAGAGAAAGAAAGGGGTTTTAGAAACTCTTTAAAAGTTTCTCTTAAGATACCAAACTTCATATTGACTATTATTAAGACATGTAGGCCAGTATCTTATTCAAGGTTACTCTTGCTATGACCAAACACCATGACCAAAACAACTTGGGGAGGAAAGGGTTTATTTGGCGTGCACTTCCACATCATAGTCCATCACTGAAGGAAGTCAGGACAGGAACTCAAACAGAGCAGGGACTTGGAGGTAGGAGCTGATGCAGTGGGCAGGGAGGCATGCTGCTTATTAGTTCGCCTCTCCCATGGCTTACTCAGCCTGCTTCCTTATAGAACCCAGGACCACCAGCCATGGGTAGACTCACCCACAATGGACTGGGTCCTTTCTCATCAATCAGCAATAAAGAAAATGGTCCACAGGTTTGCCTACAGCATAGTTTTATGGAAGCATTTTCTCAATTGTGGTCCTCTTCTGTCTCATACTCCTACTTGTGTCAGCTTGATGTAACACCAGCCAGCCAGGCATGATTATCTCTTAAGCAGCACACACCTATGTGTGGGTGCACATTATCCTTTCACCAAGTGCCTCTTTTGTATTGATCACCTATTTAAATCTACAATAAAATCTCTTCTTAGGGAATTCAACTGATTTATCTTCAAGCTGTTTTCTGAGATGCAGTCAAGAGTCTTGGTTTCATCTAACAAGTTTCTGGAAAGAACCCCTTAGGCTATTGCAGTCCACCATGATGCCAACTCCTACTCTGCAACTACAGATAGCAGGATGTTTGCTTTAAGATAGTCATGTGTAAGAACTCATTTATGGCTGGGTATGAACATAACTGTAATCCCAATCCATGTGAACCTGAGGCAGGAAGATTGCCAATTCAAGTCTAGCTTAGGCTACCTAGTGAGTTCTAGGCCTTTATTTGGAACATAGTGTGACTCCATCTCAAAATCCCAAGAGCTGAGGGTAAACATATCTTAGAGGTAGAGTGCCTGCTTAGCATGGTTAAGGTTCTGGGTTTGATTCTGAGATAGATCTATCTATCTATCATCTATCTATCTATCTATCTATCTATCTATCTATCTATCTATCTATCTATCATCTATCAATTACTTTTCTTATATATTTGGTTGTGAGCCTAGCCTTTAACAGCTGAGCCATCTCTCCAGCCCTATCAATTACTTTTCTACAACCTCTCTTCATTGCTTCCTTTTTGGTGGTGTTGACACAAATGACTTCCCTTGTCTCTAAGTGATGTTTTCCCTGAAACCTCTTTAATTAACCATCGCAAGCATTTGGTTTTAGTTGTCTTTCATTACTGGGAAGGACCTATACCAGTCATAAGTCCCTTATCAGAAGGGAAGTGATGAGAATATAGAAAAGGCACTAAAATCTTTAGGCCATATTACAGAAAGAGATTTATAAAGGTTTAGAAACAGTGACATTCTAGATAAATGCCTAAAGTTGACTTTAAGTTTACTCTCATCAGTTCTATAGGTTATAGCCAGCTTATTAAAATACTAAGTAACATTATTTTTTAGGAATGGCACTTACAAGAATTTTGACTGGAAACAGTTGAAAAAATTTACAAAAAAAGGAAAAACAAAGAACTAAGAGTTAAACAAATCTAGTATATATACTAGATTTGAATCAATAAACAAAATCATCTGTTCTTTAAGCATTGACCAAAAACATTCAATGAAACCCAGTTCATCTGTAATTTGCCTTTGGTTATGTCAGAAAGTTGTATTCAAGTGTACTTGTTATGCTTGAGACCTGCTGAGCCTGCACCCTCCCTCTCCCAGGCACATGTAGAGAGACATCATTTAGAACCATGAGAATCTGATCCACTGTGATCTCCTTTTTTGATCTCTCCTCCATGGATAATTACTAGCCAACTGTTTATTATGATACAGATACTTAAACTTCTTATTTCCTTATGGTTTGTGTATGTTATAATGATAAATCATTTGTGTGTGTTCACATAGTAGACTCTTAAAAAGGAGTACTTCTTAGAGTTCTTTTAATGCAAATCAAGGAAAATTATGACTTGAGCAGAAAGTATATAATTTTAAACTTGTACAGTATTTGTATCTAGTAACAAATTGCAAAAGCAAATAGTGCTATTTTGGAAGTCCCATGTATTGCCCCCTCTCCTTGTTCTTATAAATTAATTTTGTATCAAAGTTCTGTATCAGTGACCCCTAGGGGCATAACCAACCAAATACACATTTAGCAGTAAAATGAAATTTAATAGATTGGCTTACATGTTTGGAGGCTGGCTTTTGCAGGCTGACAAGTCAGCAAAATCAGTAGCTGCTCAATTTGAGGAGCTAGAAGCCACAGAACAGAGGGAAAGCTGATGCAGTTTGGTCTGAGCCTGAAGTCACGGAAGCTCTCTGAGAGTCACTGGTATGGGAGCACATTGAAGAGCTGAGGTAGCTGAACTCTGAGGTCCATGGGTAATGGCAATAGTAATTGCTCAAGGGCTAAGCTTGCAAGGGCTTGCCCAGTATAACCATGGTTCTAACTCTTATTCTGAGATAAGCTGACAGGTGTCCTCCTCTTTTGTCTGGGTCCCGACACAATTGGATGGTGCTGCCCACATTCCAAGTGTTTCTTTCCCAATCATATTGCTAGCTCACGTGCTAATGGTGTTTGGAACACCTCACAGACACAGCTAGAATGTGCCTTATGAATAATATCTTACTCATTGCTCTCTCCAGTCATGTAAAATTGAAATTTGTTGGATATGAAAGGAAGTCTGGATGGAGCACTGTTTTACTATAGATATTTACATGTATATATTTCAGATAAGTGGGGATTTGATAACAATTGGCAATTTGTGGTGGGGAAAGCTGAAATATGGTGGATATCCAGCAGCTCACAGTCCTTACATTTATTGACTTTAGGGTAGAGGATTGTGAACTCAAAACATGAACAATCTGTCTTATAGGTTAAGAGTTCTGTTTGCAATTAAGACAGTTAAAAAAATTGTTTGCTGTATCTCTGTTAGGTCCTAGTTAAAGGACAAGTCCCTGTTTGTTTAGCCCTTTCTAAATAAGGTTTCTATTTGTCTTTTTTTTCTATTTTAAAATTTATTTATTTATTTTTATTGGCTATTTTATGTATTTACATTTCAAATATTATCCCCTTTCCCAGTTCCTTCCTCTTCCCTCCCCCTCCCCCTGCTCCTATGAGGATGCTCCCCCTCCCAACCACTCACTCCCACTTCAACACCCTGACATTCCCCTACACTGGGGAAATGAGCCTTCATGGGACCAAGGGCTTCTCCTGTTGATGCCAAACAATGCCATCCTCTGCTACATATGCAGCTGAGCCTTGGGTCCCTCCATGTGAACTCTTTGGTTGGTGGTTTAGTCCCTGGGAGCTCTGGGAGCTCTGGGAGGGGGACTCTGGTTGGTTGATATTGTTGTTCTTCCTATGGGGTTGCAAACCCCTTCAGCTCCTTCAGTCCTCTCTCTAACTCCTTCCATTGGGGACCCCATGCTCTGTCCAATGGTTGGCTGTGAGCATCTGCCTCTGTATTTTTCAGGCTCTGGCAAAGCCTCTCAGGAGACATCTATATCAGGCTCCTGTCAGCAAGCCCTTCTTGGCATCAGCAATAGTGATTGGATGTGGTGGTTGCATATGGGATGGATCCCAGGGTAGAGCAGTCCCTGGATGACCTTGTTCCTGTTCATCTTTGTTACTGTATTTCCTCCCATGAGTATTTTGTTCTCCCTTCTACGAAGGTCTGAAGCATACACATTTTGTCTTCCTTCTTCTTGCGCTCACTATCTGGCTGCGGCATCAGTCACCCCATTGATCACCAAGGTTGATTCAGCTGATCTGGCTGGATAGATGGGTGTCCCCTTCCTCTCTCACAGCTCCCTGTGAGTCCCTCCCAAAGCTATGACCTTCCCCAAATAGAGGAGGATCAAGGGTATTGGACTAGCTGTGCTCCCCTGCTAGAACCTCTAAACAAGCTCTCAAGGTTTCTATTTGTAATGAAGAGTAAGTTCCTCTTTCTTAGATCTGGCTGTAAATTGCTTGAAACACCGTTCACATCATGTATATACTAGCCTTTGTTTCTTCCTTTCACATTCTTCCCATCCTTCTAACAACGTATAACAACATCTCACGTCTGTGAACACCTCATCTCTCCTTGAAGAGGCCAACAGGGGCTGCTCTCTCAAATCCTGACTTAGGGTAAAGCAGCCAGCTGTTCAGTCTTTGGTGCATCACAAAATGCAGCTTGCTTTAATTGGACAATTTTGGCTTTGTCTTTTCTCCTTGAAAATCTTAGGTTTAACATTCGGAGTCTGCAGTGAAATGGACAGCCTACCCAAATTCTGCTGAAGCTGGGATCTTTACTCTGGGACCCGCAGGAGGCTGGTAAGCCACCCCAGTGGGTGTGCACACCTTGGGATAGCTAACCTAGCTGACTCAAAGCTCCTAAGGAAGTGTTTTTTGCTCTGTAAACTTCTGAGGTGAACAGCTGCACTTGAAAACTACAAGCATTTTTCCTTTTTCCTTTTTTTTTTTTGAGGCTGTTTCTATTTGGTAAGTCATTTGGTTCTGCAGAATTTTAGTTTGAGGATGTAGAGGGTCTCATAAGGCCCACCAATACTCCATCCAGGGCAAAGGGAGACATCCCATGGCCCACTGGTTATTTTATTTCTGGTTATTTGGGAGTTCAGCAAGAGTCACCAGGTTTGGTTTGTTGTTATTTGCTTTCTGCTTTCTCCACCTCTCCTCTTCCTCCTCTTCCTCCTCCTCCTCCTCTCCTCCTCCTCCTCCTCCTCTCCTCCTCCTCCTCCTCCTCTTCCTTCTCCTCCTCCTCCTCCTCTTCTTACCCCATCCCCCTCTTCCTCCTTCTCTTCCCTACTCCTCCTCCTCCTCCTCCTCTTCTTCCTTCTCTTCTTACCCCATCCCCCTCTTCCTCCTCCTCCTCTTCCCTACTCCTCCTCCTCCTCCTCACCTTGGAGTCTTAAGGACACCTTGGAGAGATTAGAAACTCAGATGTCCAGAAAGGCCCAACACCTAAGTGCCTATCAGCAGGCTACACAACAAATCCAGGGCCATCCCAGGACACTGGGGGACAAACCTAAAATTTGGAGAAGCCCCAGGTGGAGGGATTAGGGCCATAGTGAGAGACCAAATCTTTTAAGTTCAGACTCAGGTAAACTAACAGGCCGGTACGTAGCATTAGTTTCCAAGTTATACCACTCTCCACCCCTGCTTGTTGCTTTCTCCTGAGCCTAGCTCCAGTTCTAGGCTAATCTAACAAATCCAGAGTTTCCAGGTTAATTTCCAACAAGCCCGCCCCCTGCCTGATGACCATCAATGCAAAGGGAAGCAAATGTCAAGTATATAGGTTGATTTCTAGCACCAGCCAATATGCTGAAGCCTATAGTAGCTTTCTGATTAGATGCTTGGCAGGCTAGAAACACTCACCCCCACTTGTTGCTGTCTATAAAGCCTTACCTTGAGAGATGTTTGGGACTCCTCTCTACCAAAACCATCCCTATGTTGGTGGTGGGCTGAGAGGCCAGAGCTAGTTTGAATAAAGGTCCTGTGGGATTTGCATTGGCTCTGCTCCTGTCTGTTTTTTGGAGGGTTCACTAACACTACAGTAGTATAGTCAGCCCTCTGGGCAGTATGGGCCTGAGCATAAGATGTACTCCAAGTGGAGTTGGAAGAGTCACAGGAGTCAGGGGTTGCTTCTCCTTCCACCTGGGCTGGCTGGACAGCAATAGGAGCAGGAATATAAGCAGGCAGGTGACCATGTATTCCTCGGGAACAGAAAGGTAAGCAAGGCAGGGAGCTGAGGCTGACCTTCCTTTAATAGAAGAAGTGTGAGGAACAGCAAGGTCTGGGCAGCCCCAGGCTTCAGAAACTAAACCTTCACCCTGTAAATGATGGAGAAATGAAAAGTGCCCCCTCAGGGCATAGGTGGAACATTCATTCCTGTAAGAGATGGTTAGTTTTGAGGGACAACCAATTGGAGTCTTTTATGACTCAGCAAAAGTCCTTAAAATGGTTAAAGACCTAGGCCAGTGGGGTGCTTTGTACCTGTCCCATCCTAAGAATCAAAGAAAAATTTATGCAAGAGGACAAAAAGCACAAATAGAATATACACAGACACAGAAGGGCATTCCCAGGAAAATAAAAACTGCCTTCCTCCTGCATGCGGGAGACCTATAGACCCATGGCCAATTCAGAATCCAGATAAGAACTAGTAAGTTCTCCAGCTTCTGGTAGGGGATCAGGAGGGTCCTCAATTGCCCCTGTCCAGGAGACAAAATACATGTCCACTTTGTCCCTCTCAGTCACCAGATTAAACCTGAAACAGAAACACAGATTAAACCTGAAACAAAACCACTGAGATGGAAAAGTCAAAAGATAACCAGGCACCCAGACTAACTGATTAGAGAAACACTCCACTATTTGGGTCAGGGAGTCTCCAGCAAATTCTGGGACAAGCCCTCCAATGTAAGGGTCCATGATTCCCCAAGAAAAAATTATATCCCAGACTCAAATAGTGTGTAAACGCAGAGTGTTTATTCTGCAGCATGTTGGAGTCTCCCATTTCCAGAATAGAAAGACAACAAAGTGAGCTCACAGGCTCAATTTGAATTAAAGCACATTGGAATTCTAGGGTAGATGAGTTTTATTTAACTCTATCTCTAGGCATTCTGGAACCATTATGGGGCATGAAGGTTGGAACCTGCATTTTTTTTCTATTAGTAATTAATTTGTCTGGGCTGGTCTGGACTTGCCCAGTTCTTAGGCCTAGTCTTCTTGACTACCAATTTCAAGTCTGTCATAGAGTCAGCCTAGCCTTCTCAGTCTGTCTTTGTGTGTTATGACAAGGGGTGACTAAATTAGATGAGCAACCTGAGAAACAAGACTGATAGGCTGAACAGCCTTCTGACCTGTATTCTAAACAACTTTAAGAAGAAAGATTTGGGTTATCTCATCACAGAGATGTCTATGAATGTTTTGTGAGCTTGAGTGGCCAAAGTTTGGGGGTCATCTGGATCCCTCAGGGCACACTTTTGACCCTAGACAATAGTAAATATCATCTATAGGAATCCTGGCCATCTGGATCAAATTGTGAATATTTTACCCTGGGCTGAGGCCACTTCTGTCCCAGCTCCCTGGGTGAAGGAAAATGGGTGGCCGAGCTCTCTTAGTTGGTAGAAGGAACCTTCAAGAGGTGGCAGCCCAGACACATGAACACCCCCTCAAAACATGCTTTACGGAAAAATCTTCCTTGCTGGCACAGAAGTCTATTCTAAAAGCTGTCCTGCAGAATTATTCAGAGGAATTCCTCCTCCCAACTTATAACTACCTCTAAGACAGCTTCAGTAGGCTGTTTCTCCGAACAACCCCCTAATCAACTTCCTTCACTCCCTGATGCTTGTATCTCCCCTTAACACCTCATCTTCTCATGTCTGGCAATGGGCCCAAGCTGTGCTCCTCTGGTTCTACATACCCTGCCAGGTCTCACCTTATGCCTTATACCTTCCAGTTTCCTCTCCTCCTGCTACCAATCTCCTCTCAACCCTTCACAGCTCCCCTGTCTCAGGTCAGGGAATCCCATACCCTTAGACCACAATGCTCCTGTCCCCACCCCCAACCACATCTGCAAATTCCATCATCCCTCCTGGATTCTTCAAGCTCCAGACCTGGAAAGAAAACCTTTTTTGTTCTTGCTCCCTTGTGGAAATATCCAGATGAAAACTACCTTTATAATTCTTTCTCTACCACAGACCTCTCCAGCTAGAAAAACTAGAACAATCCCTGCTCCTATCTGCACCAGCTCTGATTTTCTGATTTCTCTGGCAGATTCTATTTTTTCAATCATCTCCCTACTTGGGATGACATCCAACAGATTCTCTTTGCTCTGAGAGAATGGATTCTCAGGAAAACAGCTGAGGCCATCACTGGGATAACCTCACAGCCTGATGAATCAAAGAGTGAGAAGATTGGTTGAGTCTTGCCATGATGAAGGACCCACCAGAATTACAACACTGAGGAAGGCAGGGAATCAGTCAGTAATTACTACCAGGCTTTGACAGAATGGATGAAAAGGGCAGCAAGAAGGCCCACAAACCTGTCTAATGTCCAGACGGATTGTCTTTAATTTTCCTAGAGTGCCTCCAGAAAGTGTATCACCTATATACTCCAATAGATCTGGAGGACATAGCACATCTGAAGATGATTAATTTGACCTTTGTCTCCCAGTTGGACCCTTATGAAGGAAAATTTAAAAGTTAGATGAATTTGCAGGGAAGAGTAGGTCAGAACTGTTAGAAACAGCTCAAAAGGCATTTGACAGATGTGTCAATAAGGAAGATCAAATGGCCAGAAAGATGGGGCAAGCCACAGCCACTGTTATCAGAAAGAAAAAGTCACTACTAAGAGATCAGTGTGTTTACTGTAAAGGAATGGGGGACTTGAAGAACAAACATCCTCAATGAAAACAAATAAACCCCCTGATAAGCATCAGAAGAATGCACGACCACCATGAAAGCAAGTAGCTCCATCCCCAAAACCCAAACTGGTCCTGGCTTTGGAAGACTAGTAAGTCCTTTGAGTTAGATCCCCAGGAGCCTTGGTAACTGGTAATGTTGGGGCCAACCTATAGACTTCCTGGTTGACACTGGAGCCACTTTCTCAGTAGTGTAGGAGCCCCAACAGTCAAAAATGAGGATACAAGGGACAATGGAGAATATGAAACAATATAAATGTACCACTGATCAGACTGTCAACTTGGGTCAAGGAATGGTCACCTATTTCTTTATAATCATCCCAAAGTTCCCCTTCCCATTACTGGGGCAGGATCTTCTGAGCAAATTTGAGGGCATAATTTCATTTTGGGGGGCACACTCCTAGATTACAAGTAAAAGGGCCTGCAAAAGTAGTAACTAAAATTTGCCTGCTAAATAGAATATCTGCTCTTCCAAAATCCCTCTCACTGCCCCACCCTCATAAGGGAAATGAAAAATGTTATTAATACAAGAGGTTCTCAGAGTGTGGATAGAGGACAATACCCATGATTTTGCTAAACCTGTATGACCTGTCACAGTACAGATTATATCTGGGACTATTCTCATTCTAGTCAAGTAGTACCCTATCAGCTCAGAAGCCAGGGAATGGATCAAGGTGCCTACCAGCACCTCCCAAAAGCAGTATGCTCACTCCCTGCCAGTCAACCTTAAATACCCCTCTTGTTGCCCATCCCAAAACCTGTAACCCAAGACTATAGACCATTACAAGTCTTATGAGAAGTAAACAAATGGCTGAAGACCATTTACCCAATAGTTCCAAACCCATGTACTCTGCTCAATTTATTACTGAGTTATTAGGGTTTATTGTGTATCGGATCTAAAGTATGCATTCCTCTCCATCTCTCTATAAAAGTTAAGTCAACCCTTATTTTTGTGTTTGAATGGACTGACCCTGACTTAAAAATATTAAGACAAGTGATCTGGACCAGACTGACTCAAGGACTCAAGAACTCTGTTATCTTTGATAAAGTACTCAACCAGGACTAAGCCTCTTCTGTAGTAAATGCTAAGGCAACTCTTATAAAGGACAACGTTTAATCGGAGGTGGTTTACAGGTTCAGAGGTTCAGTCCATTACTATCAGTCCAAGTAGGCATGGTGTAGGAAGAGGTAAGAGTTCTACATCTCATTCCAAAGGCAAACAGGAGAAGACTGACTTCGAGACAGCTAGGATGAGGATATTAAAGCCCACACCCACAGGGACATATTCACTTCAACAAGGTTATACCTCCTAATAGTGCCTCTCCCTGGACCAAGCATATTCAAAACATCACACTCACTTCAGAAGGAAAGACAATTGAAAATAAGCATAAAAAGCTGGGGTCTATTTGACTGCCAGCCAACCTGGCCATAATGCACTGGCCTGGAAACTGGTAAGATCAAAGCTCCCAGACTCATACTGATAACTATGCAGACCAGGCTGCTAAGGATGTTGTACTTCAAAACCCTGTTCAAAAACCAATCTAGCGCTATCTGCTGTCACTGAACCCCAGCTCAGCCTCAATGAAGATATCAGTCATGGTCTGACATGGGGACCAGGTAAAACAACAATGGATGGTGGATCCTGCCAGAATTTGCATACTGAAGCTGTTGGGCCAGAACTGGATAAATGCCTGTAACCTAAAAAGATTTAAAAACTCATTTCATCTCATATCTGGTTGCTTGGGCACTGGGGAATACTTTAAAACATTTCAGGCTATTGTCTAACCTGTGTTCAAGTAAATGCAACAAAGCATATGCTCCCTCCAGGACAACGGAGTCAAGGTACTGTACCTGGTGAATTTGTAGAAACAGATTTCACTGAAGTCAGCTGGGACCATATGGATACAAATATCTGCTGATCTTTGCCAATGCTGTCTTGGGCTTTTCCATTCAGATGGAAATGGTTGAGGTAGTAGACAAGAAATTTGTAATGGAAATTATTCCCAGATTTAGCCTACTTCTATCTTTGGGGTACAACAATAGCCCAGCCTTCATGGCCAATTACTCTCTAAGTCTCTTAAGATAGACTGGAAACTCTAATATATATATATATATATATATATATATATATCATCCTCAGAGTTCAGGGAAGGTTAAGGGGATGAATAGGACTTTAGAGTAGAGCTTTAAAATAGGACTTTAAGTGCGTTCTTGGAAATGGTGGTAACTGGGTTGATCTCTTGTCTTATGCTTTTCTCAAGTTTGTTACATACCCTATCAAGAATAGTTTACTGTACATGAAATAGTCTCTAAAAGGCTACTCCCTGCATCCCATGATTCTTTGGGTGCATGCTGGACTATTATCAGATTGCTCCCTCCAATCTGAGTCCTTAAAATCATTTAAATTAACTTTGAATAAGATTATCCTCCAGGGTCCTGCTAAGACTGAACCCCCAGTGAACTAGACTGTGGGGGGGAGGGCGGCAATGGGGGGAGGGTTGGGAGGGGAACACCCATAAGGAAGGGGAGGGGGGAGGGGGATGTTTGCCCGGAAACCGGGAAAGGGAATAACACTCGAAATGTATATAAGAAATACTCAAGTTAATAAAAAAAATAAATAAATAAAATGTAGGTGAGTTTCATAAAAAAAAAAAAAAGATTATCCTCCAGGTCAACTTCTTGGGTATTGCCCATCCCACTTACTTAAGTCCAGAGATTCTGTGTTGATCTGCCAATCCAAGTTGACAGATAGGCTTGAACATACGTGGAAAGGACTTGACATCAATATCTTTTTTTTTTTTTTTTGGTTCTTTTTTTCGGAGCTGGGGACCGAACCCAGGGCCTTGCGCTTCCTAGGTAAGCGCTCTACCACTGAGCTAAATCCCCAGCCCCTTGACATCAATATCTTAATTCTCTGAACACCCCCCACTGCTATGAAAGTATCCAGTAGTCTTGCTTGGATTCATTACTCTCACCTTAAGAAGGCACCAGAGGACTAAGAAGACCCAAAGGGGAAGAGGAGGAGGAGGGGGGGAGGAGGAGGGGGGAGGAGGGGGAAGAGGAGGTGGGAGGAGGGGGAAGAGGAGGTGGGAGGAGGGGGGAGGAGGGGGAGGAGGGGGGAGGAGGGGGAGGAGGGGGAAGAGGAGGTGGGAGGAGGGGGAGGAGGAGGGGGGAGGAGGGGGAGGAGGAGGGGGGGAGGAGGGGGAGGAGGAGGGAGGAGGAGGGGGAAGAGGAGGTGGGAGGAGGGGGAGGAGGAGGGGGGAGGGGGGAGAGGAAGACAAGACGATGACGACGATGACGACGACTATGATGGAACATGGCCCTTTAAAAGTTAAGACTTCTAAGGTTTAAAACTGCTCCTACTTTCTGTAATTGCCTCTGATTATCTACCATTGCTCTCTGGTAACAATGATGTTCAAGTTTGCCTTATGATTTGATTCTAACTGTAATTTAACTCAGAAAATAGAAGAAACATCTGTTATAGGAAATACCTTAATATCACCTACTGGGTCCATTGTTTGGCTGAAGAAAGGAAAGCATTATTTTTAACCAAATAGAAAAACAAATGGGATGGACTAACTTGATGGACTAGTCCCAACAAAATAATACAGGCTTCAACACAATCAAATATTCTCTAACCAATTCTGATTAGGGAAATTGCACATTTGTTAAGAAAAACCAATGGCAGCAGCCAGTAGGCTTGATAACCAATCTTTGGCTCCATCTAGTGTCAAACAGCAGACAAACACATTTGTGTGTGTGTGTGTGTGTGTGTGTGTGTGTGTGTGTGTGTGTGTGTGTGTGTCAAAAGGGATCCTTCAAGAAAAATCTATATGGAGTAGGAGTTACATATAAACATTATATCGACTTTAACCGGGGATTCAATGGAGCATATACCTGTGAACATTTCGAAGGCTACAGCTGATATTCCTGTAAATAACTCATTTCCATCATTGTTTATGTTTTGATTGTACCGATCTTCCTCCCCACTGCAACGCCACTTTCAGTTATGCACTCCCCAAGGAAAAGTGATTACTGGTGGGATAAACCACTTTCTGTGAGAATAACATTTATTCTGCCACAGCGTATGAATGAATATGTGGAATAGGACACATCACACCTATTGTATTGTATTTAGCAATCTGTTAATAAAATTAAGATCTCTCTCTCTCTCTCTCTCTCTCTCTCTCTCTCTCTCTCTCTCTCAACTGTGATAAGTCCCTACATTTTCTAGAACACACCTCAGTAGAAGTTGTAGCAAGCTTTCTATTACCCATTCCTGGGTTGGTTGTAGGGATGCAAAAGAGGTCTCTAAAAGAGCACCATGTGTAATAGCTAAGACTACTAACACTACAGGGAAGATGTTGGGAGAAATTTATAAAGAAATGGGAGAATTAAGAAAAAAGTCCAACAAAATAGGGCTACAATAGATTGGGTCCCCAAAGACAATTCCACTACTCTCCACTCCCCCATCCCTCCCCATCACCTGCCCTGCTGCTATGATCCTGCACCAGACTTGTGCTACCCAGGTACAGACCACAGTCAGATTGTAATAGGTAGGTTACCCTGCTGCCTGCGGAAATGCCCAGCTTCTTAGATTTAATTCTCAAAGACCCATTCAACTCCCCCCATATGACCCCACTACCTTCCCCACTGCCATGCCTCTGTCCCCAACTCTGGTGCTGCCTAGGTGCAGGCCATGCCATTAAGAACAGGTTGCAGGCTAAGCAAACCTGAAAAAGCAGATAGACAAACTCAGACAAAGACTGTCCGCTGTACCAGAGACCACACCAGCAGCCAGAACCAAAGACAGAGAGCTCAAAAGTGGAATTCATACACTCACTCAGTGCTCCCAATACCCACTCCCCTTCTCATTACTACATCCCATCCCCAACTCAGGCCAAGACCATAGGTGTGTACTAAGGACAAATTTGTATGCCAGTTTGATCACACGAACCTAGGCCTTTGGATGTGACCCCTTGCTAGAGTAGTCGTGTTGCTGGGTTAACATTCCTCTACATTTATTTTATTGACTTCAACCCTGTGTTTTATTATTTCCAGCCATTTACTCTTCTTGAGTGTGTTTGTATCTTTTTGTTCTAGAGCTTTCAGGTGTGCTGTTAAGTCACTAATATGAAACAGGGAAATTTCACTAATTTCTGTCTTACATTAAAAAAAATGGTGTGCTATCAAAGTAGACCTACATGCCAGAAGAAGACATCAGATTCCATTAAAGATGGTTGTGAGCCACTATGTGGTTGGTGGGAATTGAACTCAGAACCTCTGGAAGAGCAGACAGGGCACATAACTGCTGAGCCATCTCTCCAGCCCACCACACTAATTCCTTTATGAAGGTACTTAGTATTGTGAGCTTTCCTTTTAGCAATTCTTTCATTGTTTCCCATGAGCTTAAGTATGTTGTGCATTCAATTTAATTTCTTTATTTCTTCTTTGACCCATTTTATTTTCATTCACTACAGAGTTATTCAGTTTTCATGAGTTTGTAAGCCTGTTGTTGATTCTGTTGTTGCTGAAGTCCAGCTTTAATCTGTGGTGGTCTGAAAAACTACAGGTGGTTATGTCAAATTTCTCGTATATGTTGAGGTTTGTTTTGGAAAAGGTTTCATGTGGTTCTGAGAAAAGATCTATTCTTTTTTGTTTAAGTGAAATGTTCTGTAGATATGTTAAGTCCATTTGAGTCATAAAATCTGTTAGTTCCATTATTCTCTGTTTAGTTTCTGTCTGGATGACCTATCCATTAATATGTGAGGTTTAATGTACAATTTAATCTTTAGAAATGTTTCTTTTAAGAGTGTGGGTGCCGTTACATTTGAGGTATAGATATTCAGAATTGTGTTTTCTTTTGAAGAGTATGAAATGTCTTTCCCCATCCCTTTTTATTAATTTTGGTTTAGAGTCTATTGTATTAGATATTAGAATAGTCACTCCATCTTTCTTCTTGGGTCCGTTTGCTTGGAGAAGCTTTTGCCAGTCCTTTATCTAGAGATGATGTCTATCTTTGTTACTTAAATGTGTTTCTTGTATGCAGCAGAAAGACTGATTCTGTTTTCATATCCATTCTGTCAGCTTGCATCGTTTTACTAGAAATTACTGTTGAGATAATATTAAATTAGATTAATGAATTAATGTTGAAAGATACTAAAAACCAATGATTGCTAATTCTGTTATTTTGATATTGGTGGTTTTAGTGTGGTTATGTTTCTCTCTCTCTCCCTCCCTCCCTCCCTCCCTTGCCCTTCCTCCCTCCCCATCCCATTTGGTTTTGCTGGGTTGGAATTATTTATTTATTGTGTTTTGTTAGGTGCAATTAACCTCCTTTGGTTGGAGTTTTCCTTCTAATATCTTCTGTAGAGCTGGATTTATGGATAGATATTGTTTAAATAGGGATTTTGTAGCAGAATATCTTGTTCGTTCAATCTATAGTCATTGAAAGTTTTGCTGGGTATAGCAGTCTGGATTGGCATCTGTTGTCTCTTAGAGACTGCAAGGTAAAATTGGTTTGTAAAAGGAAGCAGCCATGTTTGAAATTGACATCGAATTGATGAGAAGACAAAGTAAAGAACCAGAGAAAGATTTGACAGAGTGAGTCGGAGATAGGATACAATAAATTGTTAAATGAACAGCACAGGAAAGAGAGGCTACCATAGAGCAGCACAGGGAGAGAAAAGTGGTGTGTTTTAACTTTAGCAGGAGAGTTTTACAAAGACAGGTGGCAGAAAGAACAAGCTAAATACAGGTGAAGACAGAACCACCCAGAAAATGAGAAAGAGTCAGAAGATTAAAACACTGTCAAAGTTAGAATTGCCAAGCAGGGAAATTCAGTAAGAAGCTGAGCGAAGCCGCGAATATGTCTTATTGGAGAGGGATTTGAACTGCTGAGATGAACGAGATAGCCAGAGTTCAGAAAGAACTGTAAGGGGTGAGCTTATTCAGCAGTAAGCCTGTGAGAAGGCATATATCTGGTGGATAAAAGTCACATTTACAAATTAGAAACAAAGCGAACAATAAAAAGAATAAATGAAACAAGGAGTTGGTTCTTTGAGAAAATCAATAAGACAGACAAACCCTTAGCTAAAAGGCAGAGAGAAAACATCCAAATTAACAAGATCAGAAATTAAAAGGGGAACATAATAACAGACACAGAGGACAAGGAATCATCAGGTCTTACTTCAAAAATCTGTGCTCCACAAAATTGGAAAATCTAAACAAATGGATGTATCTAAACAATGTATTGGTTTTCCATGATAGACACCACTTACCAAAGCTAAACCAAGATCATGTAAACGATCTAAATAGACCCATAAGCCCTAAGAAAATAGAAGCAGTCATTAAAAGACCCTCAACCAAAAACACCCACAAAGAATAAAACAGCAAACAACAACAACAACAACAAGACCTAAAAACCAATCAAACAAACAAACAAAACAAAACCAAGACAGTTTTAGTGCAGAGTTCTATCAGACGTTCAAAGAAGAGCTCATATCAAATACTCCTCTGAAGTGGAAGCTTCTGGTTTGTTTGGAAAGCCAGTTATGTCAAATGATGTCTTGCTGGGGCACACAGATGAAAGGATGGCTTGTTAAAGCAGACAAATGAAAGAATGTTTTTCTGAAGCAGCCCCAGGATGTTTTGATAAAGCAAACCTGTGATAGGACCCATGATGAAGGAGTATAAATATGACTCCACAGACAGTGGGAGGAGAACACTGAACAATGGTTTGGTTTGCTTGCCTTGCTACTCTTTGCTAAAGATACACATGTATTGGTTTGCCTTACAGAGCATTGTTGAACTCAACTTTGTGGTAACACTGCCATTGAGAGAAACTCACCCAAAGAACTGCTTGTGAGGTTCCTGTGGCAGCTTGCTACTTCTGCAGCCTTGTCTCAGCCAGTTGGTGAGCCTGGCGGTTTCTTCACCATTAAACTCTAGCTGCTGGTTTGTGCCTGGTGTCTGCCTGCCTAGAGGACTGGTCTGCAGCTGCTGAGTCGTATTTGGTGTTTGCTACAGGACTGAACTTCTACCAAAGAAGATCAAGCCCACCCAAAAGAACTATTGCTAAACAGGTCTGCTTCCCCTGTTTCCTAACTTTTTTTTTCTGTTCCACTACCTCTGATGGGTGGTGAGCAATAGGAGAGGTTGAACATTTATTAAAAGTATGTTGCAAAAATTTTATACCTACATTCCTCAAATTATTCCACAAAAATAGAAACAGAAGGAATACTGCCAAATTCATTTTATGAGGCAATAGTTATCCTGGTTTGATAGAAGAGAAAGTGTGGAATATTCTTGAATGCATTGGCATAGGAGACAACTTCCTGAACAGAACACTAATCACTCAGGCACCAAGATCAACAATTAACAAATGAGACCTCATGAAGTTGAAAGGTTCTATAAGGCAAAGGATATGACAAAAGGACAGGATGGGAAAAGATTTTCACGAACTCCATATCTGAAAGAGGGCTGATATCTAAATATATAAAGAACTCGAGAAAATAGACATCAACAAACCAAAATAACCCAATTAAAAATGTGGTAAAGATGTGAATAGAGAATTCACAACAGAGGAGTTTCTAAAGGTTGAAAAGCACTTAAGGAAAATGTCAACATCCTTAGTCATCAGGAAAATACAAATCAAAATGACTCTGTGATCTGTCTATACTCATCAGACTTGGTACGATAAAAAACTCAGGAGATAGCAAGGGGAATGCTGCTCTATTGCTGGTGGGAATACAAACGTGTACCTCCACTTTGGAAATAAATTTGGCTGTTTCTCAGAAAATTGGAAGTAGGTATACCTCAGGACTCAGCTTTACCAGTCCTGGGTATATAGCCCCCAAACTCCCCACCATACCTCAAGGACACTTGCTCAACTATGTTCATAGCAGCTTTCCTCATAACAGCCAGAACCTGGAAACGACCTAGATGTCCCTCAACCGAAGAATCGATAAAGAAAATGTGGTACATTTACACAATGGACTACTACTCAGTTATTAAAACCAAGGACAACATGAAATATGCAGGCAAATGAGTGGAACTAATAAAAAGATCATCACGAGTGAGGTAATCCCGACCTAGAAAGACAAACACAGTATGTATTCACTTGTAAGTAGATATTAGCTGGCACAAGTAAAGGATAAACTTGGTACAAACCCAACGAGCTGATTAACAAGAAAGGACCAACTGTCTCACTTGAGACTCATAGAGAAGGGGAAATAGATTAGACTAGACACTGGGGGTAGATGGAGGGAGGGGACTTTTTGCAGAAGGGGTTGGGGAAGGGAACAGGAGGGATGAGGTGGAGAGAATATGGAGGAAGAGAGTAGTGGGAGAGACAACTGGATTGGGGGGACATCTTTGGGATGAGCTAGAAACCTAGGACAGTGGAAACTCCCAGGAATCCATGAGGATGACTCTAGCTAAGACTCCTAACAATGGGGATTTGAAGCCTGAACAGGCCATCTCCTGTAACCAGGTAAGGCTTTCAAAGGAGGGTTTGGGACACCAACCCAGCCACAAAACCTTAGATCCACAATTTGTCCTGCCTATAAATGTGCAGATGCAAAAGATGAAGCAGAATTTGTGGGATGGGCCAACCAATGAGTAGTCCAGCTTGAGACCCATGCCATGAGAGGGAGCCCACCCCTGACACTATTAATGATATTCTGCTATACTTGCAGACCGGAACCTAGCATAACTATCATCTGAGAGGCTTCACCCAGCAAATGATGGGAACAGATGCAGATGCCCACAGCCAAACATTAAGCAGAGCTTGGGGAATCCTGAGAAAGAGAGGGAGGAAGGATTGAAGGAGCTAGAGGGGTCAAGGACAAACAAGAAAACTTACAGAATCATTAATCTGGGTCTGTAGTGGCTCATAGAGACCAAACCATCAACTAGAAAGCATGCATGGGACAGACCTAGGCCCTCTGCACACAGTTGTGTAGCTGGGTCTTCATGTGCGACTACTATTGTAAACTTAGTGATTAGGCTAAGTTGGCTGGCCAGTAAGCCCAAGGGATCCTCCTGTCTCCAGATCCCTCATGCTTTTTATTTGGTTACTAGGAATGGAGCTCAGCTCCTTGTGCGTGTCTGGCAAACATTTATTGGTCGATCTTGCAACCCCACTCTATTTCTTTATAACTTTTAAAGTCATTGTTTGTTTGCTTGGTTGATTGGTTGGTTGGATGGTTGACTGGCTCGTTGTTTGACAGGTTTGGTAGTTGGTTGACTAGTTGGCTGGTTGGTTGGTTGATTTGGAGGATGCCACAGGTGCCTGTGGCGGTCAGAGGACAACATTCAGGAGCTGTTTCTCACCTCCCTCCTTGCTGAGTCTCCATTTCCCATCTTGCCACAGGAGTGTTGGGATTACAAATGCATGCTGCGCTCTCCAGCTTTGAACTTGGATTTTAGAGATTGAATTCGGGTCATTAGCATGCACTACAAATGCTCTCACCTGCTGAGCCATTTCCCTGTGTGACCACGCAGTCTTTTAAATAAACTTGGAACATGATCCTTCTCACTGTGCTCAAAGAAAGCAGTGGTCTAACTCTCTAACCCTCCCTGCTGATGCTACACAGGGTTTGCTTAATCTTATGCTCAGTTTATCTCACACTAGTCCAAACTGTCCATCTGTCTCCAAATCATTGAAATCCCCATAGAGGTTCACCAGTCATGTGACATGATCTACCGCCACCCCACCTCCACTAGCTCGTTGGCAACACACTCTACCTCATTTTCCTCCCTGTGCCTTGATCCTCTTGGTCACCTTAATCCTTGAACACACCAAGAGACCATGCTCAGTTCAGAGACCAAGCCCTGGCTTTGTCATCCTTTGGGAATAACCTTGCCCAAGTAGTCAACGGCTTGCTAGGTACCTCCCTCTTATGAAGCAGTACTTCTAGAACCTCACCTCATTTTATTTTTTCTGCACGACTTGTTTTCTGTTAGCTCTACCTTAAAACTATCATGGAAGCTCTTGGAAGGTAAGACCTCGCCTGTTTGTCGGTTGTGTCATGTGTTCCCCCAGCCCATCCCCACCTCTGAGCCTGAGACAGTGCACACAGCATCAACGCAAAGATTGTTTCAGATGTGGAGTTTTCTTTCATTTACAGTTGGTTTTCATCCTTCTTAGCAGATATCTGATCTGGCCACTAGATGACACTCAAGTACTTTCTGCTTATTGAACTCTCATAAGTCTTAAAGCCCCTTAGGCCTTCTCTCCTCTGAGGCTAGAACTTTGAAAGTTACCCACTTCTGGTGCCTTGGATCTTTGCTCTCTCCCCAAAGAGCCTTTTAGAGGTACATTTAAAATTCTGACTTCTTGTTTCTTGCTTGTTTCAACCAGAAATTAATGGATAATCCAGTTCTAGGAAACAGGATGCTTGCTTTCCCTATTCAAATTATAATGACTTGAATTATAATCACCAGCCTTTTCATATGTCCCTTCCTGTCAGTTATTTCTAAGAATGTTTATAAATTGTCCAATGGAGAATCTGGAGTCAGTTCTAAGTCTTCCTGCTGGCTATTTGGACTGCCTCTCTTGTTGGACACTATGCCCATCTTTATTTTTCCAAGATTTCTGAAGCTGTTGTCATTTCTAAGCCACCAGTTGTAACACTGCTGTTACACTGCACTGCTGTTCCCTTCCTGAGTACTCCTTAAATGTTGTCTCCAGATATCCAGGGCATAGCTTAGCACCCCTGAAATGTTTCCAGGAGCATAGCTGGGACCAGAATATGAGCTATGATGGAACAGGACTCTCTGGAAGGATTAGGCAAAAAGGACAGGAAGTCAGTCATAGTGACTGCTGTTCCCTGTGTTCTCAGCTGCCCCTGCTCTTGGAGGCGGTCTCTGGAACTGGGATATCCATAGCTGTCACTGTTGGGATCATTCCTCAGGGCTAGGGTTCTCTAGCCACCTCCACCGCTCGGAGACATCATCTTTCTGGCCTCAACCCTTCAGAGAGTGAACAAGTTCTTCCTATGTCTGTATACTTCCTAATATAAAACCCAAATCAACATTCTTGCAGGGTGGGTCATGTGGGAAACCATTCCTATGTGTGGTTATCAATAGAAATTCAATAAGACAATTCTAATAATTTGACACTTCATTTCCTGACACTGGTGTATTTCAGGCCTAGGTGAAACAGTGAACTCACCGAACTATGTTAATTGGAAGGGTTTTGGTTTTGTTTGTTTGTTGGTTTGTTTGTTTGTTTTCAACAAATCTGACCTCCCTACCTCCTCCCCTATGCTTTCCTTTCTCTTTTTTCTAGGCTGTTCTCCAGAGTAAAGCAAAGGAGATATTGGGACTCAGGGTGACTTATCATGGTTTGCATTTAATCTCTGTGAATTTAGGCAGTGTCAGTCTAAATTAAAAACCAGAAATCTGTTCCCCACAGGATATTTATGTGGGAAGACCAGGGCATTACAGGAGGAAGGTGTGTGCCATAATAAACCATGGGGGAGTGAGGTAAGAAGAGCTTAGAGGAAGCCAGAGAAGGGTTATATCACATACTTTTGAAACAGTAACCATTGGCCACCATGATTAGTAACAGGGATTATGTCTGTAAAAACAGTTGCTGGGCAGCTGTCTTTTCAGAACTACTTTTAAAACGGTGTGTTGGTGACCTCTGTTAGAAGTTAGTATCCTAGTTTCTCTTGTTTGTTTGGGACTTGTGTGAGCCATTCCTAGACCTTAGCAGTTTAGACAGTTACCACTATGCAATATATCATGTCTTTCTGGTTTGCAAAGCTTTTGTTTGTTTTTTTGTTTGTTTTGTTGTTTCTTTGCTTTGTTTGTTTTTGTTTGTTTTCAGTTAGGGTTGACACAAGTAATTGTGTTTCATTTCTGAAAATGTGTTGAGGATGTTATCAGTTGGGACTGTGTTCCACAACTCTGTATTTTGATTAATTGTGGTTTTTCTATAATGGTCTTCATCTGCTGCAAAGAAGTGTCTTGATGAGGAATGAGGATTATACTTATAAGAGCAAATGTTTAAAATGTAGTTAGGGGGGTTGGGGATTTAGCTCAGTGGTAGAGCGTTTGCCTAGCAAGCGCAAGGCCCTGGGTGCAGTCCCCAGCTCCGAAAAAAAGAAAAGAAAAAAAAATGTAGTTAGGGATGATGCTGGTTTTGTAAAGTGGCAATTGTAGGTTCTCCTCCATGGTTTCATTAGCTATGGCTGTAGGCAGCTGTGGGTGTTCTAGGACTAAGAATAACTCCCTTGTTGAGTCAGTCTTTGTTACTGAATGTGTCTTAAGTTGGAGAGCTGTTGGTTATCACCAAGGTGTGTGTGCCACTACTGCATCCTTAGGGTTATCATGCTTTGCTGCTCATTGTTGATGGTCATAGGCATCACAGTTGGGTAGGATTTCTGGTTGCTTCCATCCTTTAGGAGCTCGCATGGCGTGGTATTTTTCTGGCACCATGAAAGCTAGTCTTTAGAGAGGAGGATGTCTGCTCAGCTGGTAACTTGTTGATGCCCATCTGGAGGCTGATGGTGCAGTGTTATGTCAGTGCCAGAATGTGGTTCTTGGGGTCCCAGAAATGTGCCCTGCTACCACAAGATGTCATACTAGGCTTGCTGGCACATTTGTTGATGCTCACTTGTAGCATGATGACAGACTAGCAGGTCTTCATAGTTGTGGCATTGATATTTTGATGCTATTTATTGTTGCAGATGATTCCAAATCTCCATGCTATACTGAATTCTTTTGTATCACTACCTGTGTCATGTCCCTACTCTTGAATATGTTAGTAGCCTTGAACGAGTCCATGGGACTATACCTTGGCCAGTCATGGACTTGATGAGATTGGAGAGGCTTTCCTGATCCTAGTTATGTATAGATCTTGGGGACTGAGCTGGCCTACAGCTTGTTTGTGATTGCACATAGGATACTCCCATCTTTTAGACCATTCTGGAAGACAGGACCAATGGAGAGAACTATGAATATAGCAATTTAGCAGTGGAACTCAGGTTTTTGTTTTTGTTTTTGTTTTTGTTTTTGTTTTTTTCTGGTGACTATATTCGGAAAGGAGCCAGTTCTTGGCCTTGCCTGAGAGCTCTAATGGTGTTTGTATCACAGCAACAGAAATACTAAGATATACACCCCTAATCTGTTTCCATTTCCTAGGTGTTGTAAATAGAACAGTAATAAGCATAGATGAGTAGGTATTTCTAGAACCGTAGTAGCATAGTTTCCTTTGGAATGCCCAAGAGTGATATAGCTGGATTATGGGGCAGATCTATCATGAGCTTTAAACAAACAAACAAACAAACAACACTCAACATTGATTTCCAAAGTGTGCACTCACACCAGTTGTGAATGAGTTTCGCCCTCTCCCTACATTCACTACTGGATATGTTATCATTTGTTCTTTTGATCTTGGCCATTCTGACTTGGGGAAGTAGTTATAGTTTCTCTGATAAAAGTAGTTTGCATTTCTCTGATGGTTAAAGATGATGAACATTTTAAAAAGGTGTTTCTCAGAAATTTATACTTCATCTTTTGAGGATTCAAAGTTGGGTTGTCTGTTTCCTTAATGTTCAGTTTTTTTGAATTCTTTTTATATTCTATGTGTTAATCTTTTGTCATATGTATAGCTGGTAAAGACTTCTTCCCATCCTGTAGACAGCCTTTTTCACTCAAGTGATGATTTCCTTGGCTGTTCAGAAGCCTTTTGATTTCATGAGTTTCCATTCATTAAGCATTAGTCTTAATGTCTGTACTACTAGTGTCCTGTTCTGAGTGTTCTCTCAGTGTCAGTGAATTCAAACATATCTCCTACTTTCTCTTTTATCAGATTCTGTGTATCAGGTCTTCTGGTGAGGTCCTTGATCCATTCAGAGTTGAGTTTTGTGCAGGGTGAGAGATAAGGATCTTGTTTCATTCTATATGTAGCCATTCAGTCTGGGCAGAGTTTAAATAGTTATTCTAGAATGGAGTGACAATGCCTCTATTAGACACCACATGCTAACCCCCCCCCCAAAAAAAACAAGTGTCAATAGCTTTTGGAGTTAGTAGCTAGTGATTTCCCTTAGTTGATCCCAGACTTTATAGGTTATTACCAATGCTTTTGGTTATACACCAGAACTTGACAGTAAGACTTATTGCTAAAGAGATTATATACTTCAGTCATAGAACATGGAGAAATCATACCGGTACTAACATGGAGATTTCATCCTACTGACTAGCTTTTGTTGTATTCAGAAATGCTACACACACTACCATAGGGGGAAGTGATCATCAACCTTAAATAGCTGTAAACTTTGACATGCTTACTGGTGCGATGGTGGTAGAAATGTCAATGGAATAATTAACTGCTTTCTGGTTAGTTTTAGGTCTCACTCGATGAGATGAAATTCATACAAGTCACTGTTATTGGAGCCAAAAGTCTGTGATTACAGTAGTTACAGGTCTTAGTGGAAGCCTTGCTACTATTGTTTTGCTATATTTATTAAACTGGTTTCTAATGATTTGTTATTATAGCCATAGATTTGTGTATCTATTATCCCTCATCAGAGGAGATTCCTTATGTAGTGTGCGGCAATTAAAGCAGAAATCTACCTCTGGTCAACGTACAGAAAATAAGACTGTAATGTTCAGCCCTAAATGAGATATTTATATTACAGCCCTTCCTCCCACAGTTCAGGGATCATTTCCAACGAGATGCTAAGAAGATTGTAAGAGTCAGAGGTGGTAGATGACTCAGGTAAATTGTTTTCTGGACACAGGAGGAAAGTTACACATATGGACTCACAAAGGTTGTGGTGCCAGGGTGTACAAGATAGACAAAATCCCAGCTTGGAGAGGAGAGGTGGACACAAATTCCCATTCCAGAACAGGGAACTAGTGATAATTTAGGGTTGCTGGGGGAAGGGGAGGGTCAGTTTTCTTTAAGTTTATGGGTTCTGGAAGGTTAGCCATACTCCAGTAGAAGGCCACACATCCAAAATATAGGAAGCACAAATTGGGCTTGGTGTGCTTTAAAAATAAAAAGAAGACACAAATTTGGGTGGGTAGGGAGGGAAGCATGGATCTGGGAGGTATTGGGAAGGAGGGAGAATATGATCAAAATATGCTGTATGTGTTTATGAAATTCTCAAATAATAAAAACAGTTTTGCTTGTTCTTTGAGAATTTTGTACAGTGTACTCTTCTTCTGGATAACCCCCATGTCTCCCTCCCAACTTCATGTTCTTATGTTCTACCAAGCCTAATTAGTATTGCTCATATATTAAGGAGTATTGTCCATTCCCTGGATTGCGGTCAACCTACTAGAGACCATGACCCTAACGAAAGTAGATTGTCCCTATTCTAGCAGCCATTAACTCTTAGTAGATCCTCAACAGGAGTGGGTCCTCATGAGCTCTCCCACCACAAAATATTGACTGCCTTGGTCTTGTTTAAATAACCACAGCCATTGTAAACTCGTTGGTACAATGGTCCTGCCATGTTCAGAAGACATAGTTTGCCTCACTCCTTCTTAGCTTCCAGCCTTTACAAACTCCTTCTGCCCCCTCTTCCCTGAGCCTTGGAATGATGGTCCATTTATGGTGTGCATGTGTATGTGTGTGTCCATTTGCTTTCTGAGAACTTTGAAGGTAAGCACTGATTCTTAGCAACGTACATGCAAAATTTCACTGCATTCACACGAGCTATAAACCGCTTTCTCTTATCTCCTTTCTGTTCATTCTTATTTTGCTTCATATATGTTGATGTGTGTTCTAAGTTAGTACAATTTTTTAATTTTTACCTTCCATCTTTGTATGTATGTAAATATTGCATTAGGTCTCTTTAGAGCAAGATGGGTAGTGAGTGTGTAGGATGAGTGAGTTGAGTTTCTGCTGCATGTATTTACTGACAAGAGTGCATGCCACAGCATGCACAGGAGTCAGTTTCTTTTCTTCCACCTTATGGATCCCAAGGTTGATTTAAGATCCTCAAGCTTAATGGCAAATCCTTTACCTGCTCTGAATTGAGATTTTTAAAGCAGTCTTGGAAGCAGGGGGTAGGGGGGATGACAGATGCCTAAACGTAGGCCTACATTTTTTTGCAACTTACTTTTAATAAGTGTTCAACCTCTTCTCTAGCTCCTCACCCGGCAGAGGTAGTGGAAGAGAAAAGTTATTAATTTATGAGGGGAGTGGACCTGTAGCAAACACCAAATACAACTCGGCAGCTGCAGACCAGTTCTCTAGGCAGGCAGGAACCACACACAAACTGGCAGCTACAGACCCTTCCTTTCAGCAGGCCAACACCAGAACAAACCAGCAGCTGCTGTCCAGTTCTGAAGGAACTGTTAGGCTTGCCAACAGCTTGAGGTGAGGCTGTGGAAGTGGCAAACTGCAGCAGGACCCTCACTAGCTGTTCTTGGGTGACCTTCTCTCAATGGCAACATTACCACAAGTTGAACTCAACAACACTATGTAAGTCAAACAAATACATGTGTGTCATTAGCAAAGAATAGTGAGGTGGAACAAACCAAACCAGTGCTCAGTACTCACCTTGCACTGTCTGTGAGGTCATATTTAAACTCCCTCATCAAGCGTCCTTTCCTGTGTCTGCTTTAGCAAGACATCTTTTCACCTGTGTGCCCCAACAAAACATCATTTGACATAACTAACTTTCCAAAGAAACTCGTAGTTTCCACTTTACCTAACACTTGTGGAGTTGGATCGGTTCCCTGCCCAGACCATTGGTAGAACCAGCTCACTTTAACTTTCCAATATTTCCCCAATACTGGGACATCCGCTCTGAAGAGATGGGCCCCTACAGAACCAGTCCTCACCTAGTGCTACCTCCCATGTGCTGAGCAGATATGCCTCTGGCATGATCAGTCAACATTTCTGCCTCCAGCTGGCTTATTCTGTCACTCCTTCAGTCACTTAGGAAGAATAGGAAGCAGGTGACAAGAACCTTGAACTTGCCCTGGTATCACACTAAGGATATCTAAGCCCATGAGGATACCCGTGTGTCCATTGCACTCAGTGGCCTGTCCCCATTCCCTCCATGAGGAGACTTTTGAGCTGGAAAACAAAGGGTTATGCATCCAGCACTGTAGATGTTCATCAAAGTAAAGAAGGGGCTTAAACTTCAGGAGGGACTAGGATTAACTCCAAGGTGGGACTTCTGCCCAGTAAGAGGTGCTAAGTGCATGGCTGAGTCATGGGAGGCAAGTGTGGAATTCCCAGAGAAGAGTCTTTCAGAGCAGGCCAAATTTTTAGGTGTCTGGGACTTAGTGTGAAGAATTAATGAGGCCCCTGGGAGAGTTCTGCTAAGCCTCCTTAGAAAAGGACAAATCCGTGGTGTCAATTGGTCATTAAGCTCCCTTACTCCAGGCTCTCTTTTACTTGACAAATTTTGGTTTGGGCCACCAGGTGGTGATAATTCAATAGAAATAAGTTCTGGAGTCATGAGCAAATGCATTACTAGCAGGCTGGAAGCCTCTGGGGCTGAGAGCCAGAGACCTCACAGGGAGAACAGAGACCCAGTCATGTGGACTGGTTGAGGGATGACTTGGAGGTTGAGATCTCTGTTTCTGTCTATGCCTCGGTCTAGAGAAAAACTCTGAATTACAGAGACTAAGGTGGGAGCAGACAGATTCACAGTGGCCTCACCAACCTCTCTGAGCTTAATGGGCACCACTGCTTGCATCCTTGGCTGCATTGGAGGACAGAGCCTTTCTACCCAGGGTCAATGAACAGCATTCCTCAGTGGCCTCTGTTTCAGTTCTGACCTGCAGATTCTTGCCTTGATTTCCTGTTCTGACTTCTCTCAATGATGAATTTGATCTTAGAGTGAAACAAATCCTCTCCCACCTTGGCTCTTGAGGGTCATGTTGTTTATCACAGCAATAGAAACCATAGCAAAGACATTGGTCCTTTGTTGCTTCTCACAATCTTAAGTTCTCATGGAGTTCAGCCTTAGAAGTCGGGGAGAGAATGTCTGAGTTGGGAACACAAGGTGGAGCTAGGAGACTGAATGCAAGATCGGAGACTGCATTTGGCAGAAAGGCTCTGTGGGAATGTAGGTGTCTGCTGATCAGCATGGGAACCAGTAGATGAAGGTATAAAATATCAGAGGCATGTGTGTATAAACTAAAGGGTAGAGACAGGGAGTGGCTTGGGGAAAATGGCTTACTTTCTGTCACTGGTATAACACAGGAAGTTCTCATGCCTGTACCTACAATGCACCTGCAGTAGAAAGAATTCCCTGAGCTAAGTAACATCAGAGACTTGGGTGTCAAGGGTGGATCTCTTCCTTTTTGCTCAAACCCTAATCACCCATTTCCAGGTTCCAGGCCCAGCACTGGTCTTCAGACCATGGAGGTGGTACACTGAGATCACAGAAAGCAAGCACAAGTTCACAAGTCGGGTGATCCATGTCCCTCTTTCATTCCTGTGAAGTGGGTGCTTCTCAAGCTCTTCTTCATGCTTCTGTTCCAAGAAAATTAAACTCTCCCACCAGACAGGCATCCAGGAAGATCTTTCTGGAACTGCCTAGAAACCCCTCCCATGACTACACACTGCTTTGTGAGTCTCAAGTTCCTCTATCATTAGTCCACATTTTGGACCTGGTCTGGATCCTTTTCTCATGTGCTCTCCTCCACCTCTGTTCCACAGTGTCCTCAGAGACATTGTGCTCTTTCATTCACTCGGTACATGCTACCATTCCCTCTCCTCAATCCCATTCTCCTGATACACCCATCTAAGATCCAGAACAAACGTTACCTCCTGTTGAAAGTACCTCCCATTTTCCCCAAAGCAATTCCATCTTTGTCCTCAAATAAATTATTCATTTCACAATGCAGAGGGCTGTGTGCCTATCTGCCCCCCCACCCCCGTCCCCTGTAGCACAGATCCACAAGAACAAGGATATCTTATTTCTCTCAATGGTCCCTTCCCCCTATTGCCCAGAATCTATTTTGGTGCACAATAAGTATCTGGACAATTGTAGAATTAATTGGATCTTCAGGATGTACAGAGGAGCCTTTCCTGTATGGATAGGCTCTTCAGTCTAGAAGGTCAGGGGCTGGGAGAGGCCACAAGCAAAAACCCTAACACACCAAGAACAGAGAAGGCATGGGAACTTCTGGCATCTGATTGTCCATTGATTGCCAGTCTGCTTGCCACCCTTGCTTTTAAGCCACCTGCTACACTACTCCAGGCTGCTACCCATAAGTTTCTGTCTGGTTTTGGCAGGAGATTAGAGAGGAATGTTAGAGAAAGGAGAAGCCAGGGCAGCTTCCCTTCTATCTTTGCTTTGGGTCAGGAGAGCATCTTCCAAGCATGTTGCTGTATATTCAAAGCTGCTCTAGGTTCCTCTGGACAGCCTCTCCTTCCTATGCTTTACTCTTACTCGAGACTGTCACTCAGGCTTATGCCCTGGCTTTTTGGTTTTGGTCATTCATCACTGTGTGTCCTGCGTCAGTGGGGCTGGGGGAGCCTGGCATCCTGATGATATTTATTTGGAGTTACATCCCTATCCCTGAATTAGTGCCTCAAGTTTTCTTAACTCAGTGTGGCACATCCCTTTACCAAATTCCCTGTGCTTGAATACTACAGTGCTTTTTTGTCTTGTTGACTGGTCCTTGTGCATTGCAGTCTTCTTTCTAAAATGCAGTTTTCTTTTGATGCATAACAACTGTGTATGTTATAGGGTATTCCAGTATTCTTGTTTGGACCAGCCAAGACTTGAGTACCAGGGCACCTGGATCAACATCTGTCCTGTTTTACTCACAGGGACCCATTCCTTGACTGCAGTGTCCATGCAAGGCAGCCATTACTGACCCTCTGCAAGACAATGCTGTTCCCTGCTGAGAAGTCTGAAGGTTTCCATTGAGTCATTTTGGTGCTGTGACTCCTTGCTTAAACTAATTCTTCCATGTCCTTTGGTTCATATGGAGGAGGATCTTGAATCCTAGAAAGGTAGGTGGGGACTCGGTGTAGGACCACACGTCACATAAGGCTGCTACTTGTAGAATGCTAATTACCTGCTATACCTTGGCGCTTGGAAGAAGAATATTTAAACATATTCAGAGTGTGGCAAACTTCAACAATTTGTTACGCTATGAGCTGGTGCCAATAGGAAATGAAAAGCCCTTCCTGAGAGACCTGGCTGAACTCAGCAATTGATCTTCGTGGGATTGTTAAGGGGAATGAATTGTCCTGTGGCCATCCCTGCTATGGGATGCAATAGCGCACCTCTAAGCATTTCAATGAGTCTGACTAGGTCTGGGTGCCCCAAGGTCAACCTGCTGATCGTTCCAGGTCCTTCACAGGATGGCAGTAGGACTAGGTACAAACTTCCCCCTGGAGTAGAGAAATGAAAATATTCAAAGCTTTAGTTTGATAAATAAATCTGACTTTCATTGGAGTAGAAAGGTAAGAAAGAGCTAAGAGCTAAGGGTGAGGAAAGGAAAAAGATCTAGGGTCAGAAAAAGGTCATTTCCACAAGGATCACTGATGAACTAAGGTTTAAGAGATGGGGCCTGAGCACACAGAGCAGTGACGCTCAGTCTGTAGGAAGAACACAGGTTCCCTGTGCCAACACGTCATAGACCAGGCGTGTGGGAAGGCGGGGAGGAAGACATGGCTCTTTGGGGCCTCTGGTGGTGGAGATTGATCACCGAGTAGAGGCCTATGGATCTATAAGCTGCTCTGAGGTGTGAGCACACTTGAGGGAGGAGCACCAGAGAAAGACAAGTTGCATGGGCGTGGCTTGTGCAGAGAGTCTTAAAGGATGGAACAGGGCTAAGAAAGTACAGGAGCAGGCGGTGGGGAGAAGGCAGCATGATCTGAAGAGAACCTTTCAAGGCCTGACATGAAAGGGGCAGAAGACTCTGTTTTGAATGCTGCTGTTAAGGTGATGGTGAGTCTAGAGGATAGAGAGCTAAGTGGTAGAAGACGGTGTCGTAAAAGGCATCATAGGGGACTGAGGGTCTAAAGCAGGGAGCTGATAGTGCAGAATGGTAGAAGTGCAATCAGTCAGATCTATGATTTAGAAAGATCTTCCTGGCTGAAACAGGGAAATATGATCAGATATAGGTATAGCTGAGGTCAGACAACTGTGAGGGGGTTATTGTGACATTTCCCTTGACAACTGCTTCCTGCCATCTCACACAATCAAGCTGTAACAATAAGATAGATAGAAGGGGGACACCCCATCCAACTCCAGGATCCCTGGGGCCTTCATGAAGTTCACTGTCATGGAGAGAGGGGCTTTGGGGAATTGCCCTGGAGACAGAGGTGCAGAGAAGTCAGTTGGCCAGGTTCCGAAATACGACTTCTAAGCTAACATGTGGGGTGCTCTATCTTCTGCAGTCCACTGGGGTCTGACCCCGTGTGACTTGGTGGGAGGAGAGTCTTGCAGGTGGAGGCAGAGATTTAATGGCTGCTGAGGAGTTGTGAGAGCGAGAGCGCACACATTTTTCGGGAATGTATGTGAAGGAGGCATCTCCATACAGCTAAATTCCTTTATTAACTTAATGAGTCTGGCTGCTTTCCTGGAAATGCAAGTGCTGTTTGGCACCGTTGCCACTGCTTCAGAAAGGGTGTCATTAAACTGAGGATCTGGAGGAACTCACAATAGCAATAAACGAAGCTCCTCGGAGACTGCGCAGCCTCACGGCAGACTTTGTAAAACCTTCAGAATGCAGAATGGTCTTGCTATGAGACCCAAACTTAGGACTGGAACTGGAGTTGTGAGGAATAACTCAGGTAATAATCGAGGCAATCCCATCCGTACAGGCAATGCTTGGTGCTGCTGAGGGCACTGGTATTAAAGTCACTTGAAAGTTGAAGGACAGACTTCATGTCAAACATGGTCTTCTCAGATTTCTCAGCCCTGATGTGACTTCAGTCTGGGTTCTTCTTTTAGTTGACATGCTAGGAATTGAACCCTGGGCCTTGTGGTTTTGGGAACGAGTTCTACAGAGAAACACACAACCTTAAGCCTGGTTTCTAAGCACAAGAACTCAGTGCCATGGCTTTAGTTTTTAGGTGTGTGTGTGTGTGTGTGTGTGTGTGTGTGTGTGTGTGTGTGTGTGTATTGTGTTGTGTATGTGCTTGTGTGTGTGTTGTGTTGTGTATGTTTTTAGGTGTGTGTGTATGCGTGTGTGTGTGATGCATGCGTGTATGGGCATGTGTGTGGACATGAGGGATGCTCACTTGTGAGTGTCTTTAGGCCAGGGCCTGTCTTGGTTTTGAAGCAGGGTTTCTCACTGGACTTGGAACTCATTGTTTTGGCTAGCTGAGCAAGAGCTTTTCAGGATCCCCCTGCTCCTGCCTCTCTCTCCAGCACTGGGATTGCAGGTGTATGCTGCTATCCTCAGCCTTTGTGTGTGTGTGTGTGTGGCGAAAGATAAGCATTTGACAAAACATTAGTATTGTACCTTGTATTTTATGTAATTGTATAAGTATGACAGAGTTCTGGAGAAAGTTTATAGGTTTTCAGAATATCTGTACCACATTTAATTGTATATTTACTCACTTTCCCAAAATATGGTGCCAATCATATTACTATTGATAAAAAAGAAACCCATTTATTCAACCTTACAAATATGGGATTATAATTGTTTGTGCTTAAGAAAACAGCCAACTAAATTTGTCTATTATCAAGATGTTCATGCAAAAAATAAGTTAGGTCCCTACTTTGCCCTAAAGATGTACACATGCAAAATCAAAGAGACAGGCATCCAAAGACAAAGATGGCAAAAGGACAAAAGTCCAGACAGCACAGTTTTAACTCAAATTCATGTAGGGGAGTCCAACTGAAGCACCAGCTGACCCCAATGATACCTATTTATTGTCCTCCCATTTAGAAATAAGAATACTCAGGCTCAGAGGGGTTCAGATGTTAAAATCCTGGAGATGGAGAAAGCTTGAGGCTGGAGGATCTCTTGGGTTTCTGGATTTATACTGTTATGGGTGCTCCTGTCTCCAGTTGAATTTGGTTTGAGAATTGGGCATAGACAACTTGCATTAATAAAGCCTTCGCTGATACTGTCAGCTAAAGGGCTTCCTCTGAATCTTGAGATGCCCGGTCCCCAGCAGCCACTGCTGCAGAAGGAACTGGACTGAGTGTCTGTAAAACCTCCTTCCTTCCCAGACACTCACTCTGGGTTGGACATCTCTGAGTCCTCACAGTAAGTCCCCTATGGTACAAAAGGGAGGCCTAGAGAGGTTCGGGTGCTTGCCAGGCTGCTCAGCTGCTAGGTAGTAGAGACAGGACTGTTTATCTTATGCCTTCCCCTACACATCTCTCTTGCCAGCGAGGAAGGTGTGTGTCAGGGGATCCCTGTGAAGTCAGGTCTGAGCTTAGCCCAGCTGAGAAGCATGTGTCCCCCCACCCCCACTCTTGGCTCCCATCCCAGGCAACAATTCCACATGGTTGGGTGCTTTGATAAAAGTTTTATTTTTCAATTACATGCTCACTGTAACAAATCCGAGAACACAAAAGCAGATAGGGTAGGCAGAGAAAGGGCTTCCTACCTCCAAGTCGGAGACCTGGCTCTCAGTTTCTACTAGATGCAGTATGGCTAGAGCAGAAGGCTCAGGGCCCAGCTTTTCCAGGCCCCGTTCTGTGTGGTTTACTGATGCCACAACCTGGTAACTGTTGCTTCACTTATGGGGGCTCAGTTTCCCCATCTGCAAATGGCATTTAAAATTACTTATCTCACCAGTTTGCTGCTTGGATTAAATATTTCGATATGTGTCTGGCAGGGAATAAGCATTTGATAAACCATTAGCTATTTTTATTATGTATGGTGTACAAACCTAAAATGAGTACGAACACTCTCCACACTGTGCCAGAGCCTCCTTTTTCTTTACAATATGTTGACATCTTCTTTCCAAGTCTGTGCACATGGCCCTTCTAAAGCAGCAGTGTAGGATTGTGTTGGTAGGATAGACCACAGGTTACTTATTCTAATGTAGATATTTAAATTATTTTCACATTTATTAATAACGATTTTAAATTTTAAATACACTTGGTCATAGTTTTCTCCCCTCCCAAGTCCTTTTTGATCCTCTCTCCCTCCCTATCCACCCAACTTTAAGTTCTTTTTTAAAAAAAATCCAATACACCACTAAAAACCATTACAAGTGGCTGGAGAGATGGCTCAGTAGTTGAGAGTACTGGTTCTTCCAGAGGACCTGGGTTGGATTCCCAGCACCCACACAGCACCTCATAACTATCTGTAACTCCATCTCTAAGTCCCAGGGGATCTGATGCCCTCTTTTGGCTCCAATGGCATCAGGCAGCCAAATGACATACACATAAAAACAAAATTAGATTAAAATTTTATATTATCAGATCACAAATAGCATCTTATGCTTTACATGATACTTTTAAGTAGTACATGGTTCTAAAGAAAGGTTAAAGAGTTTAGAATATATACAAAAAATTTTACTTTATAGTTACAAAATTTTACTAAAATATGGTGCTAATACTCTCTCTGATGATTCAAATAAGGAAAACCATTTCCTCATCCCTATTCAATATTGGGTTTGCTAATTTATAACTATTAGATTAAAGAAATGTCCAATTAAGTTTGTCCATAATTAAGAGATTCATATCAAAGTAAGTTAGGTCGCTATTTTACACCACAAATATGCACACACAAAATCAAAAATGCATTCAAAGCCGAAGATGGCAAAAGAAATACTGTCTGTCTGAATAATACAATTTTTTTAAACTCAAATGGGTGTGTGGGAGCCGTGCTGAATTTATGATACCTACAAAATTTCATCCCATTTTAGAGATGAGAAAACTGAGTGGTAGAGGGATTAAGTGGGTCACCTATATTCAGGCAGCTGGTACATGGCAGAAGTTAGAAGCAAAGTTCACACCACCAAGACATCAGACTCTGACTTGTGTGGTCAGGGATGCTCCATCTACATATTCGTCCATCTTCAGGTTGGATCTGAAGAAGTTAAGGCCTTGAAGCACATGGCAACTCTTCTAGCCTGAGATGCAGATATCTGAGTTGCTCATCTCTGCCACACTTTCTGCAAAACTTTAGGAAATTCTCCTCTCTGCAATCCAAAGGGGATATGTAGAGATAGGGACACACGCACGCTAGCAGAAATCATTCTTGTTCCTCTTTTTCCTGAGGATGGAGAGAGCAGGAGACAGGCCAATTCCTTCTCAGACTGCATTAGCATCCCTGTACGTTTATTTCAAATAACCCATAACTCCTTGCTCTCATTTCTGCATGTACCTATAAGTGTAGTAAATCCTGAGCACTTCTGCCTTTTTTTTTCTTGTAACAAAATAGAATCAGAGGCTATTGTGTTCAAAAGCTAAGTGTCCATAAATCAGAGCCCCTGGAATTAGAAGATGTATGTGGATCCATGAAGACGTATCTTTGAATTATTTATCAAGAAGGAATGCTACATGGAAATTCAGGTTCATTCAGCTTCGTGACAAAATGAATGGCTTCTTAATATGTCGTTGTAGTTGAGAGGGAACGTGATGTGACTCTAAGAGACCTCTCGTCACTCGATACTTCCCTACCCTTCCTCTCTCTTTATGCCACAAGCTGCAATCACATGCCGCTACTCATCGATCCCTAGGACATCTTCAAGGGCCAGCTAAGGCTACCTATAACACAAAAGGACAAAGCCAGGCAAGTAGAAGGGATTTGAGAGTGACATCGAATATTGATGTCAACTTCACTTGATGTAGAATCATCTATAAGGTAAACCTATGTGCGTGTTCGTGGGGGCAGGCTAGATCGGGCTAATTGAGATGAGGATACTTACCTTAAATACAGGCAGCAGCATCCAGTGAGCTGGTCTCATGAGTGAATATGTAGAAGGTGAAACCTGATCATCGATGCTCACGGTTCCCTGCTTCCTGACTGAAGGCGCAGTGTGGCCAGCTGCCTCAAACTCCCACCACAATGTCTCCCCACCAAGTAATGGCTGCATCCTTTAACTGTGAGCCAAATCAACTCTTCCCTTCTTAAATCATCTCTGCCGTGGCACTGAGGAAATAACAGATAGAGAATGGGGTTTTGGCTTTTGCAATAAATCTGACCATATGGTTCTTAGCTCCTGGGGACTGATTTGCTAGAGTTAGAAGCTTCAGGCTTAAAAAGTCTGAGATTGCTGTAAGCAGAGTTTGATGGAGCATTATGGTGGGAATTTGGAAGACCAGATGCTGAGAGAAGTCTGGGCAGTGGAAGTTCATGAGGTTTCAGAGTGGTACAAAGAAATGGGAGAGAGGTCATTAATACTATATTCTTCTCGGTCTCTCTGTTCTCTCTCTGTGTCTCTCTGACTCTGTCTCTCTGTGTATCTGTCTCTTTCTGTCTCTGTCTCCCTGTCTCTTTCTCTGTCTCTGCCCCCCTCTCAGTGTGTGTGTGTGTGTGTGTGTGTGTGTGTGTGTGAGTGTATGCACCCACATGCGTGGGGATGTGTGTACCTGTAAGCAGGAGGTCAGCTTTGTATGTTGTTCCCCAGGAACCATGCCACCATTTCCAGATTTCAGTTTCTAAAAGACCTTTCTAGGAATGAACCTCAGTTCCTAATACAAATGTAGCAGGCATTTTATCAAATGAGCCATCTCCCCAGCCCATTATTCATATCATGTTCTATCAAAGAATCTGGCTGCATTGTGCTTGTGGCCTGATAAATGAAGTGAGACTGACGAGAAATTATGAACTACTTTGTTTGGGAGAGGAAGTATCAAGACAGGTCAGCATTCAGGCTGTGGAATGGTTACTGTCCAATGCTCTCTACAATGAGAGAAACCAACAATGAAACAGAAAGACACAAAAATGTAAAAAGCAAAAACCAAGTTGAAGAATGTGAGTTTAGACTTAAAGGTAAAGCAGACCTACACACATTGTACATTCTTTTGCACTATGACAGGCTTATGAGATGTGGCTTTAAAGTTATGTTTAGGTGTCAAGTTGACAAGGGATAGACTTATAATGGCTAATATTAATTGCTCATGAAAGAGGGACTAGAATTACCTAGGAGACAAGTTCTTGGGTGTGCCTGTGAGGGACTTTCTATGAGTTGATTGACATGAAAAGATCCATCCTAGAAGTGGCAGCGCCATGCCATAGGCCAGGGTTCCAGACTTAGTTAAAAAGAAGGAAGCTGGGAATCAGAATTCTTCTCTCTCTGCTTCATTACTACGGGCTCGATGTGACCAGTTGCTTCCTGATTCTGCCCACAAAGCCTTCCTGCTATGACGACCTCTGCCTACAAACTGAGCCAAAGTAAATCCTTCTGTCCATAAGTTGCTTGGTCCAACATTTGCCATAGCAATGAGAGAAATGTAACTCCCACACGGACTGAGGGATTGATATTGCAGTGAGGGGACATCTGTCTGGCCAATGCAATGTGCCTGGCTTATAATACTTCGTTTCCAGCACAGGATATGACTATGCTTCTGTGGGTGGTTTGGATGAAGATACCAGAGGCAGATGCTTTACCGACGTTGAGGGTGATACAAACCTGGGAGTTACACTGATAACCGACATTCAGGATTTGTAAAAGGATTTCGGTAGGTTGCCTGGATTACCTAAAACGAACAAGATCCCATGGCATATGTATATATTTAGTGTTACTAACAGGCCTGCGTGAGTCAATGGCTTATCTGGCTGAAGTGACAGGAAGTAAAATGTCTTTGCATTTAAGAAGGAAGCTGATGTGACACTAAAGGGACCTCTCATTTGATACTTTCCCCTCAGTGAATGAGGTGTTGAGTGGGGCTCTGCATATGCTCTGCTTCCCATATGCCCAGCCTTACGAGCTCTTGAAAGTTTGTCTTACCAGGAGGATGGACTTTGGTTCATTGACTCCTCTGTGGTTGTATCATATCTTCTACTTAGCGGGCCCTATTGTAAATGCTGAGCTATGAACTCTGCATCTGCCTTCTGCTCAGAATACCGTTTGTTTAATATTAATTTCTCCTTTTGTCTAAGGTTCTTGAATTGAACTTGGGACGCTAGACAAGTGCTCTGCTACTGAGAAATATCACCAGAACCTTTAACTTATTGGTTTACAGGACTAAAGTCAGAAATCAGCAGCATTTAGGGCACGTTTTCTAGCAGGTTGGCTTGTTGTAGTGTAGCCCATGTTTGCTATGTAGCCAAGGATGGTCTCAAACTTCTGGTCCCCTTGCCTCCACTTCTCAAGTGCTAGTAATACAAGCATGCTACCATGTCTACTAATGTGATGCTAGGGATTGTGCTCAAGGCTTACGTGAGTTCCAGGCAGCAGAAGTACACACCACACGTTCATTGCTTTGAATTATAGCACTACTTGTACCATAATGATATTGTGCATTTTTAAGTATATGTTCTTATCAGATAGAAAGCTTGACAAAACGAGACTAGGTTTGATTGATCTCTGGCCCATCGGTGTACCCTGTATCCTTAACGCTCAACGTAGGCCCATGGAACTATGGGTAAGAAGTGCTGGCCTGTGACTTCTTAATTTCCAATGAAGCTCAATGGGCTGAGAATCGGAGATGGGACAAACAGCAAGGACCTTGACCATAGTGGGTGAGAATATTGTGAATGAGTTCAAGAGATTCCATGGTTTTGTACTTGGGACAGAGTATGGAAGGGGACAAATAAAACTGGAGCTGAGATATTGGCCTGAGAGAGCAAGTGTGTTTGATTTCCAAGTTCAGATCATCCTTTGAGCTTGGAGGTAGACTCAGGTCTTCTGACTCTAAAGCTAGTCCATTATGCCTATGTTGCAGTCATGTATGAGGCATGGAAGGTGGAGTTCAAGATTATGGTAAGGCTCTGGATCTGAGAGAAAGTGACATAGAGTGGAACATCAGTAAAGTTAAACTGTAAGCCAAAGTGCTAGAGAAGCGATATCTTAACTGTTGAATATGTCATTAGGAAACCTATTAGGAGATAGGAGTAGACACACATTAGAGCCATTCAACTGTAAGTGACAGAAATCAACCTCGAGCAGGATTAAGCCAAAGAGGCAATGCATTGTTTTCCAGTGTTCTAGAAAAGGCAGATTCGATGAGCTGAGCAGAGACAGTGCCACAGCTGGGTCTAACAACGATCAGAACTGAGATTTTAATGCCAAGAACTCCCTCTCTCCTTCCTTCTCTTCTTCCCTCCCTCTCTCTCCTCCAGTATTGCTTTCTCTATTCCTTGCCTCTTGGATATATTTGCTTCATTTGCTGTTTCTGTGATAACTGCTTTCTTTGTGTGCAGGCCATGTGGCCGTTGTGAGTCTTGTTTCCCACAGCTTTAAGCACTGAAGAGGTGGTTCCTTGGGTCACTATTTGGTTTAAAATCTCTGAGGAAGATGCTCAGAGGCATCAGGATTTTTACTCTTTGGTCACCACATGCTATAAGGCTGGGGAGAGAAGAGCACACAGAGCGGTGAAGAATGGACACTTAAGAGATTTATTCTCCATCTGAGGAGTCAAATCGAAGTTGAGAAACCACAGTTGGGATCGCCATGGGGGAGGATGGGAGACAGCTGACTCACACTTCTGGGAAGCCCAGGTGTGATGTGATGCCAGGGCCAGCTGAATCCTGTGGCTCTAGCATACCTTTGAAGGGTTCTCCCAACCCTGTCTCTGTCTTCAGGCAACTTTTTTTTATGAAACTGAGACCAGGCAGTTTGTAGCTATCTAAGTATGCAGAAAAACTGAAAGGAAGAAGAAACCTTCTAAAAGGTTTTCATAATTACCAAAAGGCTTTATTCACCAATTCTTCCAAAGAACCTCACTCTCCTTGGGTTGAAATGGGTCACATGTCCCTTTTCAAACAAATAGGTGGCCAGGAGACTCTACATGCTAGATAGGTTTAGTTCTGCCCACGAGTGAGCCTATGGCCAGGAGACTGGAATCGATGTTTTGGAACTAATTAGATTTCTAAATTGCCTGAGTGCTAGCCTCTGGGAGAAAACTTAACAGTCGGCTTATACTGTGTAACAAAACACCTAAAACTCAGGGGTCCAAATTATCATCTTTTCACTTAGAATTTTCTGGTTCAGCAGTCTAGTCTGCGTTCCACAATTGTTTCTTCTGTTTAACCTGCATCTATGGGCAGTAGGCAGGTTGGTGGGAGTTGAATGGTTCATAACAACCCATGCTGAGAGGCATCTCCTTATTCTTGGCATTCTCTAATAGGCTACCCTGGGCTCACTTATGAAACTAACTCAGGGTTTCAGGAGTTATAAGCAAGGACAGGTCCAGGACACAAACACTTTTCAAGAATCTTCCCATCCTCCTGTTACACATTTATCACTGCCTCCATGCCAGAGCAAGCCCAGCGTCAGGTGAGGGTAAGAACCCAAGGGGGCAAGAAACCCAAGAAAAAGTGAAAAGATAAGATCCATGAATGTTCCTCATCAAAGAGAGCTGATGTTAGGAGAGAGTATGAACAGGGTGGAAGAGGATGGTGGCACCATGCAGAAACTAATGGGGACAAAGGGCATGGAACATGTGGATGCAGCACACATTTGGAGGTGAGAGGGCCTAATTTTACAAGCCAAAGAGTAAGAAGGTAACAGGAGCTGTTCGAGAAAGAAGAATCAGCTTAGCATGTCAACAATGCCAGGCCCAGGACTAAACATACAATAGCCATTGTTTCATTTAATCCTTGGATTTGCAGGTGAGGAAACAGGCTGGAAGAAGTTCAGCAGCTTCCCAAGGGAGTTTGACTTTAAGCTCATTGTCTCTGACTTTCAGGCTGAAAGAACGTAATATTTGACTGAAGCCAGGTGGTGACCAAAAGAGAGAAGGAAAGTGATGGAGTAAGAATGTCAGTGTCGGCTGCCGCTGCAGAGAGCCCCTGGGCAGCACCCCACGAGCGAACCTAAGCCTCGGGACCACAGGTAAGACCAAATTTTCTGCTGCAAGAAAGCTGCCTGGTGAGCTTGGGACACACGGAAGCAGAATTTCTCTAGGACCGGGCACGTTCTGTGTTTACCGGAAGTCCCACACCCACGGATCCTGGCCCGCAGCAGCTCTCTACTCCCAGACCCGGTGAGAGAGAGACCCACCCGCCTGGTCAGATGGGCACTCCTGAGGCTGCAGAGCGGAAGAGACCACCAACACTGCTCACCCCTGCCCACATCCCTGGCCCAAGAGGAAACTGTATAAGGCCTCTGGGCTCCCGTGGGGGAGGGCCCAGGAGCAGCAGGACACTTGCCTGAGACACCGCCGGAACCTGAAAGAAACAGACCAGATAAACAGTTCTCTGCACCCAAATCCCGTGGGAGGGAGAGCTAAACCTTCAGAGAGGCAGACAAGCCTGGGAAACCAGAAGAGACTGCTCCCTGCACACACATCTCGGACGCCAGAGGAAAAAGCCAAAGACCATCTGGAACCCTGGTGCACTGAAGCTCCCGGAAGGGGCGGCACAGGTCTTCCTGGTTGCTGCCGCTGCAGAGAGCCCCTGGGCAGCACCCCACGAGCGAACCTGAGCCTCAGGACCACAGGTAAGACCAAATTTTCTGCTGCAAGAAAGCTGCCTGGTGAACTCAAGACATAGGCCCACAGGAACAGCTGAAGACCTGTAGAGAGGAAAAACTACACGCCCGAAAGCAGAACACTCTGTCCCCATAACTGACTGAAAGAGAGGAAAACAGGTCTACAGCACTCCTGACACACAGGCTTATAGGTCAGTCTAGCCACTGTCAGAAATAGCAGAACAAAGTAACACTAGAGATAATCTGATGGCGAGAGGCAAGCGCAGGAACCCAAGCAACAGAAACCAAGACTACATGCCATCATCGGAGCCCAATTCTCCCACCAAAACAAACATGGAATATCCAAACACACCAGAAAAGCAAGATCTAGTTTCAAAATCATATTTGATCATGATGCTGGAGGACTTCAAGAAAGACATGAACACACTTAGGGAAACACAGGAAAACATTAATAAACAAGTAGAAGCCTACAGAGAGGAATCGCAAAAATCCCTGAAAGAATTCCAGGAAAACACAATCAAACAGTTGAAGGAATTAAAAATGGAAATAGAAGCAATCAAGAAAGAACACATGGAAACAACCCTGGATATAGAAAACCAAAAGAAGAGACAAGGAGCTGTAGATACAAGCTTCACCAACAGAATACAAGAGATGGAAGAGAGAATCTCAGGAGCAGAAGATTCCATAGAAATCATTGACTCAACTGTCAAAGATAATGTAAAGCGGAAAAAGCTACTGGTCCAAAACATACAGGAAATCCAGGACTCAATGAGAAGATCAAACCTAAGGATAATGGGTATAGAAGAGAGTGAAGACTCCCAGCTCAAAGGACCAGTAAATATCTTCAACAAAATCATAGAAGAAAACTTCCCTAACCTAAAAAAAGAGATACCCATAGACATACAAGAAGCCTATAGAACTCCAAATAGATTGGACCAGAAAAGAAACACCTCCCGTCACATAATTGTCAAAACACCAAACGCACAAAATAAAGAAAGAATATTAAAAGCAGTAAGGGAAAAAGGTCAAGTAACATATAAAGGGAGACCTATCAGAATCACACCAGACTTCTCGCCAGAAACTATGAAGGCCAGAAGATCCTGGACTGATGTCATACAGACCCTAAGAGAACACAAATGCCAGCCCAGGTTACTGTATCCAGCAAAACTCTCAATTAACATTGATGGAGAAACCAAGATATTCCATGACAAAACCAAATTTACACAATATCTTTCTACAAATCCAGCACTACAAAGGATAATAAATGGTAAAGCCCAACATAAGGAGGCAAGCTATACCCTAGAAGAAGCAAGAAACTAATCGTCTTGGCAACAAAACAAAGAGAATGAAAGCACACAAACATAACCTCACATCCAAATATGAATATAAAGGGAAACAATAATCACTATTCCTTAATATCTCTCAATATCAATGGCCTCAACTCCCCAATAAAAAGACATAGATTAACAAACTGGATACGCAACGAGGACCCTGCATTCTGCTGCCTACAGGAAACACACCTCAGAGACAAAGACAGACACTACCTCAGAGTGAAAGGCTGGAAAACAACTTTCCAAGCAAATGGTCAGAAGAAGCAAGCTGGAGTAGCCATTCTAATATCAAACAAAAATCAATTTCCAACTAAAAGTCATCAAAAAAGATAAGGAAGGACACTTCATATTCATCAAAGGAAAAATCCACCAAGATGAACTCTCAATCCTAAATATCTATGCCCCAAATACAAGGGCACCTACATACGTAAAAGAAACCTTACTAAAGCTCAAAACACACATTGTACCTCACACAATAATAGTGGGAGATTTCAACACCCCACTCTCATCAATGGACAGATCATGGAAACAGAAATTAAACAGTGATGTCGACAGACTAAGAGAAGTCATGAGCCAAATGGACCTAACGGATATTTATAGAACATTCTATCCTAAAGCAAAAGGATATACCTTCTTCTCAGCTCCTCATGGTACTTTCTCCAAAATTGACCATATAATTGGTCAAAAAACGGGCCTCAACAGGTACAGAAAGATAGAAATAATCCCATGCGTGCTATCGGACCACCACGGCCTAAAACTGGTCTTCAATAACAATAAGGGAAGAATGCCCACATATATGTGGAAATTGAACAATGCTCTACTCAATGATAACCTGGTCAAGGAAGAAATAAAGAAAGAAATTAAAAACTTTTTAGAATTTAATGAAAATGAAGATACAACATACTCAAACTTATGGGACACAATGAAAGCTGTGCTAAGAGGAAAACTCATAGCGCTGAGTGCCTGCAGAAAGAAACAGGAAAGAGCATATGTCAGCAGCTTGACAGCACACCTAAAAGCTCTAGAACAAAAAGAAGCAAATACACCCAGGAGGAGTAGAAGGCAGGAAATAGTCAAACTCAGAGCTGAAATCAACCAAGTAGAAACAAAAAGGACCATAGAAAGAATCAACAGAACCAAAAGTTGGTTCTTTGAGAAAATCAACAAGATAGATAAACCCTTAGCCAGACTAATGAGAGGACACAGAGAGTGCCTCCAAATTAACAAAATCAGAAATGAAAAGGGAGACATAACTACAGATTCAGAGGAAATTCAAAAAATCATCAGATCTTACTATAAAAACCTATATTCAACAAAATTTGAAAATCTTCAGGAAATGGACAATTTCCTAGACAGATACCAGGTATCGAAGTTAAATCAGGAACAGATAAACCAGTTAAACAACCCCATAACTCCTAAGGAAATAGAAGCAGTCATTAAAGGTCTCCCAACCAAAAAGAGCCCAGGTCCAGACGGGTTTAGTGCAGAATTCTATCAAACCTTCATAGAAGACCTCATACCAATATTATCCAAACTATTCCACAAAATTGAAACAGATGGAGCCCTACCGAATTCCTTCTACGAAGCCACAATTACTCTTATACCTAAACCACACAAAGACCCAACAAAGAAAGAGAACTTCAGACCAATTTCCCTTATGAATATCGACGCAAAAATACTCAATAAAATTCTGGCAAACCGAATTCAAGAGCACATCAAAACAATCATCCACCATGATCAAGTAGGCTTCATCCCAGGCATGCAGGGATGGTTTAATATACGGAAAACCATCAACGTGATCCATTATATAAACAAACTGAAAGAACAGAACCACATGATCATTTCATTAGATGCTGAGAAAGCATTTGACAAAATTCAACACCCCTTCATGATAAAAGTCCTGGAAAGAATAGGAATTCAAGGCCCATACCTAAACATAGTAAAAGCCATATACAGCAAACCAGTTGCTAACATTAAACTAAATGGAGAGAAACTTGAAGCAATCCCACTAAAATCAGGGACTAGACAAGGCTGCCCACTCTCTCCCTACTTATTCAATATAGTTCTTGAAGTTCTAGCCAGAGCAATCAGACAACAAAAGGAGATCAAAGGGATACAGATCGGAAAAGAAGAGGTCAAAATATCACTATTTGCAGATGACATGATAGTATATTTAAGTCATCCCAAAAGTTCCACCAGAGAACTACTAAAGCTGATAAACAACTTCAACAAAGTGGCTGGGTATAAAATTAACTCAAATAAATCAGTTGCCTTCCTCTATACAAAAGAGAAACAAGCCGAGAAAGAAATTAGGGAAACGACACCCTTCATAATAGACCCAAATAATATAAAGTACCTCGGTGTGACTTTAACCAAGCAAGTAAAAGATCTGTACAATAAGAACTTCAAGACACTGAGGAAAGAAATTGAAGAAGACCTCAGAAGATGGAAAGATCTCCCATGCTCATGGATTGGCAGGATTAATATAGTAAAAATGGCCATTTTACCAAAAGCGATCTACAGATTCAATGCAATCCCCATCAAAATACCAATCCAATTCTTCAAAGAGTTAGACAGAACAATTTGCAAATTCATCTGGAATAACAAAAAACCCAGGATAGCTAAAGCTATCCTCAACAATAAAAGGACTTCAGGGGGAATCACTATCCCTGAACTCAAGCAGTATTACAGAGCAATAGTGATAAAAACTGCATGGTATTGGTACAGAGACAGACAGATAGACCAATGGAATAGAATTGAAGACCCAGAAATGAACCCACACACATATGGTCACTTGATTTTTGACAAAGGAGCCAAAACCATCCAATGGAAAAAAGATAGCATTTTCAGCAAATGGTGCTGGTTCAACTGGAGGGCAACATGTAGAAGAATGCAGATCGATCCATGCTTATCACCCTGTACAAAGCTTAAGTCCAAGTGGATCAAGGACCTCCACATCAAACCAGACACACTCAAACTAATAGAAGAAAAACTAGGGAAGCATCTGGAACACATGGGCACTGGAAAAATTTTCCTGAACAAAACACCAATGGCTTATGCTCTAAGATCAAGAATCGACAAATGGGATCTCATAAAACTGCAAAGCTTCTGTAAGGCAAAGGACACTGTGGTTAGGACAAAACGCAACCAACAGATTGGGAAAAGATCTTTACCAATCCTACAACAGATAGAGGCCTTATATCCAAAATATACAAAGAACTCAAGAAGTTAGACCACAGGGAAACAAATAACCCTATTAAAAAATGGGGTTCAGAGCTAAACAAAGAATTCACAGCTGAGGAATGCCGAATGGCTGAGAAACACCTAAAGACATGTTCAACATCTTTAGTCATAAGGGAAATGCAAATCAAAACAACCCTGAGATTTCACCTCACACCAGTGAGAATGGCTAAGATCAAAAACTCAGGTGACAGCAGATGCTGGCGAGGATGTGGAGAAAGAGGAACACTCCTCCATTGTTGGTGGGATTGCAGACTGGTAAAACCATTCTGGAAATCAGTCTGGAGGTTCCTCAGAAAATTGGACATTGAACTGCCTGAGGATCCAGCTATATCTCTCTTGGGCATATACCCAAAAGATGCCTCAACATATAAAAGAGACACGTGCTCCACTATGTTCATCGCAGCCTTATTTATAATAGCCAGAAACTGGAAAGAACCCAGATGCCCTTCAACAGAGGAATGGATACAGAAAATGTGGTACATCTACACAATGGAATATTACTCAGCTATCAAAAACAACGAGTTTATGAAATTCGTAGGCAAATGGTTGGAACTGGAAAATATCATCCTGAGTGAGCTAACCCAATCACAGAAAGACATACATGGTATGCACTCATTGATAAGTGGCTATTAGCCCAAATGCTTGAATTACCCTAGATCCCTAGAACAAACGAAACTCAAGACAGATGATCAAAATGTGAATGCTTCACTCCTTCTTTAAATGAGGAAAAAGAATACCCTTGGCAGGGAAGGGAGAGGCAAAGATTAAAACAGAGACTGAAGGAACACCCATTCAGAGCCTGCCCCACATGTGGCCCATACATATACAGCCACCCAATTAGACAAGATGGATGAAGCAAAGAAGTGCAGACCGACAGGAGCCGGATGTAGATCGCTCCTGAGAGACACAGCCAGAATACAGCAAATACAGAGGCGAATGCCAGCAGCAAACCACTGAACTGAGAATAGGTCCCCTATTGAAGGAATCAGAGAAAGAACTGGAAGAGCTTGAAGGGGCTCGAGACCCCAAAAGTACAACAATGCCAAGCAACCAGAGCTTCCAGGGACTAAGCCACTACCTAAAGACTATACATGGACTGACCCTGGACTCTGACCCCATAGGTAGCAATGAATATCCTAGTAAGAGCACCAGTGGAAGGGGAAGCCCTGGGTCCTGCTAAGACTGAACCCCCAGTGAACTAGTCTATGGGGGGAGGGCGGCAATGGGGGGAGGGTTGGGAGGGGAACACCCATGAGGAAGGGGAGGGGGGAGGGGGATGTTTGCCCAGAAACCGGGAAAGGGAATAACACTCAAAATGTATATAAGAAATACTCAAGTTAATAAAAAAAAAAAAAGAATGTCAGTGTCAGCTGGAGAGATGGCTCAGAGGTTAAGAGCACTGACTGCTCTTCCAGAGGTCCTGAGTTCAAATCCCAGCGACCACATGGTGGCTCACAACCATTTGTAATGTAACCTGATGCCCTCTTCTGGTGTTTCTGAAGACAGTGACAGTGTACCCATACACATTAAATAAATAAATAAATAAATAAATAAATAAATAAATAAATAAATAAATCTATATTTAAAAAAAAGAATGTCAGTGTCATTGCTGCTTTGGGCACAGTGGCTTGCTAGCATCAATTCTGGACTGTGAATTCTGGATGCATGGCCTATTCTGGCCTCTCTGTAGATCTCTCAGAGTAGCTAGACCCAGCCTGGGGTCAGGTCCTGGGGCTAGGTCCTTGGGCTTTGCACCTGCATCTCATCTAGTTTTTCTAACAGTGCCCATAGGTCGGTGCTGGTTTTATATTTTTATCTACATATGAAAAACTTCAGTTCAGAGAATTAAGATCCATGTCTAAATAATAATCAGAGTCCAGGAGTTCAGGAGTCAGGGCTTAAAGCTGAGACTCTTGGCTGAGTATTGCGCCAACAGGAAGGGGGATGAGAGGGGAAGAGGCTGGCTGTGGCCCTCATGAAGGTTTTGGAATGCTCCCATCATAAGCATGTGAGGGCTTAGAACCAAAGTTTAAACTAGGTATATTCTAATTCATCTTCAAAAGTACTTGGGGATAGATAGAATTATATTGCCCATTTTAAAGTTGAAGAAGCTGAGGATAACCAAGATAAGCTTATTTCACACACACACACACACACACACACACACACACACACACACACACACACACACACAAAGTAACAAGGATACAGGCAAACCTGATAAGGTCTGATCTCCAAGTCCACTGTTATCTACGGTGCAGCCAGCACCAATCTTATTAGCATTGGTGAGTTAGCATTGACAAGCGCCCAGTGCTTGTCACATGTGCTATCCATCACTGTCCTGTGAGGTCAATGAGGGACCCAGATGAAACAGGCCCTCAGTTCTGTGCAACATCAGTGTTTATGGGACACAGTGTGATCCCCACTGAGCTGACAACGGAGGGAGGATTACCAGTTGCTTCTCTCAGGGTTGACACTTTGAGATGCTCTAGTGAGAGATGAGGTGTCTTCCTTAAGACCTCACAGGAATATGAGTGTGGAGTTGAGGTGAGTATCTGTCATTAAGCATCATGGTGTGAGGAGGTGGCATGCTAGCCAGTGATAGCTAGCTGATGACACACATCCTCACCGTGTGTGTCAGATCTTCGTCCTTCATCATTTATTATTTCCCCTTTGATCTCCAGACCACAGGGAAATAGGCAAGAAGCAGGCACATGATGCCAAGACCTTTCATTGTTACACAGCAACAGCAAGTTAATACAGTCCTTGGTCTCTGAAGTGGGAGGCCCCATAATAAAACACGGGCAAAAGTGTGGCAGCAGTTTTTGAGATTGGCTGGTAGGTGGTGAAGAAAGTCTCACAGAAGCCTGGCAAAACAACACCTTATGCAATGGCAAAACATGTGGTAGATTGTCACTTGCAATGAGAAAAAAAAGTGCCTAAGGCATTTGTCAAGTTATTCGAAGGGATTCTGAGGCAGGATGGTGAAAGTGGGAGCTGGCTGCTACTAATTGCATTTGAAGGAGTTAGATTTCGGCAGGAACTGGCCTGTTTGCAAGCAGAATTTCAAGGGACTGTAGATGGCTGTGGAATTGCAGAGTGGACAAACAAAACATATTCTCTTCACACCAGAGCAATGGCCTCTATGCAGTCTTGGGAGTGAGACTCGGAATTTGCCTGTAAGATTTTGTTGGTTATTTTGCAGTGATGGCTGGCCGAGTGCCTCTCTGTTGGTCATCACACATGGTGCATCTCACTGAATCCTCGTAGTAGTCCCAGGATATAGCAGCCACCATTTCTCTTTCAGTGATGGAGTAACTAAAGCCAACATAGGTTTTGAAACACAACCACAGTCACACTGTCTGAGTGAAGAAGGTTCAAAATTGGGATATTGTTCATAGATTTGACTCCAAAGTGTGTACTTCATCCTAGAAAGCTTTCCAGCCTCCTATGCAAAAGCCCATCCTCTGTCCTCTACTGCCAAAGTATGAGAACAAGGTATGGCAGTAGACAGGCCCTCAAAGATGTCCACATCCTATACTTGCAAATGGCAAGGGGAAATTAAGTTTGCTGGACAGCTGGCCTTTATGCGGAGAAATCTATATGAGCTCCATGTAAACAAATGGCCTTATATAGAGAATGTGAGGAAAGTCATTTAGGGTCAGAATGACATAATTTCTTTGGGGTTGGCAATAGAGATGGAGGGAGGGGAGGAAGAAGAGGAAGGGGAGGAAGAAGAGGAAGGGGAGGAAGGGGAGGAAGGGGAGGAAGGGGAGGAAGGGGAGGAAGGGGAGGAAGGGGAGGAAGGGGAGGAAGGGGCACAGTCTGAGGAATTCGTACAGGTTTTAGAATCTGGAAAAGATAAGGGATCAGACTCTCCCCTAGAGAGCCACGTCCAGGTTTCAATTTCAGCCCACTAATGGAGTTCTTACTTCCAGAGTTTAATATTCATCTGCACACACACACACACACACACACACACACACACACACACACACACACACACACACACGTCTCTGGTGTGAGTACACACGTTTGTATTGATTTGTGTTTACAGATCTCTGCAGCCATGGGTATGCATGGAATACACAAGGCATTCCATGGCAACTCCATTTTTCTATACATGCATGTGTGTACCTAGAATTCACTCAGAGACTTCTGGGAAGAGGTCAGAGCTTGTCTGCTACCTCTCTGCCCTTTCTGATATGGGCTCTGGGCAGAGAGGTGGCACAGGAGTCCCTTGACAAGAACCATTCATTTGCTTTTTCTAGCCCAGGGCTGGAGTAAAATGAAGTTTGTTTTCTATTTCCACACCAGGAAAGGAGTGTATTGATTTCTGCTCACTTCCGATTGCTCACGCTACAGGCTTGTTTCTAAATTATTGACACTTGGATCATTCATTTGACTGCATAAACATACTTTACAGGTCACTTTAGTCCCTGGGAGACACAGTCCTGGGTGGACCCCAAGGAAGTCTGTGTTGTAGAGCAGTGTTCTTTGCTCAAAGAACATCCCCCTCAAGGGCAAGTTCAGCTGCGCAGGCTTCTGTTAATTATTCATTTGCTCACTGTGCTGGTTACCTTCTGTCAACTCAACACAAACTACAGCCACCCAAGGAAAGGGAACCTCACTCAAGAAACTGCTTCTATCAGATTGGCCTGTAGGCAAGTCTATGGGTCACTTTCTTGATTAATGATTGATGTGAAAAAGGTCCCAGCTCAGCATAGGCTGCGCTACCCATGAGCTTGTGGTCCTGGGTTGTGTAGGAAAACAGGCTGGACAATCCTAAAAAGCAAACCAGTAAGCTGCACTCCTCCATGACCTCTGCTTCAGTTCCTGCTTTGAGTCAGTGCTCTGATTTTTCTCAACGATCAACTATGTTGAGGTATATAGACAAACAAACAAACAAACAAACAGAAACCCCTCCTCCCTAAGTGGCTTTTGGCTATGATGTTTTATCACAGCAACATGAAGCCAACGAGGGTACTTACCCATTAATTTGTTCAAAACTAGTGCTGAGCGTTAGTGTCCACAGATTTAGTTACTGTGGCTGAAGGCACTGGCAGATCCTTTGCAGGACCAATTACCCTGAACCATGTCATACCAGCTTCTGTGGTAACCTCCCATCCTTCTCAGAAAGTGGTAAGGAAATTCAAGGCAGGGGAGAGAAGGATGAGGGAGAGGGAACAGGTGGCTAGGAAGAAGGAGAAGAGGAGAGGCAAAGCCCTAGTTGGCCAGTTGCCTTATCCCTGTGCTTCTGCCCTCATCAGGAAAGGGCCTATGGAATTATCTCAAAGCCAACTTAGGGCAGGCAACGCCAAGCCTGCAGCTCAGGAGCTCAAAGGCTCCGGTGAATTGCCTAGCCGCTGGGGTTGGTGAGAAATTGGACCACTTAGCGTCTGGACCTCAATGATGCTGCCCATCTTTGTGGGCAATCCATCCTATGCTTACATCCCCCAGGCTTCTGAGTACCTGCACTAGGAAGATGCCTCCCACCTGGGTCAGTACCTGACTTTTCTCACATTTTGACTTGGACTTTAACGCGAGTTTCCTGTGATGCAGTTTCTTGGAGATAGGAATTCAGCACAACTCTGTCAGACTGGCCTCCTGAGCAGGCCATAATGCTGCCCTCGTACACCACCGTCACTTTCATTCCATGAATTTTCAAAGTCCTGCCAGAGATTACCTAGAATGAAAAAGATGACCGCTATCCCAGCCTTGGAGGCCCTCTGTCTGGGCCCTCCCCTTCACCCCATGGTGAGCATCAAAGAAGACATCTTGGCTGCACTTAAGGCTGATTGTACTTTCCCAAAGTGCTGCAGGGTAGCAGGTCTCCTTCTCCCTCTGGGTAGACTCTGAGTGGAGAGCTCAGATCGCCACGCTCTGACACTGCTTTCTGATACCCAGGGAGAGAAGGATCCAGGCCAAACGCTATCCAGTTAGCTTCCCGCCATGCCCAGGAGCTTTGCCTGCTCAAAAGAGAGTTGATTCATCCAAAGACCTTAGCTGGTGAGGATGTATCTCCTATCACTCTGTCCAGCGGGGCCTAGAGAAAGCACTGGGATTTCTTCTGTGGAACAACAGCTATGTTGTACACCTCCTCGCTACCCAGCTCATCCTTGTCCTCTGAAGAACTCCAAGAATACTCTGCAAGGTACTGAGCACTAAAGGGATAATTAAATGCTAATAATATTCACTAAAGGGCTGTGGGTTTTTTCTACTTTTGCACTAGGCTTAGCAGATGGGTTGGAGGCAGAAAGTGTAGACAATAGATTGTAGAAAAAAAACACCTCAGGGAAAGCAGGGTGGCTTTCCTCTTCTTCCCTTCTGCTTTCTTTCTGCCTGCAACTCCAAAATGATAGCTGGAACTTTAACAGTCGTCTTGAGCCCTGAGGAGACCTTGAAGATAGACCCACAGTTTAAGGATGGTGATGAAATAAATAATAAAAAAAAAGCTAACATCGTGACTGACTCTTCTTGCCTAGCTTAGGATTTCTTGAACAAGAGAGTGAAATAACTTATTTCTGTTTTCTGTTACTGAAAGCAATTACCGATGTAAGAGAGTGTATACACATAGCTTTACCCAGAACAGCCTGGGTATCCTATGCTCAAGAAACCTATTGATCTTTTAAAATTCTGTTTCTAAATCTCCAATGTGTTCTTGCATTTCCAGCTGGGCACTGAGTCTCTACTTAGATAATAATCACGCTGTGTTAGCTCACTTTCAGCTTAAAGTTTATAGCATCTTGATATCTGGGGATAGTCTGGTAATCAAAAGGAGAAAACCTTATTATAAAGCAGTAGCTAGAAGGGGATCCAGATCCCATCAGGTTTTTTAGAGACTCTTCCAATGCAGGCATCCAGAACAAAGTAGCAATTAACACAAACTAAAGTTACCTGGCCAAGAAGTTAGGCTGTACAGCCCAGAAGATTCCCAGCCTACTTCGAAGAGGCTGTGTGTGACACTTAATCTTGAGTATTAACTCAGTTGTGCAGGAAGACACCAATAAAGCACACCTGGGGATTTATCAAAGATGATATTTCAAGAAAGTGTTAGTGACTGAACTAACTAATGGTTTAATCTGTAGATGTATTGAACATTTGATTAGACTTTTAAAATGTGAAACTTCGTTGGAGGTAGCATGTGGATGTGTCTGTGCCTTTAATTGACACACCTTGGCTCCTCCCGTTTCCTTTGCTATCATTGCTCTAACTCTGCCCCCCTGCCCCCATGATTCCTGCCAGTTTTCTAGCCCATTGCACACAGGCGCAGAAGCAGCAGACCCACATGACCATGGACCAAAAACCTGTAGAACCATGAGCTCAGTGTAAAGTCTCTTTGTAAGCTGATTTCTAATCATTTTGCCACAGTGCTGGAGGTGATGGACACGGTGTGTGTGTGTGTGTGTGTGTGTGTGTGTGTGTGTGTGTGTCTGTGTGTGTGTCTCTGTGTGTGTCTGTGTCTGTGTGTGTGTCTGTGTGTGTGTCTATGTGTCTGTGTGTGTGTCTGAGTGTCTCTCTCTCTCTCTCTCTCTGTGTGTGTGTGTGTGTGTGTGTGTGTGTGTGTGTGTGTGTGGTCAAGGCTGAGCCTGGGTACTTGCCTGGTTGTATGGGTTATGAAGGACAGTGTGTGCTCTGACTATTGAATACTTTGTCATATTAACTATGTTATAGCGGTCTTCTAAGCATGACATCATCTTCCCTTGATAACATCTAACTTCTTTCTCCATCTAATCAGGAACCATGGAATCTGTCTTTTGGTTCAGATTCTAAGTTCTTGCAAGTGATTTATTCTCTGTAATATTTTTTTAAAAGGAAAGGACCATGGAGCCTCTTCTAGTAAGTGGTTAAGGCTCAGACCCTTTTCTTCTTCCTCTACCAGTGCTAAGGATTGAAACTAAGGCCTCACATATCCTAGATACATGCTCTGCCATTGGATTATTTTCCCACCTCTCATCTCCTTTATTCTTTAGGGGTATCACTAAGCAGCGTAGGCTGGCTTTAAGCTTATTCTGTAGGCTGGGAAGACCTTAAACTCACACTTCTATCTCCTATTCCTTAGTAGCCAGAGCACAAAACTCTACCATTAGTCCTGGTTAAAGCACAGGCTCTGTACTGTATCCTTCCGTTTCCTCTTTGGTTGTCTTCTGATTAATCAAACACATGGTAATTGGGAATTATCAAAGTCTACCACTTGCACTCAACATGTGCATGTGCCCATCTCTGGCCATTGCTTCTTGGGTAATCAGAGCATGGTAAGCCCACAGAGGCATAGCAAGACTCCCATAACTTACGGTTCTAGTTTTATCATAGTATCATGATGCATTTCAGGAGGATATGAACTAATCAAGAGACAAAATAAAGCCAGTGAAAATGCATCTTCAGAGGAAACAGATGGCCAGTGGACAAGATCCTACCCACCCCAAAGCAAACAAGTCCCCATGAGTCTTGATCAATCTTTTCACTCCTTACATCTCTTCATGGGACGTATCAGAAATCTATGCCACGATATCCAGAATCTAGCCACTGGTCACCTGTAGTTATTTATATCCAACTCCATATTAACTAAAATGAAACAAAATAAATGAGTTAGTTGCTCTGTTACTTGACAGTCCCATGTGGCTCCTCTTTTGGATGGAGCAGGCAAAGAACATCTATAGAAAATTCTCTTGGGCAGTGTTGAACAGATTTCAGCCAGAACTCGTGAATTAGCATCATTACAAAGATTTATATGTCCACGTACACACATCAATCACCTCCTCTTAAAATTATTTGTTTTTTATATATTTTTAAATCGAAGTGTAATTTATATGAGGCAGAAGGCACAAATCTTAAGAGTACAGGTTGATGCATTTTTAATGTGCATGTACCAGTGTTGACTACCACTCAGATCGATACAGCGAACATTTCCATCACTCCAGAAACTTGCTTTGTATCTCTTCCCATCTGACCTACAGCTCCTGCTCTGAAATGTGAAGCCACCTGTGCATGCCCTTGAACTCACAAAATGGGATGCAACAGTGCGTTCCCTTAACACCCACTTTTTTTTCTCAGCAAATGTTTTTGACTGGCTCCCCTACCCCACATGTGCTTGTATTATTTTATTGCCTATCCATGGCAATGTTTATCCGAGGATGTCTGGGGTGTTTCTAGGGTGTGCCTGTAATGAGTAGAGTTGCTAAATGCTGTTTTAATGTCTTTCTGCAGTAAGTCTTAATGGGATTTTCTGGCTTGGTCACTGGCAGACTGCAGCGACGACCTGAGTTGGAGGTTCCTGGTTAGAATGTGAAGAAGTGTTTACAGCTAGGCTCTGTCTTCTGGTATAGATGAGAAGGATGGCGAATATAAAATTTACCTGGGAGGAAGACAGTGACTCGTTTGGAGAAGATTTGTTGTAGGTCCCAAATGGCCTGAGCTGTTGGGTGACATAATGTGCTTTGTAAGTTTTTATAAAGATTTGATTGTTTTACTTTTAACTATATGCATCTGTGTGCACATATGTGTTCCTTGGGAGGGCAGAGCAGGGCAGTGTGAGCTGTCCATTGTGGGTACTGGGAGACCAAACTTGGGTCCTCTGGCAGATTAGTAGAGGCTTTTAATACCTGACCTATCTGTTCAGCTTCTGCACTGTGGAGTTTTCTTATGAGTTCACAATCAAAGTGAGGCGAGCCTTATGTTCCTGGAGGACCTTGGGGTGAGCAGTTTGTCACTGGAGGTCAGAGATGTTCCCATTGAAAGCAAAGAGTCTGGTCTATCACCTATCTCTCTCAATGTTTCCCACTTTGTAATAATGACCTCTTTGGGGTCCTACATGAGTTGGAAGAACATATTTTGGTTTTATGTGCTGTCTTCTTTATAAACTATCTGTTGTATGTGATGTCCCATATCAGTACTCCACAGAAGCTCACATCCCTTTCTGTATGTTTACCTCAGCTGCCTTTCTGGTTCCTAACTTGTAGGGGAAAGATAGCTTCCCTTGCTGATAGATCTATAATCTTTAGGCTCTGTCCAGACTCAGCTTCCTTTTGCCCAGCCCTGGAGCCCTGGCAATATCTCCCATGAGTGACCCCAGGCTTTCACCTATCAGCCTCCACCCTAGGTCATGCCCGTCCCTTCTTCTCTGTAATACATCAGCCTACACGATGGTCCACAGCCAGGGAAATCTCTGTAAGACCCAGATGGGGTCTCCTTTTCTTTCTTTTTTGTGTGTTTAGCCAGATATTTTATTCATTAGATATATATATATAATGTGTACAAGTATGTCTTGTTACATATATGTAGCAAAATAATTACTGCAATAAAGAAAACTGTTTTATTCATCACTTTCTAGTTATTGTTTTCCCTTTTGCTACAAGAGTACATAAAATCAACTCCCGAAGTAAATTTTGGCAGACAGTACAAAAGTATTAAGTATGCTTTAGTTGATATACACTCTACCCATTAATTATCTAAACTTATTTTATATGACTACAAATTTATACTTTTTGAAAATATTAGGATTACATTGACTATATTACAAATATAAAATAATATGTAATTCTTTTTTGTTTTTTGGTTCTTTTTTTCGGAGCTGGGGACCGAACCCAGGGCCTTGCACTTCCTAGGCAAGCGCTCTACCACTGAGCTAAATCCCCAGCCCCATAATATGTAATTCTATCTACATTCATACACACATTGTGGCTTCCTCAGGCAGAGAGAGAGGGTCTCATCTCTTTTGCTCTTTGTCTTAGCAGAATATAACAAGTGAGGTATATGTATCAAAAATCTCAGTAACCAAATCAATAATATTACAAGTTAACTCTGAAAAACAAACATCAGATGCTGGAAAGACAGTCAGTCAGAAAAGGGGTTTTCACGCAGACACGAACACCCAATTTTGGATACACAGTGTCCATATAAAAAGATAACAGCACTGTCTCAGTCAGGGTTTCTATTCCTGCACAAACATCATGACCAAGAAGCACGTCGGGGAGGAAAGGGTTTATTCAGCTTACACTTCCACATTGCTGTTCATCACCAAAGGAAGTCAGGACTAGAACTCAAGCAGGTCAGGAAGCAGGAGCTGATGCAGAGGCCATGGAGGGATGTTACTTACTGCCTTGCTTCCCCTGGTTTGATCAACTTGTTTTCTTATAGAACCCAAGACCACCAGCCCAGGGACGGCACCACCCCCAATGGGCTGGGCCCTCCCCCTTGATCACTAGTTGAGAAAAGGCCTTACAGCTGGATCTCATGGAGTCATTTCTTTCAACTGAGGCTCCCTTCTCTGTGATAATCTGCTTGTGTCAAATTGACACACAAAACCAACCAGTACAACCACCATTCATGTGTAATTCCAGTACTAGGGGGATAGAGATCATGGAATCCCTGGGGTTCACTGGCTAGCCAGTCTAACCCAATCAATGAACTCAGATTCAGTGAGAGACTCTGTTTCAAAAAAATAGTTAAAGGCAACTAACAAAGATTCCTGACATTGATCTTTGACTCCAGATGCATGTACATCCATGTGAACATGCTCTTGGATGCACATGTATACACATAAGAACATACACACAAATAAAACAAAATAATGCCCCCAAATTCACAGCGGCCAGCTGAGGTGACATATGCCTTAAATTATCTGGTGCTTGAGGGACAGAGGTAGGTAGATGTCTCTCAATTCTAGGCCAGCCGGGGTGGTACAGTGAGACCATGTCTCAAAACAAAAAATACACAGTAAAGAAAATATCCAAATTTCACATAAGTGCGGCTGTGACAGAGCAGTGCTGAGCTATCTTGGAACCTAAAGTGAAAGGGAAATGCACATTTTAATATATGTGCTTTTTATGTTTTTAAAGAGCTAATTTAAATATTGAAAAAATAGATCTATGAACACTCTTAACATTAAGTTTCAGTATCTTATTTTTACCCAAACCAGAACTTGTTATAATTTCACTTTGTAGGCTTTAGCAGAAACAAACCCATCAGTCATGCTCTGAGGATCCAGTTCTGCAGACGAGCAAGCTTTCTGCTCAACTTGACTATGGATCGGGGCCACTGATGCAGTGCTCTTCTCCTGCCTGTGAAGGTGGGCAGTAACTTTGAACCCTGGCTTCCTGGGCTCTCCCTCCTTCTACTACTTACCAGTTACTTGATTGGAGAAAGGGTGCAACTCATTTAGTTTCACTCTCTGTGCCTCCATTTCCTCATCTGCAGAAATGGGTCCTAAAGGAAGCTCTTGATTCAGAGAGTTGTGAGGATTAACTGAGACTGTCCATGCAGAGCCCCTGGAAAAATGTGAGACCTCAGGTAAGCTCTCCAAAGATTACAAAGTGAGACACTGTTATTGCCACCCTTCAGATGACATCTACACATATTAAGCCTTCATGGCAGCTCCAGGAAGGTGTCTTTTCCCTTTTCTTGAGACACCTGGACCCATGTCCTACCACAACACCAGCATCTCCTGACAGGACTTCAGTGTTGTCATGTGCTTCTCTTTTGTCTCCACCAGTGTGCTGACTCTCACAAAGGCAGCAGCCTGGGGCACATGTTAGAAAGCCAAGGTTGAACTTTCTGGGCTATCACAGGCTCCCGGACTACACTTGGAGCCCCAGTCTAGGATTGTCCGGTCATGAAGGAGAGCATAGATGAGCTTTCTGCCCCAGGGAGGACCATTCTAGGTAAGTAGTTGGCTAATACGAAGATCGTGATAAAAGTGCATGCTAGTCTGAAATCCAATCCCCACATGGGCATCCAGGAGGGCGCTCCAGCTCTGCCATTGTATAAAGGCTGCCATGTTTCCTGGTAACTGGAAAGAGCCATTCCACGGAGTCATGAAGCCTGAGAAAGTGATGCCTGGAGTGTGAATAACACTTCGGGCCATATGTGGGGACCCTTGAGATGCAGATACTCACCCACCCTCATAGCCTGTGTTGGAATGTTCACTGGATCTGTTTAGGGGGTTGCTCGGGACTCTTTGTCTGAGGTTCTTCTATCACCTCTTCTGCTTGAAAACAGAAGCTCTCTCTAGACCAGGGATCTGCTCCCTCCTTTCCCCTCCCTCCAAGAAAACACTCAGACGTAGACAGCTATGTAAGTATGCATACAATCGGGTGATGACTAAGGACAGTTTGCTCAGTGACCACATATACTCCATGGATTACTATGGAAGTCGCATCACCCGGTGTTAGTAGCCACCATAATGTTAGAAAGCAATGCCTTTCTGATGATGCTGGTGTAAATGTATCTACAGTGTGGTCAGTGGCATGCCAACATAGCTCATTCTATTAGGTACAGAACCATGATACTAAATAATGACAGACAATTATTTACTGGCTTATATATTGACCATCCGGTGTTGGTTTAATTATTTTAGAATCTACTCCTTTCACTTAAGAAAGAAACCTTTTGGAAGAAAACTGAAAGACAGCGTGTCTTGTTACACTGGAAGCATCTCAAATGCTTTGTGTTTGCCGAGTCTCGTGACTGGATTCAAAGGGCACACTGAAGGGAATGACACTGACCTCTGAGTTTGAGTAATGACATCCTGTTTGCACCACGATGAATGTGACTAGCAGCATGTCCTCAGAATTCACCATCCTTAAGTGCTAAGTGACTTCCCATGTGCTCGTATCTATGGAGCCCGGTTTATACAATTTGGGGAAAGGCTAGCTAGACAACTTACCAGGAGGTACAGGCCCCTGTTCTCATGCACAAGCCAAGGCTTTCCTTCACAGGGAGAATTTTGTCTTTTATTTTTCTCAGAGAAATTTCTGTCTTACCCTTAAGGTCCTTTGTCCACCAGGCACATTCAGGATACCAAGGAAATTTTCCTTTACTTAATACCAATTGATTATAAGCATTAATGACACCTATAAAATACCTTGATAATAACATGTAGAAAAATGTTTGGTTGAATGGCAGGGCACTATGGCCTAGCCAGTTTGGCACATCAGATTATCCCTCATGTGTCTTAAACTTGTTTTCTAGCTCTGTGAAGGAAAATGATTCTAATTTAGCCTCTTTGTGCCTGAAAAAAACCAAAAGGCAAGAGTAAAAAGGAACTTTTGTGGATCTGAACGTCACGCTGGGGGTGGGTGGGAGTTCAGTGAGTGAAGGCACCTGCTGCACAAGCCTGGTGTCCTGAGTTCAGTTCTCAGAATAAAGGTGGAAGGAGAGAACTGACTCTAACCTCCCCCTCCCACTACATTACTACTGCTGCTGCTGCTGCTGCTACTACTATTACTACTACTACTACGACGACGACGACAACAACAACAACAATGACAACTAAGACACCAACTACTTCTACTGAATAAAAAACATTTAAAGCAACTTATATCTGACTACAATAATTTGCGCCTGGGTTGGGAAGCAATGACTATATTCATTTCAATAGTTCAATCAATGCCCTTTCCCAAACTGATGTAAACATCTTCATCATTAGTTTGGGTACAAAAGGATGGGGAAAATAAGAAAGAAGGATTTATCTCTTGGTTACCATGTATATCAGAGAGCAACTTCCCAAAGAGGCCCATTTCTAGAACTTATTTAGTGAGCACTCCCTTCTTCTGACACACTCACACAGCAACCTCATGTCTCTTTCTCCCTCCCCGAGCTATCCACACACCCTTCAAGCCACTCTCCATCCACCCACTCACCTATTCACCTGCTGCCTTCTACTCTCATTAAGATATCCATACATCTATCTTTCTATGCATTCATCCATCTATCCATCCATCCAATCACTATTCTATCATCCTTACCACTCATCCACCTACCTGTTCACTCATCACTTGATCCAAAAGACATCTACAGATATTTCATAAATTCTTATCATAATGCAGCCATTATGCTTGGTACCAAGGTTGCCATTCAGAGAAGCAAAGACAGCTTCTACCTTGTGACAATGCCCAGGAAGTGGCTATTAATGCAGACAGATGTAAGATCACAAATGAGATAACTCTTCAGAAGGAAAGGCCACAGTGCCATGAACGCTACAGTGGGAGACTCAGCTCCAGCCAAGGTTTATCAGATGAGGGTGGACTTCCTGAAAGCAGAGAATGACCAACAAGTTCAGAGAGCAGGAGATGGTGCTACAGAGAGCAGAAGAACAGCGCAAAGGAGGTTAGGACACAGGAACAGGCCGTTTGTTTAGAGCCATCTTGGGAAGTTATAGTATCTTTTCTTCTGAAAATAAAGCGTTTTAAGAAGGGGATGAGAGGTGGAATATGTGTTTGGAAAGGTGGATCGAGGGGGAAGAAAGACTGTCAGAGGAAAGTACTGGGATGATTAGGCATTCTTGAATGTTTTATTAAAATATGATGTTGAAATTTTTTAATGAAAACTTTTCACATGTAAAGAATGGCTAGTGTTAGTAAGAGCACCAGTGGAAGGGGAAGCCCTGGGTCCTGCTAAGACTGAACCCCCAGTGAACTAGTCTATGGGGGGAGGGCGGCAATGGTGGGAGGGTTGGGAGGGGAACACCCATAAGGAAGGGGAGGGGGGAGGGGGATGTTTGCCCGGAAACCGGGAAAGGGAATAACACTCGAAATGTATATAAGAAATACTCAAGTTAATAAAAAAAAAAAAACAAAAAAAAAACAAAAACAAAACAAAACAAAACAAAAGAATGGCTAGTGTTTTTGTATTGGGATACTTAACGTTCTCTGAATTTTGGGAGTCAAAATTTTAGAGATGTGGGATGGTAACACTACCTGGGGCCATGCTTTGTGGGATGGCTGTGCCTGTTTGTGCATGTATCCCTGGAGAACAGACTGTCAGATTAATCCTGCACAGCCCCACACCCAGTGAGGCTCCAGGCCCAGTGCAGACACTGAAGACTTTGAGACAACCAAGGACTAAAGGAAGAGAGATGGGTTCCTATCTGCTGTATCCTTTTTTGTGAAGGGGGCTGAGTCCGGCAAGCTGCACTTCTGAGTCAGTAGTGGGTGCTGGTGGAAGATGGGGGATGGAAGTGAAACTCAGAGCATTGCCCTCTCCCTCGCTACCTTCGATGGAGTAGTAGGTGCTATCCCTGCTTTATGGTTCTTGTTCTCTAGGTCTCTTCTGGTCACTCTTCCTCTCTCTGTCCTCACAGCCTGGGGTAGCGCCGGTTTTCTGTTGTTGCTTATGAAGGTTGCACCATTATCTTGTTCTGATTCTCTCAGCTTTTCTGTCACCCATGGAACCAGAGAGAACCAGTTCCCTGTGCACAAATGCCTCTGCTTTAAGAGATAGAGTGCTTCTTCTTTCTTACTGAACCCCAATAAAATCACACTCCCTGACCCAGAATCCATAGGAAATTCCCCATTCATATGCCAAGTGCTGTTAGAAATTCCATTAGAAAAAGCATAGGAGATGCTGTTTGCACTGAAATGAAGATGTTGCTGTTCTCCAAGAAGCAAAATTATAGATGAGTTTGTTTTTGGTAAAGAGAGTAGATGCACTTAGGCATTAATAACAATAGCTTCCAGTGACTGGACCACCACTTTGTACTGAAGGCCTCGCAGACATTCAGTGATATTGTAAAATCAAAAACAAACAAAACCCCTGTTGCCTTCACTTTACATGTGAGCAAGCAGAGACCAGTAAGTGAAAATGAACCTCTAGCATGGCCCCCCTCCTGAGGCCATGGCTGTTCTGTGCAGCAAGCAAGAAAGATACCTTCACAAGCAAATAGAATGTGGTTTTAGTTATGTATGTATATCAGGCATCATGGTACATGCTTGTAATTCCAGGGCTGAGTTCCAGGCAGAAGTATTGTTATTTTGATATTATCCTGGGTAGGACATATCTCAAAAAGAAGCAATGTGCACATATAACAATTTAATTATAAACAGATATTTATAAGCTTAATAATTTACTGCCTTAATAATATTAAGAAGCTCATCCAGCCAGGACTTACTACTCAGCAGTGGGAATGCTGCATCCTTAATGTTCAAATCATCCTAATTATGTCTATGGTGTCACACTGCAAGATAAGAGGCAGGTTGTCAGACTGCATGGCCAAGAGTCTTTGTGACATCCATGAACACTCAGGTATCATACTGGCTGTCAGGTATCATACTGGCTGTCACTTTAACAGTGGCATAGAAGTGCATTTTAGGGGACTCCACACAGCAAGATCCTTTGCTTGACTGTCCAGGAGACTATGTTTTTCTCACAGGCCACAGAGCAAGCACCATGAGAAACAAACCAATTAAATGAAGAAAGAGGCACGTTCAGAGAGCAAAGGGGAGGGGGGGGGTCGGTCCTAGCAGTGTGTATGGTAGAGAAGCCAGGCAGAAAAAGCCAAGAAAATGAGTCTTTGAAACATTTAACCTTTCCTTGGCAGGACTCTGTGAAGAAGCCTACCTTGGGGGTTAGAATTTTAAAACAGCCCTTTGATAAATGTGAAGAGCAGAGAATTCTTATTGAGAATGAACTGGACAGAGGCAGTTGGGACATTACCAAGGTCCTTTCCAAGGAGATGGTGAGATGGCTCAGTGGGTAAAGCATGAGCTTGTATACCCAACACCACATAAAAGCCAGGCATCTGTAATCCTATTATTAGGGAAACATGGACAGGAGGATCATGAAGTTCTCTGGCTTGTCAGCCCAGCTGGATCCATGGGCATCCAATACAGTGAGAGACCAGAGAGGCAGAAAGCAATAGTTGTGATCTTCTGGCTTCTACATAGATGTACAGATGGTCAAACATGTGTGTGCACATTTGCTTACACATGTGTAGTACATAAATGTATACATACATACATACATACATACACCAAACATACACAAGCACACACAAACATATACACACACTCTAAAAAAGCAAACAAAATTTAGCAAAATGAATCCATTTCTGCGTGTGATATCGTCTTGTTATTCCTCTCCCTGACATTAACATTCTCTTGGATGTGACCTGTGAGTCTCTTTGTGGTCATCATGACTAACAATGTGGCTGGGTGATCCTGTCTGGTTTCCAGGACATCACCATAAGACGTTCATGCACTTCTTTCCCACTACTTAGAGGTGCTTGCTCTTGAGACTCAGCCGCCATGCCATAAGGAAGTCCATGAGAGGCCATGAAGAGAGGTCACACACAGATATTCTATACAATGGTCCAAAAGAGGTCCAACTAACAGACATTTGGCCTCAACCACTGATTACATAAGTAATGATGCAGCCAGATGTTCCTGGCTTCAAACCCTGAGTTCTCCCAAAACAGAGGGATCCTCCCAACTGAGGTCCCAACACAGAGAGCAGAGACAAATGTCTCTGCTTTACTTTATTTGAACTCTTGAAACAGAGGAGAATAAAGAATTTGCCTTAATGTTACTAAGGTTTAGGGGCTATGTTAGATAGTCAGAATACTACATCCTCTTTGGGTCCATGACAATCCTCCAGCTTCAGACTGGAGTCTTCTCTTTGCTCAGAATTCTGTTCTTGTACAATGGACACAAAATTGTTCACTGTGTGCTCCCATAATTGCTATTGTGGTTTGAATGTGAAATGTCCCAAATGGGCTCATGTGCTTAAATACTTAGTCCCAAGCTGATGGTGGTTTTGGAAGGTTATGGAACCTTTATGAGGGGAGCCTCACTAGAATAAGTGGTTTACTGAGGTTCTACATCCTTGCCCTGCTTCCTCCCCATTCTCTGCTTTCTGACTTGAGCTATCATATGACCAGTTGCCAGAGCTCCTAACACCACATCCTCTTTGCCATGATGGACTGATCCTTTAGACTGTGAGTCAAAACAAACCCTTTCCCTTCTAGGTTACTTTTTCCAGATATTTTGTCACTATAACTAATAACTGAGTTCTCCCAGCAGTGGAACCACCTTACTTAGACCAACCAGAGGGGCCAGACTGACTCCATGCACCTATTCTCCAGTCACTGGAGCATGGGCGATGGTATACCCATTCATCCAGTTCTCACTTCTTAGAAGAAGACTTCAGAGAGTTCTATATTTGGATGTTTGTAAACTTATATGTGGGCTTTGATAAGTTCCATGGGTACAGCTTTTACCCAACCCCTTATAATTCACTGCTACTCACACCATGTGGCTGAATCTCCTAACTTTGTAAGGTGAGCCCCAGTTCTGATGTAAAATCTCCCAGGTTTAATTTAAAGGTTTAAGCAGACTGTTGTAAACCGTTGCTTCCTGTGTGGAAGGGTGTCCTCTAATCATTTAGCCACCTTTCAAAATAGCACGTTCCAGCCACTGTATCCAGAGTGCTTCCTACATAGCTATGAGCCCCTTGGAGAAGTAGAGCCTCATGTCTGCTGTCCTTGTTCCTAGAGTGGTCTGTGTAGGGCCAGATATTGTTCCTGTAGTGAGTATTGAGGTCCCCTTGGCCCTGGTCTTTGCCATGAGGATTCACCTTACCCATCTTCCTTTCTACAGTCCCAGCCTCATGTTGTTGGCCCTGCCTTATGTCTGGTGAGGTCACCCCTCTCATTTTTCTTCAGACTGTATCCTTCTGAAGTGGCCTTTTGGAGCCTAGGATTGTTAATAATTTTCTGGACACAGAGCATGAGTCTACTGTGATTTGGGGGCCTCTCCCAGCTTTGTCTCAGTTGAAAAGGAGTCCTCAGAGGGTTGTGATTTTCACAGCCACATGCTGACACGCACTGAGAAGACAGCACCTGAGAAGTTGTCTCCAGCCCTGTGGATACTCTGTCACCCACAGTGTTCCGAGAATGTCTGGGGATCTGGCATCCCTGACAGAACACAGGGAAGTACAGCTCCCTTCCACACATGCTGTTAAAAGAAGGCACGTCTGGATTTGGGGCACATCTTTCCATGATGGCAAAACATTATCTTTTCTTTATGAATAATAGAAGATACTTGGCTTGCTCATAATTTTTTAAAAACTGTAGTCATAGTAACACGTGTGTTGCCTGTTAATATGAGATCTACCACCCACTTCTTAAAGACAACAGCTTATTTTTACAGTGTGTCCTTATGTCCCCAGCAGAGTGATCTCTATTAGACTTGCAACTCAACCAAAATAAGCTACAGGGAAAAAAATTGACTTTTCTGCTAGTGAGATTCCAAACTACGGCCCTAGTGGAGTAACATAAAAGTTGAGTTTTTTTGAAGAAAAAAAAAACAATGTAGTTTAGAACAAAAGAGGCAAATCTTTGATGAAAGACTCATAAGGGATTGTGCACAGCTAGAGTGAGGGGTACCTGCCCACACACGCCAGACTCAAGAGAACCAGCTCAGCTTTCAGAATACTCAAAACATGAGAGAGAGAGAGAGAGAGAGAGAGAGAGAGAGAGAGAGAGAGAGGGAGAGGGAGAGGGAGAGGGAGAGAGAGATGTTCTGGGCATGTCCAAGCCAGGGGCTCTTGTCTCTAGTATGAAGGTGGCCCTGCTTTGCAGCTGTGAAGGGAAGGGAATAGGTGTTAAATGAACATGAAATATCTATAATTGACATATGTCATACGGTGTGCAGCAAGGAGGAATATGTGGATGGTTGGTGTCAGAATAGTTGGGGGATGGTCACTGGCTGCAGGTGTAGGGTTGCCCTTGGCTGCTCTCTATACTTGTGAGGAATTCCATGAAGGCAAATTGACTAACAGTCCTCATTTGCTAAAGTTCCCTAGAGCTGTCAGAATGAGTCTTCTGTGGAGAGAGGATCCAGGTAGTACAGCATCTTGTTCACTGGAGAGAGTAGTATAATGAAGATTTGGTGTCCCTTTCATTGGGTGAATTCTGTGAGAAATTATTATGAGGACCAAGGTGGATACCATCCACTGAGTGTGCCCCTGTGGGGCCTCTGGCATGGGGTCCTGGTGGAGAGAGAGACAGGTTACTCAGCTGAAAACATCTGGCTCCTCGTAAGGATTCAGACAATGAGCCTTGGTTCTAGAAGCATTTGTTTACTAAAACTTTGTCTATGTTAATGAAGTGTTTTCATTCAGAAATACAAGCCTGAAGAAGAGAGAGCCACACTCATGATGTGCAAGAGGGCTCTTATGTGAGAGATAAAAATCAAGGCAAATTAAAAACCCAGTTAAGGAGATGTAAAATGTGTGTGTGTGTGTGTGTGTGTGTGTGTGTGTGTGTGTGTGTGTACGTGTGCATGCACAAGAGAACATGTGTGTTTTACTGGCACAGGGACATCCTCTTTGAGGAGTGGTATTGCAGCAGATCTGAATTATATTCTGGAGTTACAAAGAAGACATGGAGAATAGAGTTACAGGCAGGGAATCTTCAAGTGCTAAGAGCCCAAGAAAGGAACCCCTGCTTTTTGAAAGACTTGCTTGACTGCAGAGTAGAGGAAGATGAACCTGAGTTTTCAGGGAAAAAATTGCCTCAGTGGTGAGAAGTGGATGTATGTGGGATGCTGGAGCCATTGTCACCATTAACAGCCCAAAGCTGCAGGTATTTTCAGGAGATAAAGAACGCCCAGTTCTGTGGCAGAGTGCTGGCAGGACACATCTGGGGCAGGATGATTTCACCCCTCTGTAGCATAGTTAAGGTCAAGAGGCACCGTGCACAGGACACAAGTACCTCAGTATCTAGCTCACAGAAAGTACTTGATACGTGCTGGCTCACGTTTGCATTGTTTTAGCCTGGATTTAAATTCTATCCCATTCTCTTCTGTAGGCCATCTTCTAGCTCTATCTAACCCAGTATCGGCATCCCTCTGCTCACCTGTCTCTGTCCTCCATTCTGCTCTCATTCCCGTTCACTTTTTCCACTCTTTTATTTTATTCTGTTTCTGTCTCTCCCTTTCCCTTTCCTTCTGCCAGACTGAGAGCAGCTGTGCGCTCAGCCCAGGATCCGGCAGCTCTCCATGGTGCTGACGAGGATGATAGGTCCCAGGCTTCCACCCTTCATTAGGGACCAGAGATGGATGGTGATGTTTTTCCCCGGAGCAGCCAATCAGCAAAGACTCTCCATCTGCTGCAGCAGGTAGAGGAACCTCCTGATCTGGAGCACATAGGAGCCCTTGGTCATGAGAGCAGCTGCCTTTCCACCCCCTCATGCAGGCACACTTAATCCTGCCTTGTCTTGGCCCATATGGCCTCTGCGGGGGCTGGAGCAGGGGGTGCTTCCTGGTCTCTGGACTGAATCGAAGCAGATTGGAAGAGGATTTATTTCTCCTGCTCCAGTGGTGCACAGCAGCTCCCCCGGTGTGAGTGTGTGTGTGTGAGTGTGTGTGTGTGTGTGTGTGTGTGTGTGTGTGTGTGTGCCCTTCAGGAAATACAGGCTTTTTCTCCATAGAAACTCTTTGCAGAAGAATGGTGGCAAAATCTTTACTCCTCAAAGGTTGAGGAATGGTGGGGGTCAAAATGATCCGATAGGGTAAGATGTGTCTGAGGGTCACATTTCATTTCAGTCCTGACTTCACCACTGTGTGGTCTTGGGGAAAGGGTAACTTGGGTTCCTTTCTCCAAAACAAGGCACAAAGGTGTCTATTCAGGCTTACTCCAAGAAACAGGAGTGGGCTTGGCAGCTGAGCACTGTGCATAGACCAATAGCTTAGTATTTGGAGTGTTTTCTGGGTTCTGTGCTGGGTGCTTTATATGCATTATTGTACACTGCCCTTAATCTAATGAAATAGGATCCATCTGATGGCTGAAGAAGAAACTGAGGTCTCTGAGGGATCTCTCTCTCTCTCTCTCTCTCATGCAAGTAAACACACACACACACACACACACACACACACAGAGAGAGAGAGAGAGAGAGAGAGAGAGAGAGAGAGAGAGAGAGAGAGAGAGAGAGAGATTTGGCTCACTGCAAATTTCATGCCTCTTCCTTGCACCCTGTTCCCCACTCTGCTTTCAAAGCTGAGTTGTGGCTGATGTCCTTGAATTCAGCTGTCTTGCTGGGCAGATGGCAGGGTTTGAGTTGGCAAGTCTAAGGATGACATCCAGGCCCCTCACCCTTGGCCACCCCAGAGGACACTTAGAAAGAAGGATTTTGAAGTTCCTTACCCCAGAAAGAGACCATCTGTTCAGTGATTTAAAAAAATCTATGACTTTCTTTAACACTTTTTGGCCATTGGAAGCTAAGGAGACCAGGTGTCTGATGACTTATGTGTCTAGAGAGAGCAGAGTTGTATCTGGATAAAGGAGCTTCTCCTAGTGCAGGAGGCCCTGCTTGGCGTAATAAGATTCTAGCCCAAATCCAGCATTGTGCAGAGGACTGGTGCTTTTTCACTGTTTTTGTTTTGCAGTATAATGATTGAAATGAGGGTCTGGTGCATGTTAGGATCTCTCAGATTCCAGCTCCAGCTGCCACGTCTGGTGCTTGAAGCCGTGCCTCTCTGTCATGGTGGACTCTTGTCCCTCTGGAGCTATAAGACCAAAATAAACTCTTTTCTTTATAAGTTGCATTTAACCATGGTATATTATCACAGACACAGAAAAGTAATGCACACTCAACTTTTTTTTGGAATAGACTTAGGAAGCTCAGCAGGGAAAGATTCATAAGTGGTTTTCTGCAAGTTGGATGTCCAGCTGTCCAGATTTGTAAGTATGAATTTGGCCACACCTCCTACTTTTAAATCAGAATGGGCTTAGTCCCTCACTTGTCATATTTTAAAAAATAATCTCAGTAAATGAAGAGATTTGGTGATTTTGGATCATTTGCATTAAGGAAAATCCTTGGTGTAGACTCAGTACTAGAAAGTCAATTATCCAAGCTGTTTCTTTAGACTTGAGCTAGAAAAGTCGCAGCTATGTCCTGCCTACTATCAGGTAGGATTCAGCTGTCTCTGATGCTGTTGCTACATGGGACAGATGCTGAAAGCTGGTCCAACACACTGTGATAGCTTCACATACATGACTGGGGTGTGGGGGCAGGGCCCTTGCTGATTTAGATTTCTGAATGAATCAAGGTGTTTCTCAACACCACTAACCCAGTGTGTGTGTGTGTGTGTGTGTGTGTGTGTGTGTGTGTGTGTGTGTGTGTGTGTAGGTCAGAGTTCAGTGTTAGCTATCTTCCTCAGTTGCTCTCCATCCTATCTTTTGAGAGGACTTCTCACTAAACCTGGATTACACTCTTTCGGCTAGACTAGTTGTCTACAAACTCCAATGATTCCACTCTTTCTGCCTCTCCAGTACTGGGATTTCAGGCATGTGCTGTTGCACTAATCTTTTAACAAGGGAGGTGAGGATTGAACTCAGATCCTCGTGCTGATTGAGAAATGGACATAGTCACCTGGAGCTTGTTGCAGGGGTGACCAGCATCTTCCTGCATTTCAAGAAATCCCATTATCTCTATGTTAATCATCACTAACACACTGGAGCAGAAACACCCAAGTTCCACAAAAGGAGGACAATGTGACAAGCACTAGAGCATATCCAACCATAGGAGAGACCTCTAGTGGCTCAATGCTTCTGTGCCTGGTGATGGGTCTGATGTCACTGCAGGCCAACAGTGTGATTGCTGGATAAACACACTCACAGAGAGCAAAAGGCAAACTGGAATCATAAAGACAGTTGTGCCCTGTAGAATGCAGAGCTGGCTCCTACCAACTCTGGGGAGTTCATTATTATATTTTAGAGTTTTTCTGATCCAACTGTTAAGCACAGCCATTACTAAAAATTAAGTTATGTAAGCTTGCAAGTAAATAAATCACATTTAAAACAACAGTAATAAATACTCAAAACTCATCCACTCCCTCCCTGGTTATTTTGCTAGGTCTTATTGCCTATGTGCTTGAGTTTATTTATACATATTATCTCTGAATGGTGGAAAATGATATAAGACATTCTACTGCATATCACTTCAGGCTCCATGAGTAATAGTATCCAGTTAGTGGCTTGCAGTTAACCCAATGGGAACTGTTATACCAGAGATGCTGGCAAATACAATGAATCAAAGGTTGATTTATTCCACTAATAGACACATTTAAAATGGGATGGCAAGATGACTCAGTGAGTAAAGAAAGGTGCTCGCTGCCAAGTTCGATAACCTGAGTTTGATCCTTGGAACTCACATGGTGGAAGAACAGACTTGTGACCTCACAAGTATGACGTGGTATGGAATGTACACAGACAGAAAGAAACACTCACATGCATGAACACAAACGTGCGCGCATACACACACACACACACACACACACACACACACACACACACACCAAAAAATAAATGTAATGGTTTTTAAAAGAAAGTAATGAAGAAAATATTAGTCAAGCAAATAAAAACAATAAATTCAAGGAATCAGAAAATTTCTAGTCATTATATAATGAGGAAAGGAAATATCAAGGAAATATCCTGGAGGACTTCCAAGCAATTCTTTCAATTTAGCCAAAGCCAAGGACGTAAACAAAGAAATGAAGTCCCAATATATATGTCTTTCCCTTTGACTTTATAATAAACAGAAATGCTAATTGGTGTTCATATTGGAACTTTACCCAGAAAGTTGGCTGTTGTGCATTCATGCATGTGTGTGCATACACGCACGCACACACACACACACACACACACACACACACACACACACACACACACACACACCAGAGCTATCGATTAGATTCCACAAGGTCCATAGTATGTCTGCACATGCTCTCTGCTGTCTCTAATCCTGGCGACACAAGAATTTGAGAGAAATACTTTAATTCAGTGCTAAATATATACCTGGCCTAAGACTTAGAAGAATAAAGGGTAGGAAGATGGCTCAGTCCACAAAATTTCTGCTATGCAGGATGAATTGCATTCTTCAGTGGAAAGCTGAGCATGATGTGTATATCCATAATCCCTGCACTAAGAGAGATGGAGACAGGAAGCTCCCTGCAGCTCTCTGGCCAGCTAGTCCCAGTGGATCTGTGTGCTTCAGCTTCAATAAGGAACTCTGCCTCAAAACAAAACAGTACACAGTAGAGAGTGACTGAGGAAGATACTTGCTGTCAACCTCTGCCCTCCAAACACATGTGTACACATATGTACAAGCACCCACCCATATATTTTATGCACAAGAACACAAACTTATACCCCACCCATACCTATCCACACAAAGAAAACTCCCAAGGAGATCAGACAAGAACTGGAAGAGGTATATCCCCATCAGCACTCCACAGCAGTGAGGTGAATTAGCAGTTGGGACATGCGATAGTACGCTCAAGCTGTGACTCTGACTGTTTGCTGTCTTTCACCTGACCTCCAGAGAGAAGGAGCCACGCTTCTTTCCTGCCTCCACCTCTTGTGCCAGTTTCTCTTAGAGTCACCTTGAACTTGGGGACTGTAGTTCTCACTGAATTAAGCTGATATAACACCATGTAACTTTCCTGTCTTCAAGACTGAAAATATGACTGTGATGTGGACTTGCTGTGGGTCAGGCAGCTGTCCCTAGGTCTGGTGGATCCCAGCGCTGGCTGTTCTGATATATCTTGTATACCGTGCAGGTCACAGCTCCAGTGCCAGAGTTCCTCCTTCAGCCTCAGTCCAGAACCTGAGAGTCTTAGAAAATGCATGCTCATTCTTGTCCTTAGGTCTGACCCATCCTTGTGGGGAGAGATGGCTAGGATGGGGGAGGAGCTTTTGGTCCTTTGCAAGGGACTCTGTAGTCCATTCACTCACCAAGCACTGAGCTAGGCCACATGTGGGTCTCTGAGAAACAGAAGATGGATCAAGCAACCCCACCTTCAGGGAACTCACAGCTTAAGCAGGAAAGGAAGGGTGGCTAAGGAGTACTAGAATCTAGGACTCCGGGCAGGTTCCATGCTCTGTACTCCTCTGGAGATAGCAAAGACTCCTCACTATGTGCCTACTTGCATGGTACAGTAACTCTCAGCTTGGGCTCCAGTCCACTGTACGAGCTGTGGGTGTCTTTCTACCTGTCCTGTACTCGCCCATCACATTCTACTCTCTTAACACCAACATGCTCACATACTCTCTCTATCCACAATGTCACCTTTCTCCTCACCCTACAAGGAAGGCTTGTTTTCCCAGGTCCTGATCAGTGGTGTATCCTCCAACAAACCTTTCTGTTCTCTGCAAAAGCATTTGCGTCTTTTGGGATTCAGTCTCACATCCTACAGACTGTCTTTATTGAACACCACTGATGGTATGTTGGTTTATGGTCTTTTACAGGGAACACAGAATGTCCCAGGCGCTGTGCCAAGCACATTACGGGGATTGTATCCATTTAATTGTTCCATGAGTTCTGGGAGCAGGTGTTCTGAATGCCTTCACAATAGAGGAAACGGAAGCTTGGGGAAGGATGATGAGACATCCCCAAGGACTAATAGCTGCTAAGCAGCAGAGTGAGAATTCGAACTCAGGTTGTTCTCATCAATTACTTAAGTAATTGAGGCAAAATTATACTATTCATCCCAGGGCGGACTTGTGATCCCCCTGCCTCAGCTTCCACAGTGCTGCGGTTATGTATGTACATCATGTTGCTCCAGATATGTTGTTCTTAACCTCTAAGGTTAGCATGAGTTGGCCTCCATAAACATAAAGTAAGAAGGCAGAAGTAGGAGGGTGGCTGAAGTTGTCAAGATGGTAGCCCTGTGAACTGGGCAGCCCTTCAGAAAAGACAGTTTTCTTCAGGACCACAACCAGCCAGAAAGGACTGCCTCAGCTGAATGGAGTCCAGAGTTGCATCAGCTATGGAAGCAATCAACCCTTACATTTGGCAGGAAAATGGTTCCAGGCACAATTCTGCCTCCCACCTTCTCAGACTCAGACAGGAAGGCTGTCAGCCTCACTTGTCAATCTGACTGAGCGACAGCGATGGCAAATGTGTGGGAGGCACTGAGGTGGGGAACCCTTAATAGAGCAGGTGTCTCTCAGCCCTGAGGCTTGATACCCACTCAACAGAGACTGCACCACTGCAGAGTGCAGTACCTTACCCTGTGGGGACTGGGAGGAAGCAAGTGAGGCCCTGGCTAAATGCAAGGGGAAGTCAGGAGCCTGCTAAATAGCATGTAATGTTTGAGTTCAATCTTTGAAAACCATCATTCATGAGAAATGCCCATGTTGAGCTACTATAACCATTTTAAATGGAGGTAAGGCTAAAAGGCTTTCCCTGGGTTCTGAGGAGCAGGTCAGCTGATCTCTTAACTCTGAGCTCCAGGGAACAGAAACTTTACTGTGTATTTTTTCTTGAACTAGTAGAACCAAGCTGAACTTCATTCATTCATTCATTCATTCATTCATTCATTCATTCCCTCACTCATTGACAATCTAGGAAGAATTTTTCTGTGAAGTAAATCCTATCATTTAAAAATAATGAAACGAACTTTTATTTATTTCTTCGTTTCTGGTCCTTACTCTCTACACATTACTTTAGACCTTCTGACAATTTTGAAAATTACTGCCAAGGTTATCGACTCTGATCTTTTACTCTAATTTGACTGAGGAGGACGCTAAAGTATCATTATCTAGAATGTTCACTTGGAGTTTTGGGTCTGCTCATCTCATTAGATCAGGGACATTATATTCTATTTGATTCCTGTTGGGAGTACCTGTCATTTTTAGTGTTTCACAGACCCTGCTTCTTCAGGGGTCTGAACTTGGGAAAGCATAGAACTCTTGACAACTCACTTCATTTCTTGGTGTTACTGGTTTATTCAAATACTTTATTTCATTCTCAGTCTTCTTGTATGTATGTATGTATGTATGTATGTATGTATGTATGTATGTATTTAGTGTGTGTGTGTGTGTGTGTGTGTGTGTGTGTGTATGTGTGTGTGAACATGCATGCAATGCTGAGAAGGCCAGAAGGCATCAGAGCCCCTGGAGATGTAGTTACAGACAGTTGTGAACTACCTGATGTAGATGGCTAGGAGCTAAACTTTGTTCTTTTCTAAGAGCATCAAATGCTCTTTGGGCTCAATCTCTTGTGCTAGCTTCTCAAGTTTAATAATGAACTCACTTATTTTTAAAATTCTCAGTTTCTAACAAATACGTCGAAGGATAACTGTCCCCTAAGATTGGTGCCAATCATGCCTCACACATCTCACACGTGTGTAGTCATTGCTATTTTCTCTAAATATTTAAGAAATGTTCTTTGTGCATTCGTTTCTCGGTCATGTCAGTTTGGAGTGTGTACTTCTTGTTCTCAAACGTATCTTAGGCTGCCTTAATTGATGGATTCTCCTTCAATTCTCAACATTTGTTGGAGAGCACCCTGGGTGTGTAAGACATAGCTTCTTTGTGATTTGTTGATACTGTTTTTGTGACCTGATACAAAGTCAAGTTTTATAACGTGCATCCCTGGCTGGGAAGAATGAATACCCCATGCTTAGTTGAAGCCGGGCTCCAGCTTTATCTATTACATTGTCTTTTAATTATGTGCTTCAAATAATCCATAGCTTTGTTGCTTGGTCTGTTTCTCAGGAAGAACACTAAGCTTTTCCTGCACGATTGGGTATTTGTCAATATCTCCCTGTAACTCTGCCAATTTTTGCTTCCCATACTTAATACAGGCTATTTGAATTTATAGAAGTTCATGATTATTATGTATGTTTGGTGGAGTGTGCTCCCTTATCGGTATGTATAATAATGACTCCTTATTGAAGCTTTCGCTTCACATTTTGGATCCCATTAACATTGCTAAAACAGATTTTCCATGGTTTGTCTAGGATGTTCCCTTTTCTGGTTCTTTATAACCAATTCTCTCTTTCCTATGTAAGTACCATGCATCTAGGTTTTAAAAAATCTGATCTGTAATAGCTAAGGTTGATCTACTCACATTCTGTGCTCACTACTAGTGTATGATTGTCTTAATTTTTGGTTTGCTTTAGTTCTATTGTCCTAGTATTTAAGCTGTTTTTGGACTGACAGAATTTACTTTTATTCATTTCTCTCCAGTCTTGCTAACTTAGAAACTATATACTGCAGTCTCTGGGATTTATCAGAGAGCTTTACATTTTTAGTACTTCTCTTTGCATGTCAATGTTTGTGACAAAGGCAAAGGTTAGGCTTTATTTGCAGTTGACAGATAAGCTGTTAGCATACTATAGTTAAATGCTCACATATTTCTCCTTGTTGTTAGCCTGAATTCTAGACAGTATTGGCTACTAATTTCTGAGTTTCACTTTGTTTCTCACAGGTTTTACTTCTGTTTCTCTTGTCTCCTCACTTGTCTTCGCTGCTTCTTTCAGTTGATTTCTCTGGATGACAACTGGTCTTTTATGTCTGAAAAAGTCTTGATTTTGCCTTCATCTTGAGTTATAGTTTAGCTGGGAATATAATTCTAGGCTTCTTATCCTTAGCCCTGGCAGAAAGAGTTCACTGCCTTTTGTCCTTTTTGTTTTTATGAGAAACTTCAATGATTATATTGTTCTGTACATGGTCTGTTTTTATTTTCTATCTAATTTAAAAATAGCTTCCCCCATTTTGTGTTCTTTTGTTTAACTATGACGCAGTGAAATTGGGAGATTACATTGCTATACAAGAAGCCGTAGAGCAGACTAGTGGTCAGACAAATTCAGGCTTCTTATCAATTTGCTCTCCTGAAAAATTTACTCCAAGAGACCAGCATTCCCAAAAAGCCTAAGAATCTTTATTTAGACTTTACCTATTTTATTAAGATTTACTTTTATTGTATGTTTGTGTGAGTGTGTGTGTGTGTGTGTGTGTGTGTGTGTGTGTGTGTGTATTTGTGAGTGGAAGAGCCTGAGGAGAACAGAGGGATCAGATCCTTCTGGGGCTGGAGTCACAGGTGGTGTGGATTGCCTGGTGTAGGTACTGAGAAGTGGACTGTGGTCTTGTGAAGGAACAGTAAGCACTCTTAACCTTTGAGTCATCTCTCCACCCTCCTAGACGCCACCTCTTGTTCTACTGATACACCCACTGGACACCAAGCTGTCAACACATGGCCCATTAAAAGACAAAGCATAACCCTCTTTCCCCTCCACCTCATATTCATCTTATAGTTTCTGTTAAACCAGCTGCTGAGATCCCTATTGGAGTACTTGGTTTCTTTTATGAGTTGAAGCTTTGAGGAGAGAAAGGGAAGTGAAGATGCAGAATCTAGGGTTTGGCTGGTCTGCCAAGGCTCTGGCAGGAAGGCTGTATCTTTATGCTGCCCGCCTTTCATCACAGCCACAACCCTGGGCTGGGCACATTGCACATTTGACCCCTTTCTTCTGGCATGGGGACACATCACAGGGAGGAACTAGAATTAGAATATCTACCTCAAACACAGTCGTTTCAGCCCCATAATAAAGGACCTAAGCCACCTGTCCCTGACTCTTGCTTGGAAACCAACAGACCTGCAATTCACCCCATCTTTTCTCTTTGCTTCTTTCTGCCATTTCTAGACTGGAAAGCCATTTATCTTGTCTTTGGAAGTGGCTGTCTTCTGAGTCCCACTGTTTGCGGTTTATCTGTGAGAGCCATGTGTTGGGATCAGAGGGAGCACTCAGAGCAGGAGCTTAAAGCGACATCGTGGCTGAAGGTTACGGTAGTGTTCAAACGGCACTTAGTTCTTTACAAAAATATTATTGTAACTAAAACATCTCAGCCAATAAAATAATCTATCTCCCAATATTGTTTTGAGAACTAAGTGGAATTTTCCAACACAAGCAGTCTCTGTAGAGTATAACGCAGTCAAAGGCAGCTATTCTTGCAAGTGATTTCACTGTCTATTTCCCCCATGCTCCTGTCTCCTCAGGGTTCAGACTCTCCCATGCCCCTGTATACTCTGTTTCAGCCTTTCCTCCATGGCCCTCGTCCCGGATAGTTTTATGTTCCCTAGACACAGGCTGAAGTCATCTTATAAAAGGGAACCTCAGTTGGGAAATGCCTCCATAAGATCAGGTTGCTCTCAAGTTTGTAGGGCATTTTCTTAACTAATGATTGATGGTGGAAGGCTCCAGCCCATCGTGAGTGGTGTCATCCCTAGGCTGGTGGTCCTGGGATCTATATAAGAAAGCAGGCTGAGCAAGCCATGGGAGCAACTTGGTAGGTAGCACATTTCCTCTGCATCAGTTTCTGCCTCCAGGTTCCTGCCCTGGTTGAGTTCCTGTCCTGTCTTCCTCTAATCATGAACAGTGACTTGGAAGCATAAGTCAAATGAACTCTTTCCTCCCCAACTTGCTTTTTGTTCATAGCATTTTATCACTGCAGTAGAAAGCCTAACTAAGTCACCTTGTATACTCTGGCTTCAGCCTTTCCCTTTGCACATTCTGGGTTCAACCCAGCAGATCTCTCAGAGGATTTCATCTGGCTTCATTTGCTCTTGCCTCAGGCCCTGCCTCCATCAGCACACAGGTTTCTCTTGCTGCCTTTTCTCCTTAAGAAGGTTTTTGTTTTAATTTAATGTTTGTGTCTTCAGAATTATTTTTGGCTCACTTATTAATAATAATTTGGAAACATAATTTAGCAAAGAGTGCTAAGTCGCTGGTATAAGCCTACCTGTGTTATTCATGGTATGACCTTGGGGGGAAAACACTAAACTCTAATTCATACAAAAGCCTGGGGCTAAAGCCTTAGCTCTACTGTGACTGACACTAATGTCTCATTGGGCAAATGGCCTTGCCCTCTGGATGAGTTTTTCAATCTATGAATGGAGGTTGTAGTGCTTACTTCACAGTGCTCCTGTGTAGGCTAAGGAACACTGGGTCTCAATGTCTATTTTATACATGTGTTCAAATAATATCAAATGATTGTGCCAACATACTACATTGCAATGTTAGTCAAATAATCCTGAATACAGCCAATCCTTGGTATCTTCAGAAACTTGGCTCCTAGACACCCGTAGGACACCAGAATCTATGGTATTCTTTCTATAAAATGACATTGCATTCGCAAATAACCTTTATGTGTTCTTGCATGCATTTTAAATCATCATTATATTGCTTATAGGACCTAATGTGATGTCAATGTTATATAAATAGTTGCAGTGTGCTGATTAGAAAATAATAAAAGAAGTCCTCTATGTTTAATACACACAATTTATTTTAAAATATATTCAGTCCACACTGAAGCCATGGTGTGAAACCCTTGGGTTCAGAGGGTGACAGGTGTGAAACCAAGTGATACAGAGAATGTGGGTGATGGGTCAGGTTAGTCTGATTGCTACAATGTGGTAAGATACCCTGGAGCAGTCACCTCTCATCACTGTGGGTGGATGAACTGTGTGTGTGAGAGAGAGGTGGGAAGAAAAGAGAGAGTGCGAGAGAGAGGGAAAGAGAGGCAGAGATTAACAGAGAGGGAGAAAGAATGGCAGAGAGAAGAGGAGAGGAGAGGAGAGGAAAGGAGAGGAGAGGAGAAGAGAGGAGGGGAGGGGAGGGGAGAGGAGAGGAGAGGAGAGGAGAGGAGAGGAGAGGAGAGGAGAGGAGAGGAGAGGAGAGGAGAGGAGAGGAGAGAAACTCTAATATCTTAGCTGGGACTCTGGCCTCTGAGAGGGTATCATGCACAACCAGAATGGAAAGTCAAATGCCTCTTACAACATGAGCCAGAGTCATTTTTCTCAACGACAAGGTCACAGTTGTATTGACAGAAGGAATGATCTTTTCTTATGTGGGAAAATTATTACCTGCTATGATGCAGTGTGGTTGTGACTCACATAAGCTGGTGAGGAAATTTGCTGTAGGGACATCTGAATGGAGAGTTGGGCCTGTCACTTTGGCTGGCTCTTTTACTTCTAAACAAATGTTTTACTTTGAATGGCTTTAGGTTTACAGAAAAGTTGCAAAAATATAATCACCCATGGCCAATTTCCCTTGGGCATACTCTGACTTGTGACTCATTAAGGTTGAGGCATGGAGGAGGAAGGGAGGAGGCTGTACTAAGACAAAGCGTACATGTCCTTGGAGACAGACTGAGTCACTGAGGGATAGATGCTGTGGTTTGAATGTGGTTTGATTATCATGGTTCCTGTGTTGAATTCTTGATCTTCAATGTGACATAATCAAGAAGTGGTAGATTTTTAAAAGATAGGTCAAATGAGAGCTGAGTAGTTTACTGAGGGCAGAACCACTGGGAGTGTTAATACTGATTCCATGGAATGACTTAACCTGTTTGAGAATCAGTTGTTAGAAAAAGGAACGACTCCTACCCTACCTCTTATTTTGCCACGTGGGAACTGATGATGTCATCTGCCATGTCATGAACTGATGATGTCACCTGCCATGTTCCAAGCTGATGATGTCATCTGCCATGGTGAGCTAATGAGGCTATTTGATCTAGCACTTTCAGTCCCCAAAAGTATGAGCTAAGTAAACCTCTTTATTTTAGGGCTACTCAGTCTTGGGTAATTTCGCTTGTTTGTTTTCAAGACATGGTCTCCATATGTACCCCCAGCTATCCTAAAACAGGACCAGGCTAGCCTCAAACTCAGAGAGCCATCCACCTCTACCTCCCAAGTGCTAGGATTTAAAGATATGCACCACTGCCATCCAGCTAGGTATTTTATTATAGAAACAGCAAATGATTCATAAGAGGGACTAGAAGCTGGGAAGGAGGAAGGTTGGAGGAGAGGATAAGGAACATCTCCAGATGCAAACAGTGGCAACAAACATCAAATTCCCCAAATATCAGTTCCTTCTCCACCCCACACAGCCGATAGAAACCCCATTTGGAACATACTAGAAGGGGCTTTGCAACACTGGGTTTATATTTCTTAATATTTCCATAGCAGATGGCATAGGAAATACCTATCGCTAAGTGGGATATTCCCAATTGACAGCAAAGTACACTTAGAAAAAAATCCACCCTTAATGCTAAAATCTCGGAGGATATTAATATATACATTATATGTATAATAACTCACCTTTCAAAGCCCTGCTTTGAGGTATGTATCTGTCACAAAGGATAACAAATTCTAACAGGGGCAAGCTTACCATCTGGAGCTGTTTCTGTGTATAGTCTCAAGATGGCTGTGTAAAAAATTAAAATTCCTTATTGCTGTTGTTTTCTCTCTGTCTCCCTCTGTGTGTCTGTCTGTGTAAGTGTTTCTGTCTCTCTGTCTCTGTCTGTCTGTCTCTTTCTCTGTCTGTCTGTCTGTCTGTCTCTCTCTCTCTCTCTCTCTCTCTCTCTGTGTGTATGTGTGCGTGCACAATGTCTGTGTATGGACTGACATGCGCATGTCATGATTGTGGAAATCAGAGGAAAGTTGGGTTCTCTCAATAGTGTTTTTGAAGCAGGGTCTCTCTTTTCTGCTGTGCTATGTGCTCTTGTCTAGCTAGTCCATGAGCTTCCAGCCCATTCTCCTGCCTTTGCCTCCCACCTTGCTGTAGGGAGTGCTAGGGTATCAGATGTGGGACACTACGCCTGACTTTTCTACATAGTCTCTTGGGATCAAATCCAGGCTGTCAGGTTCTCAAGACTAACACCTTTTCCTATTGGTCCCTATGAGAAATTTTAACTTGAGAGTAATCCTATATTATGTAGTCATAATATTATCGAGCATAATCCTGTAATATTAGCATAGTGTCAATGTGATGTTGCGATTCCTCTCTGAAGTCATCGCAAGCATTAGAAGGGAGGATGAAAGGGGTTCCCAAGAGGTAGGCCTATGTGGATTCAAGAGCTAGGCCTAGATGTGTGCAATTGACAGGAAACAGCTGCCCAACTAATGTGGAGGCAGTTAACCAGCTGCAGCAGTGCCACTGAGGGGTAAGGTGACTCCTGACTGTCACCTCCTGAATTATCCTCACCTGGGTGCCACCTGTTTCTCTCAGGATAACAGAGATGTTCTCTCTGTTGAGCTGTCCCTGGGCATTTCCTCTGGGCTTCAAAGCTTACGAATCATTCCTTTCTGTGAGCTGCTCGGGTGATTCTCCAAGGCCCTGTCGGCAAGTGACTGACAAGACAATTTGGTCTGACAATTGCTTGAGCTGATTTGTCCGCAGAGCTGGGCTTGTTTAGTTTTCTGGTGAACTGGATTTGAGGAGGGGATGGAGTTAAGGCCCAGAGGGAGGGAGGGAGTCTCTTTCCCTGAATGGTCTGAGGGGAGGGTGGTACAGGCCTGCAGAAGGAAGCTCCAGGCCTTAGAGTTAGGAGGTTGGGAGGGCTGTGATTGTTCTCATAAAGATGGGGTGTTAGCTGGTATTCTCTAGAAAGAGAATGGGCAGAATGAATATGTATCTGAGAGGATATGATTAGATTGGCTTGTAGGATATGGACTGAGGAGTCCAACCATGGCTTTGTTCACACTGGGAACCCAGTTTGTTCCTCAGTCTGCAGGAAGGGATGCTTCAGTAGTTCCAATACGGCCCTGAAGGCCTGGAGAATTGCTGGAGAGCTTCAGCCTTCAGTCTCTGTTGAAAAGTTGGAGAAGCTAAGTTCTGATGTTAATAAAGAATGACTTTCCCGCAAGGGGCAAAGCACACACAAAAGCAGCATGGTTTCCCCTTCAGGCTTCTTTCTATCTGGGGTTCCACCAGAAGGTGTTGTCCACTCTGGGGAAAGTTCTTCCTCCCTCAGTGAATCCTTCTAGAAAATTCCTGCTTAAGTTGGCACTCAGTTGATCTGTGATGGTTACATCACGGACGGAAGCACTGCTTTTCACAAAGACACGTGACTCAGCCTGTGGCACCTAGGCTCTGACAATGTGCCACTGAGCACAGGTCCTTGCTGCTGCTGGTCTTGAGGGCTTTCATCTCTCTGAGGAAAGCAGCCTTCACCTTGTTTTTATTCTTTTGTGTGTGTAAAGTAAAAGTGGCCAGTGGTCTTTTATTTCTTAAATTTGTTTTTTGACATTTCATATACATGTATACATTTATGGTTGTTTTCATTCCTACCCTCCTTCCCCTCCCCCCATCCTCGTGAAGCCCCTTTCATAGCTACAACTCCCCTTTCCATATTTATGTATTTTTGCTTTGTCATCCAGTGAGTCTAACCAGGATGACCATCTGTGTGATTGTGGGTTTGGAACATGGCAGTTTTACAAGAGATTACCCCACTGCCGTCAGTGGCTGCCCATTTCTCTGAATCTATCAGTGAGCAGTAGTTTGTTGGGGGTGGATGAGGTTCTTGAACTCCTCTCCTATCCACATCCATTCTTGGGCAGGCTCAGTGTAGTTAAGCATGGTGGCAGGGAGTCATGGATAGAGTGGTGTATCCTGCCCAGAAACAGCACCTATGCTCAGGTGTCCAATGACTCCTTTTCAGAAGAACTCATGACCTGTCTGCTTGTGACTCGACTGTGACCCTGGGGAGCATCCTAGACACCACTGTCATCTGTCCCATGTCCTCAGCTTGCTCATGTGTGTGACAGAGTTCACAACATGAAAGGTGCAGCTGCGGTCCAGAAAAAAAGCTGTCACCCTGGAGGGCAGAAATGTGGACTTTGGTTCATTTCTGGCTCTTAAGCTTCGTGTAAGTCAGTACCTGGCTCAGGTCACCTGTTCCCTCTGAGCTTAAGCTGTCCCATGGGTGGCGATTGTTGCTTGGAGCCTTACCATGCTTGCAATGAGGACTCTACAAGGCTGGAGACTTAGAAATGGTTTGTAATCCCACAGGGTATGAAGTGTCCTGCCGCCTGTTGATGCCATTTCAGCTTCCAGCTCTCCCTGGCTCTTGGCTGCTTAGCATGGGAACTTAGAATTTCTTTGCAGTAAATAGACTCTATGACCAAGACAACTCTTATAAAGAAAAACATTTAATTAGGGCTGGCTTACAGTTTCACAGGTCTAGTCCATTATCATCATGGTGGTACGCCTGGCAGGCAGACATGGTGCTGGAGGAGGAGCTGAGGAGCGTTCTCATCTGGATCCTCAGAAATAAGGGAGAGACAGAGAGAGAGAGAGAGAGAGAGACAGAGACAGAGACAGAGACAGAGACAGAGAGAGACAGAGAGAAAGACTGAGACAAAGAGAGACAGAGAGAGACAGAGACAGAGAGAGACAGAGAGAGACTGAGACAGAGAGAGAGACAGAGAGAGACAGAGACAAAGAGAGAGACACAGAGAGAGAGACTGAGACGGAGAGAGAGAGACAGAGACAAAGAGAGACAGAGAGACAGAGAGAGAGACACACACAGAGAGAGAGAGACAGAGAGAGAGAGAGAGAGAGAGAGAGAGAGAGAGAGAGAGAGGGAGAGCCACTGACCTTGGATTGAACTTCTGAAACCACAAAGCCCACCCACCCTGTAACACAGTTCCTCCAACAAGGCCACATCTACTCCATCAAGGTCACACATCCAATAAGGTCACTCCCCATGAGTCTATGGGAACACTTTCAAACCACCACAGGGACTTAGACTTTTCGTGTTTGTCCTTCTCCTGCCTGGAACTTCATGCTGCTTACACTCTCAGCCCTCCCTGGGCCAAGGGAACTCTTGGTACCTTTTTAGCTCTAATGTGGAGACTCAGTTTCTAAATGGTTTCCTTTCTGGGACAGCCTACACAAGAAGGTTGCAAGAGTTCTGTCTTCACGTGTTAGCATGAGTAAGAGTAATACATTCCCAGAAAGGGAAACATCTCTTGTTTTCTTCCAGTAAACCAAGGTGGGAGGTGCATTTATTTAATGGCCCCTGTCCACAGCTAATCCAATTTGGTAAGTGACTTGGGAAAATGCTGATCTGACACTTTGGAGAGTAGACTCCAACGGAAGGACCTAGGAAGCAATGCACAGGGGACTCTGAGCAGAAAACCCACCAGTAGAATATACACGTGACCTGGGGTGTCCTGTCCAATCCCAGTGCATGCATTCACACATGTATGGATTTGCACATTCGTATGTGCATGTGTAGGTGACAGCTTTACATTCTTGCTGTTAATTTGAATTCCCACACAAATTGTCTGACTATTAGAATCACACCTTCTGGGTCCAGAAAGTAGATCTTTCCGCCATGGTCAATGAACAGCACCAGCCCTATAGGGACAGGCACATATTTACTTCAAATGATAAGAACTGTGGTAGGAAGGATTATGGCAGTCTTCAGAACCTGTGAATATGATACATTATCACTTTGTCCTTGAACTCAATACATGGCAAAGGCTGTCCTTGAACTCACGATTCTCTTACTTTAGCCTCCCTAGTGCTATACCTGTAGATATGTGCCACCACACCCAGCCACGAAACTTTTTGAGTTAATGACCTCCGGACAGGAAGATCTTGGATGGGTGATGCAGATGAGTTCTTATAAGAGAGGAAGGAAGACCAATGCAGACAGGGATTGTAATGATGGAGGATGGGCCTGTGCAATATGCCCTGGAGAGAAGGCAATCAAGAAAAATGAATGCAAGTAGCAGCAGTTCTCAACCTGTCAGTCCTCACCCCTTTGGGGGTCGCGTATTAGATATCCTGCATATTAGGTATTTGCATTGCAGTTCATAACAGTAACATTATTACAGTTATGAAGAAGCAACAAAAATAATTTTATAGTTGGGAGTCACCACAGCATGAGGAATTGTATTAAAGGGTCACAACATCAGGAAGGTTGGGAACCGCTAACCTAGGAGAACAGAAAGACAAGGTAACTAAGCCCAGCAAAACCCACTGGTGGTGGGACATTCTCAGAGGAGACAAGCCCCACAGACACAGTGGGATTGCCACACCCAAAAGAAACATACAGGCTTTGTAACCAAGTTTAGGGACCCCCAAGGGAAGTATTCAAGCCACGTTGGCTGCTCATAGCCTGGAGCTCTAGATGCAGGCTGACAAGTGCGGAGTGCAGCGGGACTCTCAGCCACATTGATCCCGACACTAAGCTCCTATTAATGGAGTCAGAGGAGGCAATTGCTTTCTTGGCAGCCACAGGCTGCTGACAGCTCACACAGACCTTACAGTCAGAGACACCCTGATGGCCCTGCAGGAGCGGCTGAGAGCATGAAACTTGCACTCTTCGGCATCCGTGCCCAGTGTGGCTGCCCACTGGCCTGTCATGTGGGCTGTCACTTCAGCTGCCAGCTTATTTTATGATGAGGACCCTCAGTTGTCTGTCCTAGACTGGACTCTTTACATGAACCTAATCTATGGTGGGCAGCAGGAGCCTGTGTGGGGCAGCAGGAGCCTGTGTGGGGCAGCAGGAGCCTGTGTGGGGCAGCAGGAGACTATGGTGGGCTGACCAATCACAACACTACTACCCTTGCTAGTGTTGCCCCTATACTGGTCTTTCCTGGTTTTTGATCCCCACTGTTTGTGCCTGGCCTATGTACATTGAGCCCCCTTGCTGATTTGTTTTGTATGTCTTCCTGGTCTTGTACCCTCAGATTCACTCCAGTAGGCCTGGTTTGGATTTTGACTCCCAATCTTGTGCACCTTGGTTGGGGCTCAAAACTTCCCCCTTTTTCTTGTCATATGAAGTCATCACTGGCTGGGACCTCCCACTCTGCCACAGCTACACCCATGGCGTCAGCAAGGTTTGTGTCTTGTGCTTCTCCGATGCTTTCTGCATTTGCTATTTCTCTCCATTGGTGCTTGGCAGGAGACTTCGGTTCATGCCACCCATCCCTTGTGAGCCTTGTCCGTCAAGGAAGCCTGGGAGGTGTCACCTCTATCCCAGTGACTCAGTTGACATTCTCACCCGTCTTCAGACAACTGGAAACTGGTTCAGCGTCCACTTCTCACGGGACAGGCTGCAGAACAGTGGATGAAGGTGGTAGGATCTGCATTCCAGTCTTCACTCTGCTGTGTGGTAACGGCAGGCCTCTTGCATGTTCTGATCTTTTGTTTTGCTCTAGCTGATTCTTGAAAGGACGTATAGGTCATGACTGTGAGGTTCAGAGGGACAGTAAGGGCTTCTCTGTGTGATGTTACTCACTGCTTAGCACATAGCGTGGCCCGCCAAAACCTTGGCTTGTCATAATTGAACTAAAAGCTTTTTGTAGACCATGTTCTAAAACCACGAGACCCACTCTGTCCTAGTTAACTGGACAATTGCTCTGTGTCACTTTGGTGTGCTATTATGTCCTCTTGTATAATGCATGGTCTTTTAAAAAGAGAATTAGGATCTGTCAAGCATCATGTCACAGAGAACCTAGCCCAGGGCAGCTCAGAGCATCATGTCCCGCTGTGGCTTCACAGAGGCAGCTGTCGGGAGATGAAGCTTCTTTCTAGGGTATGCTCCACATGGAAGGTCCCTTTTAAAGAGTCCCTGGCAGTTGCCTTAGGGAGTAGGAAGGAGTCGATGAATTCTCTAGCTCAAGAAGTAGGGTCTACTTCTAAAGCTCTGCCTGCCCACTGAGGAAGACCAAAGAGCATAAAGGTTTCAGAGGCCCCCCAGAAAGGAAGAATGGATTGGCACACTAACAAGAATGCCCTTATTAATTTCCGGTGTCTTCTGTTCTAGGATACCATAGTATTACCCCTCTAACCTCAATAGGAAGGCTCCCTTTAAGACAGATACAGTCTTGGCCCAGCCCTCAATTAGGAGATCTTGATCCCAGAATGTGGTCCTGACCATGAATCATACTGCCTGCCCTCACCCCCTGCTTCTGTTTGCCCGACACGCATGAAGACTAGCAAGAGGCTGTTTGGGCTCCAACCACTCAAACAGGAGGTGGCGTAGTTGGCCCTACTGTGGCAGTGGCTTAGAGTTGGAAGTCAGGTGCATCCTTCCTTTTGATATTGCTCTACAGTGTTGTCCTTTACAAAGCTTACACTCAAAAACTTCATTATTGAGTCACAAATAAGCCACCAACCGACCAACCAACGAACAAAAACTACCTCACAATGTTCTAAAAGATGGCCATCTTGCAATCTTGTGTCTATATTCACAGTTAGTTTTGGTCGTGTGAGGTGGCTGGTTGGATACAGACTTAGTTGGGTGATACTCGGGTTCCTGCTCAGAGGCTAAGTGGTCCTCAGCGAAGCATCCACTTCCTTGAGCCTACCAATATTCATTTCCAAGATGGCCCGGCTGAAACCCCGCCAATCTTTTTTTCCATCTGCCCCTTCTCCATCCCAATCTCTCCCTTTGTCCCCCTCCCTTACTTTATCCTCTTCCTCCTCTTATTCGTCTCTCCTCTTCCTCTCCTCCCTCCTCCCCTGCTTCCTGCCCTCAGCTCCTCGGCAGCATCACAAGGGCCTGGCAGGAGGCAGAGCCAGCCTTGCATGTGGCAGCATAAATGCTGAGCTATGACAATCCTGTCGGCCTCAGAAAGAGAGGTTTTATGTAGTTTTTGGCATTTACAAATCCTTTGTGAAAAGGTCGCTCTGTTCTTGGAATCTTTTATTAATGCTGAAGACTGGCCCCGGAAATGTCATGTCTTTTTACCATGATATTTACTCAAAAAAGTATGACTAAGCATCGGAAACTCTATCAGCAGCTCGACCCCGGCCAAGCTGGGGAATCTGTGGGGACAAATAGATGCTGGTTTTCCCGGCGTATGGGTGCTCCCATCTCTGAGAACCCTGAGGGAAGTGGAGTGATGAACAAGGATGGGTGCTATCTGGCTGTCTACTGCTGCTGTCCCACCAGCGCAAGAGGACAAGCAGGACATCTAAGCTGGAAAGGAACATGCACACAAGCAATTCTACATCCCCACTTTATGGATGTGAAGACTGAGGCTCGGAGAGAGGAGGATACATACTTCCTGCATCTATACCAGATAGCAAGTCAGGGGCAAATGGAGACTGAAGACTGGAGCTCTTGTTCCTGAGTCAGCGGGTGGGGCTCTTCACTGCAAGCCAGTGTAACCAGCAGTGGAGGGAACAAGGGCCTGGACCACCCTTGATGGTCTCCACCGTCTCCCTGCCTTGCTGCTTGGAGCAGCATCTACCCTTCCTCAGAGGCCTGTTAACTTTCAGATGGTCTCAGGGGGATTGGATAGGGGGAGATCAAAGTCTATCCTATTATCCTATTTGTCTCAGATTGCCACAAGAAATTCGGCAGTCTGGGGACTCTGACATCAGTCCCTTGTTCTCTCTGTCTTGAGGCTTCTGGTGTAAGATTGAGCTCAGTATGACTGGGCGCTAGCCTCTATTCCTGGCTTGCAGATGGATGCCTCTCATTGTGTCCTCACATGACCTCTTCTTTGTACCTTTCTAATTGCTTATCCTTTCGAATGTCTCCTCTGAAGAGGAAACTCATCCGATGTTGAGAGCATCACCTTCACGATGTCATCTAACCCTGATAACCCTTCAAAGGGTTCATTTCCACCATTATCAACCCAGGCTAATAGGGCTTCAAGACATGAATTTGAGGCACACTTAGCTTTAAGCACTCAGCATTTTACAGGGATAAAGGAGGTGACAAAAGAATGGGAAATGAACAGGTAAACTGTCCCGTGGTGTGCCTGAACATGCTTTGTTGTTGTTTTGCCTCTAGAGGAAATCTGGGGAGGAAGGGGAGTCCAGCTCTGTTTGCTCAGTCCATCAGAGAAATTTGCAACTTGGGGAGGAAGGCCATGATAGATTGAAGGGATGTAGAGGAGATTGCTTGTTAATTTTTGGTATTAATCCCATCTTCAACCAACCCTCTCCTTCCACCCATTTCAGGTCTGAATGGACCATGAGATTAAAAGCTGGGTCAGCAAAAACACGCCCCATCCCACCCCACCCCCACCTCCTTTGGCCAGAGTTGGTGCTTCAGACTGGGGGTGTAACCCCTGCATGGCTAATCGGTGCTTCAGGGACATTTGCTGGGACTCAGAGTTCCTAATGGATTTGAACCAGAAAAGATTCAATGTCAGTGGCATCAAGTCAGCAGCGACACAAGCTTACTCTTCATGAGGTCAGAGTTTAGTCTGTATACCAAGAACGCTACCTGGAGCATAGAAGTCTTAATATACATTTGTTGCTAGTATATTTTGGAACACCCATGTCCAGCCACATCTTCAGCAAGACTATTTCTTAATGTCAGTTATGTAAGTCTACATTTTTCTCTTTTTTACTTAGTCAACTTAAGTCAGATTAACTGGTTATTTGTGACCTAAGCTGATTAAGGTCTGAGGTTAAAAACAAGGAACTGCTCCTACCTCATCTTCTGATCCAGCTTGTAGAAAGCAGAGGAGGGTCTTCCTGGGAGCTCCTTCAGTTGGTGGCCATTGGAAAACCTTTTGGGAACAAAACTGGTGGATTCCTTGTGACTCATGCTGACTACTGGACACTGAAACTTTCCTGACTACAGTGGGTAAGAGGATGGCCCAGAACTGATATTCTTCCTGTAAAGAACATTGCTATCCAGAAAAATGGCATCAGCACATGACTAGGGTTTCCCCATGTTTAACAGGATATTGATCCCACCTGTGGCTCGTGGCCATCAGGGTGGGAAAGAAAGCATTTGAGACATGAACCACGCATGATCACAGTCATGAGCGAGAAATGCATGCACTGTTGGGCAGGGCCTGTTCCAGGAAATTTTGCTGGTTTGCTGAAATCTACCTCCTCTGATCCATGGCACTGTATCATGGCATAGGGAAGAGGAGTAATGAGGGGCCATGGATCTTGGCATGCCCTCTGAATTAGGAGTAGTCTAGAAAAGCTCAGGGAAGTAGAGCCCAGTACCCTCTGGTAGCCTCTAGCCTCTGCTGTCCCAGGCCCTCTTTAGAGACAGGAGACTCTGAGGCCCTGCCTAATGGATCCTGATACAGACTGGGACAGCAAGTTAGGGCCCCGCTGAAAGTGGCATCACCAACCTTGCCATTTCCATTCCTGGCTCTGTCACTCATGCAGTGACTGCAGCCCTTCTCCATCAGGAAAGGAAAAGGAACGAGGCCAGGCTGGGTGACTCAGAGTTACTCTCAGACACATATTGGCTTCTTGGTGTGAAAATGGACCCTGGGAGGCAGGGGAGTTTGCTCTAATAGGATAAGAGCCTGTCATTATTCCACAGCGAGTGGGACGAGATGTACTAACAGGAATAACTCGTGCTTCCCTCACAGACTAGAACGTGACGTCTTCAGAAGGAAATCAGTTCTTTTATGGAAAGAATGACTCGGCTCTTAAGTAGTCAGGAAAAGTCCATTGGTAGCCTCGGTTGGCAGGGAAGAGCCTGATAGAAATGAAGCCCATTCCTGTCGAATCTAGTTGCACTGTGGTAGGCTCTGAGCAGGAGAAAAGGCAAGGTCCCAGAGCTGCTCATTAAGAAGTCCAGAGGAAGGGTGTGGGTGGGCACACCTAATAGAAAGGGATCAGACTTATGGGTAGGGCCAGGTAGGAGGTACAGAGAGAATGGTGGGAGGGAGCAAGGAAGAAAAAGTGTTCAAATTAGACCTCACCCGTTTCTCTCCATCCCATGACATGGGAGGTCAGGGTGCAGGACTAGAGGTCCCTGCACTGCTATTTCCATAAGGCGCCTTAGAGGGCTTTGTGAACTGTGACCTGCTGAGCTGCACTTCCAGACTCTCACACTCAGCAGGTCAGCTCTAGGGCCAGAGACATGGGATCTCTCACAAGTGCTGAGTGCTGCTGAGGTTGCTAATCAGAGTACACGTGTGGAGAGCTCTGGCCTACTGCTGGATGCCCTGCTGTGTTGGCTGTCTGTGGATGCTTGGACCCTTCAGGCAAGAGCTGCTTATGTGGCCTGCAGACATTGGCCTGAGAACATAAGAGTATTGACAGAGTGAGTAGGGTAGCCTTTCTTCTCTCAGAAAAGACCTCAGAAGGCTGATTCTCAAGTCAACCATGGCCCCAGCAAGCAAAGGACCTCACTTTCCCCCACTAATTTATGTATTTACTTATTTTATATTTAGACTGCAGCCTCCTCCTTCCCCTCCTCCCAGTCCCACCCTTACAAGTCCCTTCTCCCATTACCTTCTCCCAAGAGAAGGGGAAGCCTTCCTTGGGGACCACCCCCAGCCCCTGGGACATCCAGTTCCAGCAGAACTCAGCACTTCCTCTCCCACTGAGGCCCAGGCAGTCTAGTTAGGGGAAGGGGATCCAATAGCAGACAACAGAGTCAGAGGCAGCACCCTCCCCGGCTCTAGTTTTAGGGAACCCACATGAAGGCCAAGCTGCACATCTGCTACAAATGTGTAGAGGGACTAGGTCGTGCCCCCTCCCCCCACAAACACACACACATGCTCTTTGGTTGGTGATTCGGTCTCCGTGAGCCCCTATGGGTGCAGGTTAGTTGGCTCGGTAGGTCTTCTTGTGGTGTCTTTCACCCCTCCCACTCCCTTAGCTCTGTCTCCCACTCTTACACATGACTCCCAGAGTACTGTCTGCCTGATGTTTGGCTGTGAGTCTCTGCCTCTGTTTCCGTTTGCTGCTGGATGAAGCCTCTCAGGAGACAGTTACTCTAGGCTCCTGTCTGCAAGCGTAGCTGAGTATCATTACTAGTGTCAAGGGTGGGCTCTGTCACATGAGATGGGTCTCAAGTTGGGGCAGTCATTGGCTCTTCCTTCAGTCTCTGCTCCATCTCTATCCCTGTACATTTTGTAGGCAAGACAAATTTGGGGTTAGAGGTTTCATGGGTGGATTGATGTCCTTACTCTCCACTGGAACTCCCACTTTTGTAGTATATAAAGGGTCCCAGCTTGGATGGTTCATTCCCATCATGCCTTGCACCCTGTGCTGAGGTTTGTGGAAGGTGAAGTATGAGGTATGTAGAGGGTGAAGCATCCCAGTAATTGTTATGAAAGTTTACACTTGTCCTGCCTCACCTGTGCTGTGTGACAACACTTAATCTGCGGTGCCTCAATCTTCTTATCTGTAAAATGGCACAAATTCTACTACTACTACTACTACTACTACTACTACTACTACTACTACTACCACCGCCACTACTATTACTAACTTTTAAGTAGGGGAGAAGTGAAAAAAGGGGGTATTGTGTGGCAAAAGTTCTACCTTCTGTAAAGTTGGTTTCTCTTCCTTTTGTCCTTATTTTCAGAGAACTCAGAATTTAAAAATAGTTGCACCAGGAAAAAGTCTCCACTTGAGCTGCGTCCTGTGCTGGCCTTAGCCAGGACTCCCATGAACATGGAAGACAGAAGTGAGTTCTTGGGTTATGGGAAACATTGTCATGTTCTGGTTTCAAAATGTGCAAATTTATGTAAATTTGAAATATAATAGCAAGAAAAACTCTCTATTAATTTAAGACAGTGTTTCTCGTGAGATTAGATGCTGATATCAGAAGGTTCTGGTGCCTGGCAGTATCCTTAGAACTTGTCCAAGTGCAAGGGCAAAAGGCCAGCATTGTGTTAGCCCTGCCTCACTGTACTCCTGTTATTTCTGGTGGGAGCATTAGGGCTTAACTTCAGCTGTGAAGGCAGGCACTGATGTACCCACTTCTGAAATGAGGAAGCTGAGGCCTTAGAGTTTATGTTCCTTGATAAGAGTTAAAGTTATTGGGTATCCGAGTCCTAGACTTCTGAGTGTGTCCTTCTGCTTCTCAAAAGCAACCAGATACCAATCCCTAAACTGTGTGGTGTTGAGGAACTGCACAGGGAACTGCTCACACAATATCCTTCCATTGATTTCTAGTGCTTGGAGCAATTCTCTTCATCCTTTTATTTTCCCAGTTGAACAAATATCCAGCCACTTGTCTGTATCGACAGTGACAACATTACCTACATGGCCTCCGCCGTGCCCCGTACCCTGGGTAACAGATCCTCAGCTCCAAGTGACCACAGATACCTGGAGGTTGAAAGAAAGAGGTTTTTACAAGCCTTCTTGAATTCCTTTCCTTCATTAGTCTACTGCCTGGGAAAATTCCCAGCTTGTCCCTTCCCCCACCCCCAACCCAAAGCCACTTTGTTGCGCTGGCATAATTTCTTACAATAACATTAACATATCACTGGAGCTCATTACCTTTGGTGTAATAGTTCCCTATTGAACTGTGTCAGACTAATTATGTCAGTTCCTTTTCATTCCAGTTTAGTGCTTCTCCTGAGAGTCACCGTGCAGCACTGGTAATAATGATTAAACTGCTGTCTAATGCTCCACTGGATGGCCAAACCAAACAGGGAAATTCCTCTCTGAAGATGGGACTCACACAGCCCTGCATTTGATGCAGTTTGCTGTTTTAAAAGCCATTCCCTGGTGGCCATTTCTACGTGACATTGCAGGGCTGGCATTGTTGGGGAATGAGAGGGCAAATTAGAGAAGGAAATAACTTTGCAAGACCTGATGTCACCAAGAGGCAACTCAAGTACTTTCTACTAGCCTGGGGAGCCTTGGAGGTCTGATGGGGACCATCTGGAACCAAGCTATGTAGCTCAGCCAGTAGAGGTGTGGGTATACAGAAGAGGCCAAGGTAATGAATCAGGACAAGCCAATATCAGATGCTTAAAGCTCTGTTAGTAGTGTCAGTTGAAAGAGGCCATGGAAGGAGGATGACAATGAAACCATTTTCACATTCCAATGGTAGTCTGGGAGAGCAGGAGCCCAAGTGGAGCCAGGAGCCCAAGTGGAGCTTGTCTTTGTCTTTTTGCGTAAAGGGAAGGAATGAACCTCACACTTTGGCAGGAGCTGTGGTTGATGTCCTTTATCACCCACAGGGACGCTAATCTGTTCTGAGAACCCATCACCAATGATTACCATTCTAATAATAGCAGCCAGCATCAAGTAAGTGGCTACTTTGTAAAGGCGCGGAGTTAAGCTTTCATTTAACCTCCAGAAAGAACTTTGTGGGGGAGCGTCTTATATTTCCATTTTGCAGATAAGAATCTGGGGTTTGGGAAGATTTAATAATTTACACTCCTAGAACCTCCATATTTGACTACAAAGGCCAGAATATATGAAAAGTTGTATTCTCTCCTCATTCAAGCAAACAGTTAGGGTCATCTGTCCTCCCACCCTGTTCTGTGTCCTTAGATTCTTTGTGAACATGGTGAACACTACCTCCAGCTTCCTGAGTCAAGATTCAACAGGTAATATCACTCTGTGGGCAGATGAGGACAGAGGCATAGAGAGCACACCATTTATTTGATCACAATGTCTTGTTATGTGGCTGACTCTACTAGGTGCAAGGGATCCTGGGATGAGTGAGAACTATCATAGACTTTGCTTTCCCAGGATCTTAAACTCATTTTGTAGCAAATGAACTAAGACAGGATATTGGTACCAAAGTTGGGTAGTTCTGTACAAATATCTAAAAGTAAACAATTCGCCTTCAAACAGGACACCCTGTAGAGCTGGAAGAGTGGTGGGATGCATGCTAGTGAAAGCCCACGGTATGGATGACCTGCTGAAGGTGATTTGATGAAGACTTGGAAGAAAACCGTGGAGAACTGCAGAGGATATCTGAGGTATCTTAGAGATTATCTAAGACATCAAAATGCTCAGAAGCACAGATGAGATGGTTCTTAGTCTGTTATGTGCTGCTATCAAAAACTACCAGAGGTTGGATAATTTATAAAGAAAAGAAACTTGTAGTTCTGAAGGATAGAAAATCGAGTCTCAAGGGGCCAAGATTCAGCAAGGCCTTTTGCTGCTTCATCTCATGGCTGAAGGAGAGAGGGAGGCATGAGAAAAAGGATAAGAGAGTGTTGAATTTGAATTTTTCAAAAGGGAGCTGTAGCTGGCCTTTGCATTAGTGGGTTCTTCTTTCTTCCATCCTTCTTCATTCTTTTACACCCTTTTCTAGCTCCTGAACACTAGATAAGAGCGCCCTGAATAAAGTCAGGGGTTGAAATGGGGTGACGTCATCTTTAGACTACTTCCTGTTGATTGGAGGAGTCAAGTTCCTTGGGGCAAGTTTCCTCTTTACCGTTAGGATATAGAATTTCTTCTTGTTTCTCCTTTGTCCTGACTACTAGCAAACCACAATCAACAACAACAAGTATCAACAACCAAACCCAACAAACTACTGCCCACCCTGCCTCTCAGGGCCCTAGCGTTTACACACCCTCTGGATGTAATTCCCCAGAATTACAAACACCACACAATCGCAGAAACTGTCTGCAGCTGGCAAAATGACACCCCTGCTACAGCATGAGGCAAACCCGAGTCAGCTGCTGTGGACAATCTGAAGCAGCTCCCTACCCAACACCTAGAAGTAAAACAAAACATATTCTTGTACTACTTCTGTGTTTTTCAAAGTAACCAAAACTCCAAAATTTTCACTATAGGGAACTCACTCCCATGCTAGTCAGCTCTCACACACTCTGAAGCCTTTGTCCTTTTATAAAAGTGATAACCCATAGCTCAAACACCTAGCACTAGTACTGCCTCTCCAGTTCCACATAAGAAATCATGTTTCTGACCCACGAACTCTGCAGCACACATTTCTATCAGAAAAGGAATACGTTACCACCAGTAAGTGGTGAGGGCCGTTCTGATGAGGCCTTAGGTTGAAATGAGTTTGTTATTGGCCAGGGAGGAGCAGCCAGCCTTGCTATCACTGGTCCAGGGGCTTGCCTGAGTCATATTTTCATCTTAGTGTTTTATGGAAGGCAGAAATTGTCCAAATTGGATGGGTGTCTGCCTGAGAAAATATCAAAGCAAGTGTTGAAGGTGTGGCTTGGCTTCTCTTGATTGCTTATAGTATCATGCAAGGAGAGGCGAGTGATTCAAACATGGGATTGAAAACCTGAAAAGAAGCCAAACCTATAGATTGGTAATCCTCAGGATGAGTTGGAAAGGGTAAGGAGTTTGTTTGGGGCAGTTCAGGACCATCTGATAAAATGGTTGGCTACCTTGCCATCTAAATGGAAGTCAAGAGACTATTGTTTAAGAACCATCTCAAGGCCCCAGAGGAACCCCAAACAACACAGTCTATAGCTATTGATTTGGTTGCCTACAATAAGTTGATGAGAAGACCTCGTTGCTGAAAAACATTACTCACTTTGAATGCAGGACTTGGTGAAATCAACGTTGAGCGACAGGTAACTCTCTACTGGCCAGCTAGCTTACACAGTGCCAGGAGATAGCATAGTCTCCCACAGCACTGGACCTTGCATGCTGCCATACTGACCTTCCTGGCAAGGTGTGCCCACTGATGCATATTGGCATGACAGTTATAGGGTAACCAACTGCCACCTGAGGGGATCTTAGGCTTGCTCCCCATCCAGGTTTATGCCTCATACTGTAACCCTGGTCAAAAGCTCATGATTGGGAGATTATAAAAGCCCAAGGGGAAACCTACTGTTGTCATTTAAAATAGCCACGCTGTCAAGCTGTCTTCTAAATATTTTTTGCTTAATGTTAAATATTACGCCCAAGGACTTGTGCCCCTCTCAACTTCGAATATCCCTCTTGCAGTGGGTAGTGATGAACGCAGAGACTCATGGTGGTCGAAGTGCTGAGTGTGAGAAACTGAATGCTCATCTGGGCATGAGCCAACCCTATCTCCCCTTCCATCCAAGGGTCATGGTGGAAGGGTAGATGGGAAAAATGTAAGAGATGACAGATGAGAAGAGCTGTGAACGCTGACCCCTGGAAATGCCGTGCTTACTGTGCGTATCAATTCACAGCACACCTGTTCAAGACATCCACAAGATCAAGCCAATCAAAATTCCCGTATGAGTGAAGGTGTGGAGAGAAGTATTAGGCAGTTGATGGTTGCTAAGAAAGGGAGAGTCACTCTCCTTTGGGGACATGCCCATGCCCCAGTCGATGGCCTCACCCCTAGATGCATACACAGGCATACAGGCAACATTAACTGCACTTAGGAGATGATAAGTAACAAAAAAGAGGACATGAAGTTGGGAAGATGACGGGTGCAGGGTACTAGGGAGAGGTGGAGGGAGGTAGTGGTAGAGGGATATGATCTAAATACATTGTGTAAATGCATAAAATTTTCAAAGAATAAATAAAAACACTATTTTAAAAAGAGAGCTTATGTAAAGCTCTTAGCACAGTGCAGAATGAGTTTAGTTATGTTTCTATACCAAAATAAACTCACTAAAGTTTTCTTTCACTAAAGATGAGCAAATGGCTAGTTGCAGTCAGATGCTTTTCCCATAGGGAATGTTAAAATGCAAACTAACAGTTCAAGGCTGTTGTAAGTTTAGTGGTCCCCAGCAATTAAGATTTCAAACACCAGAGTTAGACTGCATGAGCTAATGTGTTACCAAGATGAATAAATCAGTTTGACTTCAATGCATCAGTTCCTTGAGATATTAAATACAGAAAGGGGTATTTTCACTTAGAAAGCTCTTTGTATTAAGTGCTATGCTTCATATAAATGAATTAAGTATCTGGCATATGGCAGGAACTATAAATAAAAGGACCCACCTACTGGACAGGGGATACAGAGAGTATAGGGGCATTTCTTTTTTTTTTTTTTTTTTTTTCGCTTTCTGAATCACCATACTGTTCAAAGGCTGATGTTTACCTGTGACATGGATAGAATTAAGAGGACGCGTGTGTTCATTCTTTTTTTTTTTTTTAATTAACTTGAGTATTTCTTATATACATTTCGAGTGTTATTCCCTATCCCAGTTTCCGGGCAAACATCCCCCTCCCCCCTCCCCTTTCTTATCGGTGTTCCCCTCCCCACCCTCCCCCCATTGTCCCCCTCCCCCCAACAGTCTAGTTCACTGGGGGTTCAGTCTTAGCAGGACCCAGGGCTTCCCCTTCCACTGGTGCTCTTACTAGGATATTCATTGCTACCTATGAGGTCAGAGTCCAGGGTCAGTCCATGCATAGTCTTTAGGTAGTGGCTTAGTCCCTGGAAGCTCTGGTTGCTTGGCATTGTTGTACATATGGGGTCTCGAGCCCCTTCAAGCTCTTCCAGTTCTTTCTCTGATTCCTTCAACGGGGGTCCTATTCTCAGTTCAGTGGTTTGCTGCTGGTATTCGCCTCTGTATTTGCTGTATTCTGGCTGTGTCTCAGGAGCGATCTACATCCGGCTCCTGTCGGTCTGCACTTCTTTGCTTCATCCATCTTGTCTAATTGGATGGCTGTATATGCATGGGCCACATGTGGGGCAGACTCTGAATGGGTGTTCCTTCAGTCTCTGTTTTAATCTTTGCCTCTCTCTTCCCTGCCAAGGGTATTCTTGTTCCCCTTTTAAAGAAGGAGTGAACCATTCACATTTTGATCATCTGTCTTGAGTTTCATTTGTTCTAGGCATTTAGGGTAATTCAAGCATTTGGGCTAATAGCCACTTATCAGTGAGTGCATACCATGTATGTCTTTCTGTGTTTGGGTTAGCTCACTCAGGATGATATTTTCCAGTTCCAGCAATTTGCCTACGAATTTCATAAAGTCGTTGTTTTTGATAGCTGAGTAATATTCCATTGTGTAGATGTACCACATTTTCTGTATCCATTCCTCTGTTGAAGGGCATCTGGGTTCTTTCCAGCTTCTGGCTATTATAAATAAGGCTGCAATGAACATAGTGGAGCACGTGTCTTTTTTATATGTTGGGGCATCTTTTGGGTATATGCCCAAGAGAGGTATAGCTGGATCCTCAGGCAGTTCAATGTCCAATTTTCTGAGGATCCTCCAGACTGATTTCCAGAATGGTTGTACCAGTTTGCAATCCCACCAACAATGGAGGAGTGTTCCTCTTTCTCCACATCCTCGCCAGCATCTGTTGTCCCCTGAGTTTTTGATCTTAGCCATTCTCACTGGTGTGAGGTGAAATCTCAGGGTTGTTTTGATTTGCATTTCCCTTATGACTAAAGATGTTGAACATTTCTTTAGGTGTTTCTCAGCCATTCGGCATTCCTCAGCTGTGAATTCTTTGTTTAGCTCTGAACCCCATTTTTTAATAGGGTTATTAGTTTCCCTGTGGTCTAACTTCTTGAGTTCTTTGTATATTTTGGATATAAGGCCTCTATCTGTTGTAGGATTGGTAAAGATCTTTTCCCAATCTGTTGGTTGCCGTTTTGTCCTAACCACAGTGTCCTTTGCCTTACAGAAGCTTTGCAGTTTTATGAGATCCCATTTGTCAATTCTTGATCTTAGAGCATAAGCCATTGGTGTTTTGTTCAGGAAATTTTTTCCAGTGCCCATGTGTTCCAGATGCTTCCCTAGTTTTTCTTCTATTAGTTTGAGTGTGTCTGCTTTGATGTGGAGGTCCTTGATCCACTTGGACTTAAGCTTTGTACAGGGTGATAAGCATGGATCGATCTGCATTCTTCTACATGTTGCCCTCCAGTTGAACCAGCACCACTTGCTGAAAATGCTATCTTTTTTCCATTGGATGGTTTTGGCTCCTTTGTCAAAAATCAAGTGACCATATGTGTGTGGGTTCATTTCTGGGTCTTCAATTCTATTCCACTGGTCTATCTGTCTGTCTCTGTACCAATACCATGCAGTTTTTATCACTATTGCTCTGTAATACTGCTTGATCAGGGATAGTGATTCCCCCTGAAGTCCTTTCATTGTTGAGGATAGCTTTAGCTATCCTGGGTTTTTTGTTATTCCAGATGAATTTGCAAATTGTTCTGTCTAACTCTTTGAAGAATTGGATTGGTATTTTGATGGGGATTGCATTGAATCTGTAGATTGCTTTTGGTAAAATGGCCATTTTTACTATATTAATCCTGCCAATCCATGAGCATGGGAGATCTTTCCATCTTCTGAGGTCTTCTTCAATTTCCTTCTTCAGTGTCTTGAAGTTCTTATTGTACAGATCTTTTACTTGCTTTGTTAAAGTCACTCCGAGGTACTTTATATTATTTGGGTCTATTATGAAAGGTGTCGTTTCCCTAATTTCTTTCTCGGCTTGTTTCTCTTTTGTATAGAGGAAGGCAACTGATTTATTTGAGTTAATTTTATACCCAGCCACTTTGCTGAAGTTGTCTATCAGCTTTAGTAGTTCTCTGGTGGAACTTTTTTTTTTTTTTTTTTTTATTAACTTGAGTATTTCTTATATACATTTCGAGTGTTATTCCCTTTCCCGGTTTCCGGGCAAACATCCCCCTCCCCCCTCCCCTTCCTTATGGGTGTTCCCCTCCCAACCCTCCCCCCATTGCCGCCCTCCCCCCATAGACTAGTTCACTGTGGGTTCAGTCTTAGCAGGACCCAGGGCTTCCCCTTCCACTGGTGCTCTTACTAGGATATTCATTGCTACCTATGGGGTCAGAGTCCAGGGTCAGTCCATGTATAGTCTTTAGGTAGTGGCTTAGTCCCTGGAAGCTCTGGTTGCTTGGCATTGTTGTACTTTTGGGGTCTCGAGCCCCTTCAAGCTCTTCCAGTTCTTTCTCTGATTCCTTCAATAGGGGACCTATTCTCAGTTCAGTGGTTTGCTGCTGGCATTCGCCTCTATATTTGCTGTATTCTGGCTGTGTCTCTCAGGAGCGATCTACATCCGGCTCCTGTCGGTCTGCACTTCTTTGCTTCATCCATCTTGTCTAATTGGGTGGCTGTATATGTATGGGCCACATGTGGGGCAGGCTCTGAATGGGTGTTCCTTCAGTCTCTGTTTTAATCTTTGCCTCTCCCTTCCCTGCCAAGGGTATTCTTTTTCCTCATTTAAAGAAGGAGTGAAGCATTCACATTTTGATCATCCGTCTTGAGTTTCGTTTGTTCTAGGGATCTAGGGTAATTCAAGCATTTGGGCTAATAGCCACTTATCAATGAGTGCATACCATGTATGTCTTTCTGTGATTGGGTTAGCTCACTCAGGATGATATTTTCCAGTTCCAACCATTTGCCTACGAATTTCATAAACTCGTTGTTTTTGATAGCTGAGTAATATTCCATTGTGTAGATGTACCACATTTTCTGTATCCATTCCTCTGTTGAAGGGCATCTGGGTTCTTTCCAGCTTCTGGCTATTATAAATAAGGCTGCGATGAACATAGTGGAGCACGTGTCTCTTTTATATGTTGAGGCATCTTTTGGGTATATGCCCAAGAGAGGTATAGCTGGATCATCAGGCAGTTCAATGTCCAATTTTCTGAGGAACCTCCAGACTGATTTCCAGAATGGTTTTACCAGTCTGCAATCCCACCAACAATGGAGGAGTGTTCCTCTTTCTCCACATCCTCGCCAGCATCTGCTGTCAGCTGAGTTTTTGATCTTAGCCAATCGCACTGGTGTGAGGTGAAATCTCAGGGTTGTTTTGATTTGCATTTCCCTTATGACTAAAGATGTTGAACATTTCTTTAGGTGTTTCTCAGCCATTCGGCATTCCTCAGCTGTGAATTCTTTGTTTAGCTCTGAACCCCATTTTTTAATAGGGTTATTTGTTTCCCTGCGGTCTAACTTCTTGAGTTCTTTGTATATTTTGGAAATAAGGCCTCTATCTGTTGTAGGATTGGTAAAGATCTTTTCCCAATCTGTTGGTTGCCGTTTTGTCCTAACCACAGTGTCCTTTGCCTTACAGAAGCTTTGCAGTTTTATGAGATCCCATTTGTCGATTCTTGATCTTAGAGCATAAGCCATTGGTGTTTTGTTCAGGAAATTTTTTCCAGTGCCCATGTGTTCCAGATGCTTCCCTAGTTTTTCTTCTATTAGTTTGAGTGTGTCTGGTTTGATGTGGAGGTCCTTGATCCACTTGGACTTAAGCTTTGTACAGGGTGATAAGGATGGATCGATCTGCATTCTTCAACATGTTGCCCTCCAGTTGAACCAGCACCATTTGCTGAAAATACTATCTTTTTTCCATTGGATGGTTTTGGCTCCTTTGTCAAAAATCAAGTGACCATAGGTGTGTGGGTTCATTTCTGGGTCTTCAATTCTATTCCATTGGTCTATCTGTCTGTCTCTGTACCAATACCATGCAGTTTTTATCACTATTGCTCTGTAATACTGCTTGAGTTCAGGGATAGTGATTCCCCCTGAAGTCCTTTTATTGTTGAGGATAGCTTTAGCTATCCTAGGTTTTTTGTTATTCCAGATGAATTTGCAAATTGTTCTGTCTAACTCTTTGAAGAATTGGATTGGTATTTTGATGGGGATTGCATTGAATCTGTAGATTGCTTTTGGTAAAATGGCCATTTTTACCATATTAATCCTGCCAATCCATGAGCATGGGAGATCTTTCCATCTTCTGAGGTCTTCTTCAATTTCTTTCCTCAGTGTCTTGAAGTTCTTATTGTACAGATCTTTTACTTGCTTGGTTAAAGTCACACCGAGGTACTTTATATTATTTGGGTCTATTATGAAGGGTGTCGTTTCCCTAATTTCTTTCTCGGCTTGTTTCTCTTTTGTATAGAGGAAGGCAACTGATTTATTTGAGTTAATTTTATACCCAGCCACTTTGCTGAAGTTGTTTATCAGCTTTAGTAGTTCTCTGGTGGAACTTTTGGGATCACTTAAATATACTATCATGCCATCTGCAAATAGTGATATTTTGACCTCTTCTTTTCCGATCTGTATCCCTTTGATCTCCTTTTGTTGTCTGATTGCTCTGGCTAGAACTTCAAGAACTATATTGAATAAGTAGGGAGAGAGTGGGCAGCCTTGTCTAGTCCCTGATTTTAGTGGGATTGCTTCAAGTTTCTCTCCATTTAGTTTAATGTTAGCAACTGGTTTGCTGTATATGGCTTTTACTATGTTTAGGTATGGGCCTTGAATTCCTATTCTTTCCAGGACTTTTATCATGAAGGGGTGTTGAATTTTGTCAAATGCTTTCTCAGCATCTAATGAAATGATCATGTGGTTCTGTTCTTTCAGTTTGTTTATATAATGGATCACGTTGATGGTTTTCCGTATATTAAACCATCCCTGCATGCCTGGGATGAAGCCTACTTGATCATGGTGGATGATTGTTTTGATGTGCTCTTGAATTCGGTTTGCCAGAATTTTGTTGAGTATTTTTGCGTCGATATTCATAAGGGAAATTGGTCTGAAGTTCTCTTTCTTTGTTGTGTCTTTGTGTGGTTTAGGTATAAGAGTAATTGTGGCTTCGTAGAAGGAATTCGGTAGTGCTCCATCTGTTTCAATTTTGTGGAATAGTTTGGATAATATTGGTATGAGGTCTTCTATGAAAGTTTGATAGAATTCTGCACTAAACCCGTCTGGACCTGGGCTCTTTTTGGTTGGGAGACCTTTAATGACTGCTTCTATTTCCTTAGGAGTTATGGGGTTGTTTAACTGGTTTATCTGTTCCTGATTTAACTTCGGTACCTGGTATCTGTCTAGGAAATTGTCCATTTCCTGAAGATTTTCAAGTTTTGTTGAATATAGGTTTTTGTAGTAAGATCTGATGATTTTTTGAATTTCCTCTGAATCTGTAGTTATGTCTCCCTTTTCATTTCTGATTTTGTTAATTTGGACGCACTCTCTGTGTCCTCTCGTTAGTCTGGCTAAGGGTTTATCTATCTTGTTGATTTTCTCAAAGAACCAACTTTTGGTTCTGTTGATTCTTTCTATGGTCCTTTTTGTTTCTACTTGGTTGATTTCAGCTCTGAGTTTGATTATTTCCTGCCTTCTACTCCTCCTGGGTGTATTTGCTTCTTTTTGTTCTAGATCTTTTAGGTGTGCTGTCAAGCTGCTGACATATGCTCTTTCCTGTTTCTTTCTGCAGGCACTCAGAGCTATGAGTTTTCCTCTTAGCACAGCTTTCATTGTGTCCCATAAGTTTGGGTATGTTGTACCTTCATTTTCATTAAATTCTAAAAAGTTTTTAATTTCTTTCTTTATTTCTTCCTTGACCAGGTTATCATTGAGTAGAGCATTGTTCAATTTCCAAGTATATGTGGACATTCTTGCTTGATTGTTATTGAAGACCAGTTTTAGGCCGTGGTGGTCCGATAGCACGCATGGGATTATTTCTATCTTTCTGTACCTGTTGAGGCCCGTTTTTTGACCAATTATATGGTCAATTTTGGAGAAAGTACCATGAGGAGCTGAGAAGAAGGTATATCCTTTTGCTTTAGGATAGAATGTTCTATAAATATCCGTTAGGTCCATTTGGCTCATGACTTCTCTTAGTCTGTCTACATCTCTGTTTAATTTCTGTTTCCATGATCTGTCCATTGATGAGAGTGGGGTGTTGAAATCTCCCACTATTATTGTGTGAGGTGCAATGTGTGTTTTGAGCTTTAGTAAGGTTTCTCTTACGTATGTAGGTGCCCTTGTATTTGGGGCATAGATATTTAGGATTGAGAGTTCATCTTGGTGGATTTTTCCTTTGATGAATATGAAGTGTCCTTCCTTATCTTTTTTGATGACTTTTAGTTGAAAATTGATTTTATTTGATATTAGAATGGCTACTCCAGCTTGCTTCTTCTGACCATTTGCTTGGAAAGTTGTTTTCCAGCCTTTCACTCTGAGGTAGTGTCTGTCTTTGTCTCTGAGGTGTGTTTCCTGTAGGCAGCAGAATGCAGGGTCCTCGTTGCGTATCCAGTTTGTTTATCTATGTCTTTTTATTGGGGAGTTGAGGCCATTGATGTTGAGAGATATTAAGGAATAGTGGTTATTGCTTCCCGTTATATTCATATTTGGATGTGAGGTTATGTTTGTGTGCTTTCATTCTCTTTGTTTTGTTGCCAAGACGATTAGTTTCTTGCTTCTTCTAGGGTATAGCTTGCCTCCTTATGTTGGGCTTTACCATTTATTATCCTTTGTAGTGCTGGATTTGTAGAAAGATATTGTGTAAATTTGGTTTTGTCATGGAATATCTTAGTTTCTCCATCTATGTTAATTGAGAGTTTTGCAGGATACAGTAACCTGGGCTGGCATTTGTGTTCTCTTAGGGTCTGTATGACATCTGTCCAGGATCTTCTGGCCTTCATAGTTTCTGGCGAGAAGTCTGGTGTGATTCTGATAGGTCTGCCTTTATATGTTACTTGACCTTTTTCCCTTACTGCTTTTAATATTCTTTCTTTATTTTGTGCATTTGGTGTTTTGACTATTATGTGACGGGAGGTGTTTCTTTTCTGGTCCAATCTATTTGGAGTTCTGTAGGCATCTTGTATACCTATGGGTATCTCTTTTTTTAGGTTAGGGAAGTTTTCTTCTATGATTTTGTTGAAGATATTTACTGGTCCTTTGAGCTGGGAGTCTTCACTCTCTTCTATACCTATTATCCTTAGGTTTGATCTTCTCATTGAGTCCTGGATTTCCTGTATGTTTTGGACCAGTAGCTTTTTCCGCTTTACATTATCTTTGACAGGGGCATTTCAAAGGAGGGGCCACAGGGGTTGTTGGTCATTCCAGGTCCAGTGGGCCCCAGTGTGTTATGGGCCATGACAGTCACCTCTCTGATTTTGGCACTGAGCATGTGCATATCCAGAGTGCATGGAGCCTGGCTACAGGGCTGCCTGCACCTCGATGTCTAAGAACAAAGCTGCTGAAGTAAAACACAGGTGTAGAACTGGAGATTTCCTGCCAGACCATCATTCAGTGGGACCACAGGAGACAGCCTGTCTTCAAGAGTCCAAATAACAAAGGCATAGTGATTGCTTCTAGCCCCAGAGAAACACAGGCTTGTCAATCCATGCTGTGAGAGCTGTGGGCTTGGGGTACATTTAGCAAAGGTGTGGGGGCGTGACCACTTTGAACTTTGGGGACCAACCCCTACCCTGGATGACTATGTATGGGGATAGAACCTCCACCCCAGTGCCCCAGAGGAAAATTGAGACATGTCATTCAGTCAGTCTGTCTGTCTGTCTATCTATCTATCTATCTATCTATCTATCTATCTATCTATCTATCTATCTATCTATCTATGTATCTATTCACCCATCCATCCATGTATGTATGTATGTATGTATGTATGTATGTATGTATCTATCTATCTATCTATCTATCTATCTATCTATCTACCTCTCTATCATCTATCAGCCAATGAAGCAATCCATCATCATTATCTACCTAGCTGTTGTCACTATGTTACCTAAGCTGGCTTTGAAATCCTGGCTCAATCTTTCTGTGCATGCCATTGCACCTGGCCAATCCTGTCCCTTAATGCTTCTCCCAGGAATCTCCATATTGCTGGCCCACCATTATGGTTTGGAAATATAGACCTTGTTTTCATTCATAGGTACACTTGAGTTGTACTTGTATCTGACCTGACTTAGATGATAATGAGATAACACTTAAAATTTCAGTTCTTTTCATTGATACTGAAATGGGTGTAGACTTTTAAGTCTACTAGGATGTAGTTCTTTTCAAATAAGGAGGACACACAGTTTGGGTTTCTGAGGGTGGGGTGCAATGGGGAGTGCTTAAATCTCAAGGCAAAGATTGTAGCATCAAGAAGTGAGGATTTAGCAGCAGTGGTTAAGTCATGAAGGCACAACCTTAAAAATGGGATTTGTGTCCTCAGGTAGGAGATTTTAGGGGTCTGGGGGGATGGCTTAAACAGTAAAGTGGTTTCCATGCAGGCATGAGGACCTGAATTCATAACCCCGGCACTCATGCAAAACAGCGTAGTGTGGGGTACATACCACATGCTTGAAGGTGCGAGACCAAAGGATCTCTAGAACCTGATGTTCCTCTTAGTCTAGCAAAACTGACAGGATTCAGTGAAAGACCCTGCTCCAAAAACTGAGGCAGAGAGTAGAGTGACTGAGGAAGATGGCTAACGATGACCTCTGGCCTCCACATGGAACACACACATGTGCACAAACGCTTCTGTCTGTTCCCCTTCATGTCGTGAAAATACACTGAAAGGATAGCCACTAGGAATAGAAAATGCTTCCTCACCAGACACTGAATACACCAGATCTTGATTTTATACTTCTAAGACTTTAAAACTGTGAGAAACACATGTCTGCTGAGTAAGCTGTCAAGACTCTAGCTTTGTGTTATCATAGCCCCGTGCATATGTTAGAGCATCTCAAACAGAGCACCAGGGAGTGAAATGTGGGAACAGCATGCTGGGGAGATGGTGTTGGTCAATCTTCTGAGTTGAGCTATCCTCTGAAGCACTGTTGCCTCTGGAGTAGCGTCTCCTGGAAAGGGAGAATAGTGTGTTAAAAAACAGATTCCCAAGTCACACCCCAGGTAGGTGGGCAAATAGAGGGGGTGATGGATACAAATGGATTGGAGTAAAGGGAGCAATGAGAGATTGAGGGAAATGTGGCCCACACCTGCTTGCCGTAGTAAGCAACCACATATAGTCCAGAGCTGCTAAGCATGCAGTCAGTGTCTGCTGAGCTCTGAGTGAGGCCTGGGGGTGTGCCAGAGACTAGCAGGGTGTGCTTGCTCAGGAGACAGGACTTCCCTAAGATGCCCAAGGGTTAGTGAGGTACACAGAGAGGGCCTGGAGATGTCACCGTGAGCACTGGTTCTTAGGCTCTTTCTCCGTCTCTAGTGGTCACACGGGGTACCTGTGGATATTGCTACGCTGCACATTTCAACTTAGTGGGTGTGCAGTGTCTCTCAGTTCTCAGAGGTTTCAGCATCATCGAGCACACACTAGGACCTTGGTCAGCCATCCCGAAAGTGGTTCCAGCCATTCTTTGATTCCTGGTAATTGTGGTTTGTTTTGAGAATAACAAAGGACTTATTTCTTACACTGAACAAGGGTTAGGTTTGCATCAGGCATTGGTGGAGGGGGGTGGTGTTTATACTTCATCAGAACAAAGGAGAGGAAGGGACATGGTTCTGCCACTATGTCATCTGAATGGGAAAGTGGCAGAGGGGAGATGTGCCTCTATTTTATCATAATGAGGGGGTGGGTGGGAGGTGGAATGAACATAGCTTGGCTTCTATTTCATTATTGTAAGTTCAGTAAGCTCAGCTCTGTTTCTGGAGCAGTGACGTCACAACCTAAGAAATGTGAGGTCCCAGGTTCCAGAAACAGACTGGCTCATTTGATTGGCAGCTCTACTGAGTGAACTTGACTCAGAGGGCTGACCTCTCTGAACTTGGCTTTCTAGTCTTGAAATAGAGCACTGATGGAACAAACTCATGGTTGGTTAGGGAGGTTGTGTGAGCTAATCTCTAAAGCGGGTAATGTCTGAGAAACTCTTCTTTACCTGAGTCCCATCCCTGATGGCTAAGGGCCAGAGCATTTATTCCATGGATATAGAATGGTGGAGTATGTCTGGCTACAGAAACACAGGAGGGAACTGAAGAACATCAACTTTGGTGTCAGATCTGGGGTTCCTCCCAGTTCAAGTCCTGCTCCTTTTCAAGGGGAGGTTATGAGAGCAAAACGAAGTTGAGCTAAAATATGCAGAGTTGTGTTCCCAACATAGTTGCCAATCTGCAGGTCTGTGTACCAGGCACCGCTCATGGGGATCCACGGCTCTGGCCCAGTTGAAGCAGCCAGAGTTACAGCTCTCAGAGGGGCAGTGAGAGCAATGCAGACTGCCAGGCCTCTTCCCCAGCTGCCACTAGATGCAGTGGGAAGCTACAGGCTAAGGTTGGGCACACTGAGCAGGAAGTGGCTGAGGTCAGGCTCTCACACCGGCTGGTTGGGTCAGGTCAAGGTCTAGTGATGAAAGCATCGGGAAAGAAAACTCTTCCCTGAAGTGTTACAGCTCAATAAGACAGGCACTCTTAGATGGTCTTTAGTGAAATAACTCCTGTACTTTGTTCCTTGTGGATAGGACCTTATAAACATTGGGAGGATGAATTGAGATCTAGGAGCAGATGTTTTCTATTGGCTTGGTGTGAGATGATTAGGTCTGCCTCATCTGTATGTGAAAGGACTTCGGGTCTTGACCTTATGTGACTGATTGTCACAGTCATCTCAATGAGGTATTGTGGTCACATGTTCCTGGGCTGGAACCTGGTGGAGAGTAGACCACTCTCAATCATAAGAATTGTTGTGGTTCCTGAATCTGCTCGACCTTACCAGGTTTTCTGTCTAGTGGCATGGTTCACTGCCTACAGTATTGATGTATGAAGTTGTATTAAACCTGCCCTTTGATTAGGGCAGGGGGGTGTTGTCCTTGTTAATATATTATTTAACAAATAGGTTTCCCTAGGAAAGCACAATAAGCACATAAACAGCTCCTGGGAAATGAGAATCATGTGGAGGTAACATTTCATACCCACGATGATGACTAGAAACAAAGACCCAGACAATGGTAAGTGCTGGTAAGAATTCAGCATGAGGGGGCAACACAATATGGCAGTTCTCCTGAAGAGCGGCCACAAGATCTAACTATTCCACGCCTACATATCTATCTACTCTAGAGAAATAAAATATACTATCTATAGAGAGATAAGAATATAGTATCTAAATAGAACACCCTGTGTGTGTATATTCATGGGGATAGAATTCAGAATAGCTGAAAATGTGGGGAAAACCCCAAATGCCCATCCTCTGGGTTATGAGCAAGGCAGATGTGGTATATCCATACAGTGGAATAATACATGACAGTGAAAAGGACCTAAGTCCTGATGTAAGCCCTGGCACATGAACCTTAGACTCATTGCACTAAGTGAAAGAAACCACACAGAAAACCCCCATATGCTATGTGATACCATTTGCAGGGAATTGTATCATATTCAGAACAGGCATATCTACAGAGAGGGAAAGTAGGCGAGTAGTTGGCAGAGCTCGGGGGTGGATTTCAGGAACAACGGAGTGAGCATTAATGGGTACAGCCATTCCTTTAGGGAGGGATGGGGATGCTCTAAAATTGGATTGTGCTGCTGGCTGCACAGCTCTGTAATAAACCAATGATCGGGGAATTGTGCCCTTAGAAAGGAGAATTTTATGGTAGGTAAATTGCACTTCCATGAGGCTTTTAAAAGAATCAGAAGAGGCACCTTGAAACTCTGAGCAGGATGCATTCTTCCCCGGGGCTGCCCAGGAGAGCAGGCTCTCTGTAGCTCCTCAGGCCAGCATTCTTCCCACAAACGATGACCTCAGACCCTGAGCAGACCTGTTTTCTTTCTCTCATCTGATCTGAGCAAGCGCCTTGCAAAGCCTCAATCTCTGGGGGCACAAGTCTAACTTCTTTATTCACAGTCAAAGGCACGGAATCTGGGTCAGTAGAAAGCATGCTTTCTCCTGAGGATCAGGGTCAGAGAGCAGGTGTCTCACAGCCTACAAATTATAAAAGAGGGCAGCAGTTGGGGGCGGGATGCAGAACCGTGCCATCTGCCTCCTGATTTGGGACTAGGAAGGTGCTTCTATTCACAGGCCTGCTCTAGCAAAGGGATCTATGAAGGGCAAGCAAGTCAGGAAGGTGAGGCTTCTCGGGAACAGATGCCAGGAGGCAGCAGGCTTTGTAGCCCTGCAGTTTGGGGAAAGGGAGAGAGTACTTCATGAGGGCCAGGCACTGGGAGGGCTCATATCAGGTCTCAGTTGCCTGAGATTGGCAGTGGTAGGCCTGAGCTGAGCATAAATTGGTACTGGGATATTAGACACAGAAGAAGGAGGAGGTCTAGGTTTTACTTAAAATCATTTTATAAAGCTGTATTAGTTACTTTGCTATTGTTGTGACAAAACACCATGACCAAGGCAACTTGGAAGTGAAAGTGTTTAATTGGGGTTACAGTTTCTGAGGGTTAGAGTTCATGATGGTGGAGCAAAGGCATGGGAGCAGGAACACCTGAGAGCTCACATCTTGCTTCACAAGTATGGGAGAGAGAGCTAACCGGGAATGGCATGTGCTTTTAAAAGCTCAGTGTACACTCCCAATGACACACCTCTTCTGATACTGAAGGCCACACCTCCTAATACTTTCCAAATAGTCCCACCTCAGTGTGGACCAAGTATTCAAACACTCATGCCTACTGGAGACCAAATATTCAAACACATGAGCCTAGGAGGGGTCATTTTTATTCAAACCATAGAAGTCATTCTAGAGAAAGGCTCCCCCCCAAGAAGAGTTACCATTTTCCCACAACTTCTCCTAAAACACATTTTTAAAGATTTCAAAAAATTTAAATTGTGTGTATTTGTGTGTTTATATGTGCATGTGAGTGCAAGTCTCCACAGTGGCCAGAAGAGGGCGCCAGATTATCTTGCACTGGAGTTAGAGACGGTTGCAAGCAGCCAGCATGGGTGCTGGGAACAGAAATGAGATCATCTGAGAGAGCAATATGTGCTTTTTCAACTGAGCCATCTCACTAGCCCAAATAAAACACTTTAAAACTACTTTATCTTTATTTGTGTATGTGTTTGTGTTGCATGTGTATGTGGATGCACATGTATATATGTGTGTACATAGGTTAGAAGTTGACACCAGGTATTTTCTCCAAATTTTCTTTCCTTAGTGTATAGTAGAGTTTTCAGGGTTTGCATGGGTTGAAACAGTCTGCAGTTGAAGAAATGGGGCATTTCTGAATGCTTTTCTGGCTCCTTTGTTCCTCTCATCCTGTGGTATAAACACCGTGTGGACTGCTGTCACTATGTCTTCCTCAACATTGCCTGTTTGCATGTTCTATGTTCGACACCTTTGCTTTTCTGGGTCCAGCTTCTTTTGCTCAATCTTATGCTTGTGAGGTTCATTTAGGGTGTTGTATGTAGTCACCCCTTTAATAATGCTGTGATATGACATTCCATCATGTAAACACATTATGTGACTCCTATCTGTGTGGCTTCCAATGCTACTACAGACCTTCTGTGAGCACATGGTACATTTGTAGTGGGAGAGGTCTACACATACTTGAGTAGAGATTGTGCACCAGTATCCCCAGATGGCTGGAGAAATCTGAATGACCAACAACAGTATGTATGGAAAAGACAAATTTCAACTCCTCTCTTCACTATAGAAAAGGCATACACTGAATACAGCCATGGGAAGTTACATTTCCCCAAATGTTTATGGGTTGATCTCTGATGACCAGTGCCTCAAAGGTGACTGTATTTGGAGACAGAAACTTATAAGTGACAGATGACTAACACAAGAAGGGTCTTCTTGGGCGGTCATAGGGCGCCATAGGGCGGTCTTCACTCCAGTCTGAAAAGGAGATTAGAACACACAAGGCCCCAAAATGAGCCACCACCAGAGACACTAAGGACTTAGGCTTTCTAAGAGTGCAGGTTGTATATTCCTGATAATCTGAAGGAGAGCTGGCATGCCGCAGCCTTCTGTCTACTTAACCTGTCACAACAAAACACCTTAAGAAAAAACTGGGCAGCTCGATCATAGCCATTGATTTTCCACAGTTCAGAATTCTAAATGTCAGGACATCAATGGACATCAATGTCCTGAGGAGAGCCTCTTCCTGGCTTACCACCCGTGTTGTCACTGTATTCCAATGTAGGACTGTCCTAGATTGCTTACTGTTGCTGTGACCAAAAGCAACTTGAGGAGGAAAGGATTTATTTGGCTTACACATCCCAATCACAGACTATATCACCAAGGGAGTCCACAAGACAGAGACTCAAGCAGGTACTTGGGGGTAGGAACTAAAGCAGAGACCAAGGATGAATGAACTAACCTGCTCCTCATGGCCTGCTCAACTTGCTTACAACACAGGATTACCTGCTCTAGGGTCATGCTGATCACAGTGGAATGGGCCCTCCCATATTAACCATCAATCAAGAAAATGCCCCACAGACTCATCTACAGGGCAACCTACTGGTTTTTTCTCAGTTGAGCTTCTTTCTTCCCAGGTGACCCCAGCTTGTGTTAAGCTAACCAGCACAAGGGGTGAAGGGAGGCCAGCCTTCTGGTGCCTTTTCTTCTAGGTTATCTCATCAATTACTTTTCTTTTGCTGCGATAAGCACTGTGACCAAAAACAATTTATTGCATAAGAGTCCATTGGAGGGGGGGCATGACAGGAAGCAGCATGGTGGCAAGAGGAGGAAGCTGACAGGTCACAGGATGCAGAGAGAAAAAATGAAAGTGGGGTGAAGCTATATACCAATGATTCTCAACCTTCCTAGTGCCAAGACCCTTTACTACCTCATGTTGTAGGAACTGCCAACCATAAAATTATCGTTACTACATCAAAACTGCAATTTTGCTAATGTTATGAATTGAAATGTAAATATCTTGTATGCAGGATATCTGATATGTGACCCCCGAAGGGGTCATGACACACCGGTTGAGAACCACTGCTATATAGCCTCAAACCTTGTCTCTAGCGATATACCTCAGCCAGCCAGGGTATACCACCCTAACCTCTCCAAACAGCACAACTGGACTTGAAACTAAGTGTTCAAATACCCTAGCCAACAGGGTATTTCATTTCTCGTTTAAACCACCACAGGTGTCTGTTCATTAATTTTCTCTAAGACAAAACTGTCCATTTTTGAAAAAGTCCCTTAAGATACAGAATGTTCTTTGTGTCTTATGGGACACAAAGGACATTCAGTTCTGCGGGGAAGCTTGTCAAGTGTGTTTTTTGTTTTTGTTTTTGTTTTTGTTTTTTGCTTCTGCTCTTGGAATGTCCAGGCATTGCTGCACATCAAGCTGGGAAGGATGGAGCAGAGCCGAGTTCCGAGGTCCTTGTCCTTTCTTGCACACCAGACAGGAAAGGATTAAGTAAAGTCCAGAATGGGTGGGTAGGCAGGATCTAGGTCTGGCAGTGAATGCCAGGGGGGTGGGGAGTGCCCAAAGATTTCAGTGTTACAGCTCCTTTAGAAAACAGCTCTCTTGGACAATAGTCAATGAAATAGCCTGTGCTCATATACTTCATTTGGGGTGAATCAAGGGCTATATATATGAAGCCTAGAATGTGGGAAGGGGCTCTTCTTAGGTTGAAGTTTCATTGGCTGAGATTTAAGTTCTGAAGATACATCATTTGCATACAGAGGCATTCTAGGAAGCTGAACCTGTAATTTCGTTAAGAATTACATGACATCCTCAGGTAGAAGATTGGGGTTAGGTTCCCCAGATCAACTCAAAGACTTCAGGAAGTTCCTGAAACTGACCAGCTTTTCTAGGACCTTCCTCCCAAGCTGTAAGGCCTGCTAAGAGATACTCTCAAAAACCAGGCCTACTTCTTGGAAGAAGCAGGGATCAGATGAACTGACTAGAAGAGGCACAGACCAACTGAGCCACCTGAAAAGGACATTCTCAAACCTGTGAAGTTGCCTGCAGGTTGTGAAGTAATCCCCCATTCCTAGCTTTCATGAGCTGTCACTCATGCTCTGGTGAGATGTGGTGATACAGCGGTCTTTGAGACGTTTCTGCTTCTGTAACTAACCTCAATAAAACTCATTGGCTTAGCCAGTCGGACTTTATTGCTGTCTATACTTAGATCCCTGGTCAGATCCCTATCTGTGGTGAGTAGACAATTGTGTACACCTTTGGAGGAATAATGTGACACAATATAGGGCCCTTCATCCCACCAGAACAAGGTCCTGCTTTCAAGCAACTCTATTTTCCAAAGAGGACCCTCACATATCATAGCATGGAGAGTTAGCCTCTCAACACAGGGATGAGGGCATAGTAAACAGATAGTATGATTCCCTGAAGCATTCACTTTTGCCAAGCTCTTTACCATTTACAAGGGCCATTCCCATGGGCCATATTATGAAAGACACAGGAGTGTGAAGGGCCCAATGCCTACCCAGGAGAGGGCCGAAGAGTCCAGACTTTCTGCCTACCTCGCTTGCTCTCCCTTGTCTGCCTCAAACTGTAGAGCCAAATCTGGTCATTTTCAAGTAACAAGGGAACAGAACACCCTTCTCTAACACAGGGTAGAAGAAGAAAAGAGGCGTGGGTGAGTGAAAGCTTGCACACAGACTCTGGCTGAATAGTGCAGCTTCTGATGAACCTAGAAAGGACAAGCCGACCTGGAGCCAGGGCAACATTTGGGCATTGGGACTCTTCAGGTTTAAAGACCCTGAAAATGTCCTAGCTTTCTTAACTCTGCATCACTTACATCTCCCTGTGCCCTCACAGCCTCTATTTCAGCACATTTCTTTGCTATTTACCGAGGACTAGAGTGCCGCTCCACCCACGCAGGTCCCATTCCAGAAGTGATTGATGACCACTGGACACTCACAGATGGACGCCGAGAGCCGCGCCTGCTCCTTCGTGCGCCTCAGTGGCGGCAGTGACGCGATTTTTCATGTGTGTGTTGGCTTCTGAGTCCTCATCGAGCTCCCGAGCGTAACCAAACCCAGACAGCATCCGTGAGATGAAAAATAAAGTGCGATGTTTATGATGCCATGAAATGCCTTCTTTTTTGCTCCTAAAAAAGAAATGTATTTATTTCTGTGCGTGTATGGGTTTGTGGCGAGTGCAGAAGGATTAAGCCTTTGAAACTGCCAATTTATATCCTTGAGTAATGTGAGGTCTTTGTCTTGCTGGAGAGAGCTTTCCAGATTGGAAAGGCAAGAGTCAGGCCCTCTGCTCCATCCCAGGGGACTCATTTGTTAAGCGTTTAAGGAGTATCCAGTGGCCAAAGCTGGGGTGCAAGGCCTCTGAGAGAAGCTCCATTGTTGCCCTGGTGAAGCCTGGGGTCAACAGGCTGAATGGCCCAGCCCCCAGGCAGTGGAGGGAGCTTCCTGCTCAACATAGGAGAGGGGAAGCTGACGAATATCGAGGAGCCAGCCTGTGGGACAGGAGGGTCCCAGCAGCAGCGGAAACGTTATCCTCAGGAAGGGAGGTGGGTGATGTTCAAGTCTCACCAGGAAGGCAGTACTCAAGGCTCTGGGTTCAAATCCCAGCCTTGCTTCATCGCTTCTATGTGGCTAAATGTAGAATCAGGAGAGAAGCTGTGGCCTCCTCAAGCAGGTCAATGAAAGGGCAGTGGTGTAGTGGCAAGGAGTGGGGAGCAGTGCCTCACATGCAGGAAACACTTGGGAAGGCATCACCTACTTACTTTCTTGAGGCTTGAGTAGAGATGGGAAGAGAAGGCAGAGCAGATGAAGTCATTTGAGAGTCAAGAAGGCACAGATCTCCATCTTGCAAAGCTCACGATATAGGATGTGTGGGTCTCGAGGCCATAGTCTGCCTCTGGAAAGGGAATTAACTGGGTGATGTAGAGAGATACATGTTCCCAAGAATTTCAGGGTGAGGGGAGGTCCCACAGGGTCATCTGAGGACGTATTGCCTGAATCACAGGGGAAGGCATGTAAGAAACCCACAGACGAGGGACAGGGTGATGTCCAAAGAGCCTACAGAGACCACTGTCAAATGCCTGTAAGAAAATGAAGAGCTGAGTTGAGGCAGGCACTCAGCCTTTCCTGAAGAGGCTACCTGGGATAAGGTGGTGGTCCCAGGGGCAAGACGTGCCCACAGGGGGGCGGCAATTTCCTGAGTTCAGTGTTATCTGTCTTTACAGAGCTCGGAAGATGTGGATGGGTAGAAGAGAGGTGGGTAGGCAAGTATTGGCCATCAAGAAAGTCAGTAGAAGACTGTAGAAGATCGAGGGTGTCTGGGAACCTAGAGCAGGGCAGCTCAACTCAGCAGGGGAACCAGGGCAGGTATATGGAAAAGAAGTAGTACATTGAGATGCACGGGATGGCTGGATGTTGGCAGCCAGGAAGGAGGGAGAGTGCTCCAGGACAGGAGTGGATGCAGGTACAGGCTTAAGTGTGCAGTCAGAGAAGAGTGAGTCAAGCAGGGGGACTAAGACATGACCATGGGTTGGTTTGAGGGACAGCTTGGGAGAGGTGGGTCCTTTAGCACTCTGAGACCCAGCTCCTGGGCTGGGCTTAATGGACATATGGCTTAACCTTTCTGAGCAGGTTCCCCTCCCTAGAAATGAGGACATCCTTCTGTTTGAACAGATATTGAGGGCCTCCTGAAAACTGGGCTAAGTTGCAGAATAAAAGAAAACAAAGGCCCTGGCCTCATGGGGAAACAATTAAGATGCAGTGGGGAAAATGGAGCAAGGAGGGGGCAAACAGGTAAAGGTGCTATGTCTGGGGAGTTATGTGGGACAGCCGGTGATGAAAAGTTAACTACAGAGTCCCTACTTAGAGACAAACATTGTTAGCATATTAAGCTATCTCCTTTGATTTTCTATTCTAAACCAGTGGATGTCTCAGTTGCATGCAGGAGGGAAAAAAAGCTCTGATGGCTTGGAGCATACAGACCATCAATGCTGTTACGTAATGGGAAGAATATAGGTCAAGCCAACCCTGTTCAGCTCCCATGCTCTCCCCAGAATGGGCTTTCACAAGCCAATCAGGAAACAGCCCTGTGGCAGATCACTGGATATCAGAGACTCTCTGGGTTACCCCCTTTGATGGCTATCTCCCTATTCTGCCACCTGGCTCCATGGTCTCTATGCAATTTGGTCGAACATTCATTCCACTTAGTAAATGGTTATATATCACACGACTAAAACACACAGGCGTGATTCCCAGCATTTGAGAGGCAGGGAATTAGGAGGATAGATAGTTTAATGTTATTGAAGGAGGTATTCTGGTACAGGGTGAAAGAATGTCATAATAGCATAACCTTCTCACTGGGGGACGTTTGTTCTCTACTGGGAACTCTTGGTATAGTCCTTCTCAATGGAGAAATAAATCCCAGGTCTTCCATTTGTAAGGACAGGTTGGTGAGGTGGAGAGGTAAAAGTTCAAGGCAGTTCTAGGTCACTGTTGATGGAGGTCACTGTTGATGGAGGTCACTGTTGATGGAGGATACCTGAATGAAAAAAGTAAATAAATACAAAGGAAAGAACGTGGCTAGTCCTGGGTCTGGACACCAGATGAATGAGAGAGAGAGAAGGAGAGGGAGAGGAAGAGGGAGAGAAAGAGGAAGAGGAAGAGGGAGAAAGGAAAAGGAAAGGATATGACTGCTTCTAGGTATGGGGGAGGAGAAAGTTTATAGACAAAAGGGAGAGCACAGCCAGAGGCAAGGACATGTGGGAGAGTCCAGAGTGAAGACTCTGAGCCATGTGAAGGGGTTGGGGGAGCCACCAACCAAGAGGGACAACCTGAGACAAGAGAATGTCATAGGTGGGTTATATGTTGCTGGGCTATATAGGCAGGAGAATGGCAGCCACCCCCAAGCTAGAGAGGTTAAGGGTAGAGGACTAAATATTCCAGCCACACCCTGTAACAGGTCTGGACTGAGGGTGCAGGGAGAACCTAGTGGCTGGATCTGCTTTGATGTGTTAAATAAGCTCTCAGCCTTTTGTCCTGCGTTTGAGTCCTAACATTGTCCACAGGGACAAGAAGAAGGCTATTTTGTCTTTCCCAGGGAAAGGATTGGAAGCTACAAGGCCTGTCTTGGTAAAGTGAGGGAAGGTGAGTTAGGGGAAGCTGGGGCTGGGAGAGTCAGGAGATCTTGGGGAGAAGGCCAACAATACTGGTTTATTGGTTTTGTGGTTTTTCAGGGCTAGGAATGGAATGAGAGCCTGCCTGGGCTCCAGAAGTGCAATATCTTGGGATCCATCTCCAGCCCCTGATATTTGGACTCGGGTTTTATTATGTAGCTTAGCCTGACCTGAGACTGTGCAATTCAAGATGGCCTTGAATTTAAGATCCCCCTGCCTCACAGGCTGAGATCCCTGACATGTAGTATACTTGGTCAATGTTTCGGGGTATACCATTCAATGTTCTGGAGTATATTCCTATAGTTGTGTGACAAACGTGTCCACATAGTCCAGGTTATCTTGCATAACTGACAGTCCATCGGAAAACAACCAATTCCCCACATGTCCCTCTGCCTGCCCTGTAACCCCACTATGCGCTTTGCCCTTGAGGCTGATGTCTCTCATTACCTCTCCTAAGCAGTATGACCCTTCTGATTATTTCACTTAGGTAAAACCTCAAGTTTGTTTCATCCTTCGAGACAGTCTCACACTGAGCATGAAGCTCACATCAATTTGGTTCATCAGCGAGCCCCATTGATCTTCCTGTCTCTGCCTTCCAAGTGCTGACGTTACAGACAGGCTCTACAGTTTCTGGCTTTCCCACAGGTACTGGGGATCTGAACTCAGGTCTTCACACTTCCACAAACGGCTAGCCTACCTTTTAATAAAAAAAATATGAGCTTCTGGTTTTCTGGTCTCCAATGCTCCTATGTCTCCACCACTAGGAATACTTCTGTGAAGCAAGGCCCCTGCATGCTGAAGCTGAGGGGTGTGGGAATTGTCCTTGTCTGTGGTCTCTGCATCAGTTTGGTGGACCCAGGGGCTCTGGCTTCCCTGACTCTGTGTAAGGCTTGTCTATTTTCTTTATTACTTTGTAAAAAATTTTATTCTTCTTTTGTTTTGTTTTATTTTAGTTGTGTGTAGGTACATGAGTGTAGGTGCCTGAGACCCCTTGGTATCGGAATTATGGATGGTTGTGAGCCATCCACATGGGGGCTGGGAACTGAACTCTGATCTGTGGCAACAACAGTAAGATCTCTTAACTGCTGAGCCATCTAGCCAAGCCATCTTTCTTTCCTATGACCTCTTTTGCCTTTTCCTAGACAGGGGAGGATAGAAGGCCCTTTATACAGATGAGGAACAGGGAAGGGATGGGATTTAACCAAGGCCTCACAGCTACAATGTGCAGTACAGGCTCAAGCCTAGCTCTCTGTCTTGGTTCAAGATCTTTCCCTGTGATTCTGCATGGCGCTTGACAATGTGTGTGACTCTGAGCATCAGATGGAGAGGTGGGGAGTATCATGGGTTGAATATTAGTGCCCATGGCTTTTTGGTGGCTGAATATAGAAGTCTCCAGGGAACACTAGTCAGAGGACTTCCAGGAGACACTACAGTGTTTAATCAGACTTTCTGATGACGACGATGCCAGGAGGGACAACCAATAACCCATAATCTGGGAGACAGAAGAAGACCACAGAACGTTTGATGTATTCATGGTATCATGGACTGTGGAGTCAGACCAGCTGCAGAACCTTGGGCAAGTTGCTTAATGAGAACAGATGCTCGCTGAATGTCCCCTCCCTCTCCTTTCTTCCCTTTGGGGGAAAAAAGAGAGACGGGGCTGCTGCCTTCAAGTCTTTAAAGCTCCATTTGACTAGAAAGGTGCTGCAGGCTCCATAACCTGGTAGCTACCAGCTGAGCCCTGCAGATTGCCAACCTGGGCTCCCTTCCTAGTTCTGCCGGGTAGAAGTTTCCAGATCTCAGGCAAGTTGCACCCTTGAGTCTGTCCTATGAAACAGAGAACTGCTGTGGAACCTACTCTGAATGGCAGCCAGATGCTCACATGCTGTGAGAGTGTCCTGTACTCTTAGGGCCTCAGAATGCAAAATGGAGATCAACACTGCAGCTCACAGCAGGTCAGAGCTCTGCTCCGTGTCCTTGAGAACTGCTCACATCTTTCTCCTGCTGAAAGCATTTCAGTGAAACTTCTGTGCCTCGAAGAGAAAACAGAAATCCTTAAAACAGCTCCCACAGTCTGCTCATGTGGCTTGGGATGGGACAGAGTCCTTTGAATTCCAGCTCACTGCACGCCACCTCTAACAACCTTTGAAATTCCCTGCATGCACTGTGCCCTCTGCCTCTGGCTTCCAGGTCTTTGTCGATGCAGTTTCTTCTGCCTAGAACATTCTTCTCTCCTCCTGGTATTATCTCCAGGAGTCTTTCAGTTTTTAGTTCAAGCATCAAATTTCCAATGAAAATTATTCAGAGACTGAAGATGGTCCTGTTGCACTCTTTCTTGGTTTCTACGTGCATGTAGCATTATGAATCGAACCCTGAGCCTTGGCCCACCACTGCACCCAGCCTCATATGTTTGTGACACACTGTCCTCCTCTGTGATAGCACACCCTGATTATTCATGCTATTAGTTAGCCTCATGAGAGCAAGGACAATCCTGCCTTACTCACCACAGGCAGATGGCCCCTTGCTCAGTGCGTGACTGCTACTTAGGAAACATTCGTGGGCTAGATGAACGCACTTCCTCAGCACCACAGCTGGGCAGGGATGCCTGGAGCATCCTGAGCTGTCTGACTAAAACTAGGGGCCTGAATTGAAAAGGATCTTGGGGGCAGATGTCCAGCCCCTGATTGCCACAGGGAGAACTCCATACCACCGGCCTTCAATTTTGCCAAAATTTCAGGACACCAGCCAAGACACCTGGGTTCCAAGATTTGATTCTTTCGGTAGAGAGGTGTGTTGTCACCTGAGAGTAAGGGTAAGAGGGTGGAAACACCAGTGTTGGGGAGGGACTTCTGAAAGAGAATGAAGGATAGAGGAGTAATGTGAAGGCCTGCCTGAGGCTGCCAGGATCCCCAGGTCTCCACCACTATGAGGTTCTCCTGCTTCTGCCTGCCTTTGCAGAATCTTAAAATATTCTCCCAATCTTTACAAAAAATGCCCTGGGGTACCAAGCCAACAAAAAGACAGGGGCTGAAGAAGCAGGGATGGGAGTCTCTTGAGCAAGAAATGGTAGGTATGAGCTCACTGCACACTGAGGTAACTGTGAATCCTGAGAGCACACATGGTCACGACCTGCACACTGCTAACCATCTGTTCCACACGCTTGTGTTTAACATGCAGCTGACGATGCCTGCTTCTAGGATTCTTGCCTTTCTATACTCACTCAACCTCAAAGGCCCAGAGAGCTTTGTGATAGCAAGGTCACTAGAACCCAGAGACCGGATGTTTCTCTTCTACAGCTAGTAGGCATAAGATCTCATTGCCAGCCTTGGGCTCACCAGCAATCAAGGGCAGGATCTTGGTGAGTTTCTCCCCTGCCAAGACACAAATCTCTCGGAGGTGCACCGAGTTATTTTTGCGTCTTCTGTGCACAATCTTATCCCTCGTTTCCAGGAATTGCATTGGCACCCGAGGCTCCTGCAAGCTGCAATTTTACTAGAACAAAATCAAATCCCTAGCCGGATTCAAAAAGCAATGAAATAAATAGAATTGCATTTTTCATTTTGCGTCAAGACTAGGAGACACACCCACGCACAGCTCCAGAGTACCTCGTTTGCCATCTTTTTAGAAAGATTATTGGTCAGTCAGAGGCTTTCCTTTGAGCAGGGACACGGGGAAAAGAGGTAAACAAAGCTCCCTTTCCTTCCCAGAGCTTCTGAAGCCAACTGCTTTCTTTGTTGTTCTTTTCTTCAATCTGCAGGCCACCCTTCCTCAAACCTTCCCCCTACTTGTTTTTCTCAAGAAAGAGCAGAAACTGAGCATCTAGGAAAGCAGGCTTCCATAGAAGAGCTGACTGTGTAGCCTCCAGGGGATGGAAAGGGGCCTTTCTGATGGTTGTCCAGAGCTACCTTTCCCTACAGGGGGCTGGACCTTCGAGTCCATGCACAGATGGTGCTGCACCTCCCCACCCCTTTTTGCTGTCTCATTATGCATTCTGAAGTCACCTGGACCTGGCTGCACTTCCTCAGGACATGGTGGATGGTCTTGGAAGCTTCAGATTGATATCAGTGTCTCCAACCTCACCTTTGCACTGCACAGTTTATATCTGCACTGCCAGAGACAAGATTTTTTAGCTCTCTTCCACCTCACAATGGGTCAGGCACTGGCCATCAGTAGGAACAAGGTAGATGTTTCTTCACAGAGTCTAATGAAAGATGCTAAGGCTCCGAAAGACTTAGTACATAGACTGAGGTCGCCCAGCAAATTAGATCCAGTGTTTCTGAGTTCTCTGTCCATTGTTCCACAAAGCCCGAGATTCAAGCGAGCCCTTCCGAGCTGTGTCCTTGGCAGGGCAAGTGGAATGAGATGTCTGGCAGAGCTGAGCTCTGTGGCAGAATGACAAATGGCTCCCTTGTATTGCTAGGAAGTGGGTTCTGGGAACCAGGGCAGCAAGCAGAGACGTTTGTCCACTTCCCAGGCTCCAGTACAGGGAGTGACAAGGAGCGGGTACGAGCTTGAGTTTCCTAGCCCATTACTGGGAAGGACTTCCACCAGGCAACCAGCACTTCAAAAGGAAGTCTGGCTGTTCCTGAGGCTGAGGCCAGGCAAAGAGCACCCTTTTCATGGAAACTACGCTGAAGCCAAAACTCGGCAACCTTGCCATGTAGATATGTGTAATCTCCTAAGCACTGCAATACACAGGCTGTGCTTAGATAAATTCTCATTTCTAGAAGATGAGAGGGTGCTCGGCCAGGGCCTGTCAAAGCCTCAAGGCGTTTATTCTGTCTGTAGAATTCCCCTTCTAGCAACACACCCTATGAGACAGCAGAGATGGAGACAAAGACCTGGGCCGCAGCACTAAATTAGATCTGGTCTCAACAGTCCACCATTGAGATGCAACATTAGACTGTGGTGTCTCCATCTGGTAAATTATGAATCATTAGAAAATGATGGGGAAGAATGCTAACGAAATAAGGAAATGCTTGTGTCGGTTTCAGATGAGAACAGCAAGGCGCACAGCTGTAGGTGCAGTAACCTTCCAGGCGCTAAGCTACGCTTCCACTTCTGCACCAGTGCTTTTAAACCACTAAGATTTATGTTTAAAGTTACATGTTACGTGTGCATGACTGCATGTATATGTGTGTAAGTAAGGCGCCCTTAACAGGTAGACGAGGGCAAGGGAGGCCCTGGAGCTGTGAGGCGTCTGTCCGATGTGGTGCTGGGAACTACACTACAGTCCAGTGGAAGTGGTCTATCGAGCTTTCATGCTTTTCCCTCTACTTTATCTTGGAAGAGGGAAGGAGAGAGAGAGCGTGTGGAATATGAATTGTGTTTTCTTTCCAAAAGGGGACCCTTGGGGTGAATTAAACACCTTCTCCAGTTTTTCATGCTGGTCTTTCTGAAGTCTTTTTTCTTTTCTAATTGTCCCATCCCCTTCCTTACCCGCTGGAGTCATTTGGAGCTCTCAGGGCAGGTACTCTAAGATGGCCCTTGGTCCTCAAGCTCCCAAGTGCTCTGCTGCTCTGGGGTTCACAGTCCTGTTTCATTACCTGTACCCTGGGCTCCACGAAGAAAACCTCTGCCCTTTCCTACTTAAGTCTTCTCCACACATTCCGTCTCCGGCTTCTCCAGCCACCTGGCATCTCTCAGGCCTCTCCAATACGTCCGAGCATACTTGACGTTGTGTCCCATTTTAACCAGCCCGCTCTGCTGCTCTCCTTAGAGTATGTTTTATATTCATCCGCCTCCCGCTTTCTAGTGCCCAGCATTGTGTTCTGAGATAGTTCATCGTATTCTGGATAATCACTCACAGACTTGGAGGGGTTCAGGCTTTTGCTCAGGACAACACAGCTAACAAGGGAATCAGAACTGACCCCAGAACTCAGGTCTTTTTCCTTTAAATGTCCATATGCTTTCTCTGTACCAACTATCTCAGCATGGGAGAAATTCAGGATGTTTTATATATTTGAAAGGCTCAGGACAATAATCCCATCAATAAAAACTAATGGATGTGGGCTGATGGAAACGACAGAGGGGAATCTTTTAGAAACACACCTGGGTTATCCCTTTCTCTGGAAAGCTGACCCCTGCTTTGAGTATCCTTTTGGAGGCCAGGGAAGTTCTTTGGGTGAGCATTCCTGTGCATGCAAGTGGCTGAGCACACCGGCACTGATCTGTGTGTCACGTGGCCACAAATGCACTCACAGTTTCCACCCCAGCTCCTGGCTTACTTGCTGTGTGACCTTGGGCAAGTTACTTAATCACTCCCATCCTGGTTCCTTATTTGTACAAAAATGCTGATGGCCATAGTTCCCAGGCTCTCAGGACCGCAGAGGACTGTGGAGAGGATTGATGGAGGGAGTCCATGTAAAAGTACCTACAGTAGCCCCAGGAACACCTCAAGCCTGATACAAATGTCACACATCTGTGGCGGCTAGTTTTTCCCATCATTTGGACAAAGGGACACAGCACTGATCACTGGGAGACTTGCCTCTGATTTGACTCTCTCTATCCATAGCTGTGCCTGCCTCTCACTGTGCCTGACTGCCCACCTCCAAGTATGGGATCTGGGTTGTTGAAGGACTCATGCAGGGGAATTCTGTCTTGTTGCTTCTTTGATTGTCTAGGAGCTCTATGTCTTGAGTAGATGGAAGGCAGAGGGACGTCAGAACCTCCTCATGTCCCACTTCTCACTGAGCATCCTTAGCTTCTGCCTGTGTGCTGAGAAGCAGCTGTGGTCTCGTCCTGTTCCCCAGGAGCCATCTACATTCCTTTTGGCAACTGAGTCCAAAACCCAATTCCAGTGGAGCTTTGAATGAATTGATTAGACCCCTGTTCTGGAGAAATTTAGTCACTGTACGTACTCTTCAGGGGTAGTAGTCGGTATACAAATGTAGGAGGTTGGGTGATCAGACCTTGGGTGCTGGTGGGGAGGTGGCCAGAGAGGTTGTAGAGAGAATACGTCACCAAATCAGGAGGTCTACTGGAGATGGCCAGAACTGGGAGAATGAGGATCCTCAGAAGACAGAGTTGCCGGGACTAAGACTATTAATGAAGGCATAACATGTAAGGTTGGCAGGAGCGTTCAAGGGGAGGGAGGTAACCACAGGACCTTGGGTCAGCTCTAGTGAGGGAGTGAAAAAACAGGGACCATCTTGTCCTCTAGTTTAAGCCTTGATGACTATTTTCCTAGGGTTGGTCTTGGAAGAGCTATCCCCAAAGCCCTGAGATGTCCCTGACCAGGCTCCCTGTGGGCCTGCTGGGTGTTCCCTCCTTTCCAGCCTCTAAGATTTCCCATTGCACGGAGTAAGCTGGCAAGCCCAGCTTGGGCCAGCTGCAAAGACAGCAGGGGACCGGAGCTGTAATGCAGTCTGGGGTTGTGCAGAGGGGTACCAAGCACATCCCTGCCTCCGGGCGGCTCCGGGCGGCTCTGTCCACGGAGTGTGAAGCCCGGCCTCCCTCAGCTTCTCAACTCCACACCATCTGCTCTGTCAGACCCCCTGTTTAAATTCTTCGCGTGTCTCGCCTTGCACAAAATAATTAGCATTCATTTGTTCTTAGTGCTCGCTCTGCGACATTACTCATTGCAGGAGCTTTCGGCGCGGCTCACAGACGCTCCCATTTCAACGCAAAGTTGAAAATGGCTTAAGTGGGACTCCGCGGGTCCCACTCACTTCAGTTCGCTCACCAGCATCTGGCGCTGGCTTTCATTTCCTCCCACGCGGTTCTTAGCTGCCTTTTGCGGTGCCTAATGGTGAGAAAGGGGAAAGAAACACTCGGGCAAGAGAAAAAGCTAGGCTCCTTGGGTGCCTTAGACGCTGGAAAACCAATCTAGGAACGTGTGGCTTGAGGCAGATAGATATTTAATGTAGCAGCCACTTGGGCCCTCCGAAGGCATCGAACTTTCAAAAGAAGAAGCATATGGGTTGAGTATCGAAGGAGTTTGAGACACCCTACCCCAGTTCAGGCATGAAATCTGTTTTAGAGAAAACTCTCACTTTTTACCATCTGCAACTAACACGCACCACTACAGAGCAAGCACCAAACGGCCTGGGTGGCACAGAGCCCTTTGGCTTTTACTGAGGGGTGCCTCTTACTTTGTGAGAACTCAGCTAGCTACTCCAGTTAGACTGCGGGTTCCAGCCAGACAAAGCAAGGAGGAGCCTCCTGGCTGCTCTTTGGAGACAGCCTGAACCTACCAGCTAGTCATGCTTCCTGCTCCCTGCTCTGCAAAACGAGGTCATGTATGTGATGTTCAATCCTCTAATCCAGTGGTTCTCAATCTCCCTAACACTGTGACCCTTTAAAATAGTTCTTCATGTTGTGGTGACCTCCAACCATAAGATTATTTTCATTGCTACTTAACTGTAATTTTGCTACTGTTACGAATCATAGTGTAAATATCTGTGTTTTCTGTTGTTCCTAGGCTACTCTTGTGAAAGGGTCCTTTGTAATCTCCCTAAAGGGCCCTGACAACACAGGTTGAAAATCACTGCTCTAACTTCTACCCCTCAGAGAGGTGTGAAGATCCCACCAGAAGCAGGAGAGACAGACAGGGAGAGTTGCTTCAGGGCCTGTCTAGGGACTTACCACACCCTGTTTCTCCTGGGGTCTGTATGCTTTATGTGTGTGCTTGTCCCAGAGGGGGGGCCAGTGTGAAGTGGTGCTTGGGACACTGGGACACCAACACTGTTTGAGCTGGTGGCCTGCTGTTCATCTGAGGTGTAGGGCAGACTTGGTTTTATCTTTCTGAGCTGTTAGGACTTAACTTTCCTTCTCATTTCCAGTAGGCTATAGTCTCTTCCTTGCCTGTTTCACACCCCACCCTCGTGGGACGTGAAGTAAGGAAATTACTTCAGAAATGCCTTGGGATATAGTGTTGGGCCTTTGCTTCTCAAAACGACAGCAACGACAACCCAACACACACACACACACACACACACACACACACACACACACACACACCATCTACAAAATCCAAAGACTTAGTAGTGGTGAAGCCTCTCCCATGCTGGTCTGTCTCCCAATTCTCCCTAGAGACAGCCTATCGCCAACACTTCCTTTGAGATTATTTTCACATCCCATACGTAGACAAGAGCTGTGCCATATGAAACCACGTGTATAGAAAACACGGATGGTTTTTACAAAAGTCCAGCCAATATATATTCTCTTTTCCTTCCAAGAGCATGCTCGAGTCCTATGAGTGTTGGGCTAACAGGGTGTTAAAGACATGACATGAACAGGGACTTGAGCTGCATTTCCTTGCAGATTCCTCTCATGCTTCTGCCTTGACCATGAGGTATATGGCCGGTTCCAGAGGAATGACAGATTAGGACAGAATAGGTCTAGTTTATCTGTGGGAGTCCCAGGGTGCCCCAAAGAACTCTCCAAGCTAATAAGTGGTTATGTAGGACCCGATCAGTCCTACGTCCAGGAGGTCCCACTCACAAAAACACGGCGATGGAGATCGAGGCAATAAGCAAGAGGTTTAATAATTCAGTACACTGGGGTGACCCTGTACTCGGACAGAGGCAACCCCGAAAAACAAAGGCCCACACCCTTTACACTGTTTCAGTGTATAGGCTTTAGGTTACAGCATGAGTTGGCTATTTCTCATTGGTGGGGCCTATTGCTTTTGAATTCACTGGAGACCCTGGGTGGGGAACTATCTTTGGCATGCAGAGGGGGTGGTGAAGGACTCCTGCTAAGGGGGGTTAGCTCACTTCCTGGAACAGGGTGTTTTCCTAAATTCCACCTGGCCTTTGCCTAAGGCAGCCTTTGTCCTTAAGTTTGAATCTTACAGTTATTGTTGAATGCCACAGAGTTGTGAGATTGTTATGTAACAATAGCCAACTGATACAATATATATATTTACTTAACAAAAAACCTTTTATGGGAGTATCCTGTGAACCCTGGTATACCCTGCCTTTTCATATGTGTTAGAAACATACATTGGAAATTGTTCTCTTTTGGTGTACGTTGCTGATTCTTTTTAATGGCCACATGATAGTTCATTGGATAGTATGTCCTTTACTAATGGACATTTAGGTTGTCCCTGCCTATTTTATTTTACCAATAATGCAGAGAGCAAACTTTAAAAGTGGACCCTGTTCTGATTCTTGTCACTGGTGTGGGGCAACCTGGGATCCCTCATACCAGGGAGAAGCTGTGACGATCCTGTGTTCTAACAGTGACTGCTGACTTGTTCCTCTGCCCCCAAGCCACTGTGCTTGCTCCCTTTCCAGTGACAAGAAGCTTCTGTGTACTAGAGGCTCTCAGACAATACACAAAAATGGAATCACAGGGTGAAAAATGACTCACATTTAAAATCTTTTCCTTCCTCCTGATCCATCCAGGAGGAAACTGGGGTCCAGTGTAGATAGATTTTAAGGCTGTCAAACAGTTGTTAAGTTCCCTTGTCGCAGAGGTCTTTAGATTCATCAGTGGGCAGCAGTGCCTAGCTTATTCCATATTCATATTTAAATAAACTGATTTGCTTCCAAATTCTCAAAATCTCTATGTATGCATTGTATACCTGAGGTCTTGGGGAGTGTATACATTATAGAATGCTAAATTGAGCTAATTAACATATGAATTCGCTTGCATGCTTCCAACAGTGGTAAGGGCACCAAAAAAAAAAAAAAAAAATCTACATTCTCAGTCATTTCCAAAGTACAGGACAGTGTCATTAACTAGTCATCATTTTATACAATAGAGCTCTGATTTTCCCTCCCACTTCTGTGAAGTTCTGTATTCTTTGGCCAGCATCTCCCTGGGTTGGATCCTGCAATCATTCATTTTTACTAGTTAATTTCATTTTGTGAATAATGACCTTGGTTTTCAGTTTGGGAAGAAAGATCAAATAATTAAATTTATTTCAGTAAAAATAAAATATCACAGACAGATCCATGAGTTTACAAAAAAAATTAAAAAGAAAGAACACCGATCAACCAAAAAATCCCACGCATCATCCTCAACTCAGCTCTCACTGATATTTTGCACAACCACTATATTAATTGAAGTAAGAAATTTAGCCTTCACTTGTTACTGATGACTAATCTCTAGGCTTTATTCAACTTTTCCAGTTACCGTTAATTTCTAACTTCTGGCCTCGGATTTAACTTGGGATCCTGCTCTGTTTCATAGTCACATCTGCTTAGTCTCCACCAATCTCCAACACTTCCTCAGCCTTTATTTACCTTTCTTGAGTCTTCTAGAGAGCGTGAAAAAAATTTGTCGCTTTCCGACTTGTCTGTCTTCTCCTGGTTCATCCTGTATCCCGTCTGAGTGGAGATGTAAATAGGTCTCAGGTCACCTCATCATGAGTGAGGTGAGAGAAAAGTCATAGGGAGAGACTATATCTTGTCCTCTGATAGCTGGCAGTCCTCAATCTCTGTTTTCTGCGGAAGCCTGATCACTCTCTCCCTCAGGGCCCAGCTCTGCAGTGGCCTCTGTGGGAGTCAGTCCCTCTGTTTTGAACACCTGGCTCCCAGCTGTTGGTCCTGAATTGCAAACCAGTTAGACTCCCTTTAACCTTTTATCCGGGTGCTTTCTGAGACCATGGGTTGGTGCTAGTTCAGATGAAGATGTGAGACAGCTCTTCAGTTCTCAGCTCCCTTTGGATGACGCCTTTGAGGTTAGAAAATACAGACATCCCAGGCAGCGGGAAGCCATCATCAACCTTGATGTAGGCATCTCTACCAGTCTTCTTCTATCCCAAAGAGATTCTCCCAGCTGATTCTGCTCACCATCTGCTGCCAAACCATCCCTGTGCTGTTCTTTCTTCCCTTTATAAAAAAAAAGTCCTTCCCGGTGTTCTGAAGAAACACATTCCAGCCTTGTTTTCCACTCGGACTCTGTCTCAGCTCATGAAGACCTTAGGGGTTTGGACCAGCTGACAGCTCCCTCCCAGGAAGTCTAGGTCTAGGATAATATCATCCTGAGGAGAAAAGCCAATTACTGTGAGCTATGACTAATTAAGTACCACAGAGGGCGAAATCTCAGAAGCAAACGCCTAGCTCTCCCTAGGGTCGGTGTAATGAGATGACGGCTGAGACAGCGGCTCCCCAGGGAATGCCTTTGACAATTTCAAGGCCGGAAATGGATCCTGATATACCCAGTTCACCGAGTCTGGACTCCAACATCACCCTCACTGACTTCCACCTTACACATTGACTGGTTTCATATGCCATCAAGGCTGACAAACAAATATTAAAAAGTAAGATGTTTTTCCAATATGAGTCAACCTCTCATCTTTCTCTTTTGTGTATAAAGTTCTGATTCAGGCACTAAAAATATAAAGAAACCTTTGAGTTTGAGGAGCTTCAGAAGTAGGTCTGTCCAGGAAGTAAGCAAGTAGGTATATAAATACCATTGAGTGAGCTGTTAGCCCAGCAGCTGTTTACTGTGGACAGTTGAACTACAGTAAATCTCTACTCAAAATTGGCTCCCTGAACTCTTCTGCACAGAACCAAAGTCCATGGGCACTCAAGTCCCTTAAATGCAAAGGCATAGTACTGACATGGGAGCCTTCCACATCTTCCCATATGCCTTAAATTCTCTCTGGGTGGCTTTTAAGACCTACTATGTGTGCCAGGCATTGAAGCTACTGTTGTGGAACTGAGCTGACTGGGATGCGGACAGCAATCTTGCCATCTCGGTGCTGGTCTGTGAGTGAACATTGCAGATCATGAGGATGGTCCGGATTTAAGCTAAGGCAGGAGGGACTCACCCCATCTCAAGGGAGGGGTTCAAGCTCATCTGGAGACTCCTTCACAGATGCCTCCAAAGATTGAAAATCCCTTCAACATTAACTTCTGCTTGTGTCCTCTCCACATGCATATACATGTGCATACACATAACAAACTTGGAGTCCACATGTGAGAAAAACAAATGATCATTGTCTCTGTGAGTTTTTTATTTTATGAATGAGGAAACTGAGGCACTGAGAGGGAAGCAACTTTCAGGAGGCCTCATAGAATGAGAGTCCGAACTTTCTAACTCATTATTCTGTCCACACAGTAACACGCAAAGACAAGAGCACAAAGATGATGCAACACACACAAACACATGCTCACACACACACACAAACACACATGCACAAACATATGCACACACACAAACACACATGAATACACACACAAGCACACATGCACACATGCACAGAGACATACACACATGCACTCACATGGACACACACTAAAACACTTATGTACACAAAGCACATGGACACACACACACAAACACACAGGGTTATCCTACCAGGTGAGAATAAGACCATCACTACAACTTCTGAAGCAAAGTTGAAGCAATCTTTATTAAATACTGGCCACGTCCATGGACACTGGCCAGGTCCATACCCAGAATTTCCAAACTATGATGTCAAATTACATTAGTCGGGGGCTTATAAAGGCAAAGTCCAAAGGCTATGTACTTCCCACCTTCGTCCAATCAGGGGCAAACATCCTTCCTGCCTATATGTGATTTACACATGCATTCCGTGCAGCAGATGAGAGTGTCCTGCTTTTATTCCCAGCATGAACACTGTTCCATTTTCAGGACAGAGATGGCCAGATTGCAGCGGTGACAAGAACAGAGTAGAGCCTTTCAGTGGAACTTACCTTAATGAAATTCTTAGTGGGCCCAGGACACTCTGTTTCTCTAGATAACACCAACACTACTTTTTTTCTTCAAACCATTTGTTTCACCTGTGCCATCTCTCTATGGCCCATAAACCAGACTGAGGCAGTTCATTTGATGTTCCTCAGATACAAATGACCCTCTCTGAATAACAAACAGGACGTACCCTTCAGAGGATTTATGGTTCCCCTTCTTGTGCACCTAGCTTCTAAGTGGGATACTTCCCTGGAAGCTTCTTTTTCTCAACATCTCCCCTGGCAGACAAGCTGTCTGCTGAGCAGGCAAAGCGAAGGGGCTCCATTTTCAGACCCTTGGGTCCCAGATCTTACTCAAACTCTGTCTTCTCCTGCACTGGGGTCCCGTGGGTGGAAATGCTTTTAGTAGTAAGAGAGCTTGGCAACAATCATATTCTGGGGTATGAGAGACAATTCTTACTAGACCTGATGAAACAAACAAACAGCTCGTGAGAATCTTAGATAATCTAAGCATTGGACCTGCCCTTGCCAGGTGTCCATCTTTCTAGTTCTCATTCACAAGATTAACCGGAGGCTGCTCCTTCACAAACAGTGAACAAGGAATTCCAGTTCAATGAGGTGAATGTTACTGGATGGGAGGCAGGTCATATCCACTCTGTCCCGTTTAATTTTGTATCTAGCTTCAATGCATCTTGTCCCTCAGCTCAAAACTGTCTTTCACATGGGACACTAAGAAGGGAGGACAAGCAAAGGACATACTCACTCATGTTAAAGAACACACCAATGTGCCCAAAGTGAAGGCAGTTGCAATTTAACATTATTCCCAGAGCTGCAATGTTGCCCACGGAGTAAGCACCCTGCCCATGCAGTGACGTCTGTGCTGTGGCCACCGTGGTATCCCAGCCACTTTACACACTGTCAATCAGCAGAGGGACGGGAAAGTGCTGGCCTACTTAGCAGTGATAGGGGCAGGTGACAGCCAGCATTGGAACTCGTACAATCTGGCTGGAGGGATCACGTCTCCAGGCTTAGCTGTCTGGGGCTCTGAGATCTCTATGTGGGTGACCTTGTGACTGAAGGTGACAGATACGGTTCTCTGGCCAAAAGCTACTTAAATGGGTCAAGGCAAAATTCAGCTCCATCTGAATCCATGGGTTCTGGGTCACTTCTCCCCAGACAGGTGCTGTCCTCTTGGTCCTCTTTGACTCCAGCCCTACCTCATCTTGGAGCTCTGAGGATCTATCTAATATAATTTAACTTGATAATTGTTCAAGAACCTCTTGTTTGTGTAATACTTGGCTTAATTCTGGTTTGAGTTGTAGCTCCATGGTATGTGTGTGTGTGGGGGGGGGAGGGAAGGGAGGGAGGGAGGGAAAAAGAGAGGGGGAGGGAGAAGGAGTGGAAAAGGGAGAGGGAGAGTAGTGTTGAGCATGGACGGATGCTGAGGCTGTATTCTATTCGTGGTCCCAGACTGAACCCAGATGGTGCTCTCAGACTGAGTCCTCATCATGGGTCCTATTTAAGGTATTTTTTAATGACTGTGACCAAATACCTGACAAGAACAACTTAGGAGAGGAAAGGTTTATTTTGGTTCATGCCTTGTGTGTTCAAACCCTCATGATGGGGAAGGCATGGGGGTGGGAACAGTTGACATTGGGAGCTGCAGAAGCAAGAAGGCTGGATATTCATGTCTTGGAGGATTGGGAGCAAAGTCAGGATAGGCAATGGAATCAGTGTATAAATCTCAAGGCCCACGCCCTCAGAGCCCCACTTCCTCTGGTTAGGCTCTGCTTTTCAAAGGTTCTACAATCTCTTAAGATGGTACCGCTTAGGGGTTGGTTAAGTGTTTGAATACAGGAACGGGGGTGGGGGGTTGCATTTCTTTTTCAATCAAACTCTAATAGTCCTTGATTGTGATTCCAGGCAGATCCCTGATCACAAAATAACACTGTGGCACAGATACCAGGATTGGCTTGCTTAGATTACCAAGACTTCCATAGTCACAGGTTAGACCCAAGCAGGATATGAGGATAAAGGTGGTTCTCAAAGAACAAAGATAGTGCCAATTAGAGCAGCTTGGGTCCTCTGGTTTCAAGCTCAGAAAAAGCCAGTGCAGTTTGAGGCAGAGCCTAATGAGCTTCCCAGCGCTGTGCTTTACCTCCTTCAGTGTGTAGAGGTTATTGTGTTTTGCAGGAAAATTAACTGGCAATTAAATTTCTGAAAAAGTGTTTGAAACTCCTGCAAGCTGTGCCTCATTGTTTTGCAAGATTGGGTACACAATGTAATATTTCCATCTGCAAATTAATTTTCCCTCACAGCTTCTGTCATAACGGCAATGTCATTTACTCAGTCACCCATTCGGCACCTAATCCAGTGCACAGTTGCTGTGTACCTCATGTGAAGTGGGCAGTCTGAGGCAGACAGACGTGGGTCAGACAAAGTCTTTGCTCCCCCCGGGGCAAGCTCTGTGGAGAGGAGAGCAGGGTTCTCAGAAATAAAGCTGCAGGGGGCAGAAGACAGTGATTTTAAGGAGCAGGATGGGACCCTGGACTTCCACATAGGAAGGGTAACTCCTAATTTTCTTTCAGTGAACAAAGAAGAGGAGAGAAAGCTGAAGGTGACAGGAACTAACCTTTATCGAGTGCCTGCTGCACACTGTACTATGTGGGGAAAATACGTTGTCACTCTATCCTTTGGATAGCCCTATGAAGTACGGTCATTGTTCCATTCACAGAGGAGGAGACGAAGGCTTATGTTGTCTGTGCACTTGCTTGATATCATGTAGCCAGCAAGATGAACCATTCCCTAATAAATAAATATGCCAATTCTTATAAATGTCTGAGGTTTTTGTTTTTTGTTTTTGTTTTTGTTTTGTACCCCCCCCCCCCCAGTGCTAAGAAGGAAGCCCAGGGTTCCTAGAGGCTAGGCAAACTCCTAAGCTCTATCCCCAGCCCCAGACATGCTACTTTTCTGCATTATTTACTATTCCCATTAATATGATAAAACACTTGACAGAAAGAAACTTGGAGTGTTCTGCCTAATGGTTTGAGGTGTAGTCCATCCTGGCAGGGAGGCATGGTGGCAGGATTACAGTCAGTCAAATCAGTCAAGAAGCAGAGAGATGAATGCTGGCCCTCAGTTTGCTCTCTCCTTTTTATCTTCATATTTGGTCCCTGAATCCCAGCCTCCATTCAAGTCTGGTCTGCTTTTCAGCCTCAGGAAACAACCTCACAGATGGACACAGACATGGTGTGTCTTCTAGATGATCAGAACCCAGCCAGACATGGAGGTGTGTCTTCTGGATGATCGGAATCCAGCCAGACATGGAGGTGTGTCTTCTGGATGATCGGAATCCAGCCAGTTGACAATGAAGATGAGCCATCGTCCTTTCTAGGGAAGACTTTCTCACTTTGTGTTCTGTAGACTTTCTGCTTCTGATCAACACAAAGGAATTCATGGGGGGGGGGTGGAATCTAGAGAGATCTGTTTGTAGACACATATGACATCAAAGGGGCTTTACAGTCACAGGTGCCTGGGACTAGGAGAAGTGGCTCTGCTCTCATTTCCTGTAGGTTTAGCATGTGTCTACTGGCACTTTCTGTATATTTTCCCAGGCAATTCTCACATGATTCCCACAAGGAAGGCACTTCTATTTTCACATTAAAAAAAGGAGGCTAACAGAAATGAAATGAGTTACTCAGGGTCATGTGACTGGTACCATGCTGGGGCTATAGCTCAAGCCTGGGAGAGAGTGTCTGTTTTTTGTTGTCAAGCAAAAACAAAGCTGAGGTAGTGAATAGAAAGTAGGAAGGAATTATTTTGGCTCACAATTTCAGGTCCAGGAAAGTCAGGGCAGAAACTTGAATCAGAAACCATGGAGGAATGAAGCTTACTGGCTCACTCAGGCTCATGCTTTTCTGTACAGCCCAGTACCACCTACCCAGGGAATGGTACCACCTACAGTGGGCTTAACCACCTTACATCAATCAATGATCAAAACGATCATCCATGGGCATGCCCAGAGGCCAATCTGATCTGGGCAATGCCTCGTTTGAACCTTCCTCTCCAGGATATGTAAGGTGGGCAGTTAAAGCTAAGTATGACGCAGCCTAAGAGAAAATATATGCCAATCAGTTTAAGGACTTCAGAAAATTTGTTGTTTTCTTAGAACACCAAAAATATACAACTATTTACCTACAAAAAGAAAAGAAAGTTTGTGTATATACAAAGACACACACACACACACACACACACACACACACACACATATATATATATATTTTCCTAGCGATTTAATGGTTAACAGAAAAAATTCAAGGCAAACTGAATGCCCAACAGATGATTACATAAAGTAAGTTGTGGTATATCCATTCAGTAGAAGACTACTCAGCAATGAAAAGGAGCACACTACTGATAAAACATAGTGATTTGAATGAGTCTTTTGTCTGATGAAAGGAAACACTCAAAAAAGAGAGTATACACCTTTCAATTCATCCATACAAAACGAGAAGAACTATAAACCAGTTCACAATGGTAATATGCAAACCAGTAGCTTCCTGGGCTGATGAGTGCCAGGACTCATTGAGAGGAAGAAAAACATTACAGCTACCATGGAGACACTTGGTGATGAATTTATTTAGCACCTGAATATCTGTGTCCAGATATTCAAATCATGAACTTACATACATTTTAGTGTATGGTACACCAATTAGGTCTCTAAAGGCTATTTAAAAATCTGGCAAAGGAATTTTTATTGTGGTAAAACATACAAAGCCAAGTTTCCATTTTAGCCATTTGCAGATGTGTGGTTCTGTGACATTAACAAGAATTAAAGTGTTGTACAACCTCACTATCTGTCTCCAGAACTTTCCTCATCTTACCATTGGAAACAAAGGACATTATATTCCGAAGTAGTGACAGAAAGTGTGGCAGTGGGGAAGCCTGGACGCAGAGCCCACATGCTGAAACACAGCATTTCTGGGACGCTTTAAAAGTCTTTGGAATAAAAACTGTTGTTCCTAAAGGGATGTGTCTCCAGGGAGCCTGGGACACACAGTGAGATGATTAGTCCTTTCTTTGGACAATCAGCTCACAGTCTCTACTCAAAGAGGGAGTCCCAGCTGACATTTTCATATTAACCTGGCCAACTGGGATTCACTAGCTCTTGGAAAATGAGATAAGCTTGGTCCACCCCTCTCTGCTTCTAGTGAAAACCAAAGCTCCTCCAGGTCCTTATGGTCTAATTCCTCTATCTTTGTTTGTCAGCAGCCTCTGGCCATCCGGGATGTGAACCCCAGTCTGCTTTCATTTTCATTGAAGAGAATTCCCAGCAGCAGATTCTGAGTGCAGTGGGCTTGCACAGTCTTGCTCAACAACTAGGCCTTCCTCACTCTATGGTCCCTTTCCTTCTCTTTTCCTTTTGGTGGGTGGCAGTGAGGAGGAGTAGGAAACCAACAGCCCCGTCTCCATCAGCAAAAGCTTGTTGTGGGTAGAGTAGAAACCCACTTAAAGCTCCAGAGTAGGCATAGAGGTTATTTTGAATTAAAGACATTTGACAGTCAACAAATGCAGTATAAAGGAGCCTTCTTAGACCTTCCTTTACCTGACTAAAAGCAGCAATTTTCAGGAAATGAGCTCACCATAAGCTGCTACTCTATCTGGGCTTCACATTGTTGAAGATGGAAAGACCTTTCGAACATGAAAGGACAAATAAGATCCGAGATTTTTCTACCTCTTCCTTACAATCCTAAAATATCCATTTGTCTCTCCCTAAGACGTGTACTGTATTTCATACAAATCCCACTGCCCCTTTGAGTTCACTCCCACAGAACCTCCCATGTACATGTTCATACACACACACTCCCTTATCTCAGCAACTTTTGTTGTCAGTTTAATTTGCACAGCCCCAACCAAAGACCCTAAAACAGAGGGAGAGTTTTCCTTCCATATATGATTCAGCCCCAACCTCCATCACTGGATCCCCAAGTTCTATACCTGGTAGGATTTCCCAGGAATTGTCATCACAAAGGTTTCCTGGGCCAACCAGAAATTCTTAACTATTTGCTAAGAAAAAGCGATTTCTCTTAGCTGTGTAAGTACACAAAACCCTCTGTAGGAGAAGGTCATGAGAGGCACAAAGGAACACGTATTTTTAGGTCAGCTACAATCCATAGACTCTCTGGGCTTAAGAAAAGCTATTCCTTAGGGAGAGTGTATGAAAGGAACTGCAAAGCTTTTGTCAAAATATTTGGCCACCAAAAAATTCCTGTTTGCAGTAACAAAGACAAACGCATGGATACCACAGCGTCTGTTCTTCCCCAAAGTAACAGGCTTTATTGGTTTGCACAGAAGTCTGAGGATAAGAAACGCTCAGAACATTCTTGGTAACCAGTTCAAGATGGTAGATAACGCACATGCAGCAGCTGCCTCTTCCTTCTGACCTAACTCTGAGAATCAGTTTCTAGAAGCTTCCATAAGCATTCTGGAAGGAAGAGATGCTGTGACAGGAACTGTGGGAAGCCCCTCAAACTGAGCAGAGGAAATGTTGTAAAGCAGTGTAGAGGGCTACAACACATAGGCATGGTATCAAGAGGACAGCTTAAGCCTGGGGGCTGTGACACTGGGTGATAGCCAGAAAGTTCTAGATAGGAAAATGGTGACCATTCCTTTGTAGGTACCACAGGGTGTTATTGTAGTTCAACAGGGAGCAACCAGTGTGACTGTTCACATCAGAGAGGCAGGAGAGAGAGTCTGGTGGATGACACCCAGAAGAACCAGAGAGCCCTGGGTCCAGAAGTGCAGCTAATGCCTTACCCCCAGGTGTCACCATGATGTCATCTTCAAAAGAGAAGCTGGGGCTTCTATGTGTGTTTAGATCATTGGGCTTTGATGCGACAGGGTTCTTTACACAGGTGTGAACACAACCAGAAACCAGCATTGTCTGAGGAAAGCCAACTCCAGCAAAAGGACACCCAAGTCAACAAACGAACCAAATGTGAAAAGCACACACAGGAGGACTTTGAAGACAAGGCATCATAATTGCATGGACTTTATAATCTGAAGAATCAGCCTGATGCCGTGTGTTACCCCTTGGTTGTGCAAATGCCCTCCACTGTATTTCATACAAATCCTACTGCCCCTTTGAGTTTACTCTCACAGAACCTCCCATGTACATGTTCACACACACACAGACTTCCTTATCTCAGCAACTTTTGTTCAGTCAGTTTAATTTGCACAACCCCAACCAAAGACCTTAGAACAGAGGGAGAGTTTTTCCTTCCATATATGATTCAGCCCCAACCTCCATCACTGGATCAAGTTTGATAACTAGTTGTCTAGCAGGTAGAACTGTCTTGAGAGCCTATGGAAAGTGTGGGAGGTAGAGTCTTGCTGGAGGAGATAAGAAATGGCCTTTAAAGGTTAAGCTGGCTCCTGGTTTGGACCTGATTTCTCAGTTTCCTATTGCTTCTGTAATAATATAGGGTGCCACCTTCTTTAACCAACCAAGAATTCTAGAGGTCCTACCCTCTGAGATCCCTCTGAAACCCTAAGCCCAAACACCTTCTGTCAGGTGTCTTGTCATAATGAGAAAACTAACAAACACAGCTCACATCCATATCAACATTGTTCTCAGTTGCCCAAAGGTGGAAGCAGCCAAAAAGGCCACTGATAGATGAATAGACAAATGAAATTTAGCATATTATTGTAATAGAGTGTCATTCCACCTTAAAAAAGAAGGGGACATTGAACCAGGTCTCAACATGGAGGAAGCATGAAGACATTGGCTGAGTGAAATAGCTCACTTAGACAACCACTAACAGTGGCTTCCTGGAGTGGGAGTGGTCAACCTTACAGAGAGAGGTATTACCAGGGATGGGCATGGAGTAGGGTGTTAGTATTTAATAGGTGCAGAGTTTCAGTTTGGAAGACAAAAGCAGCTCTGGGGATGAGATCATGATAGTCTGAACATAGTGTGCATGTCCCAAAGGCCACTAAAACGTGCACTTCACATGGCTAAGATGATAAAATTTCATTCCATGTGTATTTTATCACTCTTGGAAACCTGAGGTAACCAAGGAAACTACAGCCGTGTTTTTATAGACTGGTCTCTTAAATATCGAAATTCCCTTGTGGCTAGAAATTCTTGAAACTTTAATTAGGTTCTTCCTGCTATATTCATGTGCCTGGGAACTTTCCCGGGGACCATGTGTTCACCATCAAATGTCCAGATATGTAGTGAAGGAACAAGACACAGGAGCATCTTGGTCCACAGCAGGAATGAAAAGTGGTACCCAAGGGGAGGAGCTTAGCAATGGCTACCCCAGAGGGAACTTAAGAAACTTAAAAATGCTTATCACAGAAACCAACAAGTTGGCCTGTCCTCTGGCTAGCTCACCTCTCTCTGGAGTAGGCAATGCTTGTGGTTTCCTTTGCTAAATAAAATCTACTTAGAAGAAAGTATTTTTCAGCTGAGTTTGTTGACTCTGACAAGCAGTGGGAAGAGCATCCTCCTGGGAACACCCTTTTTTCTTGCTTCTTTCTTGGTGAAGCGTCCAGATCCTCAATAGGTTATCATAGCTATAAGCAGCTGAATTTTGTCTGTCTTAGTTAGGGTTTAATTGCTGTGAAGAGACATTGTCACCAAGGCAAATCATATAAAGGTAGACATTTCATTAAGGGCTGGCTTACAGTTTCAGAGATTCGATCCATTATCATCATGTTGGGAAGCATGATATTGTCCAGGCAGACATGGTGCAGGAGGAGAGTTCTACATGCTGATCCAAAGGCAGCCAGAGGAGACTCTCTTCCTCACTGGGCAGACCTTGAGCACTAGGAACCCTCAAAGCCCACCTACTCAGTGACCCACTTCCCCTAACAAGGCCGCACCTACTAAGAGTGCCACTTCCCATGGACCAAGCATACTTAAACTGCCACGGTGTCTTTTCCTCCGATAAAAGAAAAGTGGTCAGATATCCATAAACCACTGATCTTCTAACAATTAAGCTCCCCCAATATTTTCTGCAATTTTCAAGGGGGAAAAAGTAAGTCCAAGGAAGATTATTTAATTAGAAGAAGCAAAAAGGAACATAGAAGCAGCCCAGTTAAACTTGGAAGAGATGACAGTGGGCACTGGGGGAAGATGCATGAGAAGAAAGGGTGAGCAGGGTGAGGATGCAGGGGAGGAGAGGGTGAGCAGGGTGAGGGTACAGGGGGAGGAGAGGGTGAGCAGGGTGAGGATGCAGGGGAGGAGAGGGTGAGCAGGGTAAAGGTGCAGGGGAGGAGAGGGTGAGCAGGGTGAGGGTACAGGGGGAGGAGAGGGTGAGCAGGGTGAGGATGCAGGGGAGGAGAGGGTGAGCAGAGTAAAGGTGCAGGGGGAGGAGAGGGTGAGCAGGGTGAGGATGCAGGGGAGGAGAGGGTGAGCAGGGTGAGGATGCAGGGGAGGAGAGGGTGAGCAGGGTAAAGGTGCAGGGGGAGGAGAGGGTGAGCAGGGTGAGGATGCAGGGGAGGAGAGGGTGAGCAGGGTAATGATGCAGGGGAGGAGAGGGTGAGCAAGGTAAAGGTTCAGGGGGAGGAGAGGGTGAGTGGAGGGAGGAGGATGCAGGGGGAGGAGAGGCTGAGCAGGGTGAGGGTACAGGAGGAGGAGGGGTTGAACACAGGGTGAGGATGCAGGGGAGGAGAGGGTGAGCAGGGTGAAGGTGCAGGGGGAGGAGAGGGTGAGCAGGGTGAGGGTACAGGGCAGGAGGGGTTGAACACAGGGTGAGGAAAGGGGCAAATATAAGGGGGAGGTGGTATCACAGTTAATGGATGCTGACCTGAGCTTGGATCCTTCTGGGGAAAATGTTAGTTAAGCCCTGCTGAAAAGCTAAGAACAATGAATGGAAGAATAAATATAATAAGAAGTTTCAACCTTATAAGAGAAACAGTAACAAGTTTAATCAATTCAACCAGAAACAGGAAGGAGAAAATGAAAACAAACAAACACAAACCAAAACCAAAATCAAAAAACCAACCAACCAAAAATAGAAAACAGAAAATCTTGGAATGGCCAAATAGCCATAAAGGGTTAAAATGACTTATTAAAAAAACAGTGTCTTTTAGTTTGAAGAAAAACCTCACACTAACCATGTATTTAGATAGTTGCTTACATGAGGTAATATTAAAAGAAACTGACAGAAATGATGAGAATAAAAGAGAAGGTAAGACAAATAATTTTATGAAATAAAAATGAACCTGAGGCTGAAGACGGCCGGGGGCTAAGGGCCCTTGCTCATCTTCTGGAGCAGGAGGGCTGGTTCCAGCATCCACATAAGTGCCTCACAACCACCTGTGAGTCCAGCTCCAGGAGATCCAATGCTCTCTTCTGACCTCTGTGGACACCTGCACACACGTACACATGCAAGTAAAAGATAGAATAAATCTGAAGACATTAAAATCGACATCTAGCAAAATGGAGCTGTCAATACTTTGTGTTTTGAGATGGGGTCTCTATGTAGTGTACAAAGTGGGGGGTGGGGGATTGAGGGTTTGGTCAAGTATATTGTGCACTTTGACCAGATTTCCCCGCTTCTGCCCTCCCCTCCTGCCTGTTATTTTCCATTCTATTTACTAAATACTTCTATTTTCACATAATATACCTATAGCTCTCTCTCTCTCTCTCTCTCTCTCTCTCTCTCTCTGTCTTCTCTCTCTCTCTCTCTCTCTGTCTCTCTCTGTCTCTCTCTCTCTCTCTCTCTCTCTCTCTGTGTGTGTGTGTGTGTGTGTGTGTGTGTGTGTGTGTAAAACCGAAGCTCCATATTTGAGAGAAAACATGATGACATTTCTCTTTCTAGGTCTAACTGGTGTCACGTGATGCTCCAGTTGCATCCAGTTGCAATTTTCAGCACGTCATGATGTGGGCGCTGTTTGCAGCCAGGACTCCAGCGATGTATAATAATGGCTGTGGATCACGGCTGTAAGGGTGAATTTTAGATGTCAGCTCGAGTGCCTAGAATGCTGGGAAGCATATTTTTGGCAATGCCTGAGAGGGTGTCTCCAGATGAGACTGGTGTGAGAACCAGAGTAGACCAGAAAAGTCTGCCCTCAAAGTAGGGTGTCAGCCTAGGTTGGCTGAAGGTCAAGGAAAGGGAATGTGTCTGTCTCCTGCAGCTGGACACACTCCTCCTTCTCCTCCCCGTGGACACCACAGTCCTGGGCCCTCCAGCTTTTATACTTTAGGATTTGCCCCAGTGGCCCTGTGGTCTTGGTCTGAGAGTTCTATAATTTGCTCCCTGGGTTTGGAAGTCTCCAGACTGGACTCTGCTTTGCCAGCAGAACTCCAGGGAATCTAGCTTCCAGTCAGCCTGCAAGATGAATTTTGGGACTCTTCAGTCTCCACAACTACAAGCCCCACCCCCCACTAACCTCTTCTCTTACATTTCCATATAAATCTCCCATCCCTTCTATCTCCCAGGAGATCACTGCTATTGCCATGATGTGTCACTAACACAAAAGTGACACACTTGAAGCAAAGCCACAGAAACCACAAGGGCTGGTGGCCAGAATCTCCATGGTGGAGACGCTGAGAGAGAAATGAAAGGGAACAGGGACACAGCCTCACACTTCTCTCAGAAGTTACCATATCAAAGACGCACAAAGTAATGGAGGAAATAGGTTAGTGAATATAAAAGGCTTGATTTTTGTAGCTCTGTGCCTAACGGAGAATAATAGTTTTCCATCACACCGCTTGCAATTATGTTTTAGATTAAAAATCAACTCAGCTTGGGCCACAGAGGAAATCACAATGAGTTCTAAAAGGCAGAAATGGGCCGTTTTCATACACTGACTGCAATAGAGTTGGATATTAAGATCAAAACGACAATTGAAGCATCCACCTACTTGAGAGTTTCAGAAAAACACACACACACATTTTGAGCTACCTTTGAGAAGAAGGGTAAATCAGAATAGAAATTAACAGCACAATTTGTTTGTATATTGATAAAAATATAAGCAGTGCAGAAACCCTATAAATTATAGACAAATTATAGTCTAAGGAAAGTTCATAGATATAAATGCTTTTTATAAGACTAAAAGAAAGTTTAATGTCAAATTAATCTTTCAGCTCAAGGAGCAAGAAAAAGTACAAAATAAAATTATATTCCTTTTAAAAAAATTTAAAGCTAGATACAGTAGTAAATGTCTTTCATTCATGGAAGGTCTTTACCAGAGACCTTCAAAATCTCACTTTAGCATCTTCTAGGTACAGAGATGAAGATGTGAGCTGAAGGTTCTGCTCCTCAGTGCACTCTGCCTGGCCCCTGGTCCAGTGGTCCTCTGTCCAGGTCATCTATAAGGTCATGTGGAAGTCTTAAAATAACGTCAATGTGGGGACCCTGATGCATCCATGTGAATCAGAATTCATGTGGTATTAGCCTAGTCACAGAGCGATCTAGAAGAGAATTAAAATCAGTCCTGGCTGGAGCTTAAGGACCTGAACAAGAAAAGGCAGTAGCTAGAAGTTAACCCCTCCCCTTACCCTTCACTTCTTTTTTTATTTTTATCATCTTTCTGCTTATCATTTGATTATTTACTCATCTATTGTAACCCAATCGATCAACCAACATATTTATCATCTCTCAATCATCATTTATCACCTATCCGGACCCACTTTGACATCTGCTTTTCTTTCTCATTTATCATGTCTCTGCCCTATCTACTTATCTATCATATATCAATTATCTATTATCTATCTATCTATCTATCTATCTATCTATCTATCTATCTGTCATCTACTTATCAATTATCATCTTTCTTTCTATCATCTATCATCTATTTATCAATCATCTATCTTTCTATCTCTCTATCATCTAGCCATTTATCATCTATCATTTTTCTATCTATTATCTAACTCTATCATCTATTTATCAATCATCTATCTTTCTATCTTTATCATCTATCATCTATCATTTATCTACTATCTACCTCTCTATCATTTACTTATCAATCATCTATCTATCTTTTTATATTTATCTATCTACCTATCTAGTATCTAATTATCATCTATCTTTCTATCATCTCTCCATCTATCTATCATCTATTTAACTATCTGTATCATCTAGCTTCCTACCTCCACTTTTTCCTTCGTCTACCACCATTCATCATCTATCTATATCCACTTCATCTAGCATGCATCTACAAGTATAAGAAGAATAATCTCCACAAGAGGCTGGGGCTTCAGGGCTGCCTGTCTCTGGTTAATATTGACTGGGCCTAACTCTGGTTAGGCCAGATTGTGAAGCCTACTTGCTAGGCTGTAAGCCATTCATGTATTCTCTCATTTTCCTGGAGAAGACCTCAAAAACACCAGAATCCTTGGACAAGGATAGTAGCAGGTACTCTTCTGAACCTGACCTGTGCTGTCAGGCTCAACCCTTTCCTACTAAGTCTCCAGTCTTAAATTTTGAGATGGGTGCTGTTTCTCAGTTACGATGTGTAGCTATTCTGCTCTGAGGTCTACAGGAGTTGGATAATTGGAATTTCCAACCTGGAGAAGATTTGGACATTGGGATACTAATATTGACCATTAATCTGCAAACCATAGAGAACATCTTCTTCAGCAAGACGGGCAGAATTCATATTTGCTTTGCAAGGCTTTGACAAAAGTGCCAAAAAGAAATCTGTTCATTCTGACTTTCTAGAATTTTCTTTGTTACATTCATATGACATAAAACTTGCTTTCCAAAGTGAAAAACTGAGCTTGAGTTGCTACACCAAGACAAGGGTCCCAGTTTTCCAGCCTGTAGAAAGCTGAGAAACTGTCCCTGCTGATAGCTATTTCTGTGCTAACAGCTGCATTATCAGGGGTGAGCTAAGCTATACACAGCGAAAACCTATGTGTGAGTACCATGGTAATGGTTCTTATGAACAGGAAGCCCCACACTCCCACCCAACCTCAATTCTCAGAACCTTCTCTTTGCTTTCCTGTTCTCCCTTTTTATAATATTTTCGTTGATTATTTGGGAATTTTATACCATGAACCACAAACACACTCACTTTACAGTCCTCCCAGGACTGCCCTCTTTTTTGAACCTCTAAGAAGGAGAAGGAGAAAGAAGAGAGGAGGAGGAGGAGGAAGAGGAGGAGGGGGAGGAGGAGAAAGAGGAGGAGGAGGGGGAGGAGGGGGAGGAGGGAGAACATCCAATTTGTGTTTCCCATATACTCACTGGAGCATGGTCAAACTCCCAGTAGCCAGCCCCTTAAAGAAAACAGAGTCCTTTCCCACCAGCACCAGGAGCCACTGAGGTGAAAAGACCACCAATATCAACATGGCCTTCTGTTGCTCCAATGCCATAGATAGCATCATAGCCCTCAGTGGCCCACAGACCATGTACACCAACATGGCTTCAGGCTTGTGGTTGTTTGAATATGCTTGGCCCATGCATTGGCACTATTAGGAGGTGTGGCTTGTTAGAAGAAGTGTGTCACTGTGGGTGTGGGCTTTAAAACCCTCATCCTAACTGCCTGAAATCCAATCTTCTCCTCGAAGCCTTCAGATGGAGATATAGAATTCTCATCTCCTGCACCATACCTGTCTGGACACTGCCATGCTCCCACCTTGGTGATAATGGACTGAACCTCTAAACCTGTAAGCCAGCCCCAATTAAATGTTGTCCTTATAAGAATTGCCTTGGCCATGGTGTCTGTTCATAACAGCAGTGAGTGAAACCCTAACTAAAACAAGGCTTCAGCACAGACACAAACATTCACCTAGTCTTTGGTGGTAACATGGGTTATGGACATCAGCACAAACCCCGGGTACAGTAAGACCACTGAGTCAGACATGGCCTCTGGCGTCAATACCAACCCAGACATCATCATGGCCTCAGGTGTTATCAAAGGCCTCCACTTACATCAATATGCCCTCAGGAGGCATCACAACCCTGGGACATCAACATGGCTCCTGGTTATTGTAGGACCACAACATTCTCACAAACCTTGGGCTTCAACAAAGTCTGGGACAGTGGATCATAGATATCAAAGTGACCTCTAGGGGAAACACAGACCCTAGAGATCTTTTGAGGAACTCCAATCCAGAGAACAGAAAATGAATGGTTCTTCATCTTGGACATCCTGTCATTGCTCAGAACCAGGGTGATCATGTGGTTTAGCCTGATGTTCTAGGGCTGAAGCACAGTGCACGCTCCACCCCTGTTGGCCCTGCTGGGCAAGGATATGTTCTCCCGTTCATTGCAGGCCTCTCTCACACCTAATCGTTATATCACATCTCTAGTTATGCGTCTCTCTCCACAGCTCACTCACCTCTCTGTTCCTCTCTCTTTCTCACACCTACATCAAGCATTTGTTCATTGTAGTGGCATTGGAAACGTGTGTGTGTGTGTGTGTGTGTGTGTGTGTGTGTGTGTGTGTGTGGGTGTGTGTGTGTGGGTGTCCAGACAGCTTTGGATGCAACTATTCATTGCAAAAAGTCATTGGTCTGATTCAAGGTTTCTGATTTCTGAAGCATCATGAATACTGGATCATTACTGAGACTCATCTTGGATATCTTGCTGCGGCTCAGAATCTCAGAATCAGGGTGATGTTGCAGTTAGGTATCTGGGGCAAGCAGGTTCTGTGCAAACTCCTGGCTGCCACACACCTCCTTGCCCTCAATATCTCCCACCTCAAGGCTCAGCAAGCCCCACCTTTGTGTTTGTATCCTATGGGACAGTGCTACTGCCCTGCACTTTCTATCTCTCAGCAGGGCAAGCAGCACAGGCTGTAGCTGCAGCAGCTCCATGCTGGGTGCCTGTAGGTGGGCCTAGGACTGGTCATTTGCAGTTATGAGATGTTTCCGTGGGAGCTCCAGGCTGCTGCACACCACCCTGTCCTCAGTGCTGGCTGCCCTGCAGGTTGGTTCACCAGGAATAATTGTAAAGCTTGTAGGCTGTGGGCTGAACTGCTGTCCCGTGCTCTCTACCTCCGATCAGGAAAAGCAGCACAGCAGGCTGCAGCCATATTGGTGGCTACTCAGCAGTGACCTGCTGCTGCAGGAGCTCCAGGGAGCCCCACTTCTCCTGCCGCCCAAGCCAGGGGCTAAACAAACACCCCAGGAATGGCTTTTGTGCTTGCAGCTTGCTGGCTGAGATGCAGCACTGAAGGGTATAGATTCGTCATTCTCAGTGTGTAGCTCTGTTCCGCCATCTTTCAATTTTGTGAGTCCACATTTTACAAGCATCGCCCCATAAGACTTGCCTTCCCCACTCCCTTGGCTGTTCTGGAGTTACTGTGGGCCCTGCAGACTCCTGTTCTGCAGCTACCTCATCCCTCTGATCTCTCAGATTTCTTGGAGCTCAGGGGTTGCTGCCAGCATCCACTGCCATCTTTGTTTCTTTTCTCTCTTTCTCTATCTCTCTGTGGCTCTTTTTCCTCTGTCTCTGTGTCTCTGTCTCTTTGTGTCTCTCTGTCTGTCTCTGTTTGTCGGTCTCTGCCTGTCTGTCTCTGTCTCTCTTTCTTTCTCTGTCTCTCTCTGTCTGTCTCTGTCTCTTTGTGTCTCTCTGTCTGTCTCTGTTTGTCGGTCTCTGCCTGTCTCTGTCTCTCTGTCTCTCTCTCTCTCTCTCCTCTCTGAGACATGGTCTCATGGGATTCACTCTGTACAGCAGACTGGCCTCAAACTCACAGAGATCTGTCTTCCTCTGCCTCCCACGTGCTGGATTAAAGGAGTGCATCATCACACTAAGCTTTGTTCTGTCTCTTAAGGACTAGCTGCCCACTGAAACATATCATTTCCAGATTAGCTGTACACACAATGGTCAGCAATACACAACCCCTCCTTCCTTGAGCAGTCCCTAGTCCCAAGTTAGGGAGCTCACATATAGAAGGACACTGGCCACAGTTGCTGACCACAGTGAAAATCTCACAAGTCATTTGATCAACACAGGCAGATCAATAACTTGTCTCCTCCTCCTCTTCTTGTCTTCTTCCCTTTTCTCCTCCTTCCCCCTTCTTTCTCCTCTATCCTCTCCTTCCCCTTCCTCCTCCTTCCCCTCCTTCCTTTTCTGCTGCTGCTTCTCCTATTCCTTATCCACTTCTCCAGCTCCCCTCACTGCTTCCTCTTCTCTGGCGTTCTATCACCATGCATCATCTACAATGACGTTTTATATAAAGGGACTTGAGCATCACAGGTTTATTATCTATCGACTGTTGTGGAACCACGTCTCTGGGTATTGAGTGATAGCTATATATGTACAAGTATGCATGTGCTCTGGATGTGTGGTCACCAGACTAAGCACAGTGGCAGCTTTGGGGAAGTGACTTAAGATAAACCCTTTTGCTGTGCATCATCTGTGATATGTAAACGTTCTACTTGTCCACCTCTAATTGATTTATTTGTTTGGATTAGGAAGTCACAAGAAGGTCACCAGGGTTTTGTTGACACTAAGGTTACAAGCCAGTGGATGTCAGCAGAGCTAGCTTGGCTTCTGGCCGGGGGTTAGTAGACATGGTCTTCAACCCCTCCTCCACTTCAGGGGCTACTCAAGCCCTTGAAGGCATTTTGCATAGACAAAACAGATATCTAATATTATGATATATAATTGTGCCATATAAGACCCACAGTTGAATCCACTACTGTGAAATTATAGCTTAGCATGGCACTGTGGAATGTTTGGTATTTAATGCAGAAGTGAAAGCAGAAGTACTATGTGTGAAAGTAAAGACACACCAATTTAACACATGTAAAATGCCAAGTACAGAGCTTGACTTAAAGGCTCATGCTTCGAGTGACACAGCTAAGTTTGTTACCATGTTGAAGGCTGATCGCAGGTCCTGGCACCTGCTGGGCAAACACTCTATCAGTGAAAGACATCCCAGGTCTTACAAAGTTAAGTTTTGATCCCCAGTGATCCCTGTACCCTAAACCCTAAGCACAGAACCTCTTTGTACAAGTTAGTTTTGTTGTTGTTGTTGTTTGGTTTGTTTGTTTGTTTGCTTGTCAACTTGACGCAAGCTGGGGTTATTTGGGAAGAGGAGCCTCAATTGAGAAAATGCCTCTGTCAGACTGCCTGCAGTCTCTATTGCTCTGTAGGTAAGTCTTTAGGGTATTTTCTCGACTGATGATCGACGGTACAGAACACCAAAGGCAGTGTCCTCCTTGGGCAGGTTTTGAGTTATATAAGAAAGCAGGCTGAACGATCTATGAGGAACAAGCCAGTAAGCAGTGTTCCCTTTTCTTTTTTTTTTTTTTTCTTTTCTTTTTTTCGGAGCTGGGGACCGAACCCAGGGCCTTGCGCTTGCTAGGCAAGTGCTCTACCACTGAGCTAAATCCCCAACCCAGTGTTCCCTTTTCAACTCTGCTTCAGTTCCTGCCTCCTTGAACTTCCACCCCAACTTCCCTAGACTGACACCTATAGACTGAAGTAAACCTTTCCTTTCCCAAGCTGCTTTTGGCCAAGGCATTCACCACAGCAGCAGAATAAAAAGCGAGGATTCTATTCGCACTCCAAGAGCACCAGGTTGCTTGTCTCCATTTCTAGACTTCAGTGTCTGCTTGCCCAGGTCACGATCTTCCAACTGTCTAGTGAGCAGTGACGCCTCATCTCTTCTCCCATTCACCTTCTAAATAGAACATTATGCAGTAAACGAAAGAAGGAGCATAACTGAGCCTGACAGAGCGGGAAGAGGCTTTGACTGTGACATTTGAAACCCTGTGTCTCCTGCAGAGCCAGACAGACTGTCTCAGACCCCTGGGAGGAAGATGTAACACAGGCAGTCACTTGGTAGGGTGAAAATTAAGTACAGTTCATTAAAACACAATATTTAGGTATAATAATTCTGCAAGAGCAGCTTTGAATAATTGAAGATGCATTTAATCGACTCTATGGCTCTGGTGTGAATACTAAGAGTGAGGCAGTAGCAATTTTTAAAGTTGAGCAAATACTGATTCATACATTTCCAGCATGGAAGGTGTTTGATACCAGGCACAGGCTTGTGTGGGATGACACTGGGTGAATAGAGCCATCTCAAGGCTTACTGGCTTCTTCGTTATTCTATGCCCACTACCTGTTCCAGTTCCACCCAACACCTACCAACTCTGAGCTCCATCTTCCTATTGTAATAGATCCTATAACAATAGCCATGGGGTATCCATGGCATGTTCAGATGATTTTCAAACTACTAACTTCGTACTAATGATCATGTCTAACACAAAGGATTGTTTAATCTTTCAAAGTAGAAGTTCACATCCCTGAATCCTGTGACAAGTCCAAAAATAAGTATTGCGTCCTTTTTATTTCTGAGACTAGGGCCGGCCCCTTTATCAATAGCCGGGTGTTGTACTAAATGGTGACTTACTTCAGCTCATAGGTTACAGTCAGTCCACCACTGAGGAAAGTCAGGGCAGAAACTCAAATAGGAACCTGCTTGCTCTTCCACACATTAGTTCCTTCTAACCAAGGAACAAACACATTGTGGCCAAGGAAGAGGGACAAGTAGCCATGGTTGCTGTCCACTACTAGTTGCAGGCGCACACAGGCTCATGCTTAGCTATCTTTCTTATAGATCCCAGACCCACCTGCCTAAGGAATGGTGCTGCCCACGGTGGTTTAGACCCATGTCAATCAAATCAAGACCATCCTTCAGAGATACGATTGCAGACTCTGTTCACAAATAAATCTAGGATTCCTGTCAACAGTTAAAGCTAACTAGGACAAGAGTGACAGACTACAACATCCCCGGGGAATTAAGTCTCTGGCCCTTGAGATCCAGTCTCAGCAACTAAAAGAGAGGAAGGAGGGAAGATGGCCCAGTTCCAAGCCAGCACACTTCATTCTTCACTCTCGGCCCAGGTCCTGTCAGATTCATGTCAGAAACACTGGACAGGTGTCCCTCCCTTTCTCCACTCTGCTTGTTTATGCTTGCATGGTAAGTCCCTAGTTCTCAGAGGCCAGAACTGTGAAATTCACTGGTGAATCCAAAACCTCCTCTCCCTTCCCCCTCCTTTCCTCCTCCCTCTCTTCTTCCTTCTCCCTTCCTCCCCTCTCTTAGGGTTTCACAGAGATAAGCAAGGAACAGGCATGACATCGTGGGTCCAGGGTTGGACCTGGAGTCCTTTTGGCCCACTTCTGTTTGGGACTATCTACAACTGCTGTCAGTCAGGCTTACACTTGATTGTCATTTCTTGTCCTAATGCTTGAAATTTTCCAATACACCGGTTTATCCAATTAATTGTATTTCTTATCTGCTCTCCCCTGCTAGATTGAAAGCTCTATAGGGACAGCTATTTTATTATTTTGTCCACCAACAAATGACTAGTACTTGTCATATAATTTTGGTAGGGCAAATAGAAATCATTAGTGGGTACCAGTCTCTACTCCTCGCCCACCACTCATTCTCCTCTTCCCTGCTGCACCAGCCGGAGCGTGCAAGGTCACAGGCAAGGTTGTTAACCCGGAAACCTTAGGGCTCTTCTATGATTTGGAATTGTCATCCATTCATGATGTGTGTCCAGCCTGCCAGTCGTGGGGGTTGGGGGGAACCAGTGTGAAAGGTCTTTATCTACAATGGTACAGAGATCTGCAGAGACCAGGATAAGCAGCCGGGTTATGCATTGTCTTTTTTATACTTTAGCCCACAGGGACACAAGTCTGTTCTGCTCATATTTTAAGCCTACATGGAAAATTGCTTTATGGCCAGGAGGGTCAGTGGGAGTGGGAGAGGTAGACAGAATGTGGACAGAGTCTCTCTGCCTCTACCATATCCTTTCAGGTGCTTTCACATTCATAGAACCATATACGGCACGAAGATGGTATGGTTAGCAGCACAATGTTTATACCCTGGTGGTCCCATAAGATTCTGATGGATCTGGGGGTGGGAATGTAGCTCAGCTCGTAAAGTACTTACCTACTGTATCAGTTTTCTTTCTGTTACTGTGATCAATAACCACAAACATAACAAAAAACAACTGAGGAAGGAAATGATTTATCTGGCTGACACTTCCAAGTCACAGCCCATAAGACATGAACTCAAGGCAGTAACTGAAGCAGAGACCATGGAGGAATGCTGCTTACTGGCTTGCTTCAGGACTCACATTCAAGTTAGCTACCTTTCTTAAAAAAACCAGAAACCACCTGGCCCAAAGTTGATACCACCCAAGGTGAGCTGGGCCCTCTTATCAATCATTAATCAAGAAAATACCCCATAGACTTGCTGTGGTGGCTTAGAGGAAAATGTCCCCCATGGGCTCTTCTGTTTGAATACTTGGTCCCCAGTTGGTGGAACTGTTTGGGAAGGATTAGGAGGTGTGGCCTAGTAGGAGGTGTGGCCTTGTTGGTGGAACTGTTTGGGAAGGATTAGGAGGTGTGGCCTTGTTGGTGGAACTGTTTGGGAAGGATTAGGAGGTGTGGCCTTGTTGGTGGAACTGTTTGGGAAGGATTAGGAGGTGTGGCCTTGTTAGAGGAGGTGAGTCGCTGGTGGTGAGCTTTGAGGTTTCAAATGCTCATTTCATCTTCAGTGTCTCATTGTTATGGCTCATGATGTAAGTTCTTAGCTAATGCTCCAGCATTAGCCTGCCTGCCAGCTGCTGTCTTCCTGTCATGATGGCCATGGAATCCTCTGGTATTCTGATTCACAAATTAAACACTTTATTAGTTGCTTTGGTAAAATAAAGTAACTACTATATTTGCCCATAAGCCAATCTGATAGAGACGATCCCCCCGCCGAGGTTCCTCTTCCCAGGTGACTCTCATGTGTCAAGTTTGCAAACACTAACCAACACACTTACCAGCGTACGTGAGGCTCTGGATTTGATCCCCAGAATTGATCCCCAGCATTACACCAAAGAGGAGATGGTGGCTTTCATCTGAATCCCTGTGTTTGGGAGGTGAAGTCAGGAGGATCAGAAGTTCAAGGCCATTCATGGCTCTACAATGAGTTTGAGACTAGCCTTGGCTACATCAGATTTTGTTTCAAAATATTAAAAGTGATTACAATGAATTTGGAAAATTCCTATTGTCTAACAACATGAGAGACATGATAGTGTGATTTCTCTCTCTTTTTTTTTTTTGTGGTGATGATGGGTAAATAAATTTGCTGTGTGACCAGCTATATAAAAAATAGAGCACAGAACATCACACACAGCATACCATATTTGAGAATAATGATAAACGGCTGCGTCGTGCAAATGCCTTTACTATATTACAATTTTTATTTTAGACAGTGGCTCTGCTCATTGGAAGAAGATGCCGTGAGAAAGTGTGCTGAGCCACACCACCAGCAGCTCTTCATTTTACACACACACACACTCACACACACACACACGCACACACACTCACACACACACATACACACACACATACACACACATACAACACCACACACACACACACGCACACACACACACCCCAAACACACCAAACACACATACCACATACACATACAACACCACACACACCAAACACACACACACACGCACACACACACACACGCACACACACTCACACACACACATACACACACACATACACACACACATACAACACCACACACACACACATGCACACACACACACACCAAACACACCAAACACACATACCACATACACATATAACACCACACACACCAAACACACACACACATACACACACCACACACACACCACACACACCAAACACACATACCACATACACATACAACACCACACACACCAAACACACACACACACACATAACACCACACATACCACACACCACATACACACACACATACAACACCACACACCACACACACACACACACACACACTGAACACACATACCACACACACACACATATAACACCACACACACATAACACACCATACTCACACTCTCACACATACACATACACAGACATACCACACACCATTCACACACACAAACACACACACACTCACCAAACACACATACCACACACATACAACACCACACACACCACACATACATACCACACCATACACACACCACACACACCACACATACATACCACACACACACCACACACACACCACACACACACCACACACACCACACATACATACCACACACACACCACACACACACCACACACACCAAACACACATACCACATACACATACAACACCACGCAAATCACACACGCATAACACACCACACTCACAGACACACACACACACACACACACACACACGCAATGCACACGGGGCGGGGGGAGAGTGAGAGAGCAAGAGAGTGAGAGAGCGAGAGAGAGAGAGACAGAGAGAGACAGAGAGACAGAGAGAGGAGAGGAAAGCATGAACCCATAACCTAAATATAGTTAGCTCTACAATCTTGATGACTTTATGATGTCACAATAATACAACTGCCAAACAGTGCAATTCTCAGAGGCCACCTCCCACCAGTAGCAATGCTCATAGCTACACACAATCCTTTACATATGCGTTACCCATTCATGCCTACCAGCACCCTGATCAGATAGCCACCCAGATTCAGATCCAACTCCTGTGGCTCTGTGCAATATTCAGCCATGCTCCATCACTATACCCACCAGGCTCACCCAGGCCCCTTGGGTCTATTCATCGCCGACCACACACAATTGCAGCCTTGCTTTCCTCAGAGTAAATGGCCGTTTGATACATAGAGACCTTCCTGGGTGGAGTACTGTGTATTCTGGGATTTGAGGAAGCCTTTGGTATGTCACAAACTGTTTTAGACTCCATGTATTAGCAGCAGCCCTTGTGTTAATTATTTATTGAGGAAACACTTTGCATTTAAAGAGCTGCACATCTGTGCCTCCTGGAAGCGTTGACGTGCATTGCTATGTCAGCATGCCATTTCATTTTTTATGCAGGTTACAGACAGTGCTCATGGCATGTACGGTTTCAAGGACCCTCTGCAACAATGCCGTGGCCTAGAAGCTGGAGCTCCTGAGGTAAAAGAGTGGTAATGAGCACAGAAGCAGCATCCAGGGTTTTTTTTTCTCCTCTCCTCTCCCCATTGGTAGCAGAGGGAAGCCAAGCGAGTGGCACGAATGTAATGCCTTACTCTCACAGGAGCTGCTTCTGTCTGGAAGCCTCAGCATAACTGTACTTCAATTTAGCTGCATTGTGTGCTCTCTCCTCATGGACAAACCCCATTTGCAATATAGACCTTAGCTTGCAACTAATAGGAATGGATATCTAGAGAATGTCATCCATTATCTCCCCCGCAGTGGTCTGCTCACCTCCAGGATCTCATTTCACATTTGAAAGTCCCTCAAGATGCTAACATTATGCCAAGAATGTTCTGAAGATGAAAAAAGATCATTTAGGGAGCTCTGTCAGAGGTGGGGGAAACCTTGCAGGCACCTGGGGGGAAGCTCTCAACCAGCTCTCATACTTTTCTCTCTCCTTCCTCCTCCCTCCTCATCCGTGAGGATCCCAGACCATCTCAAGGACATCCAGCCTAGGTCTGTCTCTGCCCAGGGCAGCGAAAGTTCATTCTAAAAGCAATAGGTGCCTCTTAAACATTTCAGTGTCCACTGGCTTACATTTTCCTTCCAGACTGAGTCAAATTGCTTGAAATCTATTCTATTCCTGTGCACACCGGATGATGTGTGAATGCTCCTGTGATTGTCACCCTGACATCTGCTTAGATTTCCCCTTAGACTCATGGGAAGAAGTCATTGAGGGCTATTTTCAGCAAGCACTGAGAATGTCTGAGTGGGCCTACGCTAGCAGGCAGCGATGTCAGAGACCACTAGGTCTTCTATCTGTTCGTCAAAGCTCTACCAACTAACTCTAGGCACTGTTTCTTCCACTGATGGCCTCACACCCACAGTTTCAACATAGAGGTAGCCTCTTAACATCCCTTGCAAATTCTCTTATACATGCTTCTGTATCAGACAGCCTGGGTATCTCTCCTTCCATTTGACCCCTTCTATGTGGCTCACCATGCAGATGCTTTGCAGGACATCCAGTGGATTCCTGAAGCTGAGGCTCAAACAGGAACCTTCAATACTGTGCTTTATTCCTGTGCAAACCGTCCTGAAGCAGAGCTCATTTTGTTTTGTTTGGAGGTCCTGGAATCATACACAAGACCTGTAGGCATGCCTAGGCTATACAAATGCTTTACAACTGAGTCAGATAACCAACCTTCTAAAACTTAAGTTTATAAATTAGACACAGACCAGGATAGAAAACAATGAACACTAATAAAACAGAACAATAATAACAATAGACGATTAATCAAAGTCACTGAAAACTTAGTGTTTACTTTCTGACTTTTCGTTTAAGATTTCTGGACAATTCATGGAGGGCCACATCTCAGCAACAGCAGAGATTCATTACTACCAAAGGCCAGGTCTAGGTGGCTGCCTGAGCCAATGTTGATGTCTGAGGGATGTGCAGAGATGGTCTCATCCCCTGCTTGGGTATCATGGGAGAGCTGACCCTGAAGGCATGAGAACAGGAGAGCTGCCCTTATCTCCCCTTGCCACCTGCAGCACTTGGGAGAGCAGGCCCTAACCTCACCTGGGCAGCACAGTAGAGCTGGCCCTACTGGTGTGGGTGCAGATGAGTCAGCTCTGAGGGCATGAGGATAGGAGAGATGGCTAGCGGCATCATTGGATGAGCTAGCAGGACACTGCTGGAAATTTCACCCTGGTGGTGTGGGTTCCAGACAGCTGGTGAGATCATCACTTCAGCTACCACCCGGGGTCAGATCCAGGGCTTCAAGTTGGCCCATCTCAACATCTACCCCATCCGTGAACTGCTAGTGTGTAAAGGGGCTGGTCCTACAGATCCAATGCTGCAGGATCTCCATGGCACATAGCAACAACAGGATATCCATGAGGAGTCCATGCAGGATCTAGTATTGTAGTGTAACAGAAGCCAGGAGCCTTGAATCAGACCAGTGACTCATTGCAATAAACACTTGCAAGTAAAGAAGTGTGGACAAAAGGGTGTACTATGGGACACACTCTGACACACTACAGCTTCCACAATCTTTTTTTCTTTTGGGAGGGAAGCTGGAACGGTGGAGGACAGGGAGATGGGTGGAATTGGGGTGGATTGTGTGAAATTCACAAAGAATCAATAGAAAGTCAGACAAAAAGATTTCTGGACAGTTGAAACCATGGCAAGTGAGGCCAGAAATAAGAGAAGAGGACTGCAAACCTTCCCTTCCTGCACAGAATCTCTTGGGCTATTCAAATCTCTATTTTCTAAGATTTCTAAGATCTCCAGAAACCCAGTGGGGGGAAAATGTGTGTGTATGAAGCACAATTGGATAAGGGTTTAGAGAAGTGGGGGCAAGTTTCCTCTGAGAGCAATCCTTGTGCAGGAATCCCTCCATCAGTTCTGCATCTAAGCTTCTTTCTCTGGTGCTGCCCTAGCTATGGGACCCAGGCTCCAATGGACACTGACCTCTAACATATGCCACACAGAGCAGATCAGCCACAGCATCACTGGAGTCTAGCCCTTCTAGCTAATGTGACAGAAACCACAGCCAAACACACCAGGATCTTGAATGTCTGTTGATGATAGTACCCTTGCCTTCATTCCCACACTAGCAACTTGATTTTGCAAAACCACAACATGTGTGGGAGGTTGGTTAGAGAAGACGAGGCATGGACCTATAGAAGGAGTTGACTGGGTAGTCCAAGAAAGCAAGTAAAGGTAGGTGATGTGATCCTGAGTGAGGAGATAGACCCTAGGGATGACGGGAGTTATAAAGCTCGACAGAGACTCCCTTTGGAATGTGTGACTCTGTGGACTGACTAGGTATGAGCTCTGCCTAGCTTTTAACTCTGACAACAGCCAAGTACTGAACCAGGACAGTCATCCTGTTACCTCTATAGGGGCTCTGACACTCTGGGAGTCGAAAGGACTCCTGGTGACTGAGGGAGCCTTGCTCCTAAGCTGGCAGATGGCTCATGTCTGCTGCAGAAGGATTCCCAGTCCTGTTTGCAACTCCCCTGGGATCCTACTGATGTTCCCAAGAGCTGCTGTGAAATTCTCAGATAATTCTCAAAATAAAATTAATTCTGATACATTTCTTTTTAAAAATAATAAGTGCCAGACAGATTTGTGTGGAGAAATGTTGGTTTCAGAAGGAAGTCATGAAAGGAAGCCAGCACCTCACCCCTCTGTTTCTGGAGGAACAAGTGAAGGCCACTGCATAGAACCTGGATCCCCATAACCATCTGTGAGGACCTGCAGATACCATCACTGCACTTGAGGATGGTGTCCCAGGCTCGGAGAAGGTGCTGGTCCTTGTTGCTATTCAGATATGCACCACAGACCAGGAAACTCATAACCTGGGGCCACCTAAGCCAATACCCTCACCTCCTTCCCTTATAGCTTTTTGCTGAATCCTTTCTTCTGCTTGAGGTTACAGAACCCAGTGTCCCCTCTCTGACTTTCTTTTGAGTTCTTTTCACAGGTCTTCCATTTAGGAAAACCCCTTAGCTTTCTCCAGCCTCCCCATCCTTTTCCCTTCATCTATTTTCTAAGTCTTTTGTCTTCTTTTCTTTCCTGACTTCTTATTTTTTAGATAACACTGGCTGGCAGGCCAGACAGAAACATGCGGAGCCTCTCATCAAATCTCAACAATCCTTCAGAAAGTGTACCCTGGCTCCAACTCTCTACTTGTCTCTTGGGACTTAGTCATTTCCCTCTATTCAGTTTACCCTGCCTCCTCCTGGTCACTCCACTCCTCAGGAGAGGATCTGGTAGGGCAGAGTGGCTTGCATTGTGACAGCTTGGAACCAGAAGAGAACTTTGTACCAGCTGGCTTTCTCCTCTCCTCTCCTCTTTTATCTCCTCAGGTGCACAGCGTATTGGACAGCATCTTCCATGTTCAGGGTTGGTCTTCCCCTCACAGTTAAACACCTCTGATCTAGGTGTGTAATTTACCAATGCCTGACAAGATCCTCAGTGCAATCAGGATGTCAATGAAGATAGATCACAGTGAGTGTCACACTCTCAGGTCTCCTGGAACATGCCTGTGTGTCAGACCATCACCATGAGGCACTGTCACACATTGTATTAAAGATACAGGCACGAGGGAAGAGTATTGAATGATTATACTGTAGAACAAAACAACAGAAGTTTGACTATTGGATGCCCTTAAAAGGAAGACTCTATTTAAAACTTTACATTTCTGTTGGAACATATCTGGACTTAGAAAAAATGCTTGTGAAACAGTATAAAATAGTTCATGAACCTTTCATCCAGATTTCTTAAATGTTAACACCAGATACGAGCAAGTGCAGTTTTAGGGACAGGCAGTTAACATTCACATAGTACTGTTAGCTAAATGGAGACCTTTCCGGAATTTCCTGCTGGTCCCATTAATGTCTCTGCTGTGGCCCAGAGTCCAGCTCAGGATCCTGTGTGACATTTCATGACCACAGCTCCTTGCTTTTCTTTAATTACTATTGCTTTGCTTCATATGCTGGACACTTCAGAAGAGTTTGCTTTACTAAGTCAGTTTTCTGCCACTACAGTTAAATCCCTGAGGTGATTAACTTACAAAGAGGAAAGGTTCATTTGGGCTCCCAGTTTGGGAGTTTCCAGTCCGTGGTTTTACAGGCCCTGTTGCTTTGGATCTGTGTGGAGGCGCCTATCTTGGTGGGAGCACATAGCAGGAATTTCTTACTTCATGAGCTGGGAAGCAAAGAAGGAAAGAGACAAAGACTGTGTCCTTTCAAAGACACCTGCACTGTATAAGACAAGGCCTCACTATGTAGCTCAAGACAGATTTGAACTTGCATTCCTGCTGCCTCTGCCTCCTGAGAGCTGGGATTACAGGAGTGTGCCACCACACTGCCATGGGCAGCTGTAGACTGTCTTCTAAGCTGTGTTGACCTGATCATTTCAAATTATGCATTTTGGGCACAAATACCAGTTAAGTGACATTATGCTCTCCTTGGTCCTTCATATCAGGAGCCATGTGGGGCTGAGGGAAGCTGTTAGGTTAGTCACTGGTAATGCTGGGCCCACCAGGCTCTTTCACCGTGATGTTACCAGTTCCTCCCTGGAACTTAATCTAGAGCTTGGGAAGGAGGTTGAAATTTTGCAGGAATCCTTGCCTTGTCTACCCACTTTAGTATCCACAGGTGAATCTTGACTGGAGACTCATTCACAATGCATTTGATATCTCCTGTTTCGTTTTTAAGGAAAACCTTTCCATTCCCCCCATCCTTATTTACTCATGCATTTATTATGTAGGCCTTTATCTAAAAATGCTGGAAGGTAGAAATGTTGGGTTTGATTTCTCTTAGGTTTAGAAATATTCACGCTATGTATAATGCAAGATCCTGAAGCAAAGACCCAAGTCTATACACCACTTATTTATATTTCATACACAACATATATATCTCATTATATACCACATGCTATCACTCAATGGTAACTGTACATGATGTTTTGGTTCCCCTGCACATTGAGTCTGACCTGCCGCACCATGTCATGTGAACCCTCCACCTGTGGTCGTCAGTGTTGACACTCAAATTGTTTCAGAGGTGGGGCATTTTGAATTTCAGGTCTTCAGATTAGGGATGTTTGCTCTGGCCTCACTAATGCTTTTTTTGTACTGTGAGTTACAATTCTTAGACACACTGGATAGCTGCCCAAGCCCTGGTCCTACGGCAGTGAGCTTGCTTGTTGCTTCTGGCAGACCCAGTGCGTCCCTTCCCACCCTTTCCATCATCCCTCACTTTAGGTAAGATGATGATGAGTAGTGGCCACGCTGATACAGGGTGCCCACCCACTAGGGTTGGATGCCAAGAGTTGAATCTGGTCTCGTTTTACCCAACAAGCTTCCTGATCTTAGCCCTTATTATCATGTCTCATTCAGCTAACTTGGACTTAAGTCATTGTAAGACTTTCCCTTTGGGCGAAGAGATTGGTTTAAGATAAAGTGTCATTCAAATTGGCCATTGAGATGTGACCAGTGGTTAGGAGAAGGGAGGCTCCACATGGGCCTGAGGGATCTATAAAGGCTGGATATCCCTTCCTTCAGGCAATGGGATAGAGAACGCGTACTTGGAATTGTTGCAGCAGTTTTGACACCATAAGGGAGACCTGAGGCTGAAGAAGCCAAGGAGAATAAACAAAAGCCTTGTGACATCATGACCAAGAATTCCAAATAACCCTGAAATCTGAACTTCAAGAACTTCCAAGTTTATGTTCTGATAAATACTTGCAGTTTTGGGCAATTTGAACAGAGTTTCTTGACTTGCAGTAAAGGCACTCCCCACAGGATCCATGTAGGCCGAGCTGCATGTGACTTCTGCTCCTCTTGCTCCTGCCTCCTGAGAGCTGGGATTACAGGAGTGTGCCACCACTCTGCAGTGTCCAGTTGACTCCTCTCTGTCCCATCACAGGGGCACATGAGGTATCCATAAGTTCGGTGCTGGTACAGCCCTAACATGTACATGTAGACAGCTTGGAATCAGATCCTGATTGCGTTTAAATCCCTTCAGCAACCCTCAGGAGTTATGTGACCTTGGACAAGCTTCCTGACACTGAACCTTTTTTTTCTGTCCGAAACATTCTTCTTTGGAGTTATAGAACAACAAAAAAATTAACCCTTTCCTTTCAAGGTTTTTGTGAGTTCAGCAGTATATAGAAAAGCCAGCACACAGTAGGGCCTCAGGCAATTTTGTCACTGTTTCCTTCTGTTCCTGCCTGCATCATCTCGGGCAATGCTTTCCTTGTGCACTGGGCCTCAAGGAAGACTCTGGTCCTCCAGATGTCAGCATCTCAGACTTAGAACCTCAGTGATTTCCTGAGAGGAAAACAAATCCCAGTCGCCAGAGGAGATGAACAGCTCAGCCATTTGCAAAAGCAAATATTAGTTCAGTGCTGCAGGGGGAGGGCAAGCGGTTCCAGGAGCTGTCTGTATCCTTACAGGAGCTGATGAAACAGCTGAGGAGGGAGGGCGGGTCTGGGACTGCTCTTCCCACTGCTTCTCCTGCGCCCTCCTTTACCCCTCTCTGCCCCTGTGTATCTTTGGACTCATGCTTTACCTGCAGGGCACCCAGACCCTGGGGAATATCTGGTCTCCTTTGGTCTTGGCCAGTCCAATGGCTTAGAGATGGATTCCCCATTCAGATAGACTGTTAACTCAGGTAAACTCCAAGAGTGGCAGGATGGGAACTGGACTCGTATGTGTAAGTGTTTAGGGTACACTAGCTAGGGTTTATCAGCCTCCATACTACCAACATAAAAATTTTATTTAAAAATTTTATGTTATACACATGTGTACCAGGTACGTGTGTGTGCCTTCCAAAGCCAGGAAAGAGCATTGGCTTCCCTGGAACTACAGTTATAGGTGTTTGAGAGCTGGCTTTTATGGGTGCTGAGAACCAAACCTGAGTCCTCTCTGTAGGTTTAAATTTTTTTCTTTTCTTTTCTTTTTTTTATTGGATTTTTTTTATTTATTTACATTTCAAATGTTATCCCCTTTCCTGGTTTCCCATCCTTAAACCCCTTTTATCTAACCTCTCCCCCTTCCCCTTCTATGAGAGTGTTCCCCCGCCTATCTCCCTACCCCTATCCCCCCTCCCCCATCCATGCCCTGACATTTTCCTACACGGGGGAATCCAGTCTTGGCAGGACCAAGGGCTTCTCCTCCCATTGGTGCCCAACAAAGCCATCCTTGGTTGCATATGCAGCTGGAGCTATGGGTCTGTCAAGTGTGCTCTTTGGACAGTGGTTTAGTCACTGGGAGCTCTGTTTGGTTGGTATTGTTCTTATGGGGTTGCAAACCCCTTCACCTCCTTCAGTCCTTTCTCTAACTCCTCCAATGGGGACCTTGTTCTCAGTTTAATGGTTGGCTGTGAGCACCTGCCTCTGTGTTTGTCATGCTCTGGCAGAGCCAGACAGCTATATTAGGCTCCTGTCAGCATGCTCTTCTTGGCATCAGCAATATTGTCTGGGTTTGGTGACTGTATGTATATGGGTTGGATCCCCAGGTGAGGCAGTCTCTGGATGACCTTTCCTTCAGTTTCTGTTCCAAACTTTGTCTCCGTATTTCCTCCTATGAATATTTTTGTTCCCCCTTCTAAGAAGGACTGAAGCATCCACACTTTGGTCATCCTTCTTGAGCTTCATGTGGTCTGTGGATTGTATCTTGGGTAATTTGAGATTTTGGGTTAATATCCACTTATCAGTGCATGCATACTCTGTGTGTGTGTGTGTGTGTGTGTGTGTGTGTGAGAGAGAGAGAGAGAGAGAGAGAGAGAGAGAGAGAGAGAGAGAGAGAGAGAGGGAGAGATTGGGTTACCTCACTCAGGACGATATTTTCTAATTCCATCAATTTGCCTATGAATTTCATGAAGTCATTGTTTTTGATAGCTGAGTAGTACTCCATTGTGTAGATGTACCACATTTTCATTATCCATTCCTCTGTCGAGGGACATCTGGGTTCTTTCCAGCTTCTGGCTATTGTAATAAGGTTGCTATGAACATAGTGGAGCTCGTGTCCTTGTTATATGTTAGAACACCTTTTGGGCATATGCCCAGGAGTCATATAGCTGGGTCCTCAGGTAGTACTATGTCCAATTTTCTGAGAAACCTCCAAACTGATTTCTAGAGTGGTTGTACCAGTTTGTAATCCCACCAACAATGGAGGAGTGTTCCTCTTTCTCCACATCTTCCAACATCTGTTATCACCTGAGTTTTTGATCTTAGTCATTCTGACTGGTGTGAAGTGGAATCTCAGGGTTGTTTTGATTTGCATTTCCCTGATGACTAAGGATGTTGAACATTTTTTTAGGTGCTTCTCAGCTATTTGTTATTCCTTAATTGAAAATTCTTTGTTTAGCTTTTTACCCCATTTTAATAGGGTTATTTGATTTTCTGGAGTCTAATTTCTTGAGTTCTTTGTATATATTGGATATTAGCCCTCTGTTGGATGTAGAATTGGTAAAGATCTTTTTCAAATCTGTTGGCAGCCATTTTGTCCTAATGACAGTGTCCTTTGCCTTACAGAAGCTTTGCAATTTTTTGAGGTCCCATTTGTCGATTCTTGATCTTAGAGCATAAGCCATTGGTGTTCTGTTCAGAAAATTTTCTCCAGTGCCCATATGTTCAAGGTTCTTCCCCACTTTTTCTTCTATTAGTTTGAGTGTATCTGGTTTTATGTGGAGGTTCTTGATCCACTTGGACTTTGTACAGGGTGATAAAAATGGTTAGATTTGCATTCTTCTATATGCTGACTGCCAGTTAAAACCTACTTTAATATGGGTTCTCAAACACTTCAACCCCCTTTATAGCCCATTATCCACCAAGGTAGGGGAGGAAAGATGATAAGTAGGACAAGGGGATATATACCTGTTTAGAAGCAGGTCTTTGAGGACGATTCCAATTTCTGTTGTCAGGATTCCAGCAGTCTAGTTTAGTAGTGTCACCAAACACGAATCAGCAACAGTGGCACAGTCCAACAGAAACAGTCTGGCATCCGCCAAATCTGCCCAAGTCAGCTAGAGTGACCAGGACCAGCCAAAATGCCAAGAGTTCCCTGCGTGCCTTTCTCAACAAAGTGAAGATCAGAGACCAAAGAAGTGTTGCAAGGTTAACTGTGAAGCACTCCATCACTGTCTGTTGGACCCTTTTTACATTCTCTCTAATCATCATGTGTCCTCTCAGGGCTCTTGCCTCAGCAAAATGCCACGTGGATCTGCATCACTTGAAGCAACCAGAAACTTCCACTTCCATCCTCTGCAAAAGCAACAAGTGTTAATAACCTCTGTGTCATCTCTCCAGCCCCACTATTGACATCTTGACTGATAATTCCCTATAGTTAAAGGCCGTCATACATAGGCATTTGATAACATCTTTCATCTTCTCAGTAGACATCAATAATATACCCTTCCCTGAAGTGGAAACTTAAGGGTTCTTTGGAAAGATGTTTGGATGGTGTTTTGCCAGGGCAAACACATGCAGGAATGTTTCCTTAAAGTGGACACAGGTGTGAAAGGCTAAGGCAGACTCATGAAGGAATGTTTCGCTGAAGCAGACACAGGAGAAATGTTCGGCTAAAGAAAGGACATGAAACAACACATGATGAATGATTCTTTGCTAATGACACACATGTATTGGTCCAACTTAAATTTCATAGTTGAGCTGCAGACACTATAGAGAGAATGCACGAAAAAACTTCTGGTGGTTTTCTGCAGTTTGTTGCCACTTCCAAGGACTCGGAGTGATTGGATGCATGTACTGAGACAAGAGCAGTGCTGGGGTAAGGCATGTGGAGGACATGTGATGTTTGTAAGATATAACTATGACTCCATGGAGTGGCAGAGACAGAGATTGGCTTGCTGGTACAGTTAGCTTCTCTGAGAGAGGCACAGCCGAGAACTTCTGGTGTCCCTCCAGGTCCGTCTTGCTAACTCAAGCCAAATCTGAGGCCTGGCTGTCTCTGCTGGGTCATGTTACTGCAGTTGCTAACATGACTTTATCGAACTGGACTGCTGGTGTCCCCATGAGGTGTTAGCAAGGGGATCGAGCTGCTGCTTGCTAACCTGTGAGCCGAACTGCTGATTGCCAGACAACACAGACCTTTCTAAACAGGTTCGCTCACACACACACACACACACACACACACACACACACACACACACACACACACACACACACACACACACAGGCCCTGTATTCTTCCTTTTCCAGTACCTTGGGTGGTGGGTTACAAGGAAGGTTAAAGCATTTAAAACCCATCATTAAAATTAGGATCTGAAAAAAACTAAAGTTACACTTCCCCAAGTTGTGTGCACTAAAAATGGCACCTAAAATTGCTCAACGTTTCCCAAAACATCAGCAGCAACAGACCCAATTGAGAGCCAGTGTTTTTTTGTAGGAGGTAGGGAAGAAAGGCCCATACATGGTTGGTTAACTTTACCTGTCTGGGCCTCAATTTTTACACCCATAAAGCAGAAACTATAATAAAATGGGAGCATGAAAGGGACAGAAGGGAGGTTCTGGCCCTGGCTTCTGGGCTTCTGGGAACACTGCTTGCATATACTAGAGACTCCTGGAACAGGAGAGAACTCAATCTTTTCTTGGACCCAAGATATGTCAATCACTTCTACTCTGCCAATGGTCATAATGGCCTTGAGGATGCTGGCCTGGGTCATGGCCTTGTCTTTCACTGTCTCTAGCACCAATGCAATGCCTGGGGCAGAGCTGGTGAGTAGAGGTTCTTGGACCCCTTGGGGGATCTCTGAACTTTGACTCAGCTGATACTACAGCTCTTGACAAAAATCCCTTTAGGTCTTGAAAGGCCATCTCTCCTTGGCCTACATGCTCATTCTCAGCTCAAGATTGCCTTCCCCCTCCTTCCCTGAGAATTCCTAAAAGACTGTTCTATACCATCTGCTCCTGCCCTGGGCCTCTCTCACCATCCTGGAGATATGTTAGGAATACTTCTCACTCTCCACTTTGCTACTGTCGTCTACCCAGGGCCACTTCCAAGTCATGGCTATAGACATGTGAAGTGTCTATAGACAGAATGGAGATGATTGTCATGCCTGGGTTCTGTCATGCCTGGGCTCAATGAAAGGGAAGAGTAAGTCCATCCCACATTTGAGGCTCCTAGGGATGATTCTTAGTTATGCAGCACCCTCCCAGGTGGCTTGCTGTATTAACTTCTGAACCCTAATGGCTGTTTTAGGAAGCACCATGTACCCCCAGTTCTATTAGAGGGAGAACATCTCATTAATTGATGTCTAAACCTGTACCAGGTCTCATGGAGAATCTGGAGGGATGGAATGGGTGTTTCCTTAATGGGGTTGACAACTAAGTATGGAAGTCAAATGGAAAATGGTGTGCATGAGAGTGACTTAACAAGAGATGGGGTGGAGGCAGGGTGCTCCCCCAGGCCTAGCCTTGTCTTACTTCTCCTCTTTGTCTTACTTCTCCTCTGTCCTGCAGCCTTCACTCCCTGCACCACTCTCCCAGCCCTGACTTAGGGTTCACCCTCAATGGCCTGAATTGTTGCTATTGGCTCACATGTATCCCTATTTCTATCTTCTTTTAATCAGTCTCCACAGGAACAGCAGGGTGATTTCTTATTTTCTGGACTGTTCACACGACTGTATCTGAGCCTAGCTGGGATCTCATTAATGTTTATCATGGTGGTATCTGCAATCACGAAACATTGGAAACTGTTGGAAAGTGGCAAAATAATGGTGGAGACATCCAGAGCCATTAAAACTTATGTTTTGAAGGGCAAAGTGGAGACACAAGAAAATGCTTGTCACACAGTGAGAGATTGGAAATTACATATACACATATATTTATATAAGTAACTAACACGGGTTATTCTAGTTCATGAGATACAGATTATCCTGCTTATTTTTCTTTTCCAAGTGTAGCAGAGTATCTGGTATATAAGAGGTATATATCTCAGGACAAATTACCTGGTATATAAGATGTATATATCACAAGGCAGAGTATCTGGTATATAAGAGGTATATATCAATATATCACAAGTCAGAGTTCTCTCTCTCTCTCTCTCTCTCTCTCTCTCTCTCTCTCTCTCTCTTTCTCTCTCTAGAACAAGGCTTGATAAGGGGAGTCATGTGTTTTAAAAATATTTTCCAAATTTTGTCCAAAAATCTTGATTTTGCTTTAGCAAAATAATTTATTTGTTTTAACACTCTGCTAGAAGGAGCTTCGAAGACCCAGGCCTGAGTCTCTTCATTTACCTGGAAGGTGACCTCAGGTAGGGTTAAGAAGGAGAGACAAGGAGGAGAAGGAGTCAACCTAGGTGTGGTACTTTGAGAGTTTTCACAGGACACAGCTTCAGGTTCCAGGAGACCATGCAGAACACTCATAAACTTGGCAACAGACCTGTGGTTTACCCTGCAACCCCTGTCCTCATGGCTGAGGGCAACACAAGGAGGACTGAGTCCTCAGAAGCTACAGAAGACAAAGCCATAGCCATAGATGGGAGGGGTCAAGAAGGTACAATGATGCTCATGGCTTTGCTACAAATAGATATTTGGAATTACTAAGAAAATAGAGCAAGGGATTAGTGTGGTATTGACAGCCCTGGGGAAATGACTAAGCCTCAGTTTCTCCAAACTGATTCTCACATGGTCTCTTCCTTGAGAATGGTGGGAAGACACTAGAGTCACTTTTACCCTATAGGCTATGGCATTTCAGTGGCTGTGTCTGAAAGGGAGGAGGTGGCTGATAATGTGAGCTCATGTGGGTTTTTGTTTTTTTGGGGTTTTTTTTGCTTTGATATTTTAAAAATATTTTTATTTTATTTTATGTGCATGAATGTTTTGCCTGCATGTATGTCTGTGCACCACATGTGTGCCTGGTCCCTGCTGATGTCAGAACAGGGTGTCAGATCCCCTGGGACTGGAGTTACTGATGGTTGTGAACTGCCAATGTGTGGGTGCTGGGAACAAAACCTGTCTCTTCAGCAAGAGTAGCAAGGTCTGTTACCCACTGAGCCATGTCTCTAGGATCTGTATTTTATTTTATTTTATTTTATTTTATTTTATACATGTAGAGTCCAGAGGTCTACACTATGTATTCTCATCATTAATCTTCAACTTATTTTTATTTTATTATTATTTTTAGAACTTCATACATTTAATTTTGATCATTTCATTCCTCTTCCACACCTCCTCCCAGACCTTCTTCTTCTACCCCATAAACACCCAACTTTGTGTTCTCAGTTTTTAAAGCTTTTTGAAAAATTATTTTTAAATCATGTATACTTGTGTGTATATGTGTGTGCATATATGGTAGGTGCCCATGGAAACCAGTGATGTCAGAATTCCCTGGAGCTTGAGTTACAGCATGTCTTACTTAGCTTTTCTATTGCTGTGAAGAGACACATGACTAAGGCAACACTGAGAAAGGACATTTAATGGGAGTCGACTTAAAGGTTCTGAAGTTCAGTCCATTATCATCATGGTGTGAAGTGTGGTAGTGTCCAGGCAGGCAAGGCACTGAAGGAAATGAGAGTTCTACATCTTCATTGAAAGGAAGCCTGGAACAGACTGTTTCAGGCACCTAGGAGGAAGGTCTGAAAGCCCACCCCCACAATGACACACTTACTCCATTAGGGCCACACCTACTCCAACAAGGCCACACCTCCTAAAAGTGCTACCCTCTGGGCCAAGCATATTTAAACCACCACACAGGAAGTTGTGAGCTACCTGACATATATGTTGGGAACCAAACTCAGATCCTCTGCAAGAGAGCAGCACATGCTCTTAACTGATGAGCTATTTCTTCAGCTATGCTCTCATTTAAAAAGAATCCAAACCCATACACTGAGTTCTGTAAATGCTGCCCATACACTTTCAGGTGTGTGGCCATTTACTGGAGCATGTTAAGACTGAGAAGAGATCACACCCTTAAAATAATTAATCCTCCCTCTCTCAGTGGCTATCTCTTACCAGTCGATCTTCAGGTAGAGGTCGTGCTCACTTGCCTCTCCGTGCTCGCACTTGTCTAGCTTGATCTTGCACCAGTCTTATGCATGCTGTCACAACACCTGTGTAGCTGTGGAACCGTCCCATTGTGTCCACAAACCATTTTCTAACAGTCATCCACCATCTCTCTTATAGTCTTTCACACTCTTATCCAAAATGATTCTTGAGCCTTGTGGGAGGAGGTAAGTGTGATGTAGATGTTCCAAGTAGGCCTTGGTCAGTGTAAGTCTTTGTGTTCATCTATTGAAAAAAGAAGCTTCTCTGATGAAGTTTGAGGGATGCACTAATCTATGGATGTGATGAGAAGTCTAGTGTGAGTTTCATCTTGTGGATTGGGCCTTAAATCCAAATAGAAAGTGACTAGTTACTCTCACAACATTTGGGCCACTATTGCACCCGTGAGTGGGTGTGTTTTGCCAGACTAGTTATTACCGTAGCTCTCAAGGCGCGCACGCGCGCGCGCGCGCGCACACACACACACACACACACACACAAACACACACACACACACACACACACACACACACACACACACACACACACCACACACACACAATTTACTAGAGTGACTTACAGGTTGTGGTCCAGGCAATCCAACAATGATTGTCTCATGACAGGAAGGCCAAGAATAAGGTAGCTGTTCAGCCCACAAGGCTGGTGGCCTCAGGAGGCCCAGTCTGGTGCTGGAGTCCTGGAGGATTTTTAGAATGCTGCTCATTTTCGATCTTACTTGGAATCCTGAAAAAGTTGGATTTACTATTGACTAAAGCAACAGCTTAGATGAACTTGCCATCAAGAGTAGGGGCAAGCAGGACAAAAGCAAAATTTACTTTTTCTGTGTTCTTTCATGTGTTTTGCCACCAGATGACATACTCAGATTTAGGGTGGATCATCTCACCTAAATGATCCAATCAGGCAAATCGCTCATAGGTTTGCCTAGCTGCTTGGTTTTCTTTATTCCGGATGTGATCAAGTTGACACCCAAGATTAGGCATCACATCATCAAGTTCTGGAGAGTAATTCATTATCAATGGCAATAGCACCTAATATTTGGGGGATGTTCTGTGGGAATTCACTTTCTAACAGATGCACTAGAGGCAAATCATGCTTGACACTGAGGCTTTTATTGTTAGCATGTGGTGTCTGGTAGAGTCTTAGTTGTCCCATTTTAGGGCAACTATATTTAGACTCTTTGAACATAAGCGTATGTTTATGTGTTAGGAAGATTCTAAAGCATCAGGCTTGCATATTACAGCAGCAGTCTTGCACACGACTTTGCTGAGGCCTGTAGTGGTAGTTGTCACTCCTTGTAGCCCCTCCTTTTCCATATTCTCCCATCCTCTAACACATTTAACCCTTCCTGCTCTCTCATCCCCCACTTTCCCTTTATATCACTGTGTTCTACCTTTCCTACCTTGACAGACACCCCTTTCCATGGCTTGTTACTAGTTTCCTGACCTCTATGGATATTCAAATAAGACAAAAAGACCTGAAGATTCAAAGGTAGCACTCACAAATGAGAGAAAAACATACAATGTTTGTCTTTCTAGGTCTGGGTTGCCGCCATCGGGAAATGTTTCTAGTTTCATCCATTTAGCTGTGAATTTCATTTTTCTTAACAGCTGAGTAATATTATATTGTGTAAATGAATCACATTTTATTATATATCCAACCATTGATGAATATCTAGTCTGTTTCCATTTCCTGGCAATTGTATATGGAGCAGCATTGAACGTGGATTAGGAATCTCTGCAATAGAGGTAGTCTTTTGGGTATATCTCTGAGAGTGGGAGATCTATGTCTAGCTTTTTGAGGAACATCCACCCTAATTTCCAAAGTGGTTGCACCAGCATGTGTGTCCACCAGAAGTAAGTGTCCCTTTTTCCCTGACATCCTTGATAGCATTTTCCATCATTTTTTTAAAAACCTTGCTATTCTGACTTGATAAGATGAAATTTCAGATTAGTTTTAATTCGTGTTTTCCTGATTGCTGATTTTCAAGAAATTCCTCAGCCATTTGTATCTCATTTTTTTTTTGGAGAACTATTTGTTCAATTCCAAGCCCTATTTTTCCACTGGGGTTTCTGTTTCCTTGATGCTTAGCTTTCTTTGAGTTCTCTGTGTATTCTGGATACCAACCTTCTGTCTAATGTGTAGCTGGAAAGGCATTTTTCCTCTTCTGTAGGCCATCTCTTCATTGAACCATGGTCCTTTACTGTGAGGATGCATTGGGGCTCGTGTGGTCACATTTGTCCATTAGTAGTTGTCATGCCAAATGGTCAAGAACCTCGGCATGAGACCTGGTACCCTGAACCTGACAGGGAAAGTAGGGAGTTTGGATGAACCTAAAGGTACAGGGAAGGGCTTTCTGAGCAGGATCCTGACAGAGCTCAAGTTTTTATCTTTGCAAAGCTCCTCCATCCTCTGCATAAACAGATCTAGAACCTTGATGGTTGGCCCCATTTGATGAAATTACAGGCTGACTCAAGCTGAAACTGGGCCATGTCCTCTGTCATGCATGGAGGCAGTACATACCACCTGGGGACACCAGAGCTCTCTAGATAGTCATGCACCTCCACCTTCTTAAGCTTTAGCGGGTGACTCCATCTCTCTAACCTTCACTTCTTCATCTATAAGTAGGGCTGAAAACAGCACTTTTCTCATCGGGTCTGAGGACGGCTAGAAACTCTGCATGCAGGAACTAACAACACACTCGGCAGGTAACCACCTTTCCATACATTTTAACTGCTGCTAAAGTAATGGAACTGCTGTTGTTTACTATCACCAGAGAGCAAATGCCAGCTTCCTGACAAAAGACCTTGGCTATCATGGCTATGGCCGAGCATCAGTTGCTAAAGTCAATAATATTTCCAAATCAAAACAAACCTAGGACCAGCTCCACCTAGATGCAGAAACATCTGCCTGTGAGCACACCTGAAAATCGACACGCCTGGTATCCCTGTTTAGTCTGAAGCTTTGGTGGCTGGGGAAGGGCAGCCATGGTTCCCAAGAATAGGTAAGCTAAGGTCCAGGGACTCTGCTGTAACCAGCCATCCAAATTTGCTCAAAATTACTCAGCACTGGAAGTCTTTTGTCCTAAGAGAGAACCTTTCCCCCAGGCAAACAGGACAGTCAGTCACTCTATAGGGCTACAGCACTCATGTGGTAGTCCTGCTCTCTTCTAGGTTAGCCCCTAGACAGACCCACCAAAAAACACGGGTGGATAGCTCTGTCTGCTTTGAGTACCAAGAGTCTGTCCCCGAGAGATCACCCTGGTGCAACTTTGGAAGAGTCTATCATTCATGCTGACCCCCTGATGTGACCCAACAGCAGCTCTGCCAAGATCCACAGTGTCAGGCTGACCACAGGAGTAAAAGGGACAGGGGGAGGGTAATGGAGTGTTGTTCTCCTCAGTGAGAGCTATGCAAACCAATCTGCCCTCTACTGTTCCCTGGTGATGATTCCTAGCAGGTTGCAACATTTCCTGGTGATACTAGAGCTTACAAGCAGGTGAAGCCTCTACCTAAAAATGCCTGAAGAGGCTCCTTTGCACAGTCCAAGATCGGGCAGTCATTCTCCAGTGCCTCCATGTCTGTTATCAGAGGAAAGAAGCAGAGAGGGTGAGAAATACAGAATAGTGCTTCAGGCCAGGAGAGGAAGACAGGGAGGCTCAGTCTGAGACTGAGTCCCTGATGGAAACTTAGCCTGACTTTGAGTACTTGATGGAGACTCTGTCTGGGTCTCAGTCCCTTATCCCAGGCTTGGACTCACCACTCATCGGCCACAGGCTGAACACTGATTTAGATCTGGCTCTTGACCTTCATCAAAGAATGAGAATCTAGCTGCAACCTGACCCTTGACATCTGACCTGAGGCAGCTGCTGTGAGCCGGCCATAACTTTTGCCTGCACGTCTTCATCTCCCAAGAACAGACAATGCAGCTCTGCTCAGGCACCAGCTCAGCCGCTTTCCGAGGTGTCTGTCAATGTCCCAATTACCAGCAAATTGCTAACACTCAAAGCAACTCTCTCTGCATATTAATATGGCCAAGCGCACATTCATCAGGTAACCGGGGCCCCCTGAATGCCCGCTGGTGTTATTTGCTCTGCAGAACCAGGTAATTTCCTTGCTGGACTTCGGTAGGAAGTTGAAAAGCAGTGTCAGCTTCTTCTGCTCTTAATTAGGGCTGGGCTTCCTTCAGTAAATCACCGATCATTATCAATGAGCTTGTAATTTTATGTTCCAGATTTAGAGCCTGATGATTAAAGAGAAAACTGGGAGGCTGAGGTGCAGGTGTGACCTCCAAAGACCTGGGAATTCTTTTAATCTCCGTAATTCATTCCTCTGTGACCTTTCCTACAGTTTCCAGGAGACATCCTACATTGTAATATCCCTTCCCCTCCTCTTGACCAGCAGCATGTACTGGTCCTCTGGTTACTGGGAGTGTTATGGTGACTTGTCTGGGGTCTGGAGGATTTGCTTAAAGAGGAAGCTTAAGGGTTTGGGGAGCTCTATTCTTTCTTACTTGCTTCTGTGTTCGGAAGTCTGTGGTGGCATGGACTCCACTGCTGGGGGATAGATTATGAGGCTATGTCCACATTATGCCAGGATGGCTGATGTCTGGGCAATACAATGTCCTGTGTAGGACACAGCTAGTGGCTCATCTGCATCCATGTCCCTTTCTTCTGGCCACAAGAACACAGGCTCTTCTCTCAGTACAGTAGTAAAGAAAACATCTCTCTCCGCTTTCAAGTGTGTCTTAGAACTGAGCCCCAAAGGTGGCTATGAATGGGCAGTGACCTGTGTGGTTTCAGTGATTCTCTGCCATGTGTGGACCATGGGAGAAGAGAGGACCACTTAGCTGCAGATGCTGGGCTAGAGGGAGCACGAGTGGTGCTGCCAGCATTCAGCTTCACACCTAGATCTAATGACCACAAAGTGGGAGAGTTACAAATGGCCACTAAATGCTTGCCATGCACTTGGAAGACAGACAAGGATCATCAAAAAAAATTTTAAGACTTTGCATTTTATTATAATGAGTTACATAAGGCCTTTTCATGAAATATATATTTTGACTGTATTTCCTCTCCCCTCCCCACATCCTCCCATTAGTACCCTTTGTTACCCTAGACAATTTGGCTCTTTCTTTCCATTATCCATACATATGTAATGTTATGAATCTATAAAGTCTATTACCCACAAATTAGAGGAAACATGGTATTTCTTTCTGTGACTGATTTCACTTATTTCTAGTTGCATCAAATATTCTTGAAGAAGCAAAAAAAAATAGAACTTATACTGAGCACCAAAGAAAAAAATACTGGTAAATTTCTAATAGAGAAACAGTGATATCCTTGACTATATTAAATTCATCACCAGAAAGCTTTTTTTTCTTCTTGTTTTAGACTTAATTTAAATGCATGCATATATACATGCATGCATACACACATGTGTGTGTGTGTGTGTGTGTGTGTGTGTGTGTGTGTGTTTGTGTCTGTTGGGGGTATGTGCATGGGAGTGCTGATTCCCTTGGAGGCTAGAGGTGGGCATTGTAACCCCCAGAACTGAAGTTATAGGCAGTTGTGAGCTTTTGAAAGTGTGTTCTAGGAACTAAGAGTACTATGTGTTCTTACCCCTGAGCCATCCCTTCAGGCCCCAGAGAGCTTTTCAGATGGCGAATGTTGCTTTATTCAAGTCTGAGACAGGGAGTGCTCCGGTCTGCCTGGCCCTTGGATATGTCTCCACTGCACAACAGATGGAGGTCCACTCACATCCTTAAGGTGACAGCCACTGCATCCTGACTCTGCTCTCAAGCACTTCCTGCTGGAAATTGAAGTCCTGTGTAGTCTAGTCTCTGCTCACCCTTTCCCCTAGAAGATGCATGATAAGTGGTCAGAACAGTGAGACTGGAGTTTGGAGATCGGAGTGTCACTCTGGTTGGGCCATTGACTACATGACTCAAGACAAGTGATATAACCACATATAAACTTTCATTGCCTGTTATCATTCTAATTTCTTCTCTGGAGTGTTGGGAATCCCAAGACCTAGGAGAGCATAGATGAGGGCTACTGGATCCTGGTGACTCAGTTCTTCTGAATTCATCTCCTCAGTATCAAGGACCCAGTGAGCACGGAGGTGTGAAACTTATTGCAGTGTCTTCTAAAATGCCTTAACCAGTTGCTGGGACCTCTGCACATAATTCAGAGTGCATTAGAACTTAGGAAATGGTCCTTCTCCCCCCCTGAGCACCACATCACTTGTGGGAGATCGATTTCCTCTGGATATTAAGGTCTTTAACAAATTTAAATCAGCAGTGGTGGCCTTCTGCAGTCCACATTGGTTTTAGACTTTTGAATGCTAAGCAAATTGAGGCACTGACCCATCCTTCCTATCTTTGATTCACAGGACTAACAAGCCAACTAGCTTTCAGACCCACGTTTGGTCCCCGACTGTCTCTGTATGCCCCATAAGTGGTCAGACGTTGAAGCTGTAGCATTGTCTAAGTTAAGATGGAGGGCCCTAAATCTCAGACCCCTGAGCCTTAGTCCCTGGTTCTCTTCTAGCCTTTTATCTAGGGCTCAGCCCTTGCTCCACTGCAGTCTCAGCTCTTGGTAAAGTGTTTAGAATAGTCCTGAGCCCAGGTAGCAGGAATCTAAAACTGTCTCATTCTTTATAGAGGATGCAGTCGTGAGGCTCTTTGTTGGTACATTTGCGAATTGTGTAAGGGTTCTCATCGGGGTCTTTTGCCATGCTATGTCTTAGACAGTTATGGCCATATCTCAGGGGCCCCATCTTCAGTTAGAAGTCAGCATTTACTCCTTCTAAGGCTCCAGGCCTTTCAAGTTTGATCTGATTTCAAATTCTGTATATGTTTTAGTCCCTCTGGGTGCTGGAAGCTGCTAGTAACATGACTCTAGTCTATTTCTGTTTTGATCATCCCACATCATATTCTGCTGAGCGAAGGCACCCTTACCAGCACAGAGCAGGCACTTGGTAAGGAATAACTGCCTGGCTGAGCGAATTGTTGGGTGTGTACATGAAATGACAAGGTCATGGTGAAGCTGATACAATGCAGATGCTGGCTTATGGGCTTCATTTTGACAATGATTAGCTTCCTTTGCACCCTAGGGTCCCTTCTCTGCCGTATTCCAGTGTCCTGCCCTAATACCTCTCTATCCTAGGTCACTGCCTACCTGCTTAAGATCTCTATTCAGATGCCTGGTTTCTAGTCCTTACCAACTGCAACTCTGGCCTATCTTATGCCAATTCCTTCTAGGTAGTCAGAAACAGTCAGAGTCAGGGAGGGGCATATATGGCTCAGGGCTAGTTTTGGGTATGCAGAGAGGTATCCTGGATTATTGGATCCGTCAGTCCAGCACCCACACTGTAGCCTTCATTCTTCTTTCCAGGGGAAGGACTCTGTGTTTCAGAAAGCCTGCTTTGCTTTTTATGAACCTCTAATCAGAGCCGTGATGTGGCTGGCAGAGCTTCTGGAAGTCAATAGGCAAGAAGGAAAAGAAAGAAGCCAGCTGAGGTGGAGGTAACGCCCAACGCTGCACACCGAGATGAAGCTAATTAAAGCGGGTCTTTAAAGTTCAGACCTGGTGAGGCCCTGGAGGAAACAGAGAGCTCTGAAGTGTGCTGCTATGATGGGATTTGACATGTCCTGAACATCAGGCAAAGGGACACCAGGACCCCATTCATGTCCCTGCATTTCACTCCCAGAAATGTGAAAGCAGGGCTTTGGGGAGACACAGGAATCTTGCCTTCCTCAAGCTTCCTAAGGGGCTTTTCTGGCCCAAGGTATTTCTTCCATATGGTCCAGGTCTGTCCTCCAAATACACCTACCAGTTACCTGCTCACTCCTCTGACACCCCTTAGAAGTGCTCCCATCTGACCTCAGTCCCCGCTCTCACTGCCATTGCTGAGATCTTGAGTCCTTTCTCTTTGTGGCTTTTGAGGTACCTGAGTCATCTGTGAGATCACTCCTGTGGTTGAACATTTGAAGATCCCTCAGCACCCCTATGCCAAAGCCAGAGGCACACATGGCCTCAGCAAATTCAGTCTCACACCATCTCCCATCCTGTGCCTTCTTTATTCTCTTTATTTTATTGGAGCAAAATCATAGCACATAAAATTATTCCTTTTGTATTTTAAAGCACACGATTTGAGGGCATTTCATTCTTGGCCGGTGTGTGCAGCCATTGCCCCTCACTTCTGTTTATTTCCAAGGCATTTTCATTGTTCCCAAAGGGAATCCTGTCTTTCTGTTACTCCCTCCATAATCTTTCTGTCTTTATGGTCTGGTATGTTCTGGGCATTTCATGTGGATAGGGTCCCATGATGTGGTGTTTGTTACCGACTTCTTTAGCTGACTGTGATGTTCCTCCATGTTGGTTTTAAAATAAATGCATACTTAATTCATTCTGTGGTCAAACAATATTTCATTGCATATGCATATTAATTTTATTCATCCATTCATCAGTTCTTGGGCACTTGGGTGCATCCAACCTTGGCTATTATGGAGTATTGCCAATGATCACTTTTTGAAGTCTTATGTTTAATTCTGTTTGGTACAAACCAAAGACAACTGCTGGATCACACAGTGAATGGAGCTAACCTTCTAGGACCCATTTGGAGCCCAGTTTCTTGATCCTCTGCCTTCTGGTCCTTTCTCTCTCATGCAGTGCTGTTCCGTTCATGCTTGTCCTTCTTACTTCCTCTAAGCGATCATCCTCTCTTCTGACAGATGTTGCCCCTCTTCTCTGTGGTTGCTACAGCCCTGCTAAAGTATTGTAGCTCCTTATCTCCAGTCCAAACTGGATATTATTTGAGCATGGGGACTGCGTCTGGCTCATGTTTGCCTCCCTTGTACCTAGGTTAGTGTTTCCAGTTGTTTCCATGGGGGAAAAAAAGAATGAATGGAGGGTCCATGTGTAGGGCAGGAGATTCATTTCTCCTACCTTCAGTATGCAGGTTTCAGGGACTGTGGCTGAACTGCCGTGGGTGTACAGTATCACCTTATAAACTGCCTTGGCTCTTAAGTAGCTCAAGCATTTGTTTTCCTTCTTTTCAGTGTGCACTGGCCATTGTCAGCTCCAGGCTGTCATTGTCACGCTTCATTAGGACTGCTTTGTTGCTATGTGCAGTGGTAGTCACCGTTGCTAGGCTGGCTTTTGTTTCATATATATATATATATATATATATATATATATATATATATATATATATATATATATATATATCAGCGTTTCCCCCTCTGGCAAATAATCAGTGTCCAATTAATTCTAAATTTCTCATTGTTTGCTCCAGCTGTCAGGCTTCTTGCAGGAGCAAGGAATGACTGTTCGGTGTTTTCCTTATAACAAACAGAACTGTGAGAGTCAGCAGGTCACTTCTGACTCCCAGGAGTGAGGATGGGAGAGCATGATAGAGATGAAGACAGAAAGAGACACAAAGATGGGAGGAAGGGAAAGAGGAAGACAGAAACAAACACTGAAAGATAAGAAGACTTAGACATACAGAGTCACAGCCACAGATGGACACACACAATACATAAACATGCATGCAACCCCCTTTACACACACTCCAACACCTCCACACACAGGCAAACACCCGTACCCACACTCAAACACCCCACCACAACACACTGTACCCCCACACTCACCCCCAACATCCTCAAAACCCACTCAAAGCTCCCTCACAATACACTTAAACCCTCACAGCATACACAAACTCTTTCCCATACACTCAAACAATCCCCACAGGCAACCCTACCCCCCTACCTGTACTAAAAGCAAACTGAGGTTTGTAGAGACACAAAAGGGAAGGAACATGACTGTGATAGGGGAACAGAAAGGCACAAAGAGAAGGTGACTAACACTGGATGACTGAAGCATGATCATGTGAGTCTTTGCAGCTGTGCCGTGTGTATGCGGAGATTCTGTGCAGCATAAAGGACTCACACTCCTAAGCCCTGCACCTGAGTCAATAGTAGGAACATTGTGGGCTTAATTCCTTCACCATTCACAGCCACTTTTTAACCACAGCAGCCAAGAGTGCGCTTCGGGAGCACTGAGGGGAGGAAACTGAGGCTCAGCACACAGTTTAGCAGAAAACAGGACCAGGGGTTTAAACTCATGTTCAGAGCCCCATCCCGACCCTGCCCCGACTCCATTCCGACCCCGCCCCGACTCCACCCCGACCCCACCCCATCCCCACTCCAGTCCAGTGGACCCCCTAACCTGCCCCATTCACATGTTCCCCAGAAGACCTGCTCCTCAGTGCCAGTCCCACTACTTAAGCCCAACATCCCCTCTGCCAGCTCCATCAGGTTGAAGTGATGGTTCCAGGTCCTCACACCAACCTTTCTCTCCCAGCCCACCTTGTGGGGCCAGAAAGCAGAGTGACTTGGGGACTGAGTCTGGAGAAAGAGTTAGGACTATCTTCCTCCTTGTTCTGGATCTGCATGTCCCAGTGCATGTAGCCTGGATGACCTCCACTTTCGCTGTCTTTGAGGTAGTTACATAGCCTGGTAGCCAAATTACAGATTTAACTTCCTCTCTCCCTATAAGGACATGTCCAGCAAGCACCTGGAATTCCTCTTCATGCAAAAGAAACATTGCCAACACATCAGCAGCCAATGGTCTACACTCATCCTGAAAAACTCTTACCCACTACCCAAGGTTTATATAACCCCCCGTAACCCAATAAAGGAGAGCTGTTTCACTGAAACCCATAGGTGAAGGCTGTTTCAAGCCAGCTGAGTTCCTGCAAACCTATCTGACCCCGGTAAGTAGTGCACAAAGGTTCCTGGATACTTAGACGCCAGAAGCAGAACTGGACCAGCACCACCTCCCTCAGATTCCGACAAGCTCCCAGCCTAGGCTAACACAGTGATATCACACTCGGTCAAGCTCCCCAGCCCAGACTAACACAGTGATTGATACTTGTGACTTCCTTGCTCTTTACTGCTCTAAGGGAAAGATCCACCACGTGTCTAGGAAATCTACTGGTGCTTGCTCTCCATCCTTTGGAAGACTTTACTATGTCAAGGTGTAAGTCACCTTAAGCAGAGCTCGAGAAGTGTCTGTGCCTTTGTCTTGTCCCACTATGGGACAACTGTACTGGATGAAATCAAGGTGACAAAGACATCTCAGAGCCATGTCATGTGATACCCTGGCCACTTCCAGGGCAGCTGTGATTGGTGAGGCACTGTGGGTGTCAAAGGGGAGGGAGATGGATTGCTTGCTGCTCCATATCTCTGGCCCAGGCTATCTGACATGTGTTGTATCTTCCTTACTGGTGTTCTGTTAACCCTCCCACCCATGAATAAATGCAGAAATTTTATTTATTTTTCCCATTGTTGAATTTTCAGGATCTGGTCTATAGTAGCTACCTAGTAAATGCTTGTTGCAAGAAATCTTGCAAGTCTCTACCTTGGTTGTATGGAGGTCTGACTGGGAAAGCAATATTGAAGCCAGAGGCCAGAGCTGTAAGGAGCAGGTGCTTTCCAACACCCAATGGCATCACGTGGGGACCTGCAAAAGTGCTGTCAAAACAAAACGCTGTGAACTTAAACAGGGCTGTCAAGTTCACAAACTTTCTCTTTTGGTTTTTATTTTTTATTTTTTTTCAGCTAAAGAGCTTGCTTGCTTGACTGTTTTTTTTTTCCAGACTCCCAGGGTGCCCCTGAAGTCGGTCAATATGGCATTATTGCCATTTAGGGAACAATAAACCTTTGAAAAATGCCTTTTGCACTCTGGATTTATGGCAAGCGTTTGAACTTGGTGAGTCTTGAGCAGCACTTGGAAACACAGTGTTTTGATTTTTCCAATAACTTCCTGAGGATCATTGGAAATGAGGACTCAAGAGCCTGGATGGATTTTTCCCAAAGGCGTCATTCGTGTTGAGATGTGTGATTTATTTGAGTCCTTTTATTTGAGTCCTTCAAAGGATTATGAAGCAGGTAAAAGTGCCTACTCAGCTGTCTCAACAGGGCGTGGTCCTGTAAGTGATGGGTCCACTTACACCCCAACACCAAAGTGTGGGCAAGAGCCACATCCTGCAAACAGTTGCCCTTGGGAGGCTCAAGGGTCCTCCATACCTTAGCCTGAGCTGTTTCTGCTTGCGTCCTCCAGTGCTCACCAATGGACGGAGCTAAACCAGACCATGTGACTTTAAGCATCCTTTAAAACATATATGATTTTCTGTCAATCTTATTAGTTAATTCAGACTTTACTAGTCTGTGCCCCAGAGCTGCCTCCTGGGGGCTTACTGGAGGTGGCCTATCAGTCATTTTTCATGTCACTATTGACAAAAGACATGACAGAGTCAACTTGAGGGGGAAGAGGTTTATTTTGGATCATGATTTTGGAGGGACTTCAGCTCATGGCAGCAGGATCATAGACTATTTATATCACAGCAGAGCAGCAGGGGGTGCACAGGGACCAGGGTCAGATATATCGTTCAAAGCCCACTCACACCTTGTGATCTATTTCCACCAGCCAAGCTCCAGGGAAGAAGAGTTTAAATGCAGGCCTGGAGGAGACATTTTAGATGGAATTGCCACCACGCTATGCTAAGGTCTGTGCTAAGGTTTGGCTGGGAAGGGGAGTGGGAAGGACTTCCTCTCTGCTTTCTGTTCAAGGATGGCTTGGGAGGGGATCTTCAAAGGCATGATGCGGCCTATGACTTTGCCCACAGACACTGATGACAAAAAGAAAGATGGCACCCTAAGCCCTGGCTTGGATCTTCACTGTCATCCTGAGGATGCTGATGTAGTACCATTTGTGTTGAAAGAAATTCTATCCCACCCCCACCCATGTCAGCATTTCTGATCTTGGCTCTAGGTTATGAGCCTGAGTTCTTGCCTGCACTGTGTGCCTTCTGCTCTCAATTAAAGTTCTTCACATGCATGGTCCCATCCTACTAGTGTTTGAAGATGCAACTTGGAGGAGCCCACACCATGCTCTGTAGGACCTTCTCCCCGGTCCCACTCTCCAAGCAGACTACAACCAACTGTGTCTTCATGAAATGCAGAAATGAAAGTGTGGCAAGGGTTTATTCATCCCTGCAGCTCCAGAGTCCAGTGTGTGTCAGGGAATACTGTGTGTAGGCGTGGCTCTGTGTATTCAATTGTTAATTCTGTACCACCAGAGAGCTAAATGCTGGTATAATCTGTAATGTTATTTCTATGGCCCATCGCTGGTCTCTATCTGTAATTAATTGTTTTTCTTCTCTTGCCCAAGGCAATGTAGAGTTGTATCTGATAGTCTGTAATAAAAAACTGATGGCCAATAGCTGGGCAGGAAGTGGAGGGTGAAATTTCCCAACAGAAAGGGGGATGCTGGGAGAAAAAAAAAGAGACAAGAGAGATTTACCAGGGACAGGGAGGTGGATGGACAGACCAAAGCTGAGCAGAGAGGTTAGAGCTGGCCACAGGGTGGGGCATGGTGCCAGGATTAGTCAAGATACGTTTAGAGTGGCTGGAAGACTGCCTTAGCTAAAAGGACAAAGCTTTAAAATATTCGACAGCCTCTGTGTCGTTTACATTGCTGGTGGGTCCGAGATAGTCCTGCTATCAGTGTGGGGCCAGGCATGTGGTAAAAGTGCTGGGACTGAACCCTTTCACCTGGCACTCAGAGTCAGCAAATCTGAGCTCTTGTCATTTCCCTGCTGTCTGTCAGCTTTGGGACATTGGGCTAAGTTGCCTGGTGAAGCTCTATGTGTATCTTCAACCCTGTGCTTGACCTGGTAAAGGTCAAGTGCATTCTGTGGTAGAATGGGCTCTGTAGTATAGAAAGTCCCATATGGATCAAGCCATCCATTGTGTGCCTGACACAGCTCTGAGCACTTTGCCTATCTGGAGTCTCTATGTTTCTACACAACACTGGGAACTACTGTGATTTGACTACCTACCCTGTCAGGGATTCAGAGTCTAGTGATCGGGTATTAAGCTCAGCCGTCCTCCAAGACCGCACAGCTAGACAATGGTACATGGGGTACCAGGACCTGATGATCTGACTCCAAACTCCACTGGCTTTATCCTTCCTGAAGGGGATGCTATTCTGCTAGCACCCATTGTCCACTGAGCACTTAACCCTTTCAGAAGTCAAATCAGATATTATCCTGTGAGGAAAATTAGACTTCAAGAAGTCATGTGATGACTTATCTAAGTTCACAGAACTGTACGTGGCAGACCTGGGACCCCACTGATAAGCTAGCCCTAAAACTGACAATTTTTCTATTTCTCTGCTGTCAAGCTCTCCCTTAATTAGACAAGTTCTTGACAAGCTGCCTTCAAGCTTGCCATCCCCCTGCCTTAGTCTGATTCCAATGTCCGGGATTATAAACCTGCAACACGCTACCTAAATTTTATCAAAGAATCAGAAACCTTCAAGCAGCAATATTTTCCCCAAAGTCATGCAGTTTTGTGGAAGAATCAGGCTTTAAAGTTAACAGCCACAGTTACCCATAGCTTCGCGGCCATGGCCACCAAAGAAATATTTTTTTCTCATAGCAATCTCGGATTAGAAAGACCCGCATAAGCAGAAACTGCAAGGTCTCTAGAGGTCTCCTCAGAAGGCACAGGTATCACTGCAACTGGGTCCTATTGGTCAATGCAAATCATTAGTGAGCCTGGATTCGCTGGGGTATAATAGACTCCGCCTCCTGAGGTACTGCAGAGCCCCCTTGTGGAGGAGCACAGAGAAGCTCTTGGGGGACGTCTAGAAAAACTTCAAGGACCCTCACTTCTCAGCTATGCGTTTTTGCACCTTCCTGTGCAGGTGACATCCTTCCATCCCTTTCATCTCCTGTCTAATGTCCTTTTGTTTTTGACCTTGGCACAGATTTTTCCCTCCTCTGGAAGACAGCAGTTGCAGGGACCAGGGAAATCTCAAAGCGCTGCAGCTTACCTTTGCTTCCTTTTCCCAGTCCCCGGGGCATTAACAAACTGGGCTGGGACCAAAATATGTTTTTAAGTGCTCCCTGTTTCCTTTACGGGCTGGTTGGGAGAACCTTCTATAGAATATAAGAGGAATCAGAATTCCTCTTCTGAGTCGAGCCAGCCTCATCTCATAGGTCTGGGTCTTGATGACCTGCTTGCTCTACCAAGGACCTCTGCAAAGACGTTGGGTTTCCTGGCACACTTCCAAGTTCTGCAGTGACAGAACTCCCAGCTAAGAGATGCTGTACTCAGGAGGGAGCAGGAATGAACGGGCAAGATCACTGAGAAAAATGCGCACAGTTTGGTTTCTTTCTTTAAGTCTAGAAGGGGACTTGGCAGGAGAATGGCTCATGGCACAGCAAATACCTTGGACAGAAGTCACTGTGAAGCCTTTACTAAGCGCTTTCATCAGACCATCCCCAAGATCCACTCCATCTGTGACCTGCTGCAGCTCAGGATCTCGGCACTATTGGCTTGGTTGTCAGAGAGGCTGCAGAGGGGGATTTCGAATTTTGTTGTCTCCTTCAGTGTGGTTGTGATCCAGATGACGACTCCCTGCTATTTCTTAAGGGAAAACATCATGGACAGTAAAGAATGCAGTAATCCTGGGCTCCAAACTCCCAGCCAGGCTGATGCTACTCTGTGGGAATTTTTCCAAGTTGAGCTGTGACAAGCACCATGCTCTACTGGTACCATCCTGTGGTATTCTTATCCTGATAGCTCAGCTCCAACACACTGGCAGGACTTGAAAGACAAGACTCCATTTCAGGAAGTGTCGAAGGAAGGCACATAAACAGTGAGGTGGTGTCAAGCAGCATGACAGAGGCTTGGAAAAGAGTAAGAATGAGCCAGTCAGGGAGTTAAGAGTGAAGAGGAAAAGGAGGGGCTGAGAAGGGAAGGAAACCACCTAGTAAATGCTGAAACCCTGGTGGGCACTCATGTGTGTGTGTGTGTGTGTGTGTGTGTGTGTGTGTGTGTGTGCGCGCACATGTATGAGAGAGAAAGAGAGAGAGAGAGAGAGAGAGAGAGAGAGAGAGAGAGAGAGAGAGAGAGAGAGCAGCTGAGTGGCCAGGGTCACTAAGAGTTTGGCCAGTAAGATCTTGGGATTTACATGTCTTTGCCCCAGAGTTGCACTTACAGATACATGCAGCCATTTTGTTTTTTATTATTGTTTAATGGTAAGCACTGGAGATTCAAGTTCAGGTACTCATGCTTGCTCAGGAAGCATGCTTAACCAAGGAGCCTTCTTCCTATCATTGTTTGCTTGCTTAATATCCACCATGATCTTTTGCATTAAAGTAAAACTTGTTCCCGCAGCACAGTTGAGGAGACAGGGGCTTGGAGGTCTCAGCTGCTAAAGATTTGAGGAATGAGTGTTTGGAGGCAAGGACTGCAGGGTCAGTGAGTGTCTCACCCATAAGACTTCAGGTAGAGCAGGAGGGACAGGGAGCACGTGTCCACTGCATTCCCATGCTGTGTAAGTTAGTCCTCAAAACCGTACTTGCAGCTAAGAATTTTCCTTGCTATCTTACAAGTAAGGATATTGAAATAATTTCCCCAAAGTCATGGAACCTGCAGCTCACAGCCAGGATATAAGCCAGGGTTTATGGGACTTTAAGACTTCTGTGAGCTCCTTTCAGCTGTACTGTGAAGACTCCTGTGTGGGTGTCTTCTGATTGGACCCCAAACTGAGGAGAAAGAGAGGGTGGAGAATGTTCTGAGGTTTAGGCCTTGGAAGGGGGTTCTTGCTCAGAGAGAGGAAAAGTGGGGTGGGGTTACACAGGTTTGGCCTCAGCAGTCAGTTGGGCACTTTCCAGAGATAATGGAATCTTCAGGGTTCTCCCTAGTCTAGAACAATGGGAGCAGAAACCAGGAAGGAAGCGGAGGGAAGGCATGGATGAGAACAGGCAAGCAGAAATGCTGATTGATCTGGCTTCACTGGGGGTGGGGGAAGCTCCGAGGAGACTGACGTTGGAGCAGGAAGGAAGAAGGCAATAGCGAGGTCAAGGGCGTGGGCAGGAAGTGGTTCAGCTGCAGAGCTGGGAGGTGTAGTGTAAGCTTTGGGATTGGGGTGGTTGGGAGCCAAGTGATGGCTTGGGAAGGTGGAGACAAAAGTGGGCTGCAGATTCCCAGAGCAAGGCTGTGTGGGAACCTCCCCCATGGGTCGGCCCTGTGCACTAGAACCAGGATTCTATAGACAACACCTTTTATGTGGCAAGTTATTTTTTGCTGTGAAGCCACGTGGTTGCACCAGGTAATTATAGGGTAAAAGGAATTAAGAAAGACATAATTTCTCTCCATCAAAGCCTGTCTGTTTCACATCTCCACCTCACTCTGGCAGGCAGCCTTCCTGCCTTCGCAGGTGCCTCTTTGATTTCAGTCACGTAGGAAAGGAATTTGAAACACTTTCAAAGCGATTAAAGAGAGGAAGCTATTGGAATGTGGCTAAATGCAATAATCACATTAACTGTTTATGGCCACAGGGCTTTCAGTACCAGTGTCCTTGGGTTAGCTTCTGGAGGGGCTGGGCTGCTGAGAATGGCAGGAGAGGTGGCAATGGCAACACAAGGCCAGGTGGACATTAGAGGGGCAGGTGGAGAACAGCTCAGGGCCAGCGCAGTAGGTGGGGGAGCAGGTGGAGAACAGCCAAGGGCAGGTGCAGTGGCAACAGAGGAACAGCTTGGGGACAGCCAAAGGCCAGGTGTGGGGAGGGTAGATAGTCAGGATGTTATCATGATTTTGGCTTTGGTATGTTGAATACTTACTGGTCATTCAGAGTGGTGGCCTCTGTCCTTCACAGTAACCCTGGCCATTATGACTCTAAGAAAGCAATCTCCAGATACTCCTAAGGAGTGAAAACTGGGTTACGGAGTTAGTCCTGCCTACATGTCAGCCACTGGGTCTCAGACACCCCTACTATACTTATCGTGGCACCAAATGTGTGTGTGTGTGTGTGTGTGTGTGTGTGTGTGTGTGTGTGTGTATGAATGTGTTTGACCTCAGGCTCTAAACCTGGATCATATGTGGCAGGAGAGCTATGGCAAAATGCTTCTCAAAGGCTGCAGGGCCTTTAAGAACTGCTGTGACTGCCCTGCATAGAATGCAACTAAGAGGCCTCAAAGGAGGCAAAATTCCCAGACCCTGGGTGCCCTTGGGTTGAAAAATGGGAAGCTCTCACAGAGTGAAGGACCCAGCAGCCAGGTCCATGAAGAGGCTCGGGTATTGTGTGGTTTCTTTTCTCTTCTTGATGGGCCCCTGTTGTGGTCATAGCAACGACTTCTCCATTGTAAGCATTGATAAGGTCTGGCTGCATGACCCAGGTCATTCACGTCCCAGGTCATGCCTCTTGTCTTCTTTACTTTGCCCTTCCAGGAACTGGGGACACTTTGTATTAGCATTCAATCAGAAGAAGAAAACCAATGCAGGATCTGCATTGACAGGGCTGTTGCCAGATACTGACATGTGTGGCTTTAGGGGCTGGTTAGACAAGCCTTCAGTTAGTAGGGCAGCTTGTCAGGAGGGAAAGGTTTGACCTTGTCACCATAGGCAAAAGCTGGCAGAATTTCATCTTCTTTATGGAAAAGTCCAAGCTTTTTTCCCCATAAGGTTTCCAACAAATAGAACAAAGTGTTCTAAAATCGTCTCCCTTCCTTAAAGTCAATTGGCCATGGAATTTAATCACATCTATAAGGTAATGTCACTACAATATACAGTTAGTGTTTGAATTGGGGGCTGTAGCCTAGCCAAGTTATGTATACAATGGGCTGTCCTTATCATCTCCCCATTGTATCTTACTAACTAATAAGGCACCTGGATGGGAACAGGAGCTATGGGCTGGAGCGAGAGAAGAGGTAGGTAGCAGAAATTATCTTAATGACTGGAGGTCTGGACAATAGTTTCTTCTGACATCAGCTGCAGACTATTTATGACCTCACCCTCACTGGTGCTTCTCACAGCCTTCTGGACCCCCGATACCACCCACTTTGCTGGGCACTACATGTAGCACATGGCTCGAAGACTCCCTGGCTTGGAACCAGCATTTATTATTATGGTCATGGGTCTGCAGGTTGATTAGAGTTTGGCTGACTTAGATTCTGCTTGGCTGTTGGGTCTGTTTGAGACTGTGCCTCCAGCTGGCCATGGCTCCAGGTTGTGGGTTTGGTTCATGGTTGTTTCCATGTTCAATCTCTGGTCCAAACCTAGGTTATTGAACACAGATTTTTTTATGTGTTGGGTCACCACAACCTGGGGGGGTGTGGGATCTAAGCATCATGCAAGGACATTTGCAGCCTTGCCCTGCTCACCTATATCTTACCCACATAAAACCCCCCAAATGGCTAAAGACTGTCACTGGCTTTGGTTGAAGTCAAGACAATATCAATGCTGCCTCTTCCCACCTACTCTGTAAGGCTACTCTCCTGGATGAATTCAGCAGAATGTCCCTTTCTTATCTGGTCACACGATGTCCCCCTTAGCCTCTGAACAGTCTCAATTCAGTGATTAGAATGTCTAGAGGGGTCATGAGAATCAATTATACTCACTAATGGCCACAGGCAGGCTGTGACTGTATCACTTCGTCATTAAGGACCCAAAGACTGGTCCTATAACTCAGCGTGTTACAAGAAACATGACTCTTATGTATCTATCCTATGGATAGTCTAGAACAGTGATTCTCAACTGATCTGTCGCTAATCCTTTGGGGTTTGAACAACCTTTTCACAAGGGTTGCCTATGACCATCTGAAAACACAGATATTTGCATTATAATACATAACAGTTGCAAAATTACAGCTATGAAGTAGCAACAAAAATAATTTTGTTTGGGGGTCACCACAATATGAGGTGTATTAAAAGGTCACAGTATTAGGAAGGTTGAGAATCACTGGTCTAGAACCTTCTCTCCTGTAATGTTCATTATGCAGATATTTTCTAGGATCCTGTTGCCTCTTCAGACAGCCTCTCAGGATAGTTTCTCCTAAGATGGCTTTGGGCTATCTCTCTCCCCCAACTCTGTAAAGTACTGCCCCCCCCCCATCTTCAACCAACCCTTTTTCCTTTTTGATACATCCTGGAGTCAAAAGCCAATCTACCATGTCCCCAAGTCCCATGGGAGATCTTGAGCAAGCACGTTTGAGTTTTCTTTCTCTAACAGCCCCCACCCTGCTCCCAAGAGACCCCTTAGGTCTCCACGCCTGGCTGAGTTCCACTGATGCGAGAAGGCTTAGTTGCCAAGTTTGGGATAATTGGGATTTTATCTTCCCCATCTACTCATAATCACTTTTCCCTTTCTCAGTCAAGCATGTCCCCTGTGCCTCCTGAGGTCTGCTGGACACCACGTTTGGAGAGACATTTCCTGTCAGCCACATTGTGCTTCACAGAGTGGTCGGTTGCCATGTGAGCTGTTCATTAAGGTTACCTATTGTGTCATACCCTCTTCACTTCCTCAGGTCAGTTTGTTCTCTTGCACAAGGACCAAGCTGCTGGCGTCTTTGAGCCTCCAATCCAGAGATACAGTCCACAGGAAAACCACGAGATCAGGATAAAAAGTCCCGGCTGGTGCCCGGAGGCACGGTTTATTCTGAGTCCCACGGAGGATTACTTTGGGCAATCACAGGGTGAATGCGAATGCTGATTACATCTGCAGGTACCAGCCAAATGAAATGAAGTGTAACTATATAATGTTAGGCAAATTTAAAGGATTGTTATTTCTACTGGGCAAGATAGCTACTTCCCAGCATAAGAGAATGACCTCTGAGGTCAAACCCAAATTGCCTGTTTTATGCTTCTGTGAGTCTCAGTACAATACAAGAAAGCTTTTGGTAGAGGAAGCAGGTCTTGTGGACGGCCGTCTGTGCCTCTTCACTGTTCCCTGTGTGACCTCTCTGAATGGTGGTGCAGCCTGGCTCAGCTGTGAAGTTCTTCTGTCATCTGTGATTGGAGGGAGCTGGTCACCCCCCAGGGGAATGGATGAGGGCTCACACGGATTCCCAGTCCTACTGTGATATTAGAAAGCTCTCTGGCATTGCAGGTGCTACTGAGCTCACAGGGGCCAGGCTGGTTATGACCTCACTTTGCTCTGGCGAATCTCCACTTCCCTCCTGTCCCACGGGGACTAACACCTCTCTGAAGGTGTTGAGCCACAGTGGTTGTTTTTCTTGCTGCTACTTGCTTCTCAGTCACCTGTTTGCTGTCACACTTGCCAAATGAGGTAATGATGAGTCGTTTGCTGATCTTTCTTGCTTCCAAGCTGTGAGTAACTCTAGGCTTGGCTATAATTGATCCCCAAGACCCTTGGTGCACAGCAGAAGCCCAGCCCAGGCCAGAGGAAGTAGAGAAGAGAAGAAATCGACACACACACTGCCTCCTCCCCAAAAGCATCCAAGTGTCCCCTCCTGGAAGTCTCCAGGTGAGGCTGGAATGCAGCCTTCTCACACCATTCTATAGAGAAGCAGGATGCTAATTGATTTCCAGAGGTGGCCTTGTTCCAGGGCTCTCTGGAAATGTTTCCTGGTGATGAACTGGACTTTGTTCTTCTGAGCTGAGGGCCTAGGCTATTGGGCCGTCTCACCATGACTCTCCTCACCCGGTGGCCAGCAGAGTCCACTGAGAGCTGACTTCTGAGAGTAGTTGCTGAAAAAGAGACTGGCAGGAAAGAATTGTCAAGCATCTCAGCTGACTCCCCAGAGGAGAAAAAGTGAACTAACTCTTCAGAAGAGGTAAATGTCTACCGCAGGGACAGCCAGGGTATACACCACTGCTCAAGGGCAGGGCTCAGGCTTCAGAGAGGCGATTCAGACAGCCATATCAGTTCTGGATATGGTTGGAAAGCAGGATCATATTCTGAGGGAGATACCATCTTTCTTTTGTGACTGTGAGCAATCCCTTCCCCTCTCTGGACCTCAGGTTCCTATCTGCATTGGGTAACATTTAAATGTTTAGATTCTCAGTCCATTACCTGGGATCAGATCCCAATTTGCTCTGTTCATTTTGGTTAAGTTTAAATAAGTAAGACTTTTAGAAAGCTACTCTTCTTCAAAAGGGATCCGGACACAGTTCTGGTATTACAGAGTATGTCACCCACTGTACACTCTAGAGCCTGCCTTTTAACCAAGTGTCTAGAAACTGTTACTGTTCACCTGGGGCCCCTTTCCACCTTGCCAACTTTCCTCTTTAAAACCTGGCTATGGAACTTTGTCCATCGGCAGGACAGAAGATGCTGGTATTTTATTCTGTAGGCAACGAGGAACCACTGAAGGGATGTGAGGAGGGGGTCCAAAGCCATCTTCAGCTGCACTTTATAAGACTTGCCCAATGACTCTGCCCCTCCCCACCGCACTTTGGGTCAACAGGACTGATTTTGAAAGAGAGATTCTTGACATACATCATTGTGCTGCAGCTGTGGCAGGCCTGCTCCTTTTCAGCCTCTGCTGCCTCTCTGACAGCAGGCAGGCCATTAGGGGCTCCCTGGCCTTCCGTGATGGCTTGTTAGCACATTTAAACCCTTTGTAGGAGGCTCTCCTCTGTGTAATTGGGCCTTCACTCTGCTGCGCTTCCTGGCCGTACTGCTCGTTAGCTGTCAGGCAAGGCTATGAATTTGTGGAGTAGCCAGCAAACCTTATTTTTATAGCTAACCCTGCTGGGTGAGGGCCTCATGGAAAGGCACTAATATCACAGGGACATACCTTGTGGAGGAAGAGGAAGAAGAGGAGGAAGCAGAAGAGGAAGAAGAAGAGGAGGAGGAGGGGAAGAAGAGGAAGAGGAGGAAGGTAGTGGGGCTCAGCTTGGGAATGGGCAAAGTGAGATAATGGGAGGTTTGTACAGAGCTCAGTTCAATGTAGTGCATGCTCAGAAGTCATTTTTGGTTAAGACTGTGCTACCCCAAGGGAATGATCAGCTGCCTTAGCTCTGTGACCCACTCCTTGGACAGTTTTTACAAGGCTTACTTGAGCAGTTTGGAAGCATAAAGATAGTAACTTCGTAGAAGGAAACCAGCAGCTGTGTAGAACATAGCTTATCTGTGGCCCTGGAAAGAAAATTTGTGCGTCTGTTGCCCCCAGACAATTTGAAGAAAAATTCGGTGGTGTCCTGTGCCTAGCTTCTGGATCTTGGCTGTTATTACAGAGTCCTCCTGTGTGCTTCCCTTCCTGCCTCTTTGATCACTAGAAAACAAATGTCTAATCTCTGTAAAGCTACCTCAGATCAGAGACTTCCATCAAACTCTGTCCAAGGCTATGGGCAAAGTCTTTGTCAAAGGGAAATTAAAAAGAAATAGGAAAAAATAAGGAGAGGTAGAGTCATTCTTGATCCTCAGGTTCTGAGTAGTCCTGGAGATAGAACTAGGACAGATAGATAGCTGGACCATGAGTGGTGGTGTTGGGAAACACACAGGTCTTCAGTGAGTGACAGGCAACCTAAGATGGTCACAACCAGACTTGGCCAGCACTTGTTATTTTCTGTGAACCCCCACTGCATACTCTATATCCATGGCCTCTATATGGGAAAACACTACCCATAGTTCCTTGCTGAATAGTTTGTTGGTCCAGACCAATAGAACAGCAATGAAAAACTGAGGTCTCTGGGTCTCACGAGGCTCTAATCACTTGAGTTCTTCTCTCTGCTCTTCCAGGTCCATGGTGCCAGTATCTTCTCTGTGTGACTAGAATGTGTAACTTCCACCCACAATACTGAGAGGATCTGTTAGATTTGTGTCTCTTCTGTGGCTTCATCTAAACCAATTTCCCATGTCTTGCCATCATAGGACTTATAGAGTTTCTGTTTCCTTGGGCTTTCCCACCTCAAGCCAGGCTTCTTTTTGGCTTGCTCTAACCTTGAAGAAATTTTGAACTTGGCACAATATAGGGGTGGGATATAGGGTACTAAGGAAAGATGCACACAGTAAGAGTTTGAAATGAAAGACTTCAGATAGGCCCTTGGCACTGGGCCCCAAGGTGTCCTTAGCCCACTTCACAGGAGGAGTCTATGCAGCTTCCCAACTCTCCTGTTGTCACTGAAAATCCCTTTGACTAAAGATGGCCCAGAGCAAAACTGCCCGTGGGCAAAAGTCAGTAGGCATTTACAATGGTAAAATGGCATTTCTAATCAGAAAAATAATAGGCTGCTTGGAAAATTTTGATGTGCAGAGGATTTACTTGGAATCCAGAGCAAAATATGAGCAATTAAGGCCACAGTGAGAAGTGACTAAAGCAGGAGGCCTACGGCAAGAGATGCTAGGGGAAGGGATGTCTGGGAAGGGTTCTAGAGACAGCAGACTCATCCACCCTGGGAGAACATTCTGGAAAGGGACTCATGGAGGTAAGAAAGATTCAGGAAGTTCTTAGTCCAGAAGGTAGGAGGCACATTCCTTGTGATGTGTAGCATCATCTGCTTGGGGAAGAAGAAGCCAGGGAGAAGAGGAAGCTACTTTCCTCTCTCTGTCTGCCTGCCCCCTTGGCTACTGTTGTCAACCCTTGGACATGGGAGCTTCTATTGGAAGACCCAGGCTAGGAGTTGATGCACAGGATGAACTTGGCCCAATCAGACAGATGTTTATGATGCTTCACCTTCAGCGTCAGTGAGATTCAGTTTCTGGATCTCACTATCGACCATTCAAGAGGAAATATAGTCAATCACCATCCAACTCTGTTTTTATTGTCAAAAATATTCTCTGTACCAAAGTTGCCAAATACTTGCTCCACTGAAATGGCACAGACTCACCTGGCCAGGATGGACGGAGGCAGTATCAGGATGCTTTCATTCAACAGAATGAGTTCTACCTTCACCAGGCTGAGGGCAAAGCAGACACCTATGACGTGGATCCTAGTCTTCTATTGATTTCACTGAAGACTGAGAGGGATGTTGTCATGAGGACTAATTGGTCACCCCTGTGTGGGCAAATGAAAGTAACTGGGCCATGAATATGGGCACTGACATTTCAACTGACTGCATCACGGTTCTCAGGCCTGTGACCCAAGGCATCTGGGTCCCTTAGCACACAGAGAGCCCATTGGTGGCTCTCTTACTTTGATAGGATGTTGTAGCATATTTGAGTGCAAATATAGTGTATTGTATCTATCTGGGCTTTGGAGTACCCCAGGGGAAGGAAGAACAGAAAAGGGCATTTAGGAAAGGACCATGGCGATTAGTAGGTTCTTTGCTTTCCTCAGAGATCCTTTTCATGGATCTCTGAATCCCACGTGGTAGGGCTCCATTCTCATGCAGGTAATTGCTGCATCTCAGCTCAAGAATGTCTCCACAGCACAGTTTATTGGGAAGTGTAGGAATTACCTTCAGAGCATTCTTAGTAAGTCAGAACACAGCCCCATTCTTTAACCACTCAGCACATGCTTTTCTGAGTGACTATTAGATTAAAATAGGTGTTGGAGAGATAGGTATAGGACAACAAAGACATCTACCCTCAGGGAATTTGCATTCTGAAGATTCAGGCAAAGGAGAAATAGATGCATAAGATACTGGCAGACAATGAATTCAGTGAAGGAAAGTGGAGCAAGGGTGACATGAATTATTGGTAATTTAAATGCAGGGGTCCAAGAGGTCACAGCTGAACAATAACATTTGAGTAGAGACCATCAAGAAAGCCAAGAGAACATATGAGAGAGCAGTTTTGGTTAAAGGAACAGCAAGGACAGAGGCCTTGAGATGGGAGCCTGTTTAGAATGTAAGATGGGCTGTGTGTGTGTGTGTGTGTGTGTGTGTGTGTGTGTGTGTGTGTGTGTGTGTGTGGGTGTGTGTGTAAATGTGGAAAAGGGGAAGGCTGGCAACAGTGGACAGAGCAAGTACAAAGAGGAACAGAGAGACCACGCCTCTCTTACCTTGTGCCTCCTAGCTTCGGAAACCCTCACCATCTGCACTGCCTTTTATTCTTCTGGAAATTTATTGACTCCACACTGGCAGCTTTCAGAGAATGATTCAAGGTTGTCTAAGCCAATGGTTCTCAACCTGTGGGTTGCAACCCCTTCAGGGATTAAATAAGTCTTTCACTTATTTATTTCACTTGTTTATCTTAGGGTCTCCTAAAAATCATTGGAAAAACACAAATCTACATTATGATTCATAACAGTATCAAATTTACAGTTATGAACCAGCAATGAAAATAATTTTATGGCTGGGGGCCAGCATGCCATGAGCAACTGTATTAAAAGGTCACAGCATTAGGAAGGGGAGGCCACTGCTCTAAATGTTGACGTTGATGGGCTGCAATATCATCGGCCACCAGCAGTTGTCAGTAGAGTGCCCTCTACCTCCTTTTAAAAGGTTTCTCTTTTCCAAATACTCAGCACATTTAGTTGGGTGCACTTTGGGGACCAGGTACTGTGGAGGCCACTGAACTTCTGCAGTTAGATGCAGATCTCTGGAATGTAAGTTCACGGTTACAATGAAATGAGCTGGAGGATGAAGCTTTGACGACTTCGATGTAACACAGCAGCCAGTGCCCACTCTTTGATTCTGCCATTGAGGACTCAGCAGGCGCCATCCCTCCGTCTGCTCCCTCCCTATCCATCCAAGACTTCAGCCATGTGACATCGTATTGTTTTTGTTAGTATTGTTGAGGTCACCGGAGTAGAAAATATCTACCCTTCTCAGTATCAAACCCTCTGAATACCCACCGCCACCATCGCCAATAACCTCTTGTCTTTTTACACCTCTGAGGACTGACTCTTGACTCCATGTTCTAGTTGAGGTCTCTAACAATTAGAGACTCAGTAATACTTCCCAATATTTATGTTCTTCACTAAGCTACTGTCCCTCACCCGAGCCTGACCTTCTGACCCTGCTTTGCTCAGCTGGGGTTGAAATGTCAAGAGGCCTTTTTAGATTGCCAGTGATTTCATGTGGTGCTTTGCTAATAGATGGCACTGGGGAAAGCTTTGAGGTAGAAAAAGGAGAGGACCCCCCATCCCCATTTTGACAAGTTACTCCTGTAGAAGATCCAGGGAAGCCATTAGTCTCCAGGACCCTGCTGTCTCCAGTCACTCTTTGGCCCACGGGTGTTAAATGTCTGCTGGCCTGGTTCTCCACGCGTCTGTGTCCCCAACTAAATGGCTGGAGAGGTTCTTCTTTTCCTTTCATTTCTTCTGCAAAGTACTGCCAGTTCTCTTGTTTTCTTAATTTGTGAAACCGCATCTACTTGCCTGTGAAGAGCTCCTCAGAAACACCCTCCTCATTACAATCTTAAATTAAAATTTAGTAGACGAGGCACATAGCAGAATAAACTTTCAATTAAAATATACACAGTGCGTTGTGTGCGGGGAAAGTGGAGCAAACTCCCCATGTCTTTGCAGTGAATGTGCTGGAGATTTCATTTTGCTATGACATCTCCTTGGAATTACACTGCTAATTGATCACATTGTGTCTGTCTGTTATTTAAACTTTCAATAAAACGGAGATTAATGGAAGGTGTAATCCTCCCGGGCAGAACAAATATTCCCATTGCTCATGTCAGGTACAGAAATGAAAGCACTCTGCTAACAGCATTTTTGCATTCTGTCTGAGCTCACGAAGTTAATCATGGGAGATACAGTGATTCCTTAATTGCTTCAGCGAAAAAAAAAATTCCTACCCCATTTCTCACCCCAAATAGCTGCCCTTGTCAGAGTAGAGTGATGTGGCCAGCTGAGAGGCAGAGCCAGGCATCAGAGCCTGGTGTGACTGGTGCCTGTGTTCAAGGACATCGTCTACTCAGTGTACTGATCAAAAGGACCTGGAGCTGGGAAGGGTCATGGGCCAAGGGCACTCTAAAACACTCTTGATTTTGACAAGAGCAGAAGTGTGAAGAGGAATGGGTTCCTTGTGACTTGAGACTCCTAGGTAGGGGTAATGCATGCCATATCAAGAAGCCACTTAGTGTGGTGGCTATTCCTGGTTGTCAACTTGACTATATCTGGAACGAACTACAATCCAGAATTGGAGGGCTCACCTGTGATCTAGATCTTGAGACTGGAAGACATAAGCTTCTGACCTGGATCTTGGCATTGAGATCTTGAGGCATAGCGGCTATGAAAAGCTTAGGCCTGGGCAAGGTAGAACACGCCTTTAATTCCAAGAGACTAAGGCAAGGCGATCTCTAAATTCAAGGTCAGACAAGACAAAGTAAGTCCCAGATCTAGTAGTGGTGGTACACACCTTTAACCTGGGTCACACCTTCTACTGGAAGGACATTGGAAGAAGGAAGATTTGCTCTTTTTCACCTGCTTGCATTTACTTGCCAGCACATCTGTTGGACTCTACTTCTACAGAAGGCCAGCTGAGACAACCAGTCTGGTGGAACTGAGCAACTACGAGATCCTTGGACTTCCCATTCACAGCTGACCATTGCTAGGGTAGTAGGACTACAGGCTGTAAAGTCATCACAACAAATTCCTTCAATATAGAGGGACACTCCATAAGTTTTGTGACTCTAGAGAATGCTGACTAACTGTCTACAAACTTAGTCACCTTAGAGAGGATCCTGGGGTATACCTCATTTCAGTTGTCTTTGTTGTTCTTGCAAATGATAATTGTCACTATCTCTAGAATTCTTGTGGTTTGTCTTGGGAACTGATGTGAAACTCTTAATGGGACCTATTTCCTCTTTCTGCTCTGTAAGCATTGGCTTGTAGCACTAGTATGGTGCCAGTTGACACTTCTCTCTTTTTCATGATCAAGTTCACAACCTAGTTCAGGCCAAGTCCAATGGACCTGGCTCACACCGTGTAGAATCAGTTCTTAAGATGTTGATTCCTACACCAGTGCACCTCCTCATCTCGATTTCCTTCATTATGAAGGGGAGATGGAGCCTCCAAGATTATTGTAATAGAGCATGAAGGAACAAGCAGTGGAGGGAACTATGACCACGGGGCTCCCATTTTCATCCCAGGCTCTATGGAATCTACCCAACTCCTTCCTTTCTAAAGTAGCTAGTCCGTAGTTCCCTAACAGGAGCTTGCTCATGGGCAATGGAAGCATGTAATGAAGGAGAGATGTTCACAGCAAGGTTGACCAGCAGGCAGATGTGAGACAGGAATCACACAAGAGTCATAGAACCCCAGTGATCACATCCCTCTTGAAGGCTAATCTCATGAAATTTTCACGACCTTACTAAACACCACCAGTAACTGGGACCAAACACTCAGACAGAAGTCTGATTCCATCCATAGAGTCCTCAGCTGCCATCATAGTAGAGGCAGGGCAGCAGGACTCAGATCTAATAGGTGGGTCAAACCATGGCAATGGACTTTCCAGCTGAACCACACCTACAGACCTGGGCTGCCATAACAACTATGTGACGCCAAGTCTCTAAGATTTTGGTCAGTATACCAATCACCCTGCTTTCTGTCCATCCAGCCCCATGGGCCAGTTAGTAATGACTACATGTAGTCTGGGGTGGTTTCTTAGTTAGGGTTGTTATTGCTGTGATGAAGCACTATAAACAAAGTAACTTGGGGAGGAAAGTATTTATTTGGCTTATATTTCCAGATCTCTTTCATCATCAGAGGAAGTCAGGACAGGAACTCAATCAGAGTGGGAACGTGGAGGCAGGAACTGAAGCAGAGGCCATGGAGGAGTTACACTTTCTGGTTTGCTCCCCATGGTTTGTTCAGCTTGCTTTTTTATAGAACTGAGGACCACCAGCCCAGTCTAGATACCACCCATAATGGGTTGGGCCCCCTCCCTCATCAATCACTAATTAAGAAAGTGCCTTATAGGCCTGTCTACAACTTGATCTTACGGAGACATTTTCTTGACTGAGGTTCCCTCCTCCCAGATGACCCCAGCATGTGTCAAGTTGACGCAACATTATCCAGCACAGGCAGGGACAGGATCATGGGACAGATAATACGACTGCTTTTCCAACAATGGCAACAACAAGAAAAATCAAAGATGGAAGAAATTCCATCAGACATGGGTGTAAGGGACAGTGGAGGCTATGAGCACATCTTACACATCTGACACATCTTAAAGCTTCCACAAGTGGGGTGGGTGTAAGCAGTGGTTTACTGGGCAGTGTTAACAGATGGCTCTCGGGATAGATGGGAGCAATGTTTGCTACTTCTGTAGTGTAAATGTTTTCTGCTGTGGTTGGATGAAAATTACCAATAAGCTTGGGAGTGTCCTGATCGTTTAGAAGTTGCCAATTACAGCACCACTGGAAGAAGCCACTATACCAACTAAAACTAAACAGCAAAGACGGCATGGAAAAGCTTAGACCTCCAGACCTGCCTAGTTCTCCTTTAGCTCTGCCTCCCTCCAGTTCTAAGCAGCAAAACATTCTGGGTTCATTGCCTCAGGAAGGAAAAGGATGCTGTCCCACTTTTTGTTCTTGTCCCAGATTTTATGTTCTCAACTAATGTTGTTAGACAGAACCAAAGCTCTTTAGGACATTTAGACATGAATGCGTGAGATCCAGAGGTAGAGAGGAGTAGCTACCACACCATCTCATGTCTTGAACAGTCATCTCCGGGTACTAGGGGAAGGAAAAGCAAAACTCTGAAGAAAGGCTGAGTAGAGTGGCGTCTGCATCCTGGGTAGAGCAACCAGGCTGGACCATCCTGCAGAAGCAGTAGGGCATAGACAGGAACAGAGATAGCCATCCTCTGAAGGAAGTCCCACACATGCCTGAGTAAGAGGCAGATATTGTGGAAGAGGTCACAGGTTAAGCCTGAAGATGAGAGAGGTTTACAGACCTGGAATGGCCCGATATCTGGCCCATGTGAGGAGCAGAGAGCATGATGAGAATCACTGGGATGCTGCAGGGGTGGAGCAATGACCACATCTCGATTCACAGAAGTGTGATTGTGGTAAGAGTAAAATGAGCAGGGTTCTGGCTTGATTCACTGACACACACTACTCCTGAAGAATAGGAAGGCAGAAACTAAATAAAACTACAAAGAAGTTCAGCTAGTCATAATTTTCAGACCTTAGTTTTTAGATTGTGATTGAATTTCCATATCTCCACTTTAGACTTTTTTTTTTTTAAATAAAGGACCAGAGGACCAGAGGACACATAACTTAGATGTTGATGTAGATGGCCTTAGACAGCGAGGTTGTTTCTTTTTCTTCTGCTTCTTCCATTTGGAAGATGTAAAGGGGGCAAGTGTCGTGGTGCAGGTCTATGGCCCCAGCCCTTTAAGGGGGAAGCAGGAAGATCCAGAGGCTAAGGTCATCTTCAACAAGATAGCATGTTCAGGTTCAGCCTGTGCAACATGGGGCTCTGCCTTAAAACATGCAAGAGAGAGAGAGAGAGAGAGAGAGAGAGAGAGAGAGAGAGAGAGAGAGAGAGGAGAAGGCACAGGAGAAGGAGGGGAAGGAAGAGGAGGCCCACATGCCTAGGCCTGATACTGTAGCTTGTGGCAGCTCCCTGCAGCTCTCTTTCTGGGACACAGAGCTAAGAAGCAATTTGCACTGTGACTTGTCGTCTCAGTCTAGGGTACCTGACTTCTCCATGTTTCTTGTCATGCATGCTGTGTTGGGCTAGACCACATGATGTGCCATGCCACCTATCAAAGGCTACGATAGTGAGACTTTTCACTTGTTTTGAGGATTGGACTGAGACTCCTTAGGGAACTACTGGGGAGGCACTCTGAAAGTTGAACTCCCAAGAGGCTCCTCTCTCTCTCTCTCTCTCTCTCTCTCTCTCTCTCTCTCTCTCTCTCTCCCTCTCCCTCTCCCTCCCCCTCCCCCTCCCCCTCTCCCTCTCTCTTCCCTTCTTCTCTTCTTCCCTCCTTTCCTCCCCTCTCTCTAGGCTATAGAGCATAGAGGGAAGCCTCTCCTTCCCTCCAAGGCTCCATTGTGTTCAGGTCTTTTACTGTTTCTAATACCATCCTTTTCACCTTGAGGCTCTCTCATTTTGGTAAACCTTACTGAAGGAAAATGTATGTCAGCTTCCTTTGTGATACTCTGCTGGACAGTGTTATGTCAACCGACACAAGCTAGAGTTATTTGAGTGCAGGGAACCTCAACTGAGAAAATGCCTCCATAATATCAGGCTATGGGCAAGCCTGGTGGGCATTTTTCTAATTGGTTGTTGATGGGGGCCTATTGTGGGTGGTGCTATTCCTAGGCTGGTGGTCGTGAGTTTTCTAAGAAAATATGCTGAGCAAGCCATGATGAACATGCCATAGAACCCCTCCTTGGCCTCAGCTCCTGCCTCCAGGATCCTGTCCTGTTTGAGTTCCCGTTCTGACTTCCTTCAGTGATGTACAGCAATGTTAGAAGCATAAGCCGAATGAATAAACCCTTTCCTACCCAACTTACTTTTGATCATGAAGTTTCATCATAGCCATAGTCACCCTAACCAAGACATGGACCAACTGCTGCTGTTGATCTTTTTCTATAGGAAGTTGGAGAGAAAAATATAAAAAGCGTCTTAGCTCACAGATTTAGTCCAAGGGCCATTCGAGTCATCCTTCTGTGAGCACTAGCATTTGCCAGGCAAGAGAAAGTTCCTTGTGCCTGACCTCTTCTCTCCTGAGCTCCAGCCCACCTGTCTGCTGTCTCCATAAAACTTTCTCTCAGCAGCCGGCAACTCCTTGTATTTCACCAAGCCAGGGACATCTATGTCCAGTGAGAGCCAGGTAGCATATAGTGCATTCCCTCACCTTGGGGGAAATACTTTCTGTGGCCTGAGGCCACAATGGGCTTTACATCTAGCTATAGAAGATCTCCCCGTCTCTACTTTTACAGTGCTAAGGATGGAGCAGGGGGGCAGTGCAGAGGGCTAGGCAAGTACTCTACTGTTGAGCTGCATCAGCCCCTGGCTGCAGAACAAATTCTTTGCATGGTAGGAGACCCATCCTGCCATCTTTTGTCAACAGTGGGGCACTGTCCTTTACTCCTATAGGGCTCCTAAGGAAACACAATGGATTCACAACTTCAAGAGCAAAGTCAAGAATCACAGCCAGCACATAATGTAGGAAAGAAAGTTTTTATTTTTTTAATGCTTAGAGGTAGGAAGGCAAGGTATCCAAAGTTGGCATGCTTTCTGTGATAAAGAGAGAAGGGGGGGATTTATTAGGGAGGTGTGTGTATGTTTGTATGGAGGAAGCACTTTAGGAAGGGTGCACTTTTACATATGCTCAGTTTAAGATACATACTTGTGAGCATGCTCGGTGGCTAGGGTTATAACGTGAGAATAAAGTATGGTGGAATACGTTGTCAGAATGCCAAGAGCCAGTAAGGAGAGGTCCTCAACTGCAAGAGGAACTTCAGGCTTCCATTGCTATTGACAGTTGACAGCTATGATGGGCTAGGGGAGAGAAAGCCCAGCCCAGCCCAAGGGAGGCAGCCTAGCTTTTGGCAGAAATGAAACAGGAGCTCCAGCACACTAACCTTTTCCCTATCCCCACCCACTCCAGTGGTCTCAGCCTGCTCGTTCTCCATGCCAACGAACGAACAAACAAACGAACGAACAAACAAACAAGCAGTCTTTGTGAGCAAGGGAAAAGGCACCCACGAGGAACAGCTACGACAGATTATGAAGAAACCAAGTTTTCATCCTCTCTATGTTTTTGTGGGGTTGTTTTGTGTTTCTGCCTTTGAGGGACCATCTTCTGGAATGTAGGGACACTGATAGTTCATGACGGAGCTGGGCTATGGCTGGACCAGTGTTATTCCCGAGTACCCTAAATGGCTTCAGGGCAGCTAGAATTAGAAGTTCCATCGGAGAAGCAGCCTGCCCGGGTATTTTCTTGGTCAATCGCATTAATTCTTATTTTCTATTGAAAGGCAGCCCATGGGCCCAGATGAGGAGACAGACAGCACAGAGGAGGGGGTGGCATGCTGGCATGAAGTGGATACGAGACCCTGCTGTCCCTGGCAAGCACTCAGTCTTGCTGACAAAAGGCTGGGCACTAAACCCATTATTGAGAGGGGATGGCACTAATCAAGCTGCTCATCAGCATGAAGGCTGGGGTGGCTTTAGAGCCAAGCAGGTTTGCTTCATAAGCAAGTACTAAGGGCAAGGCAGCATTCAAGGCTTGGATCTGAAGGGATCAGGCTTCCCAAGTGTTGCATGTTTTGTTGCAGGAAGCCATAGGCTCAGCCCTGTCCTTGCCTTCTGTCTGGACTTTGGCCTCAGCCTCTGATATAGCCCTAATCTACCCACAGGCAGAGAATTTGTAGTTGAACTTCAGGCAAACTCTTCATGCTGTGTGAAAACTGCAAAGGTAACTGTGGATGGTCATGTTCTCTGCTACCAACATAGCTCAAAGCTGGTTCTTGGTTCTCCTGTCTGCAGAGAAGGAACAGGCCAGGAAAATCCTCTCAATCTCTCTCTCTCTCTCTCTCTCTCTCTCTCTCTCTCTCTCTCTCTCTCTCTCTCTCTCTCTCTGTTTCAAGTATGTGCATATGTTCAAAAAAGGGGGGTGTGGGGATTGTGGGGAAAAAGATCAACTCTGAACCTGCCAGCAGCTACCAACCCCTTAGTCCATGCGACTTTAACTCCATCTCAATTCCATCTTCTTCTCGGGGACATGGAGGACCACTTGGGGACTCTGCCCTTGAGGACTTGCAGCAAAATCAGGCCAGGTGGTATAGGTTGCAGACATGCTGGGGAGTCTGTGCTCCTTTGCTGGTGCTCCAGAGAGTAGTCGGAAGACTGAGCAAGGGCAGGCAGTGATGGCTGTAGGTCATGACAGTTGAGCACTCAAGTGGATAAGCATGTCTGACACCAGTGAGCCCTGTGTATCTGCAGCTTTCACAGACAACAGTGGCAGGGGACTCTGGAGCATGCTAGTGGAGTCTCGGCAGCATTTATGCGAGCGGTGTGCTTTCGATCTAGGAACCAATACTTCCTTCCACCTTGTGCGTTTCAAGGGCTTGCTTGTAAGTACATCCTGTTTAGAGGGGCACTCCCTCAACCTGTAAACTCTGTTGATGATATTCTTCCCCTAGTGTTTATTAAAATAGACCTGGCCATGCCACTCGCTAGAAGCCTTTGGTGAATTGAAGCTGGGCAGAGAGTAAATCTCATTTCTTAATCTTTGCTCTCTCTACAGCTCTGCCCTTCATCTTGGTACACATGTGCTTACGTGTGTGCACATCTCTCTCCCCACTCATATCTCTCCAGATGTCACTGCGATACACAAATGTTTCTGTATTCCCTTTGCCTAGAGCTCTCTGGAGCAGCATTCTTCTTGGCCTTCTAGTCAACCTCTGTCTTCTCTATCAGCAGAGACGCTCTCAAGGGCACAGGCCTTTGCACATGCTGTCACCTTTTCTTATAGTCAGTGTCTTCTTTATCATCTGGCTCACCCTTCCCAAACTTACTCATCATCAGGCAAACATTTCTTTCTTCCTGGACCCCTCTGAGCTGTCACCTTCTCAGTGTCTGTTCACGCCTCCCGGTTGCCTTAGTTTCTCTTCTCTCCTAGATTATACTACATTCCAATACCTTCAAAATGAAACTTTACAAAATTTCAAGACAAAATTGACTGATTTTTTTTCTTCCAATGTTAAAAGGAAAGTATACATCTTTGACCCAGGAGTCTCTTTTAGATAGAAGTTGGTTCTTATGTGTGGCACAGCAGGAACTTTGTCTCTCCCAGTATGTGGAGTGGCACACTGAAAATAACGGTAAGACCGCAGTTGGCTAAACCACAGCATACCAATGTTCTGGGGTGGTGGGTACCTACTAAAGAGAAAACCTAGTGTTCTATGGATGAGTTGTAATATATTGTTAAGTATAACAATTTACTGAACAATGTAAATAGCATAATCACAGAGAGAGAGAGAGAGAGAGAGAGAGAGAGAGAGAGAGAGAGAGAGAGAGAGAGAGAGAGAGAGAGAGAGAGAGAGATGGCTTGGAAAAGTCAGTAAAGTACTTGCTGCACAATCATGAAGACCTGAATTCTGATCCTAGCACCCATCTAAAAGCTAGGCGTGGTAGCACATGTTTGTAACCCCAGCACTTGGGGAGAGAAGACACAATCTGATCACTGACTCTTACTACCCAGCCAGTCTAATCAAACCAGTGAACTCCAGGTTTAGTGAAGAGATTACATCTTAAAAAGTAGAGAGTAACTGAGGAAGAAACCCCACGTTGACCTCTGATGCACGCACAGGCGCACATGCGAGAACACCCCCCACACACACACACACATGCACACACACACACATGAACAGACCACATACATATCAATACATAAATGGAAGCAAAGTCTCTATAGCTTATTTTGGTGTGTTTGTACAGAACAGAGGGAAGTATGTGAGGTGACCCAGTAGAAGGATAACATCATGAGCCTTGAAGATGACATGCAAGATTAATGTTCAGGGGTTAGTGAGGTGGCTCAGTGGTTAGAGCGACTACCATGCAAGCTTGACAACCTGGGTTCAATTCCTGGGTCAAACCCTGGAAGCAGAGCAGACTCTTGAAAGTTGTCCTCTTATCTCCATGTGCATACCACAGCACATGAATATCTGCACACATGTGCACACACACACATCACATACATACATGTACATACCGTACACATACACACATGTACACATAGATAATTAAATAAAAAGTTTGATGTATTGGTGAGGAAGCCTATCAGCTTTCGTTGTGTATCTCTGAATTCTTCAGTTTATCGTAACAACCGCACACTTCTTATGTAACCAGAAGAAAAGAAAAATATCCAGCGAAGAGTCAAGTACTGCTTCTGTTGCAAAGTCTTAAATTCTTGTATAGGGGTGAGCCGGCTTGTGTCCTCTTCTACGGAATACAGACGCATGGGGACACAGATCTGCATGTGTTCTCCTCAGAGGCAACCATTCCCTGATACCTTTAGAAGGAGTCTACTCATTACAATCTACATTGCACTTCTCAGGGAAACTCAAGGAGAGCTCATGCTGCACAGCAGAAGTGTGTGTGGAGAACTTGCTCCTCAATGCCCTTTATTAACCTTTTACAATTGCGCCAATTTGGTGGGCAAAGGCACGCTTACAGTCTTACGTTATGACTGATGTCGAGCATATGCACGAGCTGTATATGTCCGTTTGTTCTGTAGATTGCTTTTCTGTGTCCTTTGTTGATTTTTTTTCTATGTCTTGGTAAATTCTGCTTCCTTCATCTATGTAGTCAAATTTATGTGCAGCCAGCGTCTCCTTATTATTCTTTGGGTGTTGGCCCCAATTTGTATTTTTAATTTTGGGGTCAGTAGTGCTAACAATCCATCTAGTTTGCTTTTTCAAAGGCCAGACTTTTTGTTTCATTGTTTGCTTGTATGTGTTGTGTTTCTATTTTGAAAGTATTGATTTTTGTTCCTCTGGTCGTATTTTTCTCTCTTCTGCTTGACTTGAGTTGATTTTGCTATTTTCCCCCTTGGCTCCTGAGTGGAGACTTAGACGTCAATCTGAGATTCTGTTTTCTGGCGCGCACATTTACAACTGTAAATTTCCCACAGGCACTCTCAGTGTCCACACAACTTGATGTATCTTTGTCTTATCTTTATTTAATTGAGTGTGTGTGTGTGTGTGTGTGTGTGTGTGTTTTCTTTTGAGATTTCCTCTTTAACCACAAGTTTTAAAAGATATACATTATTTAGCCTTCTAGGGTGTCTTAATCAGGGCTTGTATTCCTGCACAAAACGTCATGACCAAAAAGCAAGTTGGGGAGGAAAGGGTTTATTCAGCCTCCACTTCCACATGGCCAAAGATAGTCAGGACACGAACCCACACAGGGCAGAAACTTGGAGGCAGGAACTGATGCAGAGGCCATGGAGGGGTGGTGCTTACTGGATTGCTTCCCCTGCCTTGCTCAGCCTGCTTTCTTATAGAACCCAGGACTATCAGTCCAGGGATGGCATTACCCACAATGGGCTGGGCCCTCCCCTTTTGATCACTAATTGAGAAAATGCCTTACAGCTGGGTCTCATGGAGGCATTTCCTCAGTGGAGGCTCCTTTCTCTGTGATAACTCCAGCTTGTGCCAAGTTGACACACAAAACCAACCATTACATAGTGCTTAGGAATTTTTCCAGTTATTTTTATTGTATTGACATCTAGTTTGATTCCATTGCACTCAGAAAACAAACTCTGTGTGATTTCAGTTCTTTCAAATTTGTTGAGGTTTGTTTTACAACCCAGTATAGGGTCTGCCTTGGTATATGTTCCATTTGAATTTGAAAGGAGTGTGTATTTTGCTTTTTGAGTGCAATGTCCTATAAATGTTGATTAGTTCCTATTGTTTGATAATCTTCATTTATTCTACATTCTTCCTCGGTTTCCATTTAGTTTATGTATGAGTTATTGAGATAAGAGTGTCCAAGCCTTCAATATAACTGTGTGCTTTAAGGCCAATGAGATGGTGTGGTGGGTAAAGGTGATTGCTGTCAAACCTGAGGACCTGAGTTTGATCAATGAGACCCACATGACGGGAGAGGAGAACAAACTCCACAGAGTCATCTTCTGATGTCCACACATGTGCCATGGAGTATATTAACGTGGACACATACACATGCACCCATGAGTGCGCGCGCGCGCGCACACACACACACACACACACACACACACACACACACACACACACGCATGCACGCACACACACTCAAAATAGACCCAATAAAGTCCATTTGCTTCATTGTTTGGTTTCTATAGGTTTTTGCATCACATATTTTATACATATAATATTTTAATTTGTTCTTTGATACTGTCGTAGACATTTATAATATATTTTGATCATATTCCCTTATTCCTCACATCTGTCTCCCTCTAAGTTCTGGACCATCCCCCAACTTGTTCCCCTCCCAGTTTCACCTCCTTCCTCTCCATCTTTCCTCCCAACTTCTGTTGCCTTCCCTCTCCCCACCCTCAGCCAGTTCCTTGTTCTTTTATAATCCTCTAAATCCAACTGGTGCTGCCCAAATGTATGTGGACCCTCTACTACTGGCCCACTGGATTCTGTCAATAATCACATTCCTAAAGAAAATGGACTCTTTCTGTCACCAGCCATTGACTGTCAGTAGATCTTCATTTAAGGGAGAGGCCACAATTGTGAGACCTTTCCTCCATGCTGAAATGTTGATTGGCTAGATTTTTGTCCACGTCTTGGACAGTCAATCATGCTACTGGCTTCACATATCTTGTACGTCTGATGTTCAGCTTTCAAACATGTAGAAATGTCTCTTTCGTCATGCCATGCTGTCCCGCTTGGTGTTTTCATTTCCACTGCTCTAGAGGGTAGTTTATTTCCTATTGATTCAGGCACTCCTGGGTACTATTTTATTATATTTGAATGACTTTAAAGTTTCCATCATTTTATTTTCAATTTTCTAACACCATCGCATCTGAAGTGATTTTCTTGTAGACAGAATGCCATTGGTTCAAGTTTTTAAAATCTACTTTGAAATTTTTCTTCTGGGTGGGCATCGTACTGCTTCTGTTATTGTTATAAAACACCACAAACCAAAGCAATTTGGGAAGGAGAGGGATTAGTAAGTTACAGTTACAGCATGGGAGGAGCTCAAGGCAGGAGCTTACAGATGGAAATGGATGCAGAGGCCAGGGAGGAGTGCTGCTTCTTGGCTGCTCTCCATGGCTTGCTTAGTACATTTTCTTTTATACTCCAAGACACTTTGCCTAAAGGTGGCACCACCCACAATGGTCTGGGCTTTCCTACTTCCACCACTAATTAAAATACCCCACAGACCCTATAGTAATCTTAAGGAAGTATTTTCTCAATTAAAACTCCCTTTTCCCAGATATGTCTAGATCTGTATCAAATGACAAAAACCAATCATCATATTGTATTTATATTATTCATATTTAATGTAATTATTGATGTATTGGGCTTACATGTCATTTTCTCTTTCCTTTGTGCATTACTGTAAATTAAAAAAAAAAACTTTATTCTTCTGCCTTCCCAAATCAGCTTTCACATTTTCTATACTATTCCTAAAGGTCACTTTCACTAGGTGATGGGCAGACAATTCTTTTCTTTGGGCATTTACAGCACACTTTGCCATTTTCTCTAGTCTCCATGGTTTCTGCTGCAAAATCTTCTGTCATTCAAATTGTTCTCCGTGTGCTCAGTGCTGTTTCTTTTGAGGTTTTTATTTGCATTTAATTTTCAGAGTGTGATTTTACTGTGTGCTTGTATAGAATTCTTTAGATTTGTCCTGTTAGGTTTTTTAATAGTCTGTTGAATCTCTCAGTCTTTTGTCAGTTTGCAGCATTTTCAGCCATTTGGAATAATTTTTGAACACCATCTTCCTGTTCCTATTCTTCTGGGACTATGATCTTATGAACATTAGACCTGTGGTGATGGGTTGTACATGACCCTGAGGTTCAAATTTTTTTTTGAGTCTTTTATCATCAACAGTGTTCCTCTGGAATAATTTGTAGTATTCTCCACTTAACTCTACCAGTTTTTTTCTCCATTCTCCATTTTTGTCATCAGCTGACCCACTGAGACTTTCACTGTAAGTGTTGTGTCCTTAATTCTAAAATTTCTATCTGACGGATTATGTATCTTTTCAGTTTATTCCCTTGAGCTTCCTCTGTTTAGACTATTGTTCAGCTGTTTGCAGCTGCTCTTCGATGTACTCTTTCCAACTGGTTTAAAATCTGTGTGACCATTCATGTGTCTATTCTATCTGCGTTGCTGTCTGTTTTAGCTTCCTAGCACTGTTCTAAGAAGGTTCCACCCTCTGAGGTACCTAAGTGTAGCCTGAAGCCTGCAGTGGAGGTGTGAGAATTTGTTTCTTCTAGGATCTGACCCAAGCTTCTCATTTAAGGTCTGGTGACAAATGAGAATTCTTAGTGTTTCCTGGATTATGGATTGATTGCTCCATATAATACATACATACATACATACATACACACACACACACACACACACACACACACACACACACACACACACACACACACACATATATATATATATATATATATATATATATATATATATATATATATATATATATATTCCTTACCCCAAGGGCTTCAGATCCCAGAGCTGGAGTTAAAGACACTTGTGAGGCAACTCATATGGGTGATGGTAACAAAGTCAGGTTCTTGAGAAAAACAACAGATGCTCTTAATCACTAGCCACCTCTCCAGCCCCCCTCTTTAAATGGGGTAAACAGATTTGATTCCTCTCTCCTGACCTCTTCATAACCAATTATCTCTGTAAAGATCCAACTTGGAAATAAATGTGCAGGGTGTGGTACTTGGAGCTCAAATCTCAACATACACTTCAGAGAGACATGCCTCAACCTTTAAGACTGTTTCTTATCCATTTTTCATCCCGGTTGAGATGTTCCTACCTCTTACTATGATATCTAACATTTTACAAGTCCTGGAAGCTTAGATATTATTTTATGGGATTGTGCTGGGTGGCTTTTTTTGTCAACTCGACACAAGCTAGAGTCATTTAGAAAGAGGGAACCTCAACTGTAGTCATGTATGTGGTCAACTTGATTGATTGATGGTTGGTATGGAAGGCCCATTCTACTGGGAGCCACAGCTACCCTTTGGTCCTGATCATATAATAGGAAGGTTGAACTGTAGATAAACTCAGTAAGTAGCACTCTTCCATGACCTGTGTGTCAGCTCCTGGCTCTGCATTTCTGCTTTGAGACCATAGCATTGTAGGGATACTTTCACTCAGGAAATGTTTACCAGTATGCTTTGCATCTTACTCAGTAGTCTCTTCCCATTGGTGCTCAGGTGCCCAGATACATGAGATTAAAGAAAACTCAGCAGTTTACTCCTGTGTCTTCCCATGGGGCTTGACGTTCTGAGTCAATTATACACATTGAGAGGAATGAACAAAAGCAGGCCTCTTTTATCTCATTGGAAGCAGAAGTCCCTGGTAGATGTTTGTATAGTCTATTATTATATGGTAAATTATGCAAGGATTTTAGTTGGTATTGAACAATCCTTGTATCGTTAAAATAATTTCTAGCCATACATGCAGAAGTCTTCTTTTAATGCACAACCAAGTTTAATTTGCTAATGTTTTATTTAGAATCACCGAATCTGCATTCCTAAGCAAGCTGGCTTATAGATCCTTGGTGTGTGTGCACAGGCGTGCCTGGCCTGCCTGCACGCTGCCATTTTCAGAGGTTTATGTATCTGGAGAAGCTTTCCACATTCCCCTCTGCTATAGGAGAGTTTATCCACTAGGATACTTTCATACTGAATACTGAATAGTCTCCCCTATGAAGCCTTTGACCTTGGTCCCGGTCGATCCATCTTTCTGTACAACTGGCTTCTCCTCTGCCTTCCCCCATCATCCTAGATTCTTACTTTACACTCAGTTGTGTTTGCAGTATTTATTTACCAGGAAAAATCATTACTTTATATTTACTGGTATGTAGTATTCGCCAGTAACCTTCAGTCTCTTTATATAGGCATATTTACTTTTTGAAATATTGTTTGTGTTTCCATTCTTTGATTCTTTGCAAGCCCTCCAGAAGCTTGTACATTTTATTAGAATTCTCAAATAACCAGTTTTTAGCTCATTCAGTTTCGTAGACATTTAAATGCATTCTTGTTTGCTTTATACCACAAAGATTCAATCTTGCATTCTACCCTTTAAATTTTTTTCAGTTTATTATCTAGCTTACAGAAGTGAAGCTGGGTTTATTCATCCCCATTCTTTCTTCCGGTTGCAACCGTGTTTGGCATGATCAGTCTTTCTTTGAGGTGAGTTTTGTTTCTCATTTTATATAATTCTTGTTTGTGCCTTTTTTATCCCTTAAAGATTTCTTAAAATAAAATAAAGTAAATCATGTGTACTCCCCATTTCTTGATTCCAACTCAACACCCAATACCCTCCTTTCTTTCTCTTTTTTCTCTTTCTTTTTCCTTCCTTCTCCTCCTCCTCCCTGTGCTCCTCCCCCCTTCTTCTCTTCTCCTTGATAACCTACTAAGTCTAGTTAGTGTTGCCCATATGTGCATGGTGCGAGACCATCCTCTAAAGCAGTGACTCTCATACTTCCTAATACTATGACCCTTTTTAATATAGTTCTTCATGTGTGGTAACATGCCCAACCACAAAATTATTTCATCCCTACTCTATAACTGTAATTTTGCTACTGTTTTGAATCATAATGTAAATACCTGTATTTTCCAATGGTCTTAGGCGACCCCTGTGAAAGGGTCATTTGATCCCTCTAAGGGATCATGGCTCACAGGCTGAGACCTACTGTTCTAAAGTATGGGAAACCTACCAGTGGCCACACAAAGAAGAATGAGATCCCAATACTGGGATCAGGGTCTGCCCTTGACTCTTTTGTCTACTTGTGGGGCCCCTTTACTCCTACTGGGTTGCCCCTACCAGCCTTGATGCAATGGTATGGTATGTGCCTGGTCTTATTGTAGTATGTTATAATGTGTTTCATTGATACCCCTAGGAGGGCCTGTGTGTGTGTGTGTGTGTGTGTGTGTGTGTGTGTGTGTGTGTGTGTGTTGTGGGGAGGATCTGGAGGAGAGGGGAGATGGGGAGGGTCTGAAGTGAGAGGAGATATACAAGAGAAGAATTTTGAAAGTGTGTTTGGGGGCCGAAGAAGGATGATTTTCTTTCCCCAGCAGCTATCAGCAGCCAATAGTGCCTTAGTAAGGCAGGGGGTCTAGGAGACATCTCTCCATTTGTGCGGGGATTTTGGTAGGCTTGATCTTGGGCAGGTAATGCATGGAACCATAGTTGTGAGTTCCCGGGTATAATAACTATGTTACATCCAGAAGACAGCATTTTACAGCATTCTTTGCATTCTTCTTGGCTATGATGTTTCTTGAGCCTTAGAGGTATCTGAGGGTTGATAAATATGCCTCCCTCATGCCCCCATTTAGGACTGGCACTCGGTCTTTCTTCAGCTGTTTGGTCCATTATATATCTCTGTGATGACTGCTGCCTATTGAACAAAGAAACCTCTCCGACCAAGATCCAGAGTCACATCTGTTCCCACGTTCTGTGCCTCTAACTTTTAAATGTTTCATACATTTGATTTTAATTACCATTAGACAGTGCTTTTAAAACTCTTTTTTCTTTTGGGGGGTCTGGACAGATAGCTCATTGGAAAGTGCTCGCCCTACGAATGTAAGGACAGTCACATTTGGATATTCAGAGCTCACATACAAAGCCTGGCAGGCATAGCCACTGTCTGTGATCTCCTCACTCAGGAGGCAGAGGCAGGGGATTCCCAGGAAAGCTGGATTGGCTAGACTATTGAATCAGCAAGCTTTCTGGGTTCAAGAACAGGCACTGCCTGAACAAATACAAGTGTAGAACAAGCAGAAGGAGATATCTGATATTCTCTTTGGGCTTCCACATACAAGGGCACATGTAGACACACATGCATGCACACACATCATACACACACATAGACATGTGTCCATCCACATGAGACCAGGAACACACACACACTCACACCACAAGCACATACACAGACATGCGAAAACTAAAATGAAAATTTTGTGTTTAGTTATCATCGTCGTTGTCGTCATGGTCGTCATCATCATCATCATCATCATCATCATCATCATCATCATCATTATGTTCAGTAAGGAACACCTTATTCCCATCCTGTACTTTTGAAACTTACTGACCTTTCTCTATGATCACATCCTGGAAGGTCTATGTAAACATACAATCCTTTGCTTTTACCAGCTTCTATAAATATCGGTTGAATCCTATTTGTTAATTATGATTAAGATCAAGGTCTCTCTCCTGTGGGTATAATCGGTGTGATAATTAAAGAGAGGCACATTGGTGCATCCAACCTGCTTACTATCCCATTATTATCCCATTATTAAAATTTTTCTATATTTTAACTCTATAACTCTCCCCATGGCATCCCCCATTGCTCCCCAGTGCAGCCATCAGCTGGCACATGTATCTATCTTCTCCTGTCACTTTAATGTCATTTGTCAGGAAGTGGAGGCACCAATGAATATTCAACCAGCCATCTCCAGTCTCAGTCCCCATCATATTTTGTTTCAATCGTAAACACAAACATTATCTTCAAGTTTCTATCACAGGAAGCCTGAACACAAACCTCGTCTTGCAGATTCCAGGACAGGAAGCCTGGATGTCGAGGTTATTTTTCTAAACACAAAGTTGAGAGAGTGTTTGTCTGAAGCAGGTTTATGGCTCCCTTTGTGGGGCAATGTCTGTGTCATAAAACATGCCGTCTCCATACAAGACTAGAATGGTGTTACCTACAGTTGTCAGATTTCCAGACGTTTGTCTTCCCTCAGTCACTCTATACCAGGCCTTCCGTATGGACACAGGTGAGATCTTCCTTAAAAAGACTTCATGGTTCTGCTCTCCTGCTCAGCAGGCTGCTTTGCACCCTGTCTGGAGAACCACATGCAAGTCCTTGGACAGCATTCATAGCTCTCGCCTTCCTGACCTTCCTTTGTACCTCATTCTTCTCCATGCTCCCTCCCCAGGCCTTCCTCTCTTCTCTGCAGGCCCTGGTGCAAGTTTGACATTTCCTCCCCTCCCCCATGTACCCTGCTATCCTTGGGATCCAACACTCCCTTCCCTCGTGTCTGCCTGATGACACATGACTTATCTTTCAAAGCTAGATCACACACTTGTTTCTCCGACACTTTAAAGGACCAGTTGGTTCTATTTCATGTCCTCTGTGGTCCTTCTGTAACATTCATCACTGTCCAGCTCCTATTGGATGGAAAACTGTGTGGGTCTGGCTCTCCCACTGGCCTCAGTGCTTCTTCATAAACCAGGGGTGTCCTTGACTCATCTCTAGATTTCCAGGGCCTTCAGAAGAGCCCACCACGTACGTGCTAGTTTTTCGTCAACTTGAAAAAAGCAGGGTCATCTGGGAAGAGGAAACTTCAGCTGAGAAAATGCATCCCTCGGACTGGCCTAGGGGCAAGCCTGTGGAGCACTTTCTTGATTAATGATGGATGTGGGAAAGGCCAGCCCACTGGCACATGGATCTAGAGTATAAGTCAGAGAGCCAGCCAGAGAGCAGCACTACTCCATGGTCTCTATGTAAGTTCCTGTTCTCAGGTTTCTGCTATGAGTTCCTGCCCTGGATTTTATAAGGAATGGACCACAGGCTGTAAAACAAAATGAATTCTTTGCTCCAAAAGCGTTTTTGGTGTTTGATCACAGAAGGAAGACCTAAACAACATGAAAAATACCGAGAAAAGATGCAGCAAAGTGGTGTCAGAGTCCTCGATAGGGAGGGAGGCAGGATTTGGCTGAGCTAAGAAGACAGAGGTGGGGAGTAGTCATGGATTCAAAATCCCATATGTCTAGTTCTGAGCCTAAACCACGAACAGCTCCTTTATTATCCAAATAAATGTGTCTGGGCAGGTGGCAATCTAGATAGGTTTTCCTCCCAACCCGTGAAGGGCAGCCCGGTGGTGAGTGAATGGCTCTCAGCCTTTTCTCCATCAGAGGCTCCGGGCTTATTAACTCTGGCAGCCTATGAGCTATTGAGCAAGTGGCTACATTAGAATTAGTCTTTTATAAGCCTATGCTATATTTAAGGGCAATATGTTTCATCTAACTTAAACAGCATGGCTAGCAAAAGTAAACACCATGATAGCAAAATAAACTTAGGAAGGCTGGGCCGCCGAGCATCTTTCTTTTTCCCTTGGGATTTCTACCAGTACAGTGCACACTTGGGTTCTATTGCCCCCTACCCATGTAATCTTCACCTCCCTAAGCTTTCCCCTTCCGAGATGATAGCGGTGGAATCTGCTTCATCTACTTCAAAGGTCCCAGTGAAGGTCAGGCACAGATGCAGGCAGGGAGTTTAGCACAGCTCTTGATGCATGGCACAGCACCTGGTAGCTATTAGCTGCAGCAAAGTGGCAGGCTGGGCTATTGTGGTCATGTGTCCAGGTGGCCCTGGAAGCCAGGGGCAGGGCTGATGCAGATAGCAGCTACTTAGAATTCTTTCCAAAGCCCAGCTTGTTGATGCAGTGTTAAATTAAGGCCCATTAATTCATTGTGAAAACAAGCTTTCAAAGAGGCCTGGAATTTGCAGCTTCTCCTCCTGAATTAATGCTGCGTGGCACCACTTTATTTTAAGAATAATAAATGCTAGCTGTACGGTGGAGAAACCCCTGCTGCTGTGTTGGCGGGGTGGTCAGGCAGGGTGGCTGCTGGGTCTGCCTGCTCCCTGGCTGAAAGCTGCAGAGCATTTTCCTGGCAGTGACTCAGCCCTAGGCTACAGCCCCAGCACTCAGTGTGGGTGTGAAGTGGTACAGGCGCCATGCTGTGGTGAGCTGGTTGTCCAGATAAGACTGACACAGCCATCTCAGTGGGGGAGTATGTGCAGCAGCCCTGGAAATATCCATGGTGATGGAAGGGAGCTGAGCAAGCCGGCTGGGAGTCTGAACAGGCAGAGGACTGGCCTTGACTGACCAGGGTCAGAGGTCTGTCTGCGGATAGAGTTGTGAGAGATGCAGGGTAGGTGACCTGACCCAGACACTCATAGCTCCGTGCTTTGCTGTTGAACCTCAGGTCTCAAGGGCAATGTCATTACAGCATGCACCCAAGCAGGAACAACAGTGGGAGCGAGGCTAGGCCTTACCTGCTGTTCTGAGGTCATTTGACCATTGGCAAATGATGCTGGAAGACCTCCGAGTTAGAAACCTGCCCACTATTACTTCTTTGTTTGTTTATGGAGGATGGTGCCCTCAACTTATGTGTGGGTGTATGGAGGCTAGAAGTTGACTTTGGGTGTCTTCCTCTACAGGAGTCACCTTATGTTTCAAAATAGAGTCTCTCATTGAACCTAGAGTTTGGTGTTTTGGCTAGACTGGCTGGCCAGCAAGCCCCTGGAATCTTCTTCTCTCCACTTCCTACAACACTGAGGCTAGAGAGGCACGCCATGCTTAGCTTTTATGTAGCTGTTGGGGTTCTGAACTCGAGTCTTGATGCTTGTATAACAAGCACTTTTACCTACTGATCTTTCTTTTTCCAGCCCCCACTGTGACTTCTAAAAAGCTTTGCATCATACATCATTGCAGCTAAAAGAAAGTTGGGAAATCCTTCAGTTCAATTGTCAAGATAAAGGGGAAAAAAAAACCCTAGAATTTGCTTTATTTGTAGCCAAGTTACACACATGCATAATTCAAAACGCCTAATACATTTGTGTACTTGTTATTAGCATCAGTCCTCTCTGGACCAGCAAGATGAGTCAGCAATAAAAGCACTTGCTGCCAAGTGTGACCTGACTGAGTTCAATTCCCAGAACCTACATTGTAGAACCAGATAACCAACTCCTACAAGTTCTGCTCTGACCTCCACATGGGCAGCATGACACAGGTGCCTTCCTTTCCTCTTATCCACATTTTTAACTCCCTTTTGTTCATCTCTGGAGTTATCCTATTTGACCTTCGCATATAATTGATAGGTTAGCTGGGTATAGAAGTAAAGGGTGGGAATCATCTTCCTTTCACTATGAATCCTTCTGTTTGGGAATTCATATTATAGTATTCCCCCTCTTGCTTTTCATCCTTCTCTTTTCTTCCTTCTGTCCATATTCATTCTAAAACTTTAATTGTTTGTATCTTAGCATTTGCAACTTCCAGTTCCCTGCCTATTCTTGTAGTCCCTGGCCATCTGTAATAGGCAATAGCTTCCTTATCACATGCTGGGATCCATTTATTGTGGATGATAGAAACTTAACCCTTTCGTCTCTTTGTTAACATTCTACTCTTCCCAACACTGGTTTCTCTGATACCACTTTAGGCCCTTGCTTGGGCTTAGAATGTTCCAAAGGTCCCTGTGTGGTACTACTGGGGGATGTAAAACCTGTAAGCCAGGGGGCCTGGTGAGAGGACTTCAGGGAATTGGCGATATACTTTCAAAAACAATTGTAAGCCCTGGTTGACACCTATTCCTCTCTTCCTCCAAGTTTCTCTTTTGATCATGCTTTTTCCAGTTTCTGTCTTTCACATTAAAGCTTAACTCAAATGCCTCAGGGCAGGATTCAGTTGTTGCTCCCCTGCTCAGCGAGCTATACTTGTAGATAGAAATGGTGACTTGCAGGCTTGGAGGTAGGTGATCTTTGGGGGACTCCAGGCTTTGTATCTGTAAGCTTCTCCTTGTGGAATTGTCAGAGGAACTAGAAAAGGTCATATCTCCATGGTTGCACCTAAATGAGATGAGGCAGATAAAGGAGAAGGAGATGGAGACAGAGAAGGTGGCTGGTGGTTACTTTCTTGTTGCTGTTGTGGCTTGAATGGAAAAGGTCCCTTACGGGCTCCTGTTTCTGAGAATTTGTTTCACAGCTGGTGGTGCTATTTGGGAAGGCTATGGAACCTTCAGAAGGTGGAGCCTTGTTGGAGAAAGAGGATCACTGGTGATGTGCCTTGATGTTTTAAAATCAGTCCATTTCCTGTTTGCTCTTTTACTGCCTAGGCAATGTGTCCAAATGCTTCTGGCTCCTGGAGCCATGCTTTCCCTACCAGGATAGATTTTATCCCATCAAACTGTGAGCCAAGATAAATTCTTCTTCCTTTGGGTTGCTTCTTGGGTATTTGGTCATGGCAATGAGGGGGTAAGAAGGCACCTACCACAGGGAACTTAAAGAAGGAAAGATTTATTTTTGACTTATGGTTTCAGAGGGTATAGTCCATGGTTCCTTGCCCTAGGCACTTGAGTGGAACAACATGAGAGTAAGAATGTGTGGCAGAAGAGAACCATCTACTTCATGGCCAACAGAAAGAGGAGGGGAGAGGGAGAAAGGGGAGGAAGAGAAGGTGGAGCAGGAGGACGAGGAAGAAGAGGAGGAGGAAAAGGAGGAAGAGGAGGAAGGGGAGGACAAAGACAAAGAAGAACAGAGGTTCATCCCTATTGAGCTAGCTACTTCCTCTAGATATGTTCCGCTCCCCAAAGTATCCATAACCTCCCCAGATAGCACTACCAGCTAGGGCTCAAATACTCAAGCATGATCCTGTCGGAAGACTTCACATCTAGACTGTAACAGTCTGTCATCTTTTGCTAATGTTCCCCGTTCCTAACTGTCTTTGGGGTTCTCCACTCCCTCTCTTCTTAATTTCTCTGGTGAGTTGTCCTTTCAGAGGCTAAGCCTTCAGTTCTCTGCAGGGAAGAGCACAGAAGACCTGAGATCTCGCTTCATAAACAGACAAACACAGCTTTGTCCCCCTTGCATTTGAAATTTCATTTCCAGGGTAATATGGAGGTGGTGGGTGTTCTGAGCTGTACGCCAGGCTGCATTCTGACATTTCCTACTTCTGATTTTCACTCTCCAAGTCTTTACTTCAATTACATCCTTTCATTTAATAAAGACAAGCTATAGAATTATCCCTGAAAGAATGTATTTTTATTGTCTAAGTGGGGTTTGATAAGGAGCAGAACTGAGCACATGTGTTTCATTTTCCACCTTTATTTTTTTTTAAATCATCTGGTATTAGTCACTATTTTTGTTGCTGTGACCAAGGAGCAGCTGAAGAGAGAAAAGGCTTATTTTGGCTCATAGTTAGAGGGAATACAGTTCACCATGGGGGTGGGCATGGCTGCAAATAAGGTGGCAGGATTGGGCAGCAGGAACTTTTTTCCCCATTGTATCATGGGAGAACAGGAAGCACCCATGTGAAGGTGGAAGGAGAAAACTGATTAGAGAAAGTTATCTTTTGACTTCTACATCATGTGCACACGTAATAACAGTAAAAATAGAAAATACTTTTCTTATATTTCATGTTTTTAGATTGTCTCTATAGCTGTATAATCTCTCATCCATCTATCTGTCTATCTATCATCTATCTATCTATCCATCTGTCTATCGGGAATCAATAAACATTGTTATAAACCCACCTCTTTTTTGCTAGATATTATAAGCCTCTATCCACGTCACAGAACCCTTTTCTACAGTTACTTTAATACTTCATCTTCCTTTATGAAAGATAGCCCAGATCTAACTTTTGGCTATTTGGTTTATTGTATTTTATTATAGGTGTATGGATGTTGTGCTGGCTGGTTTTGTGTGTCAAGTTGACACAAGGTGGAGTTACCACAGAGAAAGGAACCTCCCTTGAGGAAATGCCTCCATGAGATCCAGCTGTAAGGAATTTTCTCAATTATGATCAAGGGTGGGAGGGCCCCTTGTTATCCCTGGGCTGGTAGTCTTTAGGTTCTATAAGAGAGCAAGTTGAGCAAGCCAGGGGAAGCAAGCAAGTCAGTAAGAAACATCCCTCCATGGCCTCTGCATCAGCTCCTGCTTCCTGCCCTGTGTGAGTTCCTGTCCTGACTTCCTTTGGTGATGAACAGCAATGTGGAAGTGTAAGCTGAATAAACCCTTTCCTCCCCAACTTGCTTCTTGGTCCTGATGTTTTGTGCAGGAATAGAAACCCTGACTAAGACAGATGTGTTGCCTGCATATGTGTCTCTGTACAACATACGTGCCTAATGCTGTGGGACACCAAAAGAAGGCATCAGAGCCCTGCCCCCAGAACTATAGTTACGATGGCTGTGATCTGCCATGTGGGTGCTGGAATTGAACCCAGGTTCTTCTGGAAGGGCATCCAGTGCTCTTAACTAGTAAGTCATCTCTCCAACCCTGACTGGGTTTTGTTTAGCAATTTGGGGTAGTCATGGTAAGAGCTGTGGTGAACAAATGCATTTCCAAAGCTCCCTCCTTCCTTTGTTATTTCCTTACAGTAAATTCTTAAGATCGCTGCCCCGAGGTGACCCCATTGGAATTATTTTAATTTTCATTCGCTAGCTGCCTCTCTGAGAGATTTCATGTAGTTCACCACTAGTGTGACAGAGGCTGGCTTCTCTACCTTTCCTGAGGTTGCTGTTAATCCCTCCCGCCCCAGCGGCCCCCGAGGTGTGCTGCTCCAGCTTTGATTTGTGTTTGCTGGGTTACCGCAGGCTGAGCCAGAGCATCTCTTCCTGTTCCTTGGCTGTGTGTATTTCTTCTTTCTTGAACAGACCTCACAGCAGGTTTAAGATTTATAGTTATATTCAGTTGTGCAGAAACGTAACTGACTTCATTTTTTATTACTAAACTTAATTTGCTCCCGAATTTCCTCAATTTGCAACTCGTTTAACCAAGCGTAAATTCTTCCTGCGGGGTACTTCCGGGTGAAGGTAGCCAAGCTCTTTCTTCCTGGCGTCCTTTTGTCGGTTTGCTCTCTTTGAAGCGTTGGTCTTTGAAGGATGCCTTTGGTGGCATCTGCTGCTGCTCAGGTCCCCTGCTGTCTATATCCCTTCCCAGCTCCCAGGCTAGAATCTAGACTAGGGCACAAGATGCCTGAGAAGCTTTGACATCTCCACACTTTGTAGACCCTGCCACGTACCCACTCTATTAAACCCATCTCATTAGCCCTCCAGGAGAGCATGACAAGGCTGTGGGTGGGTTACACTCACACGCTCAGTATTGTCAAAGGGTAGGGGCTGCCACCTTTGGCTTGAATTCCTTCCTTTTGGCTGTCTTCTAAGGGGATTTAATTTACTATTGAGAGGGCAAAGCTGATCTCGTGGGTGTCCTGCATCTCAGCCTGACAAGATTTGATCCTTTTGCCAATCTTGCAAAGGGAGTGTTTCTCCTGCAAACCAAAAAGGACTTTAACACTTATTCCAGGAAAGTCCTTCAAAGCTCACGTCTGACATTTGAAATCTGAGCAATAACTTTTCTCTTCTCCCAAACCAAGTGGTTTGCGCATTGGAATGGACACGAATCAGTCTGAGAGCCAGGAACAGCCTGAAGCCCCGGCAGCTCCCCAGAAGGCAGAACTCCCTGAGGAAGGTCAAGGGTATCTGGGTGCTGGGTGACTGCAGTGTCTCTAGGCTGGAGTATTCACATGGTGGCTCCTTCTTTATCCAGGAACAACCTAATCTTAACAGTTGATGTGCTAAGGCAATGCTTTTCAATGCTTCGACCTTTTAATAGAGTTCCTCATGGAGTGGTGACCCCCAGCCATAAAATTATTTTGTTGCTATTTCGTAACTGTAATTTGGGTACTGTTATGACTTGTAATGAATATCGGATATGCAGTATATCTGATAACATGACTCCAAAGGGGTCACCACCCACAGATTGAGAAACATTGTTTCAAGGGTCCCTACACCTGGGATGGGAAAGCTGGGTGCGCACCTGCATCCCCTCGGTCTCAGAGTCAAAGCTGTGTCCCAGCTGCACATGGATTCCTCTTCAGAGGACTGACAAGCTGAGATGGAGACTACATTTGGAGGGAAAGGGAAAAACAAGATACTGCCCCCAGGTCTTCATTAACCAGTGTGGGCAGGAAAGGGCTTCGTCTACTGCTGGAGTTTGTCAAGGATCAATATGTTGCAACATATGTTTTACAGCTTCCTGAGGTCTCTGATAAATCTCTGGAGACTCCTTTATTTGTCTTTTTTACCCCCAAGGTTATGACGCCAACTGTTTCCCTCCATGTGCAGATGCATCCAGGCGGAAGCTCATTTCCATCCCAAATTGGCTCCAGAGGGTGAAGGCTTCTGGGAGATACCAGGCTCCTTCTGCAGGATGAGGTGGGCAGGGCAAGGCAGGCAGTGTGTGTGGGGGGGCGCGGGGGGGGAGATAATCCCTTCTATACACACACTTCTCAGGACACCAGAGAAGGGGTCTCTTTCCCAAACTTGAGGGAGTGATTTGGCTCTTTTCTCACAGATACAGTCTCACTTTCAGTGTGCAATGCAATTGGGTAGAAGAAACTAGGTTCAAGTCCTACCTGCAGGATACTCCTCAGGAGGAGAGATGATTAGCTGCCGTTATTTCCAGCATCTATTCCCCACCAGGTGCAGGAGTGTAGCTAATAGAAAGCCTTTAAATTAACCAGATCTGCCCAGGAACTTGGCCCTTTAAGAATTCTCCAGGGAACCACGCAGAGGATGTCTTGCTGTTGAAGTGTATGTGGTTTAGAACCAGGACTGATGGCATCTTGGTCAGTGGACCAGCATCAATGAAGATCTAACATAAAGACAATGTCTGGCTGATTGCAGGCCATTGATTTCTCGCCTAGAACCTTCTGTTGATGGCTGTGGTCTCCTAGGTTCAGATATGATAACAAAACTCCCAGACAAGATGATGGCAATTCAGGAAATCTTTGCTTTCTCTTTAGTTTATGGCTGCTGAGGGAGTGGCCATGTCCCCAGCATACCTTTAAGGTTTTTTGGTTTTTTGTTTGTTTGTTTGTTTGTTTTAAATGGATCTATTTTGAGAGACCCTCAGCATCTGCCTTTTTCAGTTAGGAACCTTTTTTTTTACCCCTGGCATCTCCTGATCTGTGGTTCTCAACTGTCATATTTGCAGAAGAGTTCACATTACCCCCAACTCTGAGACACAGAGAAGCCCTCCTGAGGAAGTAACCACAGGTAAAACTGGAAGCCATGATGTAACCTTGTCCCCATTTGCTCTTCTGACCTTGGCAGTAAATCAAGCTCTGACTATGGTGATGACATATATAACAATTAAGAAATGGACTTTGTCTCACTGGGCTCGGGATGCGTGTGGAGTGACGTCGGCTGTAATAAGGAGGAAGCACCAAGTCACAAGTGAAGGGTTCTATAGTTAGGAGAAGAAAAACAGTCAACCAAACAGGAAATGTTTATCTGAGTCTGGCTGGTTTCAGGGAGACAAACAACTAAGTGTTTATGAGACTAAGAATTTGGAGAGATGGCATATGGTTTTTGTCTTAGTAAAGGGGGCATTCTCAGGTTCATTTTAATGATTTGGGGAAGGGTGGTTCTTAGCAATAAGTTTATGGTTTTTTTAAGGACATGGTGGGGGACTTTTTGTTGATGTTTTCCTGAAGTGTGGAGTTTAGGGAAATGTTGATAATATCATGTCAGGATTTCTGCATACAGAGGCCTAGAGAAGCAAGCTGCAGGGAAGGGAGGGGAAGGACTCCCTAATGTTGCAATTTCATAGAAATTGCATTGCGTTTACTTGAGATGCATATTAATAAAGACTGATTTAATACAAACCAGAGTGTCCTCAGGATGCTCTTGTTTATATTTCACATAGTACAAAAGCATGAGTTTTTCACATCAAAAATTATAACTGCAATGAACATAATACTATTAGTAATTGGTGAGCGAGTCAAGAATGGATAGAGAGTGGCGGGCACAGTGAAGACCCCTGCAGTCACCCTATCGCACCATCATGTTTATTTCATAGTTGAAATTTCCTGCAGAGCAGGCTCCTTAGATGGTAGTCTGTCGACTGTATAGGTAGAACCAACACTCATGCTTGCTAGAATGCAGATTTCTGGGCCCCATCCAGGAGCAGCTGAATCAGATCTGGGTTTAGGGCAGGTTAGCAATCTGAACATTGGTCCAATTCTCTAGACCTTGGTGAGTGGAGTCATGGAAATCCTTCCCATGAACAAGACAAAGGCAGTGAGACTGAAACAATGGGCGAGGACTTAGAGTGAAAGAAGGTATGCTCCACTCCTGATGCTGGGAACAGGGTATAAGGGCTGGGAGGTGAGAAGGAACCTAGGACACCTGCAGATCAGACAGAAGTACTAGTGGCTGGAGAAAGGCTGGCAGAGGAGCAATCCTAGAATCCGAGTCTGCAGCAAGAGCTCTGCAAGGCCAAGCAGTGCCTGGAAGGTGGCCCTGGGCATTATTGTGTCAGCTCCTATAGCTGTCATTATGGGCTTGAGTTGGGGTAGGTAGAAGTGAGACTACTTTGTCACTGACCCATCACACTCCAAGTGCTCAAACCTAAACACTGACTCTCTTCCAGCCCTCTACCTGCATCTCACTGATACATCAGCAGCTCAGAGAGACCACCACCTACACAAACAATTAGGAATTCTGACCCTTACCTGATACTTGTACCTTGATCCCAAATATCTCCTGATTCTGTGAACTGATCTCAACCTCTCCCTCTCTCCCTGTCCCTCTCCCTGTCCCTGTCCCTTTCCCTCCTCCTCTTCCTCTCCCTCTCCCTCTCCCTCTCCCTCTCTCCCTGTCCCTCTCCTTCCCCCCTCCCTCTCTTCCCCTCTCCCTCCCCTCCTCCTCTCCCCCTTCCCAACTTCTTCAGCCATTACCTGAAAGCAGATAAACTTTCTCTCCCCTGGACAATAAATGTGTATGACTTTTTGTCCTGTTCCTTTCCCCTCTCCCATCCTAAATCCCTAGAGCCTCCTCTGACTCCTCTTTAAAACTGTCCTTAGCACACACAGCTCACGATCCTTGGGTTCTCCGGTCTTGTCTCCCATTGCTGCCTACCTGAATCTACGCCTCATTCCTGCCCAGCCCAGGCCATCCTCACCTCCAGGTTTTTCCACTCCACTCAGCACTTCCTCAACTCTAGGTTTTTCCACTCCAGCCAGCACTTACTCTTGACCAACACTTCACTGGCTTCAACTACACATCTGCCATGTCTCAACTCAAGGCTGATGTTCTGGAAGCACTCCTAGACCTTTGCTAGCTCAGCTGAGAACTCTTGTTCTGTGCTCTGCGTGGCTCTGCCTGGGGTTGCTAATCACCACTAACTCTACTCTCGGCCTTCCAGTGAGACCCTGGCTCCTCCTCACAGGTAAAAGATAGGGCTTCTTGTGCTGTGGCGTTCTAAAGTAAGTGCTGCGGCGTTCTAAAGTAAGTGCTGCAGAAAGTGCTGTGCGAGTCATTATCAATTAAGCAAGGCAGGTTCTCTATTTCCCCAAGAGTCCTGGCATAAGAGGCTGGTGACAAGGTTAACATGGCAGCTCTTGGCTGTTGGTCATTCCTTTCTGGGATATTCTTACCCCAGCTCCTCACCATGCACCCCACCCCCTGCCTCTTCATCTTCTCCCCTTTGGCTTTAATGCTTGTGAGGCTATCCAGGATAATTAAGAGAGAGAAGTTTTACTCTGTTTATGGGGCTTTGATCAAAGATTTTAATTAACCTACCTTGTTTTAAGCCCTTAAAAGTTCATTCCCCAGGGCTGTCCATTTGATGATGGAATTAATGCTTCTAGGCTGAGTGAGGAATAAGAAAGCTTCAACGAGAAGTGTCTTGGGATTGTCTCATTAACTCTTCCCAAGATGGATGGATTTCAGCCCAACATAAAGGGTTTCTCTAATGAGATCTGTCTATAGATGGATGGTGTGCTTGAAGGGGTGGAGAGAGTCCTATCATGGAGCATGTGAGCAGATGCTAGATGAGGGAAGCTAAAGCTTCGAGAAGTCATTTGCATCGCTGATCAGGCAACATTGCCTTTAGGAACACCCCAGCTCTAGGAGTCACTGTATCTTTCACATGCCATGTCAGGAGACTAGGGTAGCCCAACTCCCAGAGATACCATCTTGCGGATGTGGTTTGAGGCTGCCTATATGTGTCTGTGTTTGTGCACGTGTGTGTGTGTGTGTGTGTGTGTGTGTGCGTGTGTGTGTGCGTGTGTGTGTGCGTGTGTGTGTGTGCATGAGTTTGTACATTAATGTGTGTGAACCTAGTCATTGAAGCCAAAGGAGGACATTGAATGTCATTCCTTAATTCCGTCTTCCTTGCTGTTTGGAGAATAGTTCTCTCTCTCTCTCTCTCTCTCTCTCTCTCTCTCTCTCTCTCTCTCTCTCTCTCTCTGCAATTCTCTAAACAGGCTAGACTGGCTCTCCAGAGAGCCCTAGAAATCTCCTTTGGCTTTGCCCCCTGAGTGTTGAGATTCCAAGCGCATGCCACCATATCTAGAATTTTTATGTGGGTTCCCGGGGTTGAATTTGAGTTCTTTTGCTTGTAAAACAACCAAGTACTTTATTGACTGGGTTATCTCCTCAGATACATCTTTTTGACACTATTCCCTTATGCAGCCCAAAATTACCTTGAACTCACAGTCCTCTTGTCTCAGCCACCTGAATGCTGTGATAGGCACATGGCGCCACACTGAACCTGTGTTGCTGATCAGAAGATGCAGGTTGAAGTCAGCAATGCCACGGAGTTAGAATCTCTTCAGAACTTGCCTTCAGACTAGCACCCACTGCCAAACATTTGCGTGCACAGATGCTGGAGAGGACTCTTAATGGGACCCTGTACAGCCTGCTTCAGAAGTAATAGACTGAGCAGGGTCACACTGCCCACACCTCTTCAAACAGCTCTTGCAGGGTCGAGGTCCTGCTCTTTTCAGACACTAGTATCCTACCTGACACGTGTGACGGTCTCAGACAATTTCACATCAGGAGCTTGGAGAGAAAAAAATTGTGCAATCAAACATGTCTGGGGCAGGTGGGTAAGGGGGAGTAAGGAGGGCAGAATGTCACTGGCTCAGATTTGCTGGGTTTAGTACTTCTAAGGTGACAGTGACCAATGTCATTTTCCCCCATCCTACAGATGAATCAAGGTTCCATGACCTACAGCTCCCCATGCCCTGTGGAATGACAGCCACAAAATTTCTGGCTTTTCACTGGACTCTTATCTGTTCTTCCATCAAACTCCAGGTTTTTCTCTTGCGTGCAAAAAGGTGAGAGGAATCCCTTTCTTGCCCTTTACAGTTTGGCTGAAATACAGGCTCCCCTTCCATGAATCTCACATATGATTTTGTTTGCTTAGTTTCCATCTTTAAGGATAAGAGCTCTTGGGTGTTACTGTGCTGCCCAGTTTGTCTCCAAATTTCATTCTCCTGCCTCAGCCCCTTGAGTATCAAGCTTTTAAGCCCCTGCTACCATGCCAGCTTCTCCTTGTACAATCATTTTACCAGCCTGGCCTTACAAAATACCCATTGCAATGCCCAGCCAGTCCTTCGACCTGCAGACTGATATTGTTTCAAAGTGTGTGTGTGTGTGTGGGGAGGGGGTGCTTAATTAGTCTCTGTCTTGTGTCCCACCTACCAGGGACTGACATACTTCACAAATAGATGTTAATTGAAATAAATGAATGAATGTACTGCTGGGGCCTAGAAAGATGAATCAAAACATTAGAGTGTTAATTGGCATACTTTTCTGAAGAGTCTTCATTATCTAGGCCATGGTGGGGGAGGAATTGGTGTGCATGCCCTCGTAAGCTCCTGACCTTGGATGGCCGTGCTCGTGTGATGGCAATTTAACACACATGTTTAACAAGTGAAGCGAATGGCATTTTCTTTCCTCTCCCACTGGAGTTTCCTACAGAGCGATGAGCCAGATTCCCACTGGCTTGGCATGCCCCTCGGGGAGGTGGATTCTCAGCTGCCCACTTGGTGCCCCAAAGCTGGGAAGAATAGGCCACGCAGCCCAATTATCTCCAAATGTCTTCCGTGACTCAGAAAAAGGAGCGGCCTCCCCGTAGGGAACCCTCCTGGGAGAGGTTTGCCACGGGGTCAGATGGCAGATCAGACCTTGAACGTCTTCCTTTCTGCCTCCAGAGGAAGACAGCTGTGGTCTGGAGAAGAGAGGGAAAGAGAAGCAGGTTCTCTACCTATCCAGGAACTGGGCGGAAACCCCAGCTTTCCCTGAGCTGCTGAGATATTCAGACAAAGCGGATGCCTAGGCTCCGTGCTGCGAATGCGTGACAAACTCATTGTTTGACAGGGCAAGTGTGGCTTACAGCTGGGAGTAGTTTGGGACACGTCTTAGTACACTGTCCATGTTAGCACTCTTTACTCTGGAGAGAATATCATAGATGACTGTGGCTTCGAAAAGCTTTAAGATGGCTCGCAGAGTGACTCATCTCTGCTTCTCTTTCGTTGTTATGTGGCCCTGGTCAGGCTTATGAGCCCCTCTGAGGCTCAGATTTTCCCCGTCTGCCGTGGGAATAGGGTAGCTCCTACCTCCAAGGTGTGGGGCTAGAAGAGGCTGATTCACAGCTTGAGCGCCATGCAGCCAGCACAGTGACTTCAGTTGATTATCACTGTCACCATCACTGTCATGCCCTCTACCTTCTATGACTGGAGAAAGCTACCCAGAGGCGTGCATAGTCAAATCCAACTTTTGAGACTCATGCAAGTTCCCATAGTCAGGAATGAAGGATGTATTTGCCGTGGTTATGTCTCAAGAGGCACGGGGTAGACTGCATGCAAATGCTTACTGTCTGTACAGCATGGTTTGGGGAGCTCCCAGAAAGGAAACCTTGGGAACTCAAAGCACAGTGTTACAACTTATATGAAGTACCAGGAGAATTGATAGAAATGCAGTTTCCCAGACCCAGAGGTAAGTGGATGAGGCTGCGACACCCACATTTTAAACAAACACCCTCCATCACTTTGATGTGATTGACCCCATCGGTTACAGATGAGCTCCTGCCCATGAGTTGACACCGTCCCTGGAGCAACCTCCAGAACATTTGATATCTAATCCGTTTCCCTGGTACCCTTACTCCAAGCAGCTTAGCCTTGACCACGAGCATAAGATGAATAATTTTGATCACCGATAAGAGACAGAGGCAGAACCTGATACTGGTCCCAGACAGAAATCTAATCCTGGCCATATACAAAGAGTCTTCTGCCACTGCAATATCTGCCTCTATGAATTTAACCAATTGCAGATCAAAACCAATTTCATAAAGAACAGACTTCTTTTTTTTTTGGTCCGTACTCCTTAAGCAACAATGTGGCATTTACATTGTATTTCTTATTATGAGTCTCTCAGAGATGAGCTGCAGTGGGTGGGAAGATGTGTGGGCCACACGTGGGTATTATGCCATTCTATACAAAGACTACAAGCGTGCATAGATTTTTGTACCTGTAGGGGTGTGTGTCCGGTGTCCAGTCTTTAGGGCACATTGAAGCACAACTACATTTTTCTGCAATTCTTGCTATGTACTGACCTCTGCCCATGATAGTAGCCTAAATCTTGGCCATAGTCCCAGATTGACCCCTAATCATACATGCAGACTACCTCTCCTCTTTGAACCATTGCAAGACCATACCCTACCAGCTGACCCAAATGTAAAAGGAGCAAATGAGGGGAAATGAGCATCTGAGTTTCCCTCCTCTAGGTCCAGAGACTCAGCTGAGCACCCACGTACCTTTGGTGGCTGCTCGCAGTGGGTTGTGGAAGCCTTGGAAAGATGAGGACTTGAGGAAGGCCGCTCGAGCTTCCCACAGCACGCTGTTTAGTGTGCATCACACTTCCCCATTTCCCCAGTGCCTCCCCAGATCACCTCGTCTCTGATTAATCATTCAGAATAAAGCCCCTGGTTCTTACACGGAGAATGAATGAAGATCCCAGAGACATCTCCAATGCTGGCACCTAGACCTCTCCTAAATCTGGCTCTGTCACAGCTTCTAAGGGACCACGAGGCTAGTGCCTCTGTCCAGCCAAGGGAGTGCTGCTATTTTGTACCCAGGACACGGGATACGCTTATCTTTGGAGGAGACATTTTCCATTTTCTAGTTTTCACTAGAGTCAAGACAAGTCACAGTCTGACTTATGGGCCACTGACATTCTAGGTTAAAATCTGTCAATACACAGAAGTCTTTCTCGGCTATAAAGACAGCACTGGTGCCACCACCACCAGACCCACCCCACCCCACAATTACTATTGTTGTGATTACTTTACAGAAGCATTGTGGGGAACTCTTTATCTAATTTATAACATTTAAGTCTTTAATTCACAGAATAGAAAAAGAAAATTATGAATAAATTGGTATATTTGGGAATCATTATGAAAGAAGAGTTCAGGATAAGCCTACTTTGAAAGGCACATTAGCCCTCACCTTTGACCTTCTGCGAGCCCCATTCCACCAGCTTCTTACACTGTGTATCCCACACTCCACCAGACTAGGACTGTCTGCAAACCATACTCTACCAGCCTATGACCTTCTGTGAGCCTGCACTCCACCAGACTAGGGCTGTCTGCAAACCATACTCTACCAGCCTATGACCTTCTGTGAGCCCGCACTCCACCAGACTAGGACTGTCTGCAAACCATACTCTACCAGCCTATGACCTTCTGTGAGCCCGCACTCCACCAGACTAGGGCTGTCGGCAAACCATACTCTACCAGCCTATGACCTTCTGTGAGCCCGCACTCCACCAGACTATGACCCTCTGGCGTTCATCCTCCACCTGCTTCTGAAATTCTCCCTTTCCCACTCCTCTGTCTGACTCACACACAGAGCAAGAGATACAGACACACACACACACACACACACACACACACACACACACAGAGAGAGAGAGAGAGAGAGAGAGAGAGAGACAGAGACAGAGACAGAGACAGAGACAGAGACAGAGACAGAGACTGTACCAGGAATGTGAATTCCTCAGAGAATCTATGGGTTAATCTTTGCTTCAAGAAAAATCCAGAATCTCAATACCTTTCCTTCACTGGGAGGTTTATTCACTCTCCTCTCCCAATCTATTATTTCTTGGTTTCCAGCTAGTAAAGACAAAAATAATAATAATAGATTTAACTAAACATTCTTACTTTGACATTCTTTACTTTTCTCTGTGGCAGTGGCGTGTTTGGGGCAAAGACAGAGCTGACCAGTCACTCCAGAGCAGATGAACTGGTTATGTAACCCACCTCTCAGATATGGTAAAGTAAGTCTCCAACAGACCAACTCTCCATTAGGCAATAACAAAAGTCCCAACAAAATATGAGACCCTAGGTTCTTGGGGAGTGAAGAAGTAGGCATGTGTTTGGAGAAATGTGAAACTTTAAAGAATGGACTGGCATGAAGACAGCTTCCTGTTTTCAAGGTTTCAATCTGAGGGAAGGCTTAGTCATGACAGACCTGGAGAGGTGAGGAAGGCACAGGCTTACTGCCCAGGGTTCCACTGCCCAGCAGCCATGGTGGGGACTGTGGATTTCCTGATAAGTACAGGGCTTATTGTTGATAAAGGAGTGAAAATTCATGTTAACATTTAGATGCAGGACAGACATAAGCCCATAGAGATGGTGAGGGACACTGGGCTCTAGAGCATTTAGACTTTTGAGGAAAGTAGGGGCTCATCTTCCCTCAAGACAGGAGTAATAGCCCAGCTCTGGTACCTACCCAGCAGGCTGAGTACTGGAAAGAGGAGGGAATTTCTATTATTGTTATCTTTTCTTTCTGTCTTTTTTTAAAAAACAATTTATTTTATTTATATGAGTACACTGTAGCTGTCTTCAGAGACACCAGAAGAGGGCATCAGATCTCATTACAGATGGTTGTGAGCCACCATGTGGTTGCTGGGAATTGAACTCAAGGCCTCTGGAAGAGCAGTCGGTGCTCTTAACCACTGAGCCATCTCTCCAGCCCTATCTTTGCTTCCATGAAGCATAAAGTGCCCTCACAGGCTAAAATAGGAACTTAAAAGACAGAGATGTTAGAGAACCATTGTTTTTGACTATCATAGACCACTTTCAGTTGCTATAACAAAATATTAAAGGTTGGATAATTTATATGAAGAAAGTAAGTTGACCTTGGCTTGTGATACTGGAGGCCTAGAGTCCAAGAGCCTGTGCTGTTCTCTAGTAATGGCTTTCTTGATGCTTCACAGTATGGCGGAAAACCAAACAAAACTAAAGAAGCTGAATTCACCTTTATAACAACTGTCTCCCATAAGACCTCACTCCATCAAGAGTAGCTGGGATCTTACTGGGTCAGCACAGCACAGGGATGGCAGGGTTCATTGGTCTGTGGTGTCTATGACAGTGTCCAGGATTCTCAGGCCATGCGGTGTACATGAAGGGCCCTTGAGGTATGTGAGATTCAGGGTGAACTTGGCATTGACCGTTGCCCTCACATTATAGGTTTGTACTTCCTGACTTGAAATGTGGTTTTTTTCTACACATCTTCTCTCCACCTCACTCCATTTCTTCCATTATAGTGCCACTGAAAAACACACAAAATAATTCAGAGTCATTTTTGAGTATAAAAACTTACTTAAATTTTTTTTCTTTTTAATTATATGTGTGTTATCTGCGTGTGGGTATTCACACGTGAAAGCAGTACTCATGGAGGCCAAAAGAGGGTACCAGATCCCCTGGGTCTGGAGTGAAGACCCTTGTGAGCTGCCTAATGTGTGTCACAGAAACAGAATTAACCTTTGGAAGAGCAGTAGGAGCTCTTAATGGTTGAGCCATCTCTCCAATACCTAAAATCCTAGTTTTAAGATCAAATTGGTTTTTGTTTGTTTGTTTGTTTTGTCTTTAGACTTGTGGTAAAAATAATTATTTTATGTCCTGATTAAGAAAACATCCAATAAAAAGCTGTATTCAGGGACATCTATATAGCTCCATTCTCCACAGGCATTACGTCAGTACAGTCTTAGAGTTTCCTAAGATTTAAGTAGCACAGTGCAAATTATAGCCAATTAAAACTTCCAGACATGAGTCAAGGTTTGCTTCTTATTAATGAAGGATTTAGCATGGACAGCAAAGGGAGTGAGCTGTCCAAATGTCCTCAGAGAGAGATTTACCTCCCCTGGCAGGCTGCGTGTCTGTCTTCTTTGCTTTGAAGCTGCCTAGCTAGACAGGACTTGCAGCCTGCCTGCCTTCATATGGCCATAAAGAAATCGGCTTCCTCTCAGCAGCGGGGTTAAATCTGTGGCATGGATAATTTGGAACCACCATCAGACATGACTCATTAATCAAACACACCGGGTCATATATCTGAGATGTAAGGGATCACAAATTGATCTGGGCTATTAATTGGATGTATCAAGCAGCAGGGTTATGTCCCTGACAAGGAATCCATTCACCACAAGGTGTCAGCTCTCAGAGACCAAAGGTCTAGCCTTCTCTCAAGTGTCCAAGAATGAACACAAGTCCTTAAAAATGCTGAGCACTAAGTTCCCTTCAGTTTCAGTTCAGAACAGAGCATTTTTCTTCCATGAAGTTGTCATCTATCTGCTCATCGTTTATTGTGTCTCCTCTATGGGTAACTGATGTCAATAGGTTGGTGTCCATGCTCCCAGAGTCCCAGGACATGCACACTCTACAAACTATTTCTCAATTTGATTTCCTTTGATGTCATGTCTCGTATGTTCTTCTATGTCAGTAATGTCTATTGCATGATTTCTATATGCACAGAGAACTCCCTGGTCCCAGAGTTCATTGCCAACCTTTTGTCCTGAGGCCCATGTTAAACCTCCTCAAACCTCAGTGCTTTGTTCTGTGGACTACAACAATGGCGTATGCTCCTCTTTGTGTGCCCCGGTTCATGCTCAGGCTGTGTGTGCAGGACTGACACTGCTGGGATAGTGGGGATGTAAATTTGCAGGTCGGTCATGGTGCTTGTGGTTCTGGATGATCTCACAGGTTCCCAGTTCCCAGCAAGTACCTGAAAGCATGCATTTCCCTGAATCTGTGTTAACATTGGTTACTGTCTCTCTTCTTAACTCTGGGGATGTAATGAATGGGGAAAAAAATCAAGTTTCATCATTCTTTTAATTTCCATCTCCATGATTGGTAGAAGTGATGCATTTTATGCGACTACTAATATTTGTACTTTTTCAACGGAAACTCTGTTCATGTCGTTTACATGTTTTTATTATGTGTATGGTTTTCCCCCACTTTGGCTTGTATGGGATAGTGACAGACTCTGGTTGTAAATTCTGTTTGTGTCAAGCATATTGTGTAGAACATCCCCTGCTGCTGCTTGGACCTTAACTTTGTAAATTTTTTTCAATAAATGTGTTTTAAATTTTTGTGACACTGGAAATGTGAGCCCTCTTTGCTATGGTTTATGGATTAGATGCCTTACCATAGAAAACTCTTTCTAACATGAAGGTTTTAAGAATCATTTTGTAGGTTTTATCCCAATTCTTTTTTTAGTATCTCTTCTTATAGTTGGCAGTTTTTTGTAGTAGGGATTATTTTGGATATAATATCTGTTATAAATCTGTTTTTTTCAGAAGTGTATGCAATTTCCCTTTTACTTATTAGTTCGTTGGGAGTTTCATGCAATGTATTTTAATTGTAGTCACCTCCTCCACCCACTCCTTCTAGACACATCCCCTTTCCCTACCCACCCAACTCTGTGTCCTTTATTTTACTTTGAACCTACTGAGACCAATACTCTTGGGAATGTGGGATCCTAGTAAAACATGGTCTATTGACCAGGGACCACATCCTTAAAGAAAACTCTCTCAGTTCCTCTCAATGGCCAATAGGTCCTCATCTAGGGTTGAGACATCATGGTAAACTATGTCCTGAGCAGCTCTTTCTTTTTTAGGAATTTAAATTGCTATCTTGACAGCAGGAAATATTCTAACACTAATCATGAGCATATTATCAAATTAGTCAAAGTAAAGCATGAGATCATCCCACTCCCTTAGTAACATTATTGCCCAATAGCCTTTGCAGGTGAAACACTCATGTGTACAAAATGTGAACTCACCTCTGGCGATTTGAATGGAATGCCTTCCACAGGCTCAGATATTTGACTATTTGGTCCTCTGTTGGTGAAACTGTTTGGGAAAGATTGAGAGGTGGGAGGTGTGGCCTTGTTGAAGGAGACATGTTATATGTCAGTAGGAGTGGGCATTGAGTTTTCAAAAGACTTGTGCTGTTACCAGTCTCTCTCTGTCTCTGTCTCTCTGTGTCTCTCTCTGTGCATGGCTGATTGTCTTTTATCTGTCTCTCCCTGTCTCCCTCTGAGTCTCTGTCTCTCTCTGTCTGTCTCTGTCTCTCTGTCTCTGTCTCTGTCTCTGTCTCTGTCTCTCTCTCTCTCTCTCTCTCTCTCTCTCTCTCTGCCTTGTGGCTATGGAACAAGATGTGAGTGCTCAGTTCTTCCTTCATTCTGACATCATAGCCTTCAACCCTCTGAAACCATCAGCCACATTGAACACGCGGTTTTATAACTTGCCTTGGTTATGGTGATCTCAACAGCAATACAAAGGTAACTAAGACACCACCATCAGTTTGCTTCAGTCCCTTTGCACAGTTATGGGATCTGCACTGGGAGACTTGAACAACAAACATTTCCCTTCTCGCCATTCTGAAGGCTGGGAAGACTGACCTTATAGTTGTAGGTGGTAGGATCTCAGAAAGAGAGATTTCAATGGGCACAGATTCTTGGATTCTTGCTGTGCCCTTATATGGCACCAAACTCTGAGAGAAAACGAGTCCTTTCTTCTCTTCTTACAAGGGCCCCATCTCCATAGGAGAGCACTATTGTCAGATCCAAATGTATGAAGTTAAGGACATAAACATTCACTCATTGCACTGTCCCTATGCCTAGACCATATGATTTAATAGCTGCTAAGGTTATGCAAACATCTGCTTAATAAACCTTCACTAATATTTCATATTTTTTATATCAGTCCATCTCCATTGCTCTGGTGGTCGGGAGCAATGTGCTCTCTGGCTCATTAATGGTCCCTCTAGATTCCACCATCCTCACGGACTTACCAAGTCCACCATTAGCTACTGCTCTTATTTCCCTCTTGCACCATCTAAGGGCTCGGAATATTTCAGTTCTTCTGGGTCCTCTATTTGCTCATGCTTTCTGTTGCACATTTTAAATGCCCCTGCACTTAAGCGTTCATTAGGCAGTGCTACTATGTTTTCCTTGTTGCCACGTGTTCTCATTTATGTGCACTACCCTTTGTTCTTTTTTTCTTCACTGAATGTCATTTCCATTTAGTGTCTGGTGAAAATTAGTGGTGAAATCTATTGGCGTTTGTTCTTCTGAGGACATTTTTAATGCACTTTGTTCTTGAGAGTTGTTCTTACTGGCTGTGGAATTCTACACTGATTGCCATTTTCTTTTACTACACTGGCTGTTCTATTCCTGGGTAGTTTTAGATCTTACTCTTTGAGTGTGTGTGTGTGTGTGTGTGTGTGTGTGTGTGTGTGTGTGCGTGTGTGTGTGTGTGTGTGTACATGCTTACAGTGCTCACAGAGACCAAAAGGGGGCACTACATCTAGTGTTATAGGTGGTTGTAGGTTACCACCATGTGGGTGTTGAAAACTGAACCAGGGTCCTCTACAAGTGGAGTGTGCAGATTGGGTTTATGTCAACTTGACACAAGCTACAGTCGTCTGACAGTAGGGAACCTCAACTGAGAAAATGTCTGCATCAGATTGGCCTGTAGATGAGTTCCTTAAAGAAGGGGCCAGCACACTATGGGCTATGCCATGCCTGGGCTGTTTAAGAAAGTAAAGTGAACAAGCTGGCAGGCACTGTGTCTATGGCTTTCGCTTTAGTTGATCCTGCCTCCGAGTTCCAGAGTTGGTTTCCTTCAGTGACGAGTGTGACCTGAGAGCTGCAAGCTGAAATAAACCCTTTCCTCCCCAAGTTGCTTTTGGTCATCTTTATTACAGCCGTGGAAAACAGGATTCATCCTTAACCCCTGAGACACCTCTCCTGTCTTGTCTTACATTTTTGCTGTACAAAATTCTGCTGTGCACCTTGTTCATTTTTAGAATAAATGTGTTGGTCCTCATTACTAGCTCTCCCCCATCCCTGTTCAGGACTAGCTCTCCCCTCCCATTCATGACTAGCTATCCCCCTCCCCCTCCCCATTCATGACTAGCTATTCCCCTCCCCCTCCCCACTCATGACTAGCTATTCCCCTCCCCCTCCCCACTCATGACTAGCCATCCTCATTTCATTATGCTTCTGGGGGGGGGGTTATACATTTTGTTTAGTTTTCTAAGAATTCATTAGGTCTTGGATCCATGGATTAATTTCTCTCATTAGTTTGGGGAATTTAAAAGGCCATTTTATGCATTCATGTTTTGTTCCTGACCCATTTTCTCTTTCCTGTTCTGAGACTCAGCTAAATGCATACGAGTCTTTCTCACTATGTTTCCCTGTCTACACTCTAACTATTTTCTTCTCATGAATATTTGAGTTAACCAATTCTCTTTCAAGCCATGTTCGGAAGTCTTAAGGCCATTGTATGTTTAAGCCTAGAATTTCTACTTGGCTCTTTTTCTAATTCACTCTTTAAGTGTTGCACGGCGACTGCCCCTTGACATTTGGTTCTGCCAAGTGATTGTGATCTCAGATCTCCTCAGTCCAGCTTTGAGGACTGGAAACTGAAAGGCATCTTCTTAAGGGGTTGTTTGCTTCTGGCTGCCTTACATCTTTGGATGTAGCTTTGGCATCTGACGCTCAGTCTGGGTAGCTCCAAGTCTCCAGGGCCTGGACTGAAGCTCTTGTTCCCTTTGTCTTGTAAAGACTCAAAAGCATCTCTTAGTTTATAAGCTATAGTTTATAAGTTTTCTGAATGTGCAACTCGCTGAGCAGAGGGAAGCTTCCAGGCCAGGCTAACGGCTTAGAATTTCTGTCCACTGTCAAGTTTTGTTTCCATAAAATTTCCATCTTGTTGATAGTTTGATATGTTAAGGATGCTGTTTTCAAATGCTCTGTCCAGCCTCATTTTTCAGGTTGATATGTACACACACACACACACACACACACACACACACACACACACACACACATATATATAGATAGATATAGATATATAGATATAGATATATGTGGAGGGGAGGGGATTGGTTTGAAGCAAAGTGGTTCATCAGAGTGAAACAACTTCTTCTCCCTCAATCTTTTATTTGAATTTTTTGCGGTACAGTGCCATGTTCAACAGGCACTGCAGTGGGGGTTTAAATGGGATTTAAATGGGGTTACTTTATATTAATTGATTAACCTGGAGAATAGACATTGATTATATTGAATATTTTTATACCAGGGCATTTCACATGTGCATGTGCGTGTGTGTGTGTGTGTGTGTGTGTGTGTGTGTGTGTGTGTGTGTGTAATATAGTATAGTATAATATATAGTCTATTTGAATTATATATACTATATTACATATAATATAGTATAATATATAGTATAGGTTTTACTTATATATAACAGTATATATCTTATATTTTCTAATACATAGTATTTATAGTGACTTATTTAAAATTAGATTAGATTCTAATCTGCTCTTTAATAATTTTATTACTACATAAGTTGTCTACTCATTATGAATTTATTTCTAAACACTTTGTTAGTGAGCTTGTGATTCTATTCCACCGGCTGGCAATCTTGTCATGATGGGCCAGACAATAAATACTTCAGGCTTGTCAGGCCATATGGTCCCTGCTTCATGCATTAGGCTCTGCCTTTGCAGTTAGAAAAGCAGCTACGGACATTGAGTGGACACGCTGGCTTGTCCGCATTGTCATAAAGCTTTCGTATGATGACCGTATAGATTGGCTCATGAGCTAGAGGACATCAATTTCCAGCTCCATTCCCGATTCTTTCCCCCTACACTTGTTTTTACCTGGTTAGCAGATTTAAGTTTCTAATTAAGTGTACTCCTTTTCCTTTTGATTCTCCCTAATTTTCAAGAGAAAGGAATATGTGGTCCACATGTGCTGGTGAACCTCCTCCTTCCTTCGTGATCATTCCATACCTATTTAATCTCTCTTTTTTTCTGCAGTGACTAACCCTCTGGCACAGTAACGATGCCAACAGCATCTTCTTCAGACTGTGGAGCCTTTCTATTTTAGTGTACAATGTTTTATGTGTTTTCCCCATTAGCTGTGTTTGTCAGTTTAGTGACAGATGGGTTTGTAAGAGTAAGAAAGTTTTCTTTTATTCTTAGCATACTTAAGGATATAAAATGTTGAATTTGGCCAAATATTTTTCATCTTCAATAGGGATAATCTTGTGTTTTTATTAATATGATTTATAATGACTGACTTCTAAGCAAAATTCTTCTTGGAGATAATAAATTGATATTTCAATACAGTGATATTTAACACCCTTGATATGTCAATATGTTATTTAAATCAGGAATCTGTGGAACATTTAAGGACGTCAGTGAGGTTGATTGGGAGAACTGCTCTGGTGCATGGCAGGTAGGACTGATCTGGTGCAGGGCAGATAAGACTGCCTTTATGTCATGCTTACTCAGTTTTGGTATTGGTGGTTATAAATAACTTATTTATGAATATGGCATCCTTCCTGTATACTCAGGAATCTTGTGTGACTAGTGAGTTCAAGGCCAGAGGGAAGTATGGAGTGAGACTCTGACTCTAAAACAAATATCATGAAATTCTCTGTTTATTCAAGATAATTGGTATGATTGTCTATGTGAGTTTGTGTCTGTTTGGAATTTAATTGACTATTAATTTACATTTCCTACAATTAATCCATTCATAATTTATGCATCTGCTTATATCAGTTTAGGTGATTTCCCAAAGAAACCATTTACTTTATGCGGATTTACAAATCTAGTATAGAAAGTTCCTAATTTTTCCTTTCTTTCCTTTCGCCTGTGTGCATGTCTGTGTACCACATAAGTACAATGCCCATGGAAGCCAGAAGAGGGCGTTAGAGCTCCTAGAACTGGAGTTAGCTTTGTTAGTGGCCATATTGGTGCTGAGTACCAAACCCAGGTTAATCTTTTAACCTCTAAACCATCTCCCCAGCCCAAGGTTTTGTTTTCTTGTTCTTTTAAATGATGTTAATCTTTGTTTTCTTTTTTATTAGCTCCTTAAGAGTGTCATACAATGTGTTTTATCTTACTAACCCCACCCCCCTTCCTTCCAGACTCATTCCCTTCCCTACCCACCCATCTTTGTACCCCTTTTTCATTTTCATCCATCCAGACCAGTTTGTGTTCCCCATGAATCATTAGATATGTGCCCTGCCTCCCACATCACGTAGTTTTTTCATATCTGTAATTGGTTAGAATGTGTCACTGTGATCTTTGTTTTGTCCCTTTCTCTTATCTCCTCATTGCAGAGACTGGAGATTTGTGCACTTGGTTGTGAGTTTTCAAAACCAGAAGACAGCTCTGATTTGTTAACACTCTCTCTCTCTCTCTCTCTCTCTCTCTCTCTCTCTCTCTCTCTCTCTCTCTCTGTGTGTGTGTGTGTGTGTGTGTGTTTTTTCTGGGTCATCCTTACTTTCACATCTTATGCTCTTGTTCTCTGTCCAGAGAGAAAATATTTTAATATACCATCTTGAGGCCACCTTGGCCAGAGTGAGTTTATTTACCTTTCAGTGACATTCACAGTATACCTTGGCTCACAGAGTCAGAGTCACCGGTCTTGAGCCTGGCTGCTGGTTGGATGTTCTTTTTTTTAATGATTTAAACTTTAATCCTCAGATCTAATTACTTGTAAGGAAATGTCATGCTCATCCGTGTTGTATGCCTTTGAACTTTTAGTGCGTCAGAACATCGAGTCTCGTTCCTCTTTTCCCAGGGGTGGTTTGCAATTGCTTAGTGAGCCTCTCAGGTGTCCTCACATCTGAGAGTGTGCACTTGTGTTTCCCTTGCTTGCTGACTTTTGTTGAAATAAAGAAGGGATGGACAGACCTTCAAAGGAAGGTCCGCTTGGGCTCTCACCTGAATGCATGGGTCCAGTTCTCCTTGTACTTAGGCCAGTTCAGGTACCTTAATGGGCTCCGTGTGACATACTCAAAGCTTCACTGTTATCAGAAGTCACAGGAAGGGACTGCCCAGTGGCTGTCCTCATTGCTTCTCCACAATTCATCTTGTTGTTTTCCCCCTTTTTTCTTTTCCCTTTTACTTTTTAACTCAGGGTCTCACCATGTAACACAGGCTGGCTGGGGATTCTTTTGTTAGCCCAGGATAGCTTCTTTAGATCCTCTGCTCTCCTCATCTGTGTGCTGGGATTACAGAGATGAGCCGTCCTGCCTGGCCATCTTACCTGTTCCTAGATGGCCACATTCCCCTCTCTTCTAATGCCTCTGAGTTTGGAGTTCTCTGGAACCACTTCAGTGTGCTATTTTCCTTTAGAAACTTTCTTCTGATTTTGTTTCTTTTTGGATCAAATCCTATCTGTATTCCTCAACACATCCTCAACACATTCTGAAAAGTAGATACCTCTTCATGTCTTCCCAGTCTATTGTAGATTTTGAGAAATCACTTCATTTCATTGCAAAGACTTAATATATAGTCGTCTCCATTGCTCAAATACACTCTCACTTTTAGAGAAATTCCTATTATATTAATCGCAAGCACCATGTACACTTGAAAGTATTGTATCTTTATGTAAGAAGTTGGAGCGCTGAGAGACAGAGCTCAGATTAGCCATCTAGAAGCATTTTGCTGTATAAAGTGGATATTCCATGAATTCAAACCTTCACAATTGTCTATGGGCCTCAGGTTGAGAATGATAAACTAAGCCTCTAGCACAGGGTTTGGGGCCCTGGATTAGGGTACCGAGGCCAGGAAATATAGAAATGAATACAACCCATTTGTCTTTATGATTTTGTCATTTAAAATTTAACTTTGTTTTTCCTGGCCAGGCATAGTGACATGTGCCTGTAATCCCAGCTCTCAAGAGGTGGAGTTGGGGGAATCACAATTAGAAACTAGCTGAGATTACACCATGATTGGGTTCCAGGACAGCTTCAGCTACATAGTGAGAATATGTCCTCTAAACATGCAAAAGCTACTCTTGAATGTTAATGTAGATTGCAATACTAGAGCTTTGTGTGTGTTAGAAAAAAGTGACCAGCCAATGGCCAGCGTTCTCTGTAGGTGGCTGTGGAAATGGTGATGGGTGTTTATTAGGATAACAAAATGTATTTTTTGCCAAGTTTGGACTCAGTTACAATGGCCAGTAAGTGCAATATGTATGTTGGGAGTCTTCAAGATTGTCGTCACGTTGACTGTGAGGCTCGCAGCATACAGAATCCTTTGTCCCTGTGGCCCAAAGCAAAGGACACAAGGCAAAAGATGCTTGGTCAGGGAAAGATTTGGAGAAGTTTTCTCCAACACACTCATGTCTGCCACTGAGTGCTGTGACAACATGCATGAAATGTGGCCTGCTGGGAGGTTCATGAGAGGCCCACTGCTTACAGCTGCGGTTGAGAGCTCTTTTCTCCGTAGCTTCCCACAATGGAGGCAGGTATCCAGCATGAAACATACTGCGGCTCTGAGTGGCTTAGGCGTAAGAGCCACAACTTGTATCTAGGGTATGATTTACATCAGCATAAGGAAACTACTCGCCATTTAAATTCACAGATAACAGTTAAAGGCAAACTTAGCAAGGGCAGTAGTCTCTACCCTTTCACGGAGACTGTCTTCTGCATAGTAGCTAAGCCTTGATTTGGGGCAGCAATGATGGAACAAGGGGCACGTAACTGGTTAAATCTAAGAGAAGACTTTATTTTCTCCTCCTGCTTAGAAGCTCTGTGGGACTTTCCCAACTCTCTTAGAAAGTTGAGGTGTGAGAATAGTTTGATGGATTCCTTAGGCAATTAATTATTTCATGAGATATTTCTCAAGAGCCATTTATGTGTGCACTGGACACTGTTGTGTAGAAGAGGGGTGCATTGTTCTGAGAGTCTGGTACTTTTCATCTAAGGCATACATATTGGGACTCCCTGCCCTACTCTACCTCCAGTTTATCCTTTGGGCAATGTTTCTCCCATTCTCTCCACAATGCCTCTCAAAACTATGTCTCTAGCTGCGATTCCCCTCACCTGCCTCTGACTGTGAACGTTTTTCTCACCCCCTACACTCAGCTAAGTCAAGACTAAATTGGGTATTCCCCCATTCCAGCTCACTTTCCTCTCCCTATACTTCATATTCTGGTTAATGAAATCTCCATCTATCTCATGTATAAACCTGCTTTAAGTGATTGTTGACTCTTCTTGTCCTATAGCCTCAATTACTGTAGCAGATGACTGCAGTAGAAGAAAACAATCCTTAATAATTTTGGAAGCTGAGAGAGCTATGAAGGCATGGCTGGGAAGTTCTTTGCACATCAACAAGTTACAAGGTGAACTGTAAACTGCCCATTCAGTGAGAGGAGTTGTGAAGGTAAAAGATAGGAATTCCCAAAGACTAAAAGAGATAGAGATGGCTATCAAGAGGGGTTTATTAAAACTTACTAAGAGGGAGATAAATTTACTAAGAAGATCCAAGGTCTAGTGAGGGCTAGACTAAAGAGGCAGGGATCAAACAGCCAAGTATAGGAGCTATTAGGGGCTCTTCTCATTCAAACCACTACTAGTGGTTAAGTGGGATGGACAGAAAACCATGCCAAAGAGCCTGGCGGGCAGTGCCCACTGACATAGCACTGCAACTGGACCAAGAACTCCTCCCTGCCATGGTGCTTCTTCATTAAGCAGTAGAAGGTTGGTGAGCAGGGCATACCGATGGCCTATCTTAGTGCTTCTCTCTTACCCTCTTCTGCTGGGAGAGGGCTTCTGTAAGTGAGAACACACTAGCAACATATATGCAAGCTCAGTACTTGAAGGGATCCATGACTCAGGACACACGCAGAAAGCAGATTCTCTATCCCTCAGTGTCCCCTCTACGTGAGGTGAAAGCCTGAGTTCTGTGCACAGTCTTTGTGGTTTGGATCCCTCCTGGTGGCCATAGCTTTGCTTCTTCTAATTTTTGCTCATGGTTGGTTTAGTATGTAGTCTCCTCCCAACCTTCCTATCTCAAAATGCCTGCTTCTTCTAGATATTCAGTGAATTCTTCCATATTGTCATTGCTTTACAGTTTTTTTTATGATAATGATGATGTTTTTCTAGATACAACCCAGAGGAGGTAACTGTGCCTCTTAGTGCCACGGTCATCCTGGAACCTTATGGACTCTACATGTGTACGCCTGTAATGCTATACATTAATGCCAGCACCCTTCTCAAAGCTCTTATTTTAGGCACTCCATTGTATATTGAGCACCTAGCACAAAGACTAATTTATAGCAAGAATTCAATATCATTTTTGCAGAATAGATGAATGGGGAAGGGCTGACTTCAGATTCATGGGAGGAGGAAATTGAAGACTGCTTTATGTACCTTTTAGGTGACATTAAATTAGAACATTTACAAAATGAAACAGAGCTATTATTTCTTCTAGCATTAATGTGCAGTAATTCTAGCTGGACTCGCAGGGCAATTCTTCTTAGAATTATTTCTCACTTGGAGAATCAATTAGTTTGCCGATTTTAATTTGAGTATATGGAAAACTCTTACTGGTCAGTGTACACATTATGAATGTAAAGATTTTAGAGAGAGTATTAGAGCTCATGCACAGTGAGCAGCCACCAAGGGATTGAATGTTTGCTAACAATTGACAGCAGTGATTTGGTTACTTACTGCTTATGGCTTACAGCCTGTTGTATCCTTTTGGGGTGTGTGTGTGTGTGTGTGTGTGTGTGTGTGTGTGTGTGTGTGTGTCTGTCTGTCTGTCTGTCTGTCTGTCTGTCTCTGTCTTTTTATCTCTCTGTCTCTGTATGTATGTGTGTGTGTCTCTATCTGTATATATATATAATCTCTATCTATCCCTCCTCTCTCTCTCTCTCTCTCTCTCTCTCTCTCTCTCTCTCTGTGTGTGTGTGTGTGTGTGAGAGAGAGAGAGAGAGAGAGAGAGAGAGAGAGAGAGAAATGCACATGTTTATGTGAATGTGTAGAGATTGACACTGGATGTCATTCTCTACTTCACAATTGAGCCAGGATCTTTCACTGATCCTAGAGCTCGTTGCTTGGCCAATGTGCCACTGAAGTTTGCCTGCCCACCTCCCCTGCCCTGGGGTGATAGACATATGCTGCCACACCTGGCTTTTATCCATATCCAAACTCAGATCCCCTCACCCCCACTCTTGCACAGCAAGCACTTTCCCCACTGAGCCATCCCCCCAACCTTTAAAGCCTGTTTTCATCAATAAAGTTGTACCAAAACACAACCACACACACTCACTTGTGAATTAGTCGTGGCTACTTTTACGCTGCAACAGAATCACTTGGCTATTTACTCTCGGGCCCTTTAGAGAAAGAGCTAGTTCCAGGCTTAAACTTGAACTGTAGTGTAATCTCCCTAAGGCGGGCTGACAGCTCACCACTTTATCAATGTCTTGTGCCCCCTTCTTTTTTATTTCACTTGGGAAAGATACAAGAGTGCTGGCTGGGAGGAAGCAGGACTGATGCAGAACATCCTGGCTTCAGATGTGCGGACCCTGTGTAGTAAGGTCCACACACCCCAAATTCACTCTCTGTCCCTTGGCTCTTCACTAATATTTGGATGAGCCCCACAGAGATTCATTGCAAAGACCCGGGGATGAAATTCCAGCCTGTGGTATTATGGGAGTGTGGTGGAACCCTTAAGAGTTGACCTGAGTGGAAGGAGGCTGGGTCACTGGAAGTGTGCTCAGGCAGGAGATAAGAAGACACCAAACTTTGCTCTCTCTTTAGCTTCCTGGACACCAAGAAGTGGGTGACTTTCTCTCCACAAAATTTAGCCCTGATGCACCGTCTCTCACCCCAGTCTCAAAAGCCATTTGAGCAAACTCACCATGGACCAAAATCTCCCAAAATGCAATCTAGAATAAATGACAAGTCAGCTCAGGTCTCGGGTTCATAAGCCTCATTTGCTCATCTGAGTTCTCTGCTTGATCTGTGTTGATGGGCATAGAAGTTGGAACCTGTGAGAGAGAAAGAGAGAAAGCTCTCTTCTTGCTGGTATCTTAGGGTATCACAAAAAAAAAAACCCATAAATAATAAAAAAAAACAGGTAGAACAATCTAAAATTTGTTGGAAAGACTAGAGATAAAACTAAACTTTGTATTTTGGAAGTTTTTTGCTTTTTTTTTTTCAGTTACTACTGTACTTTATTGTGTTCAACCAAATCACCATGTTACAAAAATAGCAAGCTGCCATAATAAAAAATAAGGCTCCTCTATCCAGCACCAGATAGCATCATTTTACTTTCAAGCCTAGAAATTGCACACTTGTATATAAACCAATCGAAGATGAGGATTGAGAGTTCATCTTGGTGGATTTTTCCTTTGATGAATATGAAGTGTCCTTCCTTATCTTTTTTGATGACTTTTAATTGAAAATTGATTTTATTTGATATTAGAATGGCTACTCCAGCTTGCTTCTTCTGACCATTTGCTTGGAAAGTTGTTTTCCAGCCTTTCACTCTGAGGTAGTGTCTGTCTTTGTCTCTGAGGTGTGTTTCCTGTAGGCAGCAGAATGCAGGGTCCTCGTTGCGTATCCAGTTTGTTAATCTATGTCTTTTTATTGGGGAATTGAGGCCATTGATGTTGAGAGATATTAAGGAATAGTGATTATTGCTTCCTGTTATATTCATATTTGGATGTGAGGTTATGTTTGTGTGCTTTCATTCTCTTTGTTTTGTTGCCAAGACGATTAGTTTCTTGCTTCTTCTAGGGTATAGCTTGCCTCCTTATGTTGGGCTTTACCATTTATTATCCTTTGTAGTGCTGGATTTGTAGAAAGATATTGTGTAAATTTGGTTTTGTCATGGAATATCTTGGTTTCTCCATCTATGTTAATTGAGAGTTTTGCAGGATACAGTAACCTGGGCTGGCATTTGTGTTCTCTTAGGGTCTGTATGACATCTGTCCAGGATCTTCTGGCCTTCATAGTTTCTGGCGAAAAGTCTGGTGTGATTCTGATAGGTCTGCCTTTATATGTTACTTGACCTTTTTCCCTTACTGCTTTTAATATTCTTTCTTTATTTTGTGCGTTTGGTGTTTTGACAATTATGTGACGGGAGGTGTTTCTTTTCTGGTCCAATCTATTTGGAGTTCTGTAGGCTTCTTGTATGCCTATGGGTATCTCTTTTTTTAGGTTAGGGAAGTTTTCTTCTATGATTTTGTTGAAGATATTTACTGGTCCTTTGAGCTGGGAGTCTTCACTCTCTTCTATACCTATTATCCTTAGGTTTGATCTTCTCATTGAGTCCTGGATTTCCTGTATGTTTTGGACCAGTAGCTTTTTCCGCTTTACATTATCTTTGACAGTTGAGTCAATGATTTCTATGGAATCTTCTGCTCCTGAGATTCTCTCTTCCATCTCTTGTATTCTGTTGGTGAAGCTTGTATCTACAGCTCCTTGTCTTTTCTTTTGATTTTCTATGTCCAGGGTTGTTTCCATGTGTTCTTTCTTGATTGCTTCTATTTCCATTTTTAATTCCTTCAACTGTTTGATTGTGTTTTCCTGGAATTCTTTCAGGGATTTTTGCGATTCCTCTCTGTAGGCTTCTACTTGTTCTCTAAGGGAGTTCTTTATGTCTTTCTTGAAGTCCTCCAGCATCATGATCAAATATGATTTTGAAACTAGATCTTGCTTTTCTGGTGTGTTTGGATATTCCGTGTTTGCTTTGGTGGGAGAATTGGGCTCCAATGATGCCATGTAGTCTTGGTTTCTGTTGCTTGGGTTCCTGCGCTTGCCTCTCGCCATCAGATTATCTCTAGTGTTACTTTGTTCTGCTATTTCTGACCGTGGCTAGACTGTCCTATAAGCCTGTGTGTCAGGAGTGCTGTAGACCTGTTTTCCTGTTTTCTTTCAGCCAGTTATGGGGACAGAGTGTTCTGCTTTCGGGCGTGTAGTTTTTCCTCTCTACAGGTCTTCAGCTGTTCCTGTGGGCCTGTGTCTTGAGTTCACCAGGCAGGTTTCTTGCAGGGGAAAAGTTGGTCCTACCTGCGGTTCCAAGGCTCAAGTTTGCTCGTGGGGTACTGCCTAAGTCCTCTCCTCGGCGGCAGCAACCGGGAAGATCTGCGCCGCTCTTTCCGGGAGCCTCCGTGCACCAGGGTTCCAGATGGCGTTTGGTGTTTTCCTCTGGCATCTGGATGTGCACAGAGTGCAGTCTCTTCTGGTTTCCCAGGCGTGTCCACCTCTCTGAAGGTTTAGCTCTCCCTCCCACGGGATTTGGGTGCAGAGAACTGTTTATCCGGTCTGTTTCCTTCAGGTTCCGGCGGTGTCTCAGGCGCAGGGATCCTGCCGCTCCTGGGCCCTCCCCTACGGGAACCCAGAGGCCTTATACAGTTGCCTCTTGGGCCAGGGATGTGGGCAGGGGTGGGCAGTGTTGGTGGTCTCCTCCGCTCTGCAGCCTCAGGAGTGCCCACCTGATCAAGCGGTGAGGTCTCTCTCCCACGGGGTTTGGGAGCAGAGAGCTGCTGCGGGCCGGGATCCGCGGGTCAGTTTTTTGCTTTTTAACTGAAAATCAGTTCAACACTTCCCCACACCCACCCCACCCCTGAACTTTGAATTTCACTTTCAGCATCATCAAGAGGCCGCCATTAAATTGTCATTTGCATACCACAAGTGATGGCAAACTCATTACATTGCAAATTGATCATCCGGGTTCTGAGCATTGCTAATACCATCCGTTTGCCCCATTGATGGGGCCGATGCTGGTTCCCCTTAGGGCCCTATGAGGATGGAGCTTGGCTCACTACTTCAGTCCTGCAGAGGTTTACAAAACAAGCTCACTTAAGAGATTCTTTTTGTTTCCAGTAACTGTTTTGCTAAGTCTTCAGCTTCCGAGTTTAGTCAATAGGAAGGTTAATGCAGGTCTGTTTTTAAGGCATAACTTGGCTCATATAAAGTTAAAAAGTCTGGCCTGATTCCGTACTCCCCTAAGAAAAGCCAAAACTCAAAAGTTTACAGAAGAGGGAGAAGGTGGGTTTTAGCCACTTAGTTCTATTTATTCTGGGGCATCAGGATCCAGCAATCATCAAAAAAGACCTGGTCGGCCTGTGACCCACTGGGCCAGAATGAATTACCCCTTCCCCTTTGTTATCAGTTCCTTCTAGGACTTTCTTACAGAATATGAGAGCAAATGGAGCCTTTATCTTAGCCCCTTACCCCATTTTACAGATGAAGAAGACTGAGAGAGTGAGTCTCAGAAAGAGGGATCAAATGGCCTGTGGAAACAGCCAAAGCCTAAATCTATGGCTTTCACTTTCAGCATGAGGGTACTTCAGAAGCTATGCTTTCTCTTATTCCCTAGAATCTGGAGCCTCATTTTTCTCCCCCCTGCCCCAGTTTTTCCAGACTGATCCAGACTTCAGAAATCACCAACGTCCAGCCTTGAGCTCCCCTCAAACCTGGAGCTCGGCACAGACTTAAGTCGTGAACTTTTCCCCACTGAGACAAGATTAAAGAGAGATGTTAATATTCAAGCAACCTTGCTAAACAAGCAAGTCTTTCAGGGCGACTATTTATTGCTATTTATGATGACAGATCATCCTTCTGATTTTCCCCAGCACATGTCTCCAGAGGAAATTAGATACAGTACTTTCCTTAAGCAGGGCCAGGAGAAAATGTTTCTATAAATACTTAACAACTTGTCAGGGGAGATTACAAATATTGGCACGTCCTTCACAATGTCATGTTGGTTATTGAAGCTGTTAAAAGAAATCACGATGGTTTATTTTTTTTTCCTGCTCAAAGGTAGCACTCCATTTTCTGAGGCCGGAGAAAGTGCATCTGAAAGCAGAAAGTCTGAGAGCGGACTCAAGTCCAGGACTACTGTCTTCCCCAGTCTCTGCCTACACACTGCACTAGGCAGGAGTGTGGGTCTGAGGTTAGAGACACTGTTGTTTCCTCACTAAAGGATGTGGGGAAATCCATTAGCTTCTTACCATCCATGTTTGTCCTTCTGAGTGATGATGATGCAGTGGTACATCTCATGTTACTGCAAAGTGAATGAAGTGTTGTATGAGAGCAGAATTTATAAAGAGCAAGCTATAAACACCATTCTCTCCACTTCCTGGACAAAACAAACAAACAAAAAGAAATAAACAACAACAACAACAACAAAAAAAAAAAAAAACAGTTCCAAGCCCCAGAAAGGACTTGAACTAAACTCCATGTTTGGTTTCCAGTGTTGCCTAGGAGAAATTTGACAGCAAGAAGAATGATAAGTGAAGCGCTCTCTCTCATTCCATCCCTCCCCCTCCCCCCCTCTCTCACACACACAGTAGCTCCCTAACCTGGGGAGATAGCTCAGTGGATACAGCGCTTACTAGGCAAGCATGAGGACTTGTGTTCAATCCCCAGAACCTACATAAAAATTCTGGGCACTGTGGAGTATGCTTATAACCCCAGTGTTGGGGGATATGAAAACAGGAGTATCCCAAACACATCAACCAATTAATTTAGTAGATGAGCTTCTGGGTCAAAAGGAGACCCTGTCTCAAAAGGAGATGGATATCATTTCTGAGGAAGTAACCTGGAAGTTGTCCTCTGGCTTCCCCAGGCATACAGCCCACACACATGCATATGCACAAACGAGTATACACAGTGAAAAAAAAAAAAAGCTAAGGGTTCTGATTCTCTCTAAATGGAGGAAGAAATTGTCCCAAGGGCTTCAGGTAGATTGAATCACTTAATCTTTGTGGGAGGTGCTCACAGCATCCTTCTTTTGCAGGGGGTGGGGGCAGGCAATCTGTCAACACATCCAACATAATGGAGTCTTCCCGCTTAAAGCTCCAGGTTCTGGAGTTCTAGAGGTTCCGGAGTCTTAGTACTGTGGATCAAGACACATGTATTTTTCCTACTCAGCTCTTGGTAGAATTTCCGTGGCATTTTTGACTCTTGTGTGCTGTTGGGGAACTAACCTGTCAGTTACTGCTGTCGATCCTTCAAGAATGGCTGGACCCCAATGGGAGCTTCCAAGGCAGCTCTGAATGTCTTTCGACTTTGTTTTCACAGCTTTCACCCCCCTCTCTCTCCTCTTTTGCTGGGCTATGCTTGATCTCTGAAGTCCGGCTTTGTTCTTAGGCTGTGTCCAGCATCCAGGTTGGTTTCCCTACTGAGTTTTAAATTCTCATGACCTTTCTGTTCCGTGTTTGATTGGCACTTCCCACGGCTGCTTCCTTTCTGCACTGCCATTTCAGCTTTGCCTAGGCTGCTCTTCCCTTCCTGACCTCTTCAAGTCTCTTGCATGTCCCCATCAGAGTGTCCTAGCTGATCCATAGTCCCTCAAATGCACATGATTTCTATTCTCCTTAGGTTGTCATGGAGACTGCCCTCCTCAGCTGCTTAATGCCTCCCCATTGAGACTTCACTTGTGGGGCCCTGAGCTGAGCTGTCCTCCCGTGAGGATCCTCTGGCAGCCTCTGTCACATCCTAGGCCCTGATCCTCTTTGCACCCAGGTTCTTCACATCCAGAAGTTCCCAACACCACCTTGGCTGGGTAGGAAATGGTTTCCAGTCCTCAGAACCCAGAGACCTGCAGAGGGCTGTGTGGTCCTAGGCTCACTTACTGCTGTTACACTTCCTGCATTTCTGTTTCTTTTAGAAGCCCTGCATCAGAAACCACAAAGATTTCTCTTCCTTATTTTTGAGAGTATGTGGGTGTGTTTTCCCCATTGCTACAAAGAAGTGGTTTTGAGCACACACCAGGAGTTTGATTGCCTTAGTTGACCAATTTTTATTCATCATTAAAATAAAGTACACACAGTTCAATAGTTTCCCACATTTGAGTGTGGGGGCTACGTTCCAAGAGCCCTAGGGAGTCCCTGACACTGAGAATTGCACTAAGCCCTGTATAAAAGCGGTGTTATAATTCCATAGGAGCTGAGCTTACTAAGTGACTAATGAGTTAGCTAGACCGTACAGGGTAGATATGCTGGACAAAGTGGAGTCATATTTCGATGGAATGGAGCAGGATGAAGAGAGATTTGATAAGGCTACTAGAAATGGCATAAAGTCTACAATGTGTTGCTTTTCTGTCTAGTATATAGACTGTAGTTGATCACACATAATAAACTGCCAGAGGCACTATGGAGACCAGGGGCCTATAGCAATACAAAAGCACATATGTAATATTGGTCATAAAGTGTGATGATATTACGGTCAGGTCTTGTAGAAGACCAATATTGCAGTAGCCACTGTGTTTTTCTTCCAAATGCTAGCTCTTCACTAACCCCCAAGTACCTGGTAGTTACTGTTGGTCTTTTCCTCTCCAGTAGTTTTCACAATTTGCTTGGTGAAGTTCTGAGATGCTTCACAATGGTATTGTGTATGAATCTTAAAACCGTTCCGTTGTCAGAACAATGAAACCCATCAGTACACACGTGGACTAACAGGTCACTGACAATGTAGGGACAGAGTCAAGATCGCAAGAGCATCTTCCCTCCCAAAAAAGGTGTCAAAAGAATGGTCTGCTCAAAGAATGGGATTCTGTGGGGAGCAGAGGAAAACCTTGAGTGACTGTGTAAAGAAAGAACGAAGTTCTGAGGGGATGTGTAGTATTGACGTGCGTATGCTAGATCAAGGACCCCAGTGCCTCAGACCCTCAAAAAAAACGCATAACCTCTGGGTGTGGCTCAGAGGAAAGCAGAGCCTTCCTGTGGTTGGAATGCCAACGTTGGCAATGTGTACAAAATCTGGCCCCTGCGGCTTCCTTCTCAGTGCTGAGAGCAACCTGATTCCCTACAGAGACCTCCTACCTAGCCTAGCCCCTCCCCCTGTGCTATAATAGTCTAGGGTTTGGGGTTCTTGTGTGTAGTTGGTGCTGCCCCATCAGAACGAGCAGAGTCTACCTGATCCCAGCTTTTCTATATCTCTACTGTGTATCTGTCCTTTCTGTATGTTCTCACCACCCAGGCAGGCTTCCGGGACCAAGCTGTGTAGGATTCGGTACGCTAGAGCAATTTCTCAGCTATCCCCACAGTCGGGTTTAGACCTTTGCCTACATCACCTATACAAGTGCGTCCCTAATACCCATCCAGGCCTGGCAGAAGTAGTGCTGCATGTGCTCCTTTGCAAACTTGTACCATCCCTGCCTCAGCAGATCCGCGCTGTACCAGAACAAGGAAGGCATGATGTCATACTCACACAGAGAGGCTTTGCAAGGAGAAAAAGTTCAAGCACGCATGCCGAGAGTCTCAGGAGCTCCCGGACTTTGCGTAGAGCACAGGGCCCTGCTGCCGGGGTGCAGGTGGAGCCTTGGGATCACCCTGGGATGCTGAGTTCTCTTTTCTAAAGGTGTCTGTTCAGCTGGAGGTCCTAATTAAACAAAGGACAGGACAGATCTGCACCGATGCCTTTGATAGGGGAGAGAGCCAGCACAAGGCAAACCAGCCATTTATCAAATGCACACCCTTGCTCTGCTCAGCAGGTATGGGGCCGTGTTCATAAATCATCTTTTATTATTATTATTTTATTTAAAAGCCACAAGCATCACCCAGGAAAACCACTTGACTCATCTCTCTCTCTCTCCAGCACTTGGCTTCCATGGGACCTATACAATAAACTTGGTTATTTTTAGCTATAATTAAAGTCATAACATACAGTGTCGTGGACCCCATTTCTGCTGACTGACATGCAAGCAGGTTTCTTTTCTTTTTTTTTTCTTTTTTCATTAAACTGACTGTAAAAACTTTTTAATTTGGGGATATTTAGAGTGTTCAAGGAGAAAGCTACCCTTACATTCATACCAGATGACAGCTAGTCAATGAGGAGAGAGAGAGAGAAAAAAAAAAAAAGAACCACAGTGACTGTGATAGTCCCTCTGCTCTTGCTGCACTAAATTACAGAATTAATAGGCTCTTAGGAAAGACTGACACACCACTACCGTGAGGAAGACAATTAAATGTGGAAAACCACTCTCCTCACCACACTTAATTTTAACGGGAGGCTTCGAGACTCCATAAATCTCTTTCCTGTTTCCTCCCTACTTTTCTATAAGTTCTTCAGGGAAGCACATAGAATGAGGGCCTGCTTCCTGCTCCCTCCTGCTTTCTTGTCCAGATTACCTTTCTGCTCAGAAACTTCTGAACTCAGGAGAAATTCTAGATCTTGATGTGTTTTCATAGCTACCTAGGAGGCCTTCCTGTTCCTGACTGAGTCTTTTCAACCCCCAAAAGATTTATCTCTAGCAGTTTCCACTTGACAAACACCCCAGATACCTTGTGACTGCTGGGAAAGGGAAGAATCTGCTTGTGTTAAGTTTAGTCTAGGAGGGATGCAAGCAAGTGCTTAGAGCGGTCGTCCCTTATTGGCAGGTAATAATTCCTAAGATTCCTAAGGGATGCCCCGAACTTTAAACCCTCCATGTAATTGGTTTTCTTATGAATATTTATCTATCATAAAGGTTAAGTTATAAATAAGATGCATTAAAAGATTAACAACAAATAACACAATATAAAATATGCAAAATAGTATAAAATGTTATATGAATGTGTCCTGGCTCGATATCTTATGGTACCACACACACACTACTTTCCCTGGGGGTGATATGGGATGAAACAAATTCTAGATGCTGAAAGGAAGTGATGTAAATTATGTACATTAGGCTCCATTGTAAGAGTGACGTAAACACAAGAACTGTGAGGTCATGCCAGTCAACCTGACAACAGTGTCTACTAAGTTGCTCATGGGTGGGTAGTAGCCCAGTGTGGGCAGTCTGAATAGACAAATGATTCACAGAGCATGACAGCATGAGATTTCATCAGACTGCCTCAGAATCACATGCTCTTTATGAATTATCCACGGAACCTTCTGTCTGGAGGCTATAGCTGACAACAGCTACTTTTAATACAAAACAAAACTCTAGACAAACTGGGTCTACACAGCAGAGCACTATAGAAGGAGCTAGAAGCCCTAGAGAAAAGCTAGCATACATACAGTTGACTTTCTGTTTCTCGCATACCCTATTTCCCACACAGTGGCTCACGGCTTACCTGGGCCAATATTATTTGCTAAATGGATCCTGGACTGGCTCAAGTCTCTAACCTCTCTGTCAAGTCCTGCTGAGGTTATGCATCTAACTCAAATTAGGCTGCTCCCCATTCCTAGGGCTCCTGTGATTAATTGCAAAGTAAAGCCTGCTCTGAAGGGAAGGGAAGGATTTGAAGGCCTCCTCTTCTCCCAGCTGCTTGGCAGTGAAACCTTTGTCACATTTTACTACTTTAACCACCAGTCATTTCAGACTAATACCCAGCAGCAGACATGGGGGACGAGTTCCAAGATGACGGATGTTCCCTTTCTTATCTTTTGATATCTGGAAGTAGAAAATTTCAAGGAAAAAGGATTTTACACCAAGATGACCATAAATCTCATTGTGTTCACAACAGAAGGCTGACCAGAGGAGTTTATTAAATCTGTAAAGGATTTGATGTATATCAAACTGTTACATAAAGTCAATACTTTGGAGAGAAGCAGACAATAAATACTTGGCAAGAGGCAATATTTCTATCAGGGAGAAGGCAATCGCATAAAGATTAGGGAGAGCGATTTCAATATTGCTCGTCTCTCTGCAGTAAGGAGGCAGGCTTGTTTTCTGGAGTGATCTCAGAACAATGGCTGGGGGTTGGGCAGGTAGGCCTCTTGACTGAGCTAACCCAACACCCAGCCCAAACTGGATGTTACAGACATAACAGTTCTGCCCCTTCACACTTCAGGCACTGGAGTCCCCATAGTAGAGCTATAGAAGGAGTAGGAATTTCTAAAGAAAAGATTCAAGTTAAATGACATCATAAAAGTGGGGCCTGGCTCCAATAGAATAGCGTCCTTCTAAGCAAAGATATTGCCCTTTGCCCATACCCACATAAAGCACATGGGTACACAGTGGGTCGACAGCTGAAGACAGGCCAAGAGAAGAGGTCTTGGGGAAAACTATATAAATTGGCACAGAGATCTTGGACTTCCAGCCTTCAGAATGGTGGTAAGATAAATGCCTGTAGTTTGTTTAAGTCACCCAATCTGTAGTATTTTGTTATGGCATTGAGTGGATGGAATGTGTGAGATCGTCTTGGAAAGGGTACCCCAAAGGCCACATGCAGAGTAGAAACAGCCCAGGAAACAAAGACTCAGAGTTCTCCCAAGGTATTAATCATGCTACCTAAGGAGTCATGGCTGCTGTACCTACTCTACCCTGTGTGCTTTTAAGATGTCATCTTGTTTAATTTCTTAAGAAAATTTACACATCGAATCACACATATTTGTTTTAAAAACAATATCACACTGTAGTCCAGGTAAGCCTAGAACTCACAACTCCCCTGATTCTACCGGAAGCACTGTAAATTCGGATAGGATATGATATCTGGCTCAAACTTTAAATAGTGATGACTGTCCTATTCCCCATGTGGAAACCTTCATGTTCAAAAATACTAACTCACCGATTTAACTGAATTGGACCAACTGGACCCAATTTCAGTGGTTTCTAGAGTGCCTATTTCATGCTTCCAGATTAAAGTCATCTTTTACTTCTAGTAAGATGTCTAAGACTCCCATTTATAATCTCCAAGATCAATAATCCAGAAGGCAAAATAAAAAGTTAGTAACCTATGTGGATATATTGTCTTTACTATATTAAGCTGTGGATATTGGGGCACTGCCATTCCCTGCACCTGACCCACCTGCCAAGCATGAGACTGAATGCTCTTTGGGGGAAGATGAATCAGTTATTTTTCTTCTGTGTTCTTCACCCATTTATTTTTAATGAGCTCACTGCTCTCTCCCTAACATGAGAAAATGAATGAAGGCAGTTTCCCTGGCGAACCACAGTGATGGCAAGAAAAGTGAGGGAGCATGGCAAGATGAGCACACACTTGACCTCTAGGAGTAGCTATGTCCTCCAGCCTCCCTGTGTTACATCCAACCTTTCCTGGAGGTCTTGAGGCAGTCTGAGGGTAACCCGAGGGCTCTGTGTCCTGTAGCCCCTGCCACCATGATGAGAATGCCCAGTATGGGGAGTACTATCAGTTCAGCATGGTGTCCCTTCTAGATGTTCCTTGTGAGGATGCTCCCTTGTTGGATAGCTAGGTGGACTCATCATTGGAATGCGGAGTCATTTCTCTGTTAGGAATCTTTGCTGCTTCCAGGTTCCTACTTGAGGAGCAGTCACTGTTGCCAAAGTTGGGTTCCACAAAACAGCAGCTCCTCTTCCCTGGACTTTGATACTTCTCCCCAGGCTGGTCCCTGGGAGCTGAGCACAGTAACTACACTCTGGGGTCATAGACCTTTCTTTCTTGCCCATAGACTTTCTTGTCCTTAGAAAGAAGGAAGCTTTCTTGATAATCCTTGTTCTTGCCTATAGACTTTCTTGTCCTTAGAAAGAAGGAAGCTTTCCTGATAATCCTTGTTTCGAACATAAGCCTGTTAACCTTTCCCACAGTGTCCCTTGCTGGCTCCTTACAATCCATTTCTACCTTGTGTCCAGAGGGAATATTCAAAAGTGGATCCATAGCTTCTAATGGTCTTTGAGTGACACCCAATATTCTTCTAGTGTGGTCCTTTTTGTCACTAAGATTGGATCTTGGCTTTCTTCTTTGCCGTCTTCTGCCCAGTGGCAGCCAGACATTTACCAACACAGATTCTCACAATCTGTCTCTTATCTTTGTGACTCTGGATACAACTCTCCCTTACTACTACTTCTGTTCTCCCACCCTCTGCATAACCACACTCATCTCTTGGCTCTCATTGTAGATACCGCTTCTTCTAGAAAGCACCTTCCCCCCACATCCAGGCCCTGTTAGGTTTGAACAGAACCTTTGATTCCTACCCTAATGCATCCCATACTTACTTATGACCCATTGCTCTTTTCTTGTACCTCTTCCCTCCAGACTGTGAGTACCATGAGAGCAGAAGATGTGTTTGCAGTTAAGTCCCCTCCCTTCATCTTGTGCTTGGCCAATCATAGTGCTTCAAGAGGCCTGAAGTCCACTATCTTCACTACTCATATGGGACGACAAATTAGAGAGAGGAAGAGAGAGCCTGAGTTAGGTAATGGGCACATGGCAAAGCCAGAGCTCAAACTCATTCTCCCAAGACTTGCTGTAGTATTTTTTATGCCGACGCACAGGCAAGAAGGAAAAGCCTGTGAAAGGCAGCTCTCCTCCATGGCTTGCTCTTTCTTGCTCTTCAGAACTGGGTGCAGGGCACAGTTGCTTATGAGGGAAGGCCAGCATGGCTCTACCGTGAAATTTGTTTTGTGCAGTTAGACAACAACCGGTGTCTGAAAGCACCCTCCCCCCACCCGCATCAGGAAATAGGTCACATGAATGGACATTTGGCAGGAAAGCTGTCCAGATGACCAGTAAGTATTAAAAGCTGTTCAGTATCCTTGGCCATTAGGAAATGCAAATTAAGCCCAGAGTGTGACCTCAGTGTCTACCACTCAGAATGACTAAGGTTACAAACAATTACAACGACAAAGGCTGAGAAGGTGGGAGGGACTGGGTCACTCTGGAATCACTGTAGGGATTGGAAGATAAGTGTGTGGCCATTAAGAACAACAGTGTGACAGTGCTTTAGAAACTACCATGGGACCCAACAAACTGCAGTCCTAGGGGTTTATCACGGAACAATAAAAATTTTGTGCACACAACTTTTCATGGGTTTTTTATTAGTTATACCTGAAAACTAGAATCAGCCCAAATGTCCTTCAACACATGCATGGTCCACCAAAGAGTAATCCCCATACCAGTGACCAGTGCTCAGCTGCACACGGAGCAGACAACCAATGATACACCAGCTGGTAGAGCTAAAAAGGGTCCGGATGAACGGGAAAGCGTCAGTCCCAGTGGGTTCTGACTACATAACTCCATTTATATGACGGACTTGAAAAGGCAGCATTGTAGAGATAGAGATGTGCGGCTGCTGGGGGCCTATGGTGTTAGTGGTTGTGATAGGTAAGTATATGGTAAATAGAATAAGGTTTCACAGGGAAGGAAGCAGAGGGATACTTTCTGTCTGTGGTTTGTGGAAATAGACCTCTATATCTGATAGTGTGTATAGACCTTATACAGATGAGATCAAGGAAATTGGGATCTGATCAATGGGAATATTAATAGATTCTGTCAGTGTCTATATCTGAATATGATACTCACATGAGATGTTACCATTGATTGAGAAAACAAAGCAAGCTGTATAGTGGTCACTACATCTTGCTTATGACAAGATGTGAAAAGGCATCTGTTTTGGGAACAGGGACTTCTGTGTGGCTGTCTTTAGCTACTATGTGCTGGGAGAGACGATGGTGACAGCTCTTCTCATACTCAAAGGGGCTAAGGAATTTCTTTAGAGAAGTTAGCCCCAGCATTCAGAACGGACAGGACAGCATCCCATGATGGTATTTCCTTTATTCTGAAGCCAGAGTCTGTTAACATATTCTCCTGAAGACTTGTGGCACCTGTTGTCTATGGGAACTCGGTGAATGGTTCCTCTGACACCTGGGAGACTGAAATAAACAGGAAACATGTATTTGAAGAAACTGAATTCTTTCCTGAGAGAACTGAGCCTCAAAGTTGTTTTGATTGTCGCAGTGTCCTTGAAAAAGGTCCTAACATAATCACTCCCAGGTCCAAGATAAATGAATATAGAAAGTGCCCCAGGAACGTAGCGCAGCTGATGGCTTTTATTGATCGACTCTTCCCACGTTTCCCCAAGAAACACTCCTGCTCCTTTGCGTGGCCCGATGACATGAACACGACTGTTTTCATTACAGGAGGGCATTTCTGAGGAATGAAATATGAAGTGGGGTACATTCTGCTCTCACCTCTGTGCTGTGTGGTGCCAGTCTAAGACAGACATTTCATTACTTCCAAAAAACACTCCCTACATTCAAATATTGACTGTGGACAAAAGCAGAGTGGTCACAAGAGCCGTTGTCACCAGACTCAAAGAACAGTGAGCAGCCCAGGGTTCATTAAGTTGTGTGTGTGTGTGTGTGTGTGTGTGTGTGTCTGTCTGTCTGTCTGTCTGTCTGTCTGCCTCTGTGTGTGTGCCTCTGTGTGTGTGCCTCTGTGTGTGTGAGACAGAGACAAAAAGAGATGCAGAGAGACACACGAAGAAACAGAGAGATGCTGAGAGATTGAGACGCACAGGGAGACAGAGAGAAGCACCCAGAGAGAGACACACAGAGAAAACACAACACGAGTCAGACTGGCATGGCTGCTATCTTCTAAGTCTTCGTGTCTCTGTCCTAATTTTCCAGCATGGGCCCACAGCACTTGCTGATTTTGTCCTCATTTCTGAAAGGAAACAGAAATGCTACGTGGTGCAGAGAAGGAAGTCTGGTTACCCAAGGAAACACTATCAACTGGGTAGATGGCCTGAGAACCAAACCGGTCACTTGTACGGGGAACCTCACCATCTGTAAATACACTGGCTGTTTGCCCTGAGCCCACACTGGCTAGCTTCTTAATTTTTTATGTGCTTTGTTTATTGAAACGGGGGTCTTGCTATGTAGCCCAGGATGGCCCTAAATTGTCCTTCCTCCTGTCTCAGCCTCTATAGAGCTGAGATTGTTAGTGTCTATCATCGTGCTTAGCTCACCCTGGGCATTTCTAGCTCTCTGTGTCCTTCTCACAGTATGCTTTCGCTTGTTGTGATAGACATCACGACCCAAAGCAACTAGGGAGGAAAGGTATCTTTGTTCACTTTACAAGGTGTACTACAACAATGAAAGGAAGTCAGAACAGCTCAAGGTAGGAACTTGGAGGCCATGGAGGAGTGCTACTTACTGACTTGCTCATCATAGTCTTTCTTCTTCAACTCAGGACCACCTACCCCAAGCAGAGTACCACTCACAATGGGCTGGACCCTTCCATATCAATCACCAGTCAAGAAAATGCTTCACAGACTTGCCTATAGGCCAATCTGACTGGAGGCATTTCCTCTGTTGAAGTTCCTGATGCCCAGATGACCCTAGCTTGTGTCAAGTTGACAAATCAATCAATCAATCAATCAATCAATCAAACAAACAAACCAAAAAACCAAACAAAACACTAACCAGAACAGTCCTCTTAAACAATAAGGGACTCTAGTCTCAATGACCATTGAGGTCCTCTGGCTATTGTGATGTGTGAGATATTTCTATACTTGTAAGATTTCCCACACATACTGTTTTCTCTTTGGTGGACCCCTTTGGGAGATGATGGGTGGACCCAGGTATAGTAAATTGCAAGAGAGACCATTTCTTTTCAAGGCTTCTGGCCCTTCCTCAACGACAGATGAGGCCTACCATGAGATATCATGCTACCATGAGATGCATGATGGCCTACAGTCTGCTCTCCTCTCAAGAACTAGGCTCATCTTTCTCACAGGACAGCACTCACCTGCTGAAGGATGGTGATGGGGAGCCTCTTGTCTGTCTCTTTCCAGATCAGGTACTCCCAGATCCTGAATCATTTATGGGATGGAGTCCTGAGAGTCTTAATCATTCTGGTTTGACTTTTATAAATAAGTTATGTACCTAAAAATGTCTCTTCTTGTGCATATAAAAATTGAATCTAAAGGTAATATAACTGTAGAAAATTTAGTTGCTAAGGGAAAAAGTCTTCAAAATGTAACATTTTAAACACAATTACCAGCCACTTCCTTTTCCTTTTCTTTTTTTTTTAAAATTGTTGTCTTAACTTATATTGTGCTCAAATTGTATATTGTGGATCTATCCTCAGAGCCTTCTTTTTGTTTTGTTTTGGTACAAGGTCTCAGTATGCAGTCCTGGCTGGCTTTGAACTTCCCCTGTCCTGGGCTTCCCCTGTCCTGGGACTATAGGTGTATACCACCATACTCATCTCTCTCTACCATCACAGCTGGAGGATGCGCACATTTATCTGGTGCATTGCTATAAGTTGCCTGACCAAGTACATACCTTTGATCTTTTAGATCAGTTGCTCCAGATTGTTCAGGCTTCTATCTGGAGCATGAAAAATATCTGTGTTTTGCTAAAGCTTTGGTCTCTGTGGCTATATTAATCAGTCATTCCTCTAAGAAACCTATTGCTAGTCTCTTAGAAGTAAATAGAATACAGGGATCTGCTCCATAGCAACCTAAGTCTAAATAAGACCAGTCTACTGTGAGTGTGGACTCTAAGAGCCTAGGAAGCCACTGTTTCTACCATTAGCACACCATGGTACCACAGCCTAGGACCAACCTGAGCCCAGCACAACCCTACCCTTCTTCAAAATTGGTTCTGTTAAATGTTTCCCTGCTTTTCATTTCAATTCCTGAGACCTTAGAAACATTTCTTATATTTGAATAGCTACTCATTGGAAATTGCAAGGAACTCCCCAGTATTAGCATCTTACCTAGTGCTGTGCACTAGCAACACCATAGAAGCCCCTGCGAGTGTTTCCTCTTATTTCAAAGCACAGATAGACACATGGAGGCCTCTGACAAATTCAGCTTGTTCACCTGTTCTTTTTCTCTGACCACCTGCTTCAGTCGATGCATTTCTACGAGAACACCACAATCACCACACACACAGAGACACACAGACACACAGACACACAGACACATACACACACACACACAGAGAGAGACAGAGAGAGAGAGAGAGAGAGAGAGAGAGAGAGAGAGAGAGAGAATTTGGAGTATCTACAGTGTTGTGCAAACATTACTTCTTCCTGGTTATAGAATGTTCTCAGTACTTTACTGGAGAGCCTGTGTTTACTTCACTTGCCTGGGTCCCTGTACCCGCCCTCTCAAGTTCTGCATATTTCTCTGCTCTGGGCACTTTGGGTGGATGGAATCACATAGTGTGTGATTTTTGTGTCATACTGCTTTTTTTTTGTCCCAGCATGCTTTTAGTTGTCTTCTACTTTTTTATTATTAAAAAGAATAGAAATAAAATCAGAAGAAATCTAAAACAGAATATAAAGTGGCAGTAAGGAAAATAGGAGGGAATGGCAAGGCTAGGGAGCAATACGGGACTCTAATGCAGATAGATACATATTTTTATCTTTTGAGAATCTAATATCCAATAGAAGTTCATGAGAAGCAGAGAAAATGAATAGAACCAACTTATGAAAAAAAAAAGTATCAAACCTCCCAAAGGGACTCAGACATCCAAAGAACTAGCACAATAGATGGCAAAAGACCCACATTAACACAAACCACTGTGCGATTTCAAGCCACCAGGGGTAGAGGGGGAGGCATTATAGTTTCTTGAGAAGGGAGGAAAACAGCACAGAAAGCAAACGCGTGGGCAAATGAGAATGTGCATGTTTTCCCCTCACGTATTACCCTTAGAACCAACTCCTGCCTAAGTCAGGATTCTGTTACTTTATTCGTGTTATCTGACTCCCATACACTAAAGCTCAGAAGGAGAATCAAGACAGAAACAGCCCCCGCAAATCAGTTGCCTGGAACTAAAGAGAAACCTTTACAAATAACTCCTGCATCCGATAATAAATTACACTTGATATTGAAGACGACCTGGAGGGGAAGGATGTATAAGAATGAAAATACCAAGCTTTGGTGCTTGGAAATATAACTTGAAGAAAAATTACACATTTATAAAGCAAACAATATAATTAATGTGTCAAACAAATAGGACTCCGTTGACTAGGAAACATTAGTTTGTTTGATTATTCCATTAACCCATTCTATGCCGAGGACCAGTGAAGATGTAGCATGTGTTGCCTTTCTGGTCACTCTCACTACATCAGTATTTTATAATCACCTCAGAGACCAAACATGGCTGCTTCAGCTCTCCATCACTAGGACAGTACCTGAGACTATCAACTTACAAAGACCAAGGGCTAATTGTGGCTCATGAGTTTAAACTCAGGGATCTGTAGTCAGGAAATACATCACAGCAGGAGCATGTGGTGGAACAGAGTCAATCACCTCATGACTAAGAATTGAAAAACAAAGAAGAGAGACTAGGCTCCACTGATCTCCTTCAAGGGTGCACAGCCTATGACCCCAAGAGTTTCCCTCTGTACTCTACCTCTTAAGGTGACAGCAAGCCTTCCATATGACATTTGGGAATTATTTCTGAGCCAGTCTACTGTTGTCTTAGGCAATTAAAGTTTCTAATACTTCTTCTCCCCCTTTCTCTGCTCATTTGAGTCTACATCTGGGGGTAAGGAGGCAAAGGAATAGAGCACAGAAAATTTAAGAGAGTTATTAGGACCGTGTCGAATCCTTCTAAGCTGGACCCATGTGTGTTGTTCTTAGAATGTGTTTAAGTTTAACTCCTTTCCAAATGAGTTCAATTTTCATTGTTTCTTAAGAGGTTGATAAAGATATTTGAGTGTGAAATGTTCCCCCATAGACTCATGTGTTCAAACACTTGTTCTCCAGCTGGTGGTGCTGTTTTAGAAGGAAAAGGAATCTTTAAGACACAGGTCACTAAAGGCCATGGGTCTGAGCTTTTATTTTATAGCTGTGCCTCATTTTCAGTCTGCTCTCTGCTTCTTGACCATAAATCCAATGTGACCAGCCATCTCAGGCTTCTGGCACCATGATTTCCCTAATATGAGGACCTGTATTTCCTCACACTGGAAGGCAAATAAAACTTTCCTCTTTTAAGTTGCTTCCTGTCGAGTATTTAACAAGAGAAGTAGTACACTTCTTCTGCTGGGTCCTAGGTTAACAAGGCTATTATTACTCAAGTATGACTTCTTCTTGCCTAGTCTTCCATGGCCCCTATGACTCTCTAGGGCTATCTCTCCTCTGTAACCACTAGTTTCTGGTGCTTTCTCAGAGGTAGGTCAGGCTCCATTTTCATGTGGTCCTCTCTGCAGATAACCTAAAAGCTCCCCTCTGGCCTTCTGTTTTGGAGTCAGCAGATAACACATGCTGGCCCTTGAAGACGGGTCTGACTAAAGCACAGCTCTCTGAAAATAAATACACATCTCAAACGTGTTCTGGGTTTACCATTGCTTCCCTTTGACGGTCATTTTGTTGATGAGTTTTCAGCCTTCTTCTTTAAGCATCCTTCCTTGGTCTCCGTTACTCAGTTCACAGTTGGGAGTTTCTTTGCTTAGCCAACCCTGCAGTACAAGAGCATGTCCCACAGCAAAGTTATAAACGAATAAACTAGGGATCTACTTTGAAAAGTCAAGAAACATCAACTAAGGAAATCCAAAGAAGCTGGGGGAAAGAGAGTAATTAGAAAACAGAAGTGTTTGAGTTGGTAAACACGTGTAAGCAGTAGTTACCGTGAGGACCAGATTTTTCCAATAAAATTGACAAATTATTGGGAACTAGCTCAAGTTAGCACAAGGAAGAACGCTATGGATCCGAAATATTTTTCTTCTTACAAGAAGAAAAACCAGTGAACTGAATGCTCTAATGTCTCTTAGTCTGCACACTGTTTAGTCAGTCTCTGTGGTAATTCTCACATCCTACAAGAAGCTGCTTCTCGAATAAGGGTCGAGAGAGGCACTGGGATACGTAGTATGGTAGTATGTCACCAGGAGTCCGCTTTACTATTATGTTTCTATGATACTAATAGATTTTCCCCAAGGCCTGGAACCTACCTAGTCTCAGATTCTTGGCCACTTTAGCAGTGTCGGATATAAATCCATCCCGTGTAGTGGGGCTAAAATCCAACCAGAAAGTTATAGGTTTCTCCCATAACCTGTGTGCCACTAATGCACCAGCAGATCTTGCAGGCAGGTTGCTTTTGTAGCTTGCAGGCTTTGTACCTGGGTGACAATGATTAACTTCCTTCTCCAGTAGCATGTAGAGTTTCTTCTAGCACTAGCACCTGCTAGCCCTAGGGGTGAGGCTTTTAGCCGTAGTAGCTTGATCTCTCCATGTTCCATAACATAAGTGTTGTATTCAGCAATGGGGCTTTCCTATCAGATTGTGGAGATTAACCAATAGCCTGGATGATGGAATATCTTCATCAAATCCCCTTACCTTAAGACTCAGGGATCTAATCAGAAGAGAAGGTAGAAAGATTTAAAGAGCCAAAAGGAATGGGTGACTTCAAGTGAACAGTGTCTTCCCAACACAAGAGTAGTTGTACATGTATGGACTTAAGGAGACTACAGTGTAGCAGGCACAAGAACTGCACAGGTTTAGTTTAAGCTTGATGGGCCCAGACCTAACCCAGATGCAATTTGCGACTGCTATCAGCTGCAGGAGGAATCCGTTTTCTCCAATGGAACATCACAAAGAGAATCAACCATATGCTAGTTCAGGCTCCATGCTCAGGCAGGAGCAGCTGGGCAACCCAAAACAAATTCCATAGGGTTGTGTGTGTGTGTGTGTGTGTGTGTGTGTGTGTGTGTGTGTGTGTGTGTACACACGTGCACTCGCATGGGTGCATGAAAGTGGGATATTTCTTTTTTTTTGTTCTTCGGCATGGTTTCTGTGGAAGGGAGAGGAAAAACAAAGTAGAGTAGGAGAGAATCTGGGAGGAGTTAGAAGAGGAGAAAACATGATCAAAATATATTGAATAAAAATTCTTTTCAACAAAAAAAATTAGTGGAATTGAATTTGAAAGATGAATTAAAGAAATGTTTTCTAAGAGCCATTAGTGATCAAAATTGATCCTAAGCTTCCATAGGAAGCAAATTTTATATTCAAAACAATGAAAGAATTCGAGAAAGTTATAAAAATCAACCTCTCCTCAAAAGCACCAAGTCCAGATGGTCTCAAAGGTAAGTTCTTTCAAATGTTCAAGTAACAGATGATTTTGATACTATTTAAACTCTCCCAGAGCCTAGAGAAGGAACGGAGGCTTCCAAATGCTTTTTCTTTTCTTTTTTTTTTCAAAACCAGCATAGCACAGATACCCAAATTTGACAAAGCACAAAAATAGAAAATGTTAGACAGATCTCACTTGTGACCATGGTTAACAGGGAAGAAAAATTTAAATGAAACCACAGCAGACGTTTCCATAGCACATGTAAAGAATAAAGCACCGCTTTCAGGTGGCACCCGTCCCCCAAACCAGAGGCCTTTCAGACTTATGAAATCTGTTACTAAGGCATACCGTGTTATATTAATCTATCTATGGGGACTAGCATAGGACAGACTTTGCAGCTGCCGGAGAGGAATGTTTACCACATTTGACCGCTGCTGCTTCTTTGAAACAAGCTGACCAACCTCACATCTTGGAAGTAGATGGTTTGTTTGTCAGTGTCTGTCTGGCTTTCCTTCTGTGTGTGGCTAAGACTTGGCTTACACTGTTTGTTCTTCTGTCCTGAGGTTGGCTCCCATAGTCCTATAATGGTTGGTATAATTTTCCTATTACTTAAGGCAATGACTGTCTGAGATGTGAATGGACATACGATGTGCCAAACAAAGAAAATATCAGAGTTCCTAGCCAGGAGTTTGAATGGAAGATATCTGAGGAGACAGCTTCCTTTTAGGCCATTTGACTACAGGCAGTACTGGGGTCCTGGAATCCAGCTGCCTTTCTTCAGTCAGTGGTTCTCAGCTCCAGAAGTTCACCAAGATCTGGAGATGTTTGCACTGTGCCCTCTGCCCCCTCCCTGGGGATTTATCCAGCTCAAACTGTCAGTAGTGTTGGGGCTAAGCAACCTAGAGTGCATATTTTCTTCATGGCCTCCTGAGTGAATTCCCATGTAGCTCCTTGTCCTCATAGCACAAGCCAATAGAATGGGGAGGATGCCGGGGGTGGCTCCGTACAAATGATGTGACTGTAGGTTCCATGACAACTGACCAAAAAGACTGCCAGGAACAATGGGAGAAATGAGGAAACTGGTGATATCCAAGACCAACAGTTTTCCCTGATGCTAAAACTTCTCACTTGAAATTTCAGGACGTTTGCTTTAGCTTTAGCTCAGGCCAATTGTAACCCCTGAGGAAGACGCCTGATCCTCAGAGTCGTGGAGAAGGATACTTCCAAGGATAGCACAGGCCTGGCTGTTTGTGATGCTATTAGACATCGGAGAGACTAACACAGCTTCAAAATTAACCAATGAAGGAAATCCTAATTAAGATTCACAAGGTTGTTTGAGACTCTGGTAAAATAAAACCAAAGTTTATGTGGACACAAAGCCTGCAAAAATAGCTAGAAAGTTCTGATGGAGAAAAAGAGCACAGAAGTGGGTGCAGCCTCGTTAAGTACAGAAATACCGAGGACTCAGCAGTTAAAGCAATTTGCTACTGGACCTGAAGCAAGCAGAGGGACGGCAAGAATCTAGACAAGAGTCTAGAAGCACACTCTAGTACAGGGGAGTGTTTCCTTTGTAGAATTTCATGGGACAACTCTCTAGGCTTTTGGTGAAAATACAGTCTCAGCTCTCTTCTCTTGGCTATAACTTATATTTCCAATAAAAGATTCATTTTCAGAATCTATAAATAACCTCTATCAAGCAATGAGGAAATGGGTGAAACACCCGAAAGTCATTTTACAACAGTGTTTGAAACACTGACAAATGTCAGAAATGGTCCCAGCATCCAGGAGGCAGAGCAGTCTGATCTCTGTGACTTCCGGGTCAGCCAGAGCTACATAGAAAGACGGTGTCTCAACAAACAAAGAAGCAAACCAACAACATATCCAAACCGCAGTGGAATACCATTCCACCAGACGACTTCATTTGTAACACTGTCAATACCAAGTGTTAGCAAGTTGGAGTGAGTAACAGAGGCTGTGCTCTCGGTGTGTGGAGACTGACTGATAAATTCGTACACCTGTTCTAGACAGCCACATTGCAAACCGGAACACGGCTTTTTAGTGTAACACACACTGTATGGAAACATGAACTCTGGCTACATGCACTAGGAGTGCTACTGAGCAGAAGACCACATCTCAGAACTAATGGATGGTGGCAGGGGCCAGTCTGCCTTTGAGGACACATGGGTAGGACTTGGAAGAAATTCAAGGTAGGGTACTATTGGCGTTGTCACCTAATCTGGGTAAAGGAATCTGGAGTGGAATTCACTCTTGTATGACTGCTTTCCTAAATATAGCCTACGCACTGAGAGAAAGGTTACAAAGGCAGGAAGCTTGTTCTAATCAACCCAGAGAAAGACCACAGTTCAGCTGAAGGCCATGTCAGCGGGGCATTTGTGATTCTGTACCCTGCTCTGATCTGTACATGGACTGAGTGATGCTGGCCCCAAATGGTTCTTATGAAAATTGTATGAGACAATGAATATGGAAGTATTTTGTAACCTGCAAAGGTGGTCATTATGATCTTTGCCATTACCCCGTGTTCCTCCCACTGAGAAGGACACACACACAATGATGGCAGCTGGTCCTGTGCTGTCTGAGCCCCAGTGGCCTCTTCCTCTAGCACTTTATGGCGAATTCTCTCCTTATCATTTAAATCTGCTCTGGCTTTCCTCTCCTCTCCACCCTCACTGCCCCACTTTTGAGATTAATTCTTCCCTTAAACAATGGAAGATAGATGGACTTCTTGTTCCTTCAACTGATTAAAATCATTTCCTCTGTTGAGCATCTATTCATGTGGAAGGAGTGCTTCCAAACACTAGCCCAGCATCCAGCCTCGTGCCCTAGAATTGCAGCCCTCGATGCCTAAACATACCTCTTCCTGCCTAGAACAGTCACAGAGACTGCGGATGCCCTGCCAAGGTCTGGGATGCTCCACATCCAGCCACAGGTGGAGGATGGACTGACTCTGAGCCCCTCTGGCAGGCACTATGCAACGTAAGTCCCATTCTACACATTTGGAAACTGAGCCGAGGTATAGAAGCAAGATGTCAATAAAACTAAGGCATAGAGTCCTGGTTGCATAGACAGGATTTGAACCAAGGCCTGGTTCACCACAAAGCACATTCTAGCTGCTTGATTCCGAATGTTTATTAAGCAACTGCATATATGCCAGGTGCTTGGATCTATCATTGTTAAAGCTTCCTGTTTCCATGGGCATCCAGACAACAGTAAATACATACAGCGAATGAACCAGTCATGCCTCAGGCACAATGGCAGATGCCCGGAGGGAAAAAGACCTGAATTGTTATAAAGCACATTAGATTGATAAATTACCACATGCTGTTTCAGGTTGCCAAGAAGCTACCTCTTATATCAGGGGGGTCCACCCCATTTCAGACTCAAATACATTTCTTTCAAAGTGTCCTCCTAGGCCTCTAGACTGGGATGTGCTGTCCCCTCTATGATACTGAGGAAGGAGACCAACAAAACAGCCCAAGAGTAAAAGCCCTCTGTCCTTGACAATGGCCAGAAGGTAAGCCATCTCCCACAGATGACTACCACTTATCCCACCGTACAAAAAGTCCCTGCACCAGAAAAGAAGTTGGAAGTTCAGTTATGGAGAGAAGGCTCAACCAGAAACCCCAGCTGCCTGCCTCAACTTCCCCAGTCAGTATCTGCTAGACATTAACAGGACCTGGCTGGATGACATCATCTCTTTATGTTATGGATTCCTTTACCTGGAGGCATCACTGGAGGGGATGCTCTGTTCTGCCTGGACTCCCTCTCTTGGGAACTCCAGATGGCTGACTTAAAGGGGTTCCCCAATTGATTTCTGCTGAATGTCTTAAGCACTCAGTCTGGCAATGCTTTTGCTATCTACCTGCACTGACAACTCTGCAATTTTGGTTTCTTTAAAAAAAATACTGGCATATTATAATAATAAGTTTTGGTTTTAATAAGCTGTGGTGGATATGGGGCTGCTTCAGACTTTCCCAAGCAGCTATGATTTGCGTTGTGCCTTAGCAGACACATGTTTTGCCAGCTGCAGATAGTTGCTGTGGTTGGGTGACATTTGAAACTCTGGGAGCTTTTCAGGGGGTATATAAATGCCAGAGCCCTAATAGGTAGCATTTGTGGTTGTTGCTTGTTCAGGGGGTGGAGGTTGTTTGAGGTTTGTTAGTAATCATCCTAAAAGAACAAACAGGAAGAAAGAAATTAGATTCAGGGATCTCTCTCTCTCTCTCTCTCTCTCTCTCTCTCTCTCTCTCTCTCTCTCTCTCTCTCTCTCTGTGTGTGTGTGTGTGTGTGTGTGTGTGTGTGTGTGTGTGTGTGTGTCCCCTCTATCCATTCTTCTCTTCCACCTAGTGACAGAGGGTGAAACTGGGAGAATAAGGGGTGAGAAAAGAAAAATCCACAAAGTAGCAAAGAGTGGCTACATCTGCCTGCTATTTCTCATTGTACTTTGGCTTGCTGTATGCTTAACGTATTTACTAATTCATATCCCCCAACATGGCTGTCCTATACCATTCTCCAGACTGAACAAAAGAGCAGTGTAAGGGGAGATTACAAGTATCCAGAGGTTGGGACAGGGATGTCTTGCTCACAGCTGAAATAAGGTGGTTAGGGACACTTGCTTAGAAGGGAGGGAGTTACAGATAGAGGAGAGCCCCCTCCTCAGCCTCCTTGGACACGGACTGGCTTGATTGCAGTGTGGCTGGTGCAGCACAAGTAAGGGCTGATGATAGCAATGGATTCTGGAGCCTTGGTTTTCTTGCCCAGTGTAGGAACTAGGAATGCTGGGCAGAAATTGTTTGACTACCATACTGAAAATGGTCTACAGAGCCATAGTGGTGACGGTGAATGGTGAAGATGGAGCCTGGGACTTGAGAGAGGAGAGAGCAGGATGACCCCAGGTTTCTGGCTAGCACACCTGGAGATGTTATGAGGACAGTGGAGAAGTGCCAGGGAGGAAGGAACGGACAAGCTGGGTGTCAGACGATTCTTAGGCCTCTGGACAGAGCTGTTGAATGGACACTTGCACATCTTAACCTGACTGACATTTGGAAGAAGTACGGTGTGATGTCTTTATTTTATTTTATTCATATTCCAATCGTTGCCCTCCTCTGGATTCCCCCTCCCACAGTTCCTCATTCCATTCCTCCTCCTCTCCCTTGTCTCCTAAAGGATGTTGCCCTCCCACCAGACCTCCCTCCCTAGGGCCTCAAGTCTCTCAAGGATTGAGTGCATCTTCTCCCACTGAGGCCTGGCCGGTGTATTTGTGTGTCAGAGCATCCCGTGTGTATTCCTGGTTGGTGACTCAGTGCCTAGGAGCTCCCTGGGGTCTGGGTTAATTGAGACAACTGGTCTTCCTATGGTCACTCTCCCCTTCAGCTTCTTCAATCCTCCCCCTAATTCAACCATAGGGGTTCCCGACTTCAGTAGAATGATTGGATGTTAAGTATCTGCATCAGCTCAGTCAGCTGCTGGTAGAGCCTCTCAGAGAACAGCCATGCCAGGTTCCTGTGTGTAAGCACATTATAGCATCAGCAATAGTGCCAGGCCTTGGTGTGCTCCCACCCCTCATGAGTTGGATCCCAAGTTGGGCTGGTCATGCGAAGTCCTTTTTGAATTAAGATTTCCCCTGTAAATGTAAGAAAGAATCTGGCACTGTAGCCTGGGCAGGGTCTGGCAGTCCTGACAGCCTCTAATCTGTGTTACACAGTGTTTCCCACGCCTGGCAAGCCCAGCGATCTCTAGAATGCCTTCCAGTACTGCAAATGCAGGGCCACTGGGGAGTTCCCATATCCCTGGATATGGTGTCAAGTGTACTGGCCACCCATCGCCCATGCCCACGGTCCTCACTGTATCCTACTGTCCAGCCCTCAGTCCTAGCTGTGGGCCCAGATTTCATTCCCGTCTTCCATATTAAAACTCACTGGCTGTGCTTTGTGCTGCAGGAGAGGTGCAACAACTCCTTTGTCATCTGATCCAGGTGCAGCTGGACCAGGAAGAAAGGAATTCTCCCAGTCCCTGCTCCTGGGAATCATTTGAGCCACCCAGAGACCAAGGCTGAGGCCATAAGATGGCTTTCTTGCCTGGCCTGGCCCAACAGGAGTGGCCCAGGCACTAGAAATGGCAATGTGTCTTGAGAGAGGCTGAAGAGGCATCTGGTGTCTGCTTATCTATGGGAGAGAAGCAACGCGTGGCTTTCACAGAGGTGTCTGGAAAGGCTGGGAGATCAGAATATGAACTAGATTCGAAGGAGAATGAGTAATAAAGAAATCTGAAGGAGTGGTCACAGCAAAATAGAGAGCTCCAAATAGTTGCTGGGAGAGTTCTTGATAGTGATGGTATCTCTGGGATATTGAGAAGGATTTTGTTTGTCTGTCTGAATGGCTGAGTCATGGCCGAGGACTCTGCTGTCAGAATCTGCTATCCTCTCTAAGGTGAATATAGACACAGGCCTCTGGCATTGGTATTTGCACTATAGAGGAAGGAGAATGAGAAGTAAGAGTTGGGTCATCCCTGACACCCCAGTCCCTATCATGTGGGATGTGAAGTGAGAACTTCTGGACTCACAGAGTGTTTTATACCCATTTCTTTCATTGTCAGAAATGGACTTCAGAGAGTTGCCCACCGTCTGTAGGTGCCTAGAGTCTTAAGCAGGTTTTGGGAGGGAGATAGGCAGACATAGCATCCTGCCTGAAAACAGGATCAGGGCTCAATTATGTCCAAAGTCAGACATTAACCAAAGGTCCAGACTGAAAAACAGGTCTTGGTGTGGCTGAGAATATGATAAGCTTGCAATCTCTGAGTGGGTTGGAGCTCCATTGGGAGGTTAAGGATGGGTGTTCCCAGGGGATCCCTGTTCTGCTGTTGTTTGGTTTGTCTGGTCCCTCTCTGAGCAAACCATCCTAGGCTAACTAACAGCAAGTGAGCCCTGCTGCTCCACCCTGCTCCAGCAAGCGCCAGCCTCAGGGCAGTTGTTTTCTGGCCTAAACTTAACCTGTTTCTGGGTCTCTGTCCTCTGTCCTGGCAACAGCATGCAGCATGCTGGGAGCTTTCATGGGTAAGCTAGGCAGTCTTTGGGAATGGTTGCCTGGAATTAGGGACTATTGTCCTCATTTTATGTACAAGGAAAACTGAGGCTCTGTTCTTTCACAAATAGAGATTTATGTATTTCTTTGGTATGAGGGTGGTTTTTAACCCACTGAGATTCTCCATAGGACAGAGAATCAAGTTTGAGTTGTCAAGGAACCCCTTCTTGGGGGATGACCTTTAGGGAAGTACATCTTTGTGTGGGTCAGAGGTCACCCTTTGGTATTTTCAGGAGCTATCCACCTCCTTAGATCTGGGCCTTCCTGAAGAGGCTGAGGTGGTTGTCAAGCAGGCTTCAGGGATCTGCCTGTCTCTAACTCCCCAGGTATGGGATTCCAACAAAGCACTACTATGCCTGGCCGATTCTGTTTTTCTCTTTGTTTTTCCTCCTGACTTCTGGGCATTGAACTCAGGTCCCCATGCATGTGCTGCAGGTGATTCATTGACTGAGCCATTGTCCTGGTCCCAAAGAACCAATTTCTTTGGCTTGAATGCTCAGAGACAGGGTAGACAGGTCTGGCCTTGCCTCTACTCATCCTGAGTCCTTTCATCAAAGGGGATTCAGTATGAAGAGAACAATGAAAAGAACAGGCTGTTCCTGCTCCTCAAAAAGCCTAAAGTAGCCCCCCATGGGGACTGTTTAGAAAGGAGGTTGGAGGGTAGGCTTTTCCGGTGTTCAGAGGTGCTGAGACAACCTTTGCTCAAAGTAATCAAATCACTGCCCCATGGAGTTTTGTGGCTCAGCACCAGCCACAGCTGGCTCCAACAGCTGGGCCCTGGGATGTCAGAGCAAGAACAGTTAGGAAGCATGAATAATTTGCTGTCCCGGCCTCTGAAGAATGGTCTAGAAGATAGGGCATCTTGCCGCTCCTTCCCTGTTAGCCTCTCCTTTCGCCAGTGTCCAGGAAAGGGGTCATGGGCGGCTTGTGACATAACCCAGCAATGGTATGCAAAGGCAACTGTAGTCTGTAGCACAGTTCAAAACATCTATTCTCAAAGCCTTCAATGCTGTCTCCCTTCCAACATGGACTCCTCATCACTCTCAGGCTCTCTTCCCTCTGTTGAAGTCCCCCACCTCATTCTATGGAGCCTGACTCTCGTAGGAAGTTGGCAGGAGGGAAGCTGGCACAGAACAAAAAGGCCCGTTGTTTCTCCCTCTGCCCCCGACTAGCTGTTCCTGTCAGAGCCTGACAAATGCAGGTGGGCACATCTGGTGACAGAGATGGATGAAAATCCTTGCTCGTGGGCCCAGCACACACTGGCCACCTGTGTATTACTCCCATTGGGATCAGGCTAATCAGATGGACGTTTATGAAGCCATTACTCAGTCATTCCATTGTGCTAGGAGAAGGGATTTGAGTTTTCACCAAGAACACAATTAAGGACCTTCCCTGGTGGCTGCACAGTGGAGGTGCCTAGAGACAGATGAGTCCCCTTAAAGGCTGGGATGAAGAGGAAAATGCCTTGGCTTCAATCAGTTTGGGAGCTCACTGTTTTCTCCCCAGGACACAGCACTGGTTCTGTTGTGGTGAGATATAAAAACAGACCTCATTTGTGGTCCATTTGGACTCTGATACACCAATGACAAAGACAGAGAACCCAGATGCTCTTCTGGCTGCTTGCTGCCTTTGTTTTAGGCTGGAGACCTGAGCGGGACAGCACTTGGATTGCAGATAATTCCCTGGGAAGAGATTCTTCTACATTTGCGCAATAATATATTCCGCATACCGGGGCCTGTTATTGTACAATAAAACAAGAAGGCTGAGAATCAATACAGACATGTGAAGAAGCGCTCAGAGCCATTATCATAACCAGCAAAAGTGGTTTTCAGCTGAGAAACATTTCCTTGCCTATTCTGAGATGGCAGGCAGGAGCAATTTTGAGCCTCAGACCCTGAGACTAGAACTCTCTGCTGCTTAAATGTCACCCAGAGGAGAAGCCACAGCAGCCTGGGCTGCCATGATCTGTACACGGTCCTCATAAGCAGTCTGTGCACTATTGCAAGCTTCCCCCAGGGGATGCTCTCTGCTGAGTACTTCCATAGGCACTTGACTGGATGCCCCAGTAGCTGTACATATGAATTCAGTACAGCAACATGGTGGATGAACCTCAAAGGTTTTTCTTTAAAAAAGAAAGAAAACCATGTATGTATGTATGTATGTATGTATGTATGTATGCATATATATGCATTTAGTGTGTGTGTGTGCATGCACATGTATGTGCATACCACAGTTCACATGTGGTAGTCAGAGGACAATTTTGAGGAATCAGCTCTTTCCTTCCACCATGTAGGCCTGAGAAAACTCAAGTTTTCTAGTTTGGCAGCAAACTCCTTCACTCATGGAGCCATCTCACCAGCCCTAGAAGTTTTTCTCAACCCAGTAGTGAGAGGAGAGCATAGACTCTAAAGGGCCATGCCATTATTCTCTGAGCTTAGAGCAGCAACACACATAAGCTCAGAAATCTAGAGGGAAATACAGTTCTATTGAGTCCAGAGACGGGGCATCTTAACAGAGAAATGGGAACCTACTGGAAATTTTGGAAATGAGATTTATGGTAATTAAAATAAAAAATGTACTGGATGGGTTTAATACCAGATTAGAGGTGACAGCAGAAAGAATAAAGGCATGTGAAGACTGATCACCAGACATGGGCCAATCTTTAGAGAGCAGACAGGGACAAGACTGAAGAAAAACGAGCAGAGCCTCAGAAGCTCATACAACACTGTCAGGTAGCCTAGCACATGCGGCGGAAGCTCTACCAAGACAATGTAGGTCAGAAATAACTAATTATATCAGAACGGATAAATATATGTACACAGAAGTATATATGCCTATATATGTATACATATATATGCCTATGTATATTAAGCCAAGATAATATGCAAAATAGGTCAGAAATAATGTTAGAAGAAATAAGTTGTTGAAATCCCCCAAAATTTGGTAGAATAAATATAGACACACAGTTCCAAAACATGCAGAGTATTTCCATAAATATTTATAAGGGAAAAAGATATTATATATGAAGTCCAATGACAATAATTACCACTGGCCTCTCAGAAATCGTGTGAGGCCATGAAACAAATCACTAATGCCATTCTTAAAAATAGTATTTATTATTAATATTGTTTAATTATATGTATGTGGGCGATACATACAGAAGAAGCCAGGTGACTGTGAAGGCTAGAGACATCAGGTCCCCGCCAAGCGGGAGTTACAGGTGGCCATTAGAGACGTATGCACTATTAACCACTTGGCCATTTCTCCAGCCCTGGGACTAACATCTTTAAAGTGATTGAAAAAAATATAAGGACTAAAAATAACTCTTAACCCAGACGGTTTTAATTTCCATATTTAGTAAAAGCACCCTAGAAAATATGTGTAAAATAACTCAAGCCCAGATTTCCTGTACATGTATAGTCAAAATAAATCAAACTCATAGAACACGGGAAAATGGTGGGCTCCGAAGTGCAAGCTACAAGGGTAGGAAAAGGAAAGCACAGTTTCAGGGACTGGAGTGACGGGTCGGTGGGTAATGTGCCTGCTACTCAAGCAGGAGGCTGTGGCTTCTGATCCCCAGATCCACACAGAATACCCGTCCTGGGGGTGCACATCTGTAGCTTCAGCACCCGGGAGACAGACAATGAGGACCACCCAAAGAGTCATTGGTCAGCTAACCTAGACAAATTGGTGAGCTCTAGGTTCAGCGAGAGACTCTGACTCAAAAAATAATGTGAAGTGTGATTGATGAAGATACCAACTGCTGACATCTGGAAAGGAAAACAACTATAGACTTAAATCTAACCAAACCAAAAATTACACTAAAGACCTTCGGACTGCCATGCCGGTGCAGAGGACACCCACAGACCTACCGTCTGCAGCATGGCACAGACTGGCCAGAGACACAAAGCCCTGCCTATCACCACAGAGCACAAAATCAGGAGGAGGAAGACAGTCAGAGACCTGTGGACCGCTGGGCCACACCATGGTGCCCAGAGGTCTGCCTGCCTCTGCCCCATGGCTCGAGCAGACTGTAGACACACAGAAGCCAGCCTGCTGCCAGGACACAGATGTCCACAGATCTGCCCTGCCACTACATAGGTGGGGCTGTAGAGGCCCACTTGCCTTCACCCCACGCAGCTCAGACAGAGGTGGTCACCCAGAGGCTCACCAATTGTGTAGCGCCCCCGCCCTGGAACAGGAGGTGCTGCAATGTGCAGGTAATGTGGTGGACAGATAGAAGAGCGAGAGAAGTGGAATGGTTTGAACACTATGAAGAGAGAGAGAACTGGAGACTCCAGGAGGGGGAGGAATAGCCTATTGTGAGGAGACAGATCCACCACCGGAGGCCATGGTGAAGTCCCAACCAGTGCTGCTGCTGAGGGCCATGTCTGGGTCCATGGCTATGCAAAGTGAGAAGTAGGTGTCAATGTCTGTGACTCACTAGACAACAACAGAATAAGCAGTAGGAGTTCAGTTACGAATACAATATTGATGGTGATGCAGACGCCAGAGATCTTGAAGCAGACCAACGACTCACTGTAACAAACATTTCCAAGGGGATTTGTGTGGACAGAGGGGAACACTGTGGGACACACTGGGACACACTGGGACACACTACGATTCCCACAATGAGATGTTTTCTATGTTTCCTTTTGTTTATTGTTTTTTGGTTTGTGTGTTTTTTCTTTGGGGAGAGGTTGAAGGTGCAGAGGAAGAGCATGAAGGGACAGGAGGATTAGGGGCTCTGGGCTGCATGATGTGATCCTCACAAAGAGTCAATAAAAAGTTAAAAAGCTACACTAAGTATAAACGGACCAAGTAGCAAGGATAAAGTTCTTTGGCAGATACTAACTCAAGTTCACAACATTTACCATATTTCTCTATACTGGCTCAAGTTGAAAATAAGAAACCCTCGAGCACCATTTCAATAGTACCTTGAATTAAAAATATGTACAACAGTTCACACGTTGCTAAGTTTAATGACGCTGTGCATAAATAGAGTTAGATGCCATGTTTGTAGATAGAAAAGCTCACTAATACTCAAGTGTTCTTTCTCCAATTTGATCAATAGATCCATGTAGTAGGGAGTTTTCTGTAAGCACTTGCTTTTCCTCCTGGCCCCAAACTCCTGAAAATAATGACTCAGAGATTCAAATACATTTATAAATATCTAGTCCATATAGCTAGACATGTTCCCTAACTAATTTATAATTTAATGATCCTGTTATTCTATTTCAAATTCTGTCACGTGTCTGCTCACCCAGTCCTTAGTTGCATATAACCATCTTCCTCTATGTCTGGGGTCCAATCCTCCTCTGCTTGGCTTTATCCCAGAATCCCTTCTGCTTACCAGATGGTCCATCTTCTATTCCACTCTTTCCTATAGGCCATGTCTATTTTTTTTTTATTGGCACATGATGCAACCATACAGTACACAAGAGATTTTCTCTATAGATCCAGTTCAATTCTAATCATTATTCCAGTGGGGATTTTTTAAAACTGAAAAAACTGGTTTTAAAAACTGAATGGAAATATGGAGGCTTAAGCTAAAATAATTTTGAAAAAGTTGGATGTGTATTCTCTGACTTTTAATCTTCTCTCTAGATAAAGTAAAGTTAGATTAATGGCGGCATACAAATAGACACAAGGGAACACAAAACAATTCGAAATGGATTATATTCTTGAACACAGAAATAAAACTAAAACTTCTTTTAACAGAAGCAGGGGTGAAATTTTCATAGTTTTAGACTTATAAGAAGTATGGCCCTGAGAACAGGAAGCAAACAAACACATTATTAATAAATATGACAAAAGCACTGGGCTTCCAACATAGAGCACTAACAACTCGATAACAAGATGCGCAATTAAGGGCTGACCAGAGAGAACAGACCACAAAGGGCCTGCTAAGACCTGGATCTGGATCCCTAGAACCAACACAAAGAGCTTGGCACAGCGGTTATGTGTAAGTAACCCCAGTGCTTAGAAGGCAGAGACGGGTTGGTTTCTGAAGCTCATTGGCTGACCGGCCTATCCAAATGGTTAAGCTTTGGGTTTACTGATAGACCCTGTCTTAACAAATGGGGTAGAGAGTGGATGAGAAACGATACTGAGCATCACTCTGTGGCCTCCACACACAGGCAGACATGTGGACAGGCACTCACATACATTCATACTGACAAGTGCATACAGCATATGAGCTTTACCCACAAACAAAAAAATAAGAAATTTATTTTTTAATGGGCAAACAGATAGGTTCCATATCTACATTACCCCTGATTTCTGGGTAGCCAAAAACAATAGGTACATAGAAGGCACTGGACTGGGGATCAGGAGAGTCCTCTACTGTTCATTGGCCAACTTGCTAGGTGATCTGAACGCTTCCAAGCTCTGTGCTCTAGACAATTGGAAGAAGATACTGCTATTGCCTTTAAGTGATGTGTGATGCCCTCCCTAAGCAAACTGAAGGAGCTCTGGATTGTACCAAGAGTTCTGTAGACAGAAGGCACATGGCTGTCCTTATGAACAGTTACAACAAATGGTTGTTACAATAGAGACACCCCATCTGGGCTATCAGATAAAATGACTTGATATGTGTATATGTATGTGTCTGTGTGGTCTGAAGAGGAACACACACATTCCTGTGTTCCCCTGGAAGCCAGGGCATGATGTAGAATGTTCAATGACTCATCATCTACCTTGCTTCTTTTGAGATACAGATTGGTTAGAATGATCGGACTGTAAGCCTCAGGGACCCCACAATCTCTGCCTCTCAGCACTGGGGTTGAAGGCACACATAGCCACACCCTTTTCCAGGTCACACAGCTGGACCTAGGCAGAGCTGGTGATAGATCCTGGCTGTGACAGTCTTAGAAATGTGTTACCTTCCCAGAGCCAGGGAGTGGAGCAGTACAATTACCCTCGAATTCAGGCTATGCTTTGGATTCAACTTGTCTTTGACAAAACTCAGTGTTAAAGTTGAGTTGTGAGATCCAACCCCTGGCTGTCCACCTCCAGGCTCAGCCACCCCCTGTTTACTTCCACTGGCTTGAGTGGTAGGTAGTGGCTTTGTGAAAGGAAGTGCCTTGAAGTCCCCACTGGTTCCATGGAGGCACATCCTGCCTACCCAGGGAAGACCATCAGACACTTCCTATTAATACATGGGCACTATCTGCTCTTGTTTCTCAGCTCTGCCCACTCCCAACCCTTGTACCTCAAGGATCCTCCCTGCAGTCTTCCTGGATCCCCTCTTTTGGAGACCTCTGCCTCTCCTGTGTTCAATGGTACACATGCGCGCACGCACACACACACACACACACACACACACACACACACACACACACACACACCTTCCCTGGGTGAGACCTCTTTATATTCTAGTTCCCCATGCCTGAGGGTGGGCCTCAACATCAGTGTGTGTCTCACCATATTCATGCAACACCTAGAAAGGTCCCTGTGTTCACTGCACATGGGCTTTGGAAAAATAAAGTTCTAGTAACATGTGTGTACATATTTACCTACCTCTATACATGCATATGTGTAGGCCTTGTGTGACCATGTGTGTAAATTGTAGGCACACACTTCTAGCTATGCATATGAGCAGACACATGTGACTATAATGTCTCTGTGTTTTATGTGATATGCTTGTGCTTAGATGCGATCAGGGATGCCAAAATGCCAGGTCATGGCCTGGGGAGAGGGCTCAGTGGATCAAGGGTTTGCTACACAAGGGTGGGGATCTGAATTCAGATGCCAAATGAACATAAAAACCTGGGTGCAGCTATGTGTGCCTTCAACCCCAGTGCTGGGAGGCAGAGATTGTGGGGTCCCTGAGGCCTATTGCCCGATCATTCTAACCAATCTGTATCTCAAAAGAAGCAAGGTAGATGATGAGTCATTGAACATTCTACATCATGCCCTGGCTTCCAGGGGAACACAGGAAGGTGTGTGTTCCTCTTCAGACCACACAGACACATACATATACACACACCAAGTCATTTTATCTGATAGCCCAGATGGGGTGTCTCTATTGTAACAACCATTTGTTGTAACTGTTTATAAGGACAGCCATGTGCCTTCTGCCTACAGAACTCCTGGTACAACCCAGAGCTCCTTCAGTTTGCTTAGGGAGGGCATCACACATCACTTAAAGGCCATGACAGTATCTTCTTCCAAGTGTCTAGGGCGCAGAGCGTGGAAGAGTTCAGGTCAGTTTTGGGAACTTCCAGCAGCGACCGGATTGCCCACTTCCTGAGCTTAGTATCCCTGCAGGACAGAATATTTTACCCCCTTGTAAACATCCTGTGTCTTAAGGAGCTTCTCTGAAAGATGGACGATTCAATCCCGGGAAACTTCTGCACAACAGAGACAGTTTCAAAGGTGAGGCGGAGGGCATTCCAGGAAGTTGGAGCTGCATGGGCATGGAGTCATGTCTGTCCCTGCTGTCCTGTCAAAAACTGTGACACTTGATTAGAGGATGAGGTAAAACCGGCTCACAGGGCCTTTTCACTGCAGCACCAACCAACACACACTTTTAAGCAAATAATTTTCAGTTATTTAACTCCCTTTTAACGGCTAGCATTTTTCTTGGAAAGAGTCCATCCCATAACTGCTGATTTCAGTAAAGAGTTCTAAATATACACACTTTCTTCTGATTACATAGCAATACTGTTTTTCCCTCTGCGGGCCCTGGGAGTGGTGATGATTGCCCAGGTGATCCAGAGAGGGCCCCAGGAGGTGAGAGTACCTGATTTACACCACTGTTGAGTCCCGGGCTCTGGCTTCATACTCTGCCCCGGGCCAGAGCGATTCTGCCTGTGTCATCATTATGCTCATCAAAGGCTGCTTTGTCTTCCCCTGGACGCCCTAATTGCTCTCCTCATTTGGACAGCCCTGGAGTCATTTAGTAATGAAGATCACTGCGTGCTAATATGGCATCAGGAGCTCACCTGCTTTTTGGCATTCGGAGCAGTGTTTGGAGAAGGGAAGAAGCCCCACTTGTCATTACAGGTGCAGAGCCTCAGCGAGCCGTTCATGTGCAATTACCATCCAACAGCCTGGAAATTACAGTCCGGTTACAGTGGCTGCTAACGAGAACTAATTGTACCACTGCAGAGCTGCCCTCAACACTTAAGACAAATGGCCTCTGTGGGAACTTGGAGATGGGTAGAGCAATCCTGTCTATTCTTGGAACAGAACAAAAATCCACTAGGGACTGGTCTAGGATTACATGGGGTCCCCCTGGGCATTAAAACTTGATTTTCCAATGAGTGTAAACAAACCACAAGTTCACAAAGTCATCTATGCATCTCTCCTCCATTCATATATTCACCTTTTAATTATCCACATATCCATTACCACCCATCATCAATCTATCCATTTATCTGTCCACACATTCATCCATCCATTCATCCATCCAAACATCCATCCATCCATCCATCCATCCATCCATCCATCTATCCATCCATCCATCCATCAATCCATCTATATATCCATCGTTATCTTTGATCTTTCCACCACCAATTAACTCATCTACCATCCATACAACTGCCCATCAAGCTTCCATTAAGCTCTTGTGTGGCACCTGATCAATACTTCATAAGGAAGTCATAGATGATTAGATGATTTGGAAAGAACTTACACTCAGAAAAAAATTGCCCAATGAATGTTTTGGAGTGAATGAAGACACAATGAATATTTTCTTCATGTGGGGGAGAAAGCTGCTCTTAGACAGGTCTGGTAGGAAATAGGCACTTGATGAGAATTCGGGTTTGCTGTCATTGTCAACTCTTTTGTGTTGCTTTTAATGATCTTAGAGTCCTGTAAGTCCTACAATCTTTCTGCCTACCTTTTCTGGGTTTTGAAAGTTAAACGAGAGTCCTCCTGGCCTAGAAAATGAGCATATACAGAATCTGTAATATGCACATGGTTTTAACAGGAGGAGGGGGCTGGGTTCTATGGAATGATGTTCTTTTGTGGCGGGAGCCCAAAGAGTGCAGACATCATCATAAAAGGCAGTAGGGTCCAAGTCATCCCAACATAGGGACAGCTGAGGTTTGGGACTGGCTAAGAGGAAGATGGGAACCACCAAAAGATCAGAAACAATCCATCTTACTTAAGAAGCCCTGGGAAAAGGGATTGATAATTGTTAAGTGATGATTTCTTGGTAGGGAATTAACTGTGAGGGATGATCAATGAATCAGCATGATTAGAGCGCTGCTCCTTGCTATCTAGAATTCTGGCCTCTAGCTTCTCTGCCCATGTTTCCAACCAACATGTTCTAGGAATGTGCCAGGAATCTGAGGGCCGTAAGTCTCTAAGGTCTCCCCATTCCCTAAGTTCAGAGCTCTGCTGGGTGGTCATTCCATTCTCATTATACAACCTCCCTCCCCAAATGACAAAGAGCAATGTGCACTGAGCCAACCGATCCCTTTTGGCAGAAAGCCCTTTATCATATTAAACTTCAGTTCAGTTCCCCAGACTCTAATTATTCTCCCTCTTCTACTACTGAAAGGCAAAATAGAGCCATTCAGTGGAATGGCTGACCCAGGACGCAGGCCTGGTGTGATGTTAGGGGACTGATTGGGCAGCTGCAATCAGGGCTTCAGGGCTCACAAGAGGAGAGCTGAGAGTTGCCAGTACACGCTACTTCCTTGAGGTTGTTCTCGCCCACCTAAAGTCTTACAGTGTAACATATTTGCCAATAAAAGTGTGCTAAACATGGGGTTGAACTAGTTCAAACTTGCCTTTGTAAGGCCACCTCCACTCCTTGAAATTGACCTCCACTTCTGGAAAAGTCTAACCAAGGGGCGGTCCCATAGAGAAACCTCACGGAGGGAAGAGGATGACTGACGTGGACATGCCAGGCTCCTATGAGCTTCCTGTGGGTTGCTGCCACAGGAAGGGACCTTTCTTGGGTCATGTGGGGTCTACCTGTGTCACATTCAGCACCATGTATATTTTATTACTGCTGTCTATGACTCAGTGTTGAGATAGCTTGCACACACCACAAGGTGACTGGCTGATATGGGGATCTTGAACAGTACTTGCTGCTCATTCCCCGGACAGAGTAAAGCCTCAGCAGCAGCCATGTGATATGATTCTTGTATGTCTATCTAGAAGGCAAGAAATTTTTAGACACGACGCTTCTCTGTTCTAGCATTTAGGTGATGAGGTAGGGTCTCTAGATGAAGTGAAGCTCTCATTCCAAGAAAGGCATCTTCTCTAGCTATGAACTGGAATCGATGCTGCACCAACTCCTGCAGCTTCAGAGACACCAGAGCAACCAGTGCCAATCTTCCCAGCCCCTCCCCCTTGAAAGCATGCACTGCCAGGCCGCTGAAGTCAGTCAGCCCACTGTCCCACCAGACACTTGCAATCAGCATTTGTAGGGATGCTGGCTGACAGGGCGTGTCTAATCATAGACTGTGAAAGATAGATGAGCCTTCCACCGCATCCTTATTCCTCCTTAGGTTTTGGCAATAAACGATTCATTGCAAAGGTGATGGAAGCAGGCGGTGATGTCTGCAGCCTTTCTACACGGATCACTTCACAGTCTTCTCTCTCTTTTATTATGCTATCAGCAAAAATATAAAATAAAATTATGATGTTTATGCAAATTATGTTTTTATAATCATGTCTGAAAGAGTCTGTGGATCAAATTTCCTAGCCAGCTTCTCTAAATGCAAGCTCCTTTTAAAGATGCTTTTAGGAGATTACACTGTGTCAAACTTGAAGCTAGCAGGACTTGGAGGGCAGGTAAAGCTATCCCTTGCAGGGGCTGATAGAGACACTCCCCTCAACCCCCGTGTGGTGTGTGTGTGTGTGTGTGTGTGTGTGTGTGTGTGTGTGTGTGCATGCGTGTGTGTAATTGCCTGTTTTTCATTATTATCACAAGATAAACAGAGACAAGGTGCTCAATAATGAAGAGAGATTTATTTTGATTCATAGTACACTTTTCCCAAAGGTCCACCTCGAGCCACACAGTAGGATTAAATTTCCATTCTCTTCATAACACAAGACTTCAGAGATTAAATTCCTGGCTCAGGCCTGGGGACAAACTAAAGTCATAGCAAGCTCCTCTCTGGGTCTGCTAGGACAAAGCGCTGATAAGGGGAGGGACTAGCGCAGTCAGGCAGAACTTTCTAGAAGTCTAAGTTATTCAAAGAGTGAGCTAATTTTAAAAAAGTACACAGGCCACAAGAGCAGAGGGTACCATAGTTCAGAAAGTGAAATTCCCTTCCCCGTGTCACAAAGCTGGGCTGTCATCTACAGCTTGAAACAGACACCAGCTCTGATCACATGGATCTGGGGATGAAGGAGGTCCCAGAGGATATGCCGCCTCCTAAAGGCATATTTGTTGGTCAGTTTAGTGGTAAAATCCCTGTCCCTCTAAGGCAGCGCTTCCCAACCTTCCTAATGTCGTGACCCTTTAATACAGTTCCTAATGTTGTGGTGAACCCCAACCATAAGTTTGTTTTTATTGCTACTTCATAACTGTAATTTTGTTACTGTTAGGAATTATAATGTAAATATCTGTGTTTTCTGGTAATTTCAGGCAACTCCGGACCCCCAGGTTGAGAACCTCTAAGGGCTTCTCCTCCATGGTGAGGGACTGGAGGCCGGGCTGCAGTTAAAATCTCTCATGCCGCTAAGCCTGGAGAGAGAGCCCATCTGATGAACCTCTTCAACATTTCTTCTCCCAACAGACCAGAACCACTCTAAAGAGACACACAACATTACATTTCTTAGAAATTTCCCCAAATACATATTTATCAGGGAAGCCTGAATAAGCTAAGAAGGGCTCAAGCCTATTTATTTATGTATTCAGTCATCTCCGAGGGACGGGCTGTGCCAGCAGTTAACAACAGGAGACAGTAATTAGGTTGCATTTGGTCTGATCTCTGCTCCTGGGATGGGATTAGGGACTGGCTGCCAGAATCTCGAAGTCTCCACACTCATGATGACTTTCTTTCAAGTTTATGCCTCTGGGATTCGAGCTTCTCAAACTTGGTTTCATATTGGAATCACCTGGGAAGCTTTAGAAAAATAATACCAATGCCTTTATCCTGCCTGTGGAGATGTTGACCTAGTTTGTTTGAGAGCATCTCCAGCATGGGAACGTTGCCCAGCTCCCCAGATGATCAGCAAGGTTTGAAGACCAGACCATGGAGACCAGGCACCTGGTTGATACGAGCAACCCTCACCTGTCTTCTATTCTCCCTCCCTGTTTTTGCCAAAGCTGAGCTGTGCAGGAAGGACAGATCATCAAGGCTGGGCCTAACCTCAAGGTCTGCTTCATAGAGTAACAATCTGGGTAGTCATGGGGCCTTAAACTTAGAGGAGCATGTGCTTGTATTTAAGTTCCCTTGTAGCTGTTTAGAAATTCTGAATCACTGTTGAACTTCATGTCTTCATTCTGCCCAATGAATTCTATAGCTAGATCTGAATAGAGATTCACTCCTGTCTGAACAATTGACTTTTTATGCAGCCTTGGGCAAATCTTGCTTTGTCTCTCTGGGTCTGTGAAAGAGCTTGGGGCATGACTCAGCTGTCAAGAGAGTTTACTACTCTATAGAAGACTGGAGTTCAGACCCCATCATATCCCAGCACCACCCATATTGGATAGCTCACACAATACCTGTAACACCAGCTCAAAGGGATCCTAAGCCTGCTTCTAGATTATATGAGCACTAGCATTCACAGCCCCTTGAAAATCAAACTCTATTCAAAAGTCAAATCGATCGGTGGGAGGAGTTTACAGAACCAGCTTTGTCTGCCCACAGAACAGGCCATCTAGAAACAGCAGAGCTACCGTCAATCAAACGGTCACAACTGAAGACAACTGGCTAGTTCACAGTCCTGTTGTTTGAATTTTGCAGAGCTCACCTGCCCACCCCACAGCCCCATCCAGGACCACAAACAGGCGTTTGTCCTTAGAACTGGGCCTGCCCTGCCCCAGGGCACAGATTACTAACAGCAAACATTACTAGTTTCCATCTCCAAAGAATGGATGACAGTTATTTCTTTCCTGTTGTGTCTCCCAGCAGCCAACTCTTCCCGTGTCTTCTAAGCAGAGCCCTGACTTTGCAACTTAGGGCTCTGGCCTTTAGACAGTGCAGAATCGGATACTGATGGAAAGCTGGGCGTGTGACAAGGAAGGGCTGGAGGTTTGCACTGGAGGTTTGCCTTCAGTGGATAAAAGGGAAAGAGGAAAAATATTTGAGGAATAGCTACCAGATGCATGAATATGGAGGGTGATAGGTAGAGAGGGAGGAGTTTATAAGGTATTCACTTTGTGTAGAAAATGAACCCTGCTTCCTCTGTGCACACACTTCATAGCTTTCTCAAGAGGCTTTGCATAGGTTACAGTTGCTTTTAGCTATATTCTTCTGTCGAGCTATGTTTCCTATGCAGAGAGACTCATTCACTTGGGATCCCGGTTATATACTGAAGATACCGCTAAGTCTGGACTGACAGCAGCAAGGAGCTGGGAAGCCCTATGCTGTACAGTGCAGGCATTCAGTTTCGTAGACTCCCGAACTCTCAAGCAGGGAGAGATCTTATCAATGGTGACTTTAGGAGCTGGGGAAATAGCTCGGTAGTGGAGTGTTTAGTCCGCTCTGCCTCTAAAGCCTTCTGAAAGGTAACATGCTGCCAACGGGGAAGGCTCGGTCCATCAGAATGTAGACTTTCCCGTCCACACGCTCATCTCTATTAGTGGTATGAATTGTTAGACCCCCATCGGCTTCACTGCATAGAGTTGTGCCACAATTTGAAATCTTTATTCCTTTGAACCAGTAGGCTCATTTCTGGAAAAGCTGTGCCACCCACGCTCATATACAGATATGTGTCCAGGTTTGTTTATATGGAAGCATCGCTTGCAACAGTGAATACTAAAGCAAGATCCATGCAGGATAGCCCACAAACCATGAAACTGTGGCAGATATGTACTGCAGGATAATGTATGCAGCTTTACTAAGAGGAAATGCTTTTTCTCTATTGCAGTCTATTTTCTATTGTTACGTAAAATACCAGAGGTAAAGTCATTTGTAAAGAAAATAGGTATATTCGGTTCAAGGTGTTGAAGACTACCAGCACCTGCTCACCATCTGGTGAGGGTGTGTCCCTGCTACATCTGAACATGGCCGAGGGTACTACAGGGTAAGATGGATAAGCTGGTAGCCTGGATGTCACTTTCTCTTTGTAGAAGAGTGCTAAAGCTGTCATGGGAGCCAAGTTCACAAGTTTATCTAAGCCTAAAAACCCTGCAAAGTTCTAAATACACTAGTGTGTGATTCGGGAATGAGGTTCTAACAGTGAGCTTTCGGATGATGAATTCCGGGGACTTCGAAGACATAGTAGGGGAAATGACTGCAGGGAATACGCTAGCATCTAGCTTGTGTGCATGCAGACTGTCAACAGCAGCAACGACGAAGCTTCAGAGCCATCCATGTGTGGAAACTAAAGATGAAAGCTATACAAGAAGGAGAAAAACAGTAGGGGTTGGGGATTTAGCTCACTGGTAGAGCGCTTGCCTAGCAAGCGCAAGGCCCTGGGTTCGGTCCCCAGCTCCGGTATATATCGCATTGCTAACAGTTAGTCATTAGAGATCCACATATTGAAGTCAGGAGATGCTGCTTTACCAAACTAGCTACCAGGTTTTTTGTTTTTCTTTAATAACCAATTTTGATAAGGTTATGGAGGAATAAGATCCTTTATTCCTTGCTGGTGGGAATGAAAAATGCTGCAGCCACTTGAGAAAACAGGATAGCCATTCCTTGGAAAGTAGAAATAGAAGCCGTTTGAGGTGCAGCAGTTCTACTCACAGGTATACACGTATACAAAGACATTAAAGTCATACACCTATACAGCTGCACTGTTGACATAGTGACAATGTTGAAAATAGGCAAGAAGTAAAAGCAACTGAAATGTTGGTGACACTAGATGGCGTATATCCCTATGTAGTGGAATAGTATTTGCATGTGAAAAAGGATTAAGTGCTGAACCAAACTACAACATGAATGAACTTTGAAAAGTCTACAGTAAGTCAGTCAACCCAGTCATCGAGTATTCCACAATAACAATTCTATTTCTGAGAAATTACCAGACTAGAAAAAAAAATCACAGAAGGCAGAAATTAGATTTGGGTTGGTTAGGACTTGAGGAATAGGTAGAGTAGAATATTGATGCCTAGGGTGATGGCTCTTCTCTCTGAAACGGTGAAACTGTTCTAAATGCGGGTCTGCATTGATGGCCATTCACTTCAGAACACATTCCAAAGCACTGGACTATGCACTTTAACTGAGTGCACCGTGTGACACCATCATATCTTAATGAATGTGCTATGTAGCCCAGGATGGCCTTGAACTTGTTATCTTCCTGCCTCAGCATCTCCAATGCTAGGTTTACAGCCATGCCTCATCCTCAGCCAGCTCTTCAGTAGCCTTTTAAAGCATTACTAGTAGTGTTCACACACCGGGGTGGGTGGGGCTGCATTAGGAAAGTGAGGTGACATGCTTGTCTGGTGCTGGTGGTCTTTGTCATGTAGAAAAACATAGTGAATTGGGCTTTCGAGAGAGGAGGTCCAGGCAGGGTACAGAAGGGTGTCTAACTTTGTCAAAGCCAGTTTCATTCCACACCTCTTCCACCTTTGGGGTCAGTGGCTTTCCTTCACAGGTGAGAGAAGGCCACAATGTGGCAGACACACACACACATACACACACACACACACACACACACACACACACACACACACACACACACACAGAGGAGAGTTGGCAGCCTTCTCCTTTTTCCCCAGGAGATTATCCTGATGGATGGTCATTCTTGTACTCCATCATTTATTCCAAGTTCTTAGAAGGCCAAGTTCTTTCTGGCCCATTCATTTCTAAGGATCTCCTGTCCCAGGAAGGACTGCACAGAGGAACAGACACTGAGCTTATCCATTATTGTGGTGACAGAGAGGAGACTTGACAAGTCAAAAATGACAGAGATTGCCTGGGGCAGTAGAGCTCATGCAGAGGCCAAGGTGACCCTCTTTTCCCATATAGACAGAGGTGAAGACCAGATTCAAGGTTAATTGACCCAGAGTCCATAGGCCAGAAAGAGTAGGTTTACCTCTGCAGACAGGAGCCCTCTGCAAGTGATCACACTGCACCAAGAGCTGCTGATTGTTTGGCCTCTTTGTACAGAACTGTAGAGCCCACAGCACACCTCATACAGAGCTGAAATTGATTCAAACTAAGTACAACTATAGAGCAAAGCAGCCTGGTACATTTATCAGAGAATAGTCAAGCCCACCATACCACAAATGCATACCAACCCCAGACTTACAGGTGAACAAATGCAAAATTAAAATAGAGCTGTCTTAGCTAGCGTTTCCATTGCTGTGAGCGGACACCATGACCAAGGTAACTCTTATAAAGGACAACATTTAACCGGGACTGGCTTGCAGGTTCAGAGGGTCAGTCCATTATCATCAAGGTCCGGCAGGCATGGCAAGGAGGAGCTGAGCGTTCTACACTTTTATTCAAAGGAAGCCAGGAACAGACCGTCTCCAATGTGTCTAGGAGGAGGGTTTCAAAGCCACCACAGTGATACACTTTCTCCAACAAGGCTGCACCTACTCCAACAAGGCCACACATCTTAATAATGCTACTGCATGGGCCAAGCATATTCAAATGACTACAGGCACAGAAAACAGGTGGTTAAGAGTGAGGGCTTGAGTTCAGTTCCAGCCACCTATGTGGGCTCACAATCCTCCTTTAATTCCAGAGGATCTACTGTTCTCTTCTGGGCTTCAAGTGCGGGTACAGCCATGTGCAACACCCACACATAGAAAGACCTAAATACGTATACTTTAAAAAATAAAAATCAATTTTAAAACAAGAATAATGTACACGTGAGGCAAGTACAGAAAGTGAACAACTAGTCCGAGGTCCTTGCCGTCACATCCACCAGACAGAACCAAACATCAGAAACCCCCCCTTCCAAACTTGGGTCAGGTGCTCTCCTTGGTTCACCCCCCCTCCAGCCCTCTTCTTTTCTCTCTCAGTCCACAGACACTGCCCGTCAGCGTCTTGGGACTGTTGACTCATCTGTTAGCTTTCGTCCCTGGATGGGGCACAGGGACTGGGTTCTCTGTATTTCTGTCTTTGGCTCTTTGCAAGATCTGCCATGAGGTGTAGGGTTAATGTGCAAAGCTTTAAATGAATGAATAAATGAACAAAGCCATCCAAGTGTATGTTTATTAGAGAAAGTGCTCAACCTTCATAACTCTCAAAGAAAAGCAAATTAAAATGAGATGCAATTTTACACCTATTAATTTAGCACAAATTAAGAAACCTAATTATCACACCCAGGGCTAAGACAGTCATGGTCTTGCCATGGCATTCACACACAGCTGGTGGCAGTGTGTAAATTGGGTGCATCCCCTTTGGAAAGCAATTTGATAACTCACATCAAGAGTCATTAGGAGTCCATGGCCTCTGGTGTGGTAATCCCACTCTTGGGATTGATCTAAAGGAAATTCCCAAAGGAAGAGGGACATTTGCTGACTGTCATGGGAACTTGTTTATGATCTAAAGGCCAGGTCATGGACACATTCAGTTTTGGAATGGCTGGGCAGCATAACTTTGGAAGAACTAGGGATGAACAGCGAGCATGAGATGTGCCTGACTTGAGGTTAGGGAGCTGTGTGTGAGTCACCTTGAATTCTCAGCTCCCAGATAGTATGATGAGACTAGGGACTCAGTGATTAATACTTACTACCTTTGTAGGTTACTCAAGTTTGGTTCCCAGCACCCACATCAGACAGCTTACAACCACCTCTATGGGGTCTAATATTTCCTTCTGGCTTCTTTAGGCACCTGCTCATATGGGACACATACATACACATAAATGCACATGAAAACAAGTCTTTTAATAATGGTTATGATAATCATAGTATTATAATTCCAGGTTGCTTAGTGACAGTACTAATATCTGATAAGTATTATGATGGCCAGGACACCACCACAGTCAAAGACTTTTCTATTACAGTTTTGTGGCTCAGCAAACATGTGGTCTGTCTCTGATGCATCAGAATAGCTAAGCTATATGTATGTGTGTGTATGTGGGTATGTTTACACGTATCTATAATTATTCTACATATTTTATTTAACTATAATGTATACATAATTGCCTACAACACACATACACTGAATAGAATGTTCTGTGGGTGTTCAAGGTTCAACGAACATGCAAATCTGTCCTAAGATATAATGCTATAAAGACATTATTTTAAACCTACATCAAAAGGATAGGCATGGAAGAAACGGAAGGAAAGTCAGGCAGCTTTCTTCTGCTGTGCAGCCATGCTGGGGCTGTCAGAACTCCTGTCTGCGCTGAATGGATTGAGCCACTGTGCTTGGCTGCCTTCAGAGAACAAAGGGGTTATTCCACAGAGGGGGAGTCTGAAGCTCAGAGCCCCAAAGGCTGGCTGAGAGCTTCACAGTATGAGGTGATGGAGACAGACTTAGAATTCAAGTCTCTGTGAGATGGAGGGTTTCAGCGCTATGTGAACAGCTTCATGTCAAGGTCATATGACCAAGGAAACGGCACCTAGAATACTGTCCTACAGTGATCTGGGCTTGCAGGCAAAATGAGCCACTGTGTACTGAGATCTAACTCTGCCTCTGATTCTTTCTTGGTAAGATTTGAACTGGCCCTTATCCCTCTCTGGGCCTCAGTCTCCCACCCTGTATGACAGGTCAGTTGGGATGAATGGAAAGATTTTGAGGGTCTTGTGTCCCATTAGCATGACCACTTCCTTTTCAGGACCAGGTAATCAGAAAACCCCACATCTTTTTGGGGGTACTGAGGCCCAGAGTGGTCTGAGATCCTGAAGTCCTGCAGGTCCTAACAGTGTTCTAGACAACTGTTGACGGTTATGGAGGAAGATAATGCAGTCTCTGCTCTCCTGGGGCTCTGGCGCTGGACGCTCTGAAGCCTAAAGCTCCTTGGGAGAGCTGTGGGGGCTTGAGGACAGGGCAGGGAAGGTCTGTAGACACTTCCTAGAAGAGACTCTTCACCGGGCAGCCACAATGAAATTCATCACCGAGAAGAGAGTGGCCAACAGAGGAGGTGCAGCAAGACTGTGGAAGGTGAAAATATTTAGGGAACATAGGCCTGTGCCAGGGTGAAGTGAGAGAGGTGGTGCTCACACTCGGAGGCCTGAGAGCCCCTGATAGCTGGATGAGGTAACATGTGTGGGATGTGAGGACGAATGCTGGAGGCCTTAACATGAAGAAGGCAGAGGCATGAACATTAAGAGCTCAAAACCAGGCTGGATCTACAGACAACCCATGAGGAACCTGAGGATTGATTGACCCTGAGAGTACCAAGGTCCTTAGAATTCTTATGTCACGAATGTCCTGAATGTCCTGGGGAGTCCAGGGCCTTCAGTTCTGAATTCCTGGGGGTTCAGAGTGTTGTGGATGTTTGAGTCTCGGAAAGCTCTGAAGCCCTAAGGGTCCCTGACATCCTGATTATCCTGAGGCTTCTGAGGTCGTGGCAGTTCTAAACATTGTGGAGTACTGAAGGTTCTGATGTCCTAAGGATTTAAATGGCCTGAAGGCACACATTCCCTGAGAGTTCTGAGTTCCCCAAAGCCTGAGCTCCCATGTTCTGAGTTCTCTAAAGTCTTGAGTTTCTGAGGGATGTAAGGCCGTGGGGCTTCTGATATTCTTAGGATCCTGGGTTTCTGAGAATCCAGGGGTTCTATGGTGTTGAGGGTTTTGAGGTTCTCTGGGTGATGAATGCCAACCAAACTCAGAAAGTCAGCACTGATAGGATCCTAGTAACATTTTTAAATGCCTTATTCAAAATTCTCCACTTTCCATGGAAGATTTAGAGCCCATTTATGCTTATTTTTGTCTCCTCTAATCTGGCACAATCCATAGTCTCATGGCTTCTGAGGAATTCTGTTTTGAAAATGGTTTTGCCACTGAGTCTTGTCAGGTGTTGCTCATGAGTAGATAGGATTTTTGTGAGACCTAGCACAGGAAATGCTGTGTCCTCCACAGTGGGCTTTATCTATAAGCACATGAAGCCAGGTTATCTTATTCAAGGTGATATGCACAGTGTCTCCACCAATCTCCTCTTTCCTTCACATGAGTCCCTTTCACTTATTGGTCACTAGAAAAATGCCTATAGTCACAGATGACACTTCCTAAGCTGAAAGTCATAGTCACATCTGTTATATCATTGGGAGTCACATCCTCATGATTCAAAAGAAGCCTATACATGGAAGAAAAGGTAACAAAAGCGTTTGGATTTCTCCTGTGGGTCAATGGCATGCCATGGACATTCCTATGCTGTTCTGTTCTATTGAAATCCTTTCAGTGGCCACTGTTAATCCCTATTCTTTAGGGATGACTGGGGAGTGGCCTAGGGCTGCTCAACCATGGCATGCTCTACTCTTGACCTTCTTATACGTCTTTGGGCAGAAGACCCACTTATATTTTACTGCACAGTAGTAACACTGCAGGGACACATGCCCAAATTCCCTAGCAACCTCCCTTGAGAGGCCTTAAATCAGTGCATTGATGCTAATAAAATGCACATAGCACCTCATAATAGACAAACACCTCTCTATGCCCCTCCCTGCCAGTGGACCTAGAATTAGGTGTCATGGTTTCCCTATGTAGATGAAGCTCAGTGTTAGGGAGTTTCCCTGGGTAAAGAAGCCCAGGAATCAGGTTTTGCTCCACACATCAGCCAGTTCTGAGAAGGCATGAGATGTCAGCCCCATCCAGGCCCCATCCTACAATGCCAAATAAATCGCTTTTAAATCTTTCTGGACACCAAAGTGCTGGCATCCAGGCAGGATGAGGAGGTGGAGTCCAGACACTTGTCCATTTCAGAAGCCCTTATGCCTCCCTGGTGCTTGCTTGATATCTACAGGTGTCTTGTAGGGGATCTGCACACTCCATAAAAACCTAATTTATATGATTGATAAAACTTTATGTGATTTGTTAAGATCTGTTAAACAGATGAGGGAGACGGCAGGATTCATAGCTCCCTTTGCTGTCCTGGGTTTGGTCAGTAGGCAATTGCCCTTTATGCAGGGGTTGCTCTGGGATAGGAGTATAGCTTAGTGGTAGTTCTCCTGTGTAGCATGTGTGAGGCCCTGTGTTCAATTTGCAACACAGCAGAAAAGAAAAGGAAAGAAAAGAAAAGAAAAGAAAAGAAAAGAAAGGAAAAGAAAGGAAAGGAAAAGAACTGCTCTGCAACCTGTCTTAGACCAGAGAAGGTATATAGCAGATCCAACCTTGGTCTGATGGATCAGTCACTGTCTCAGGACTCTGAGAATAGTATGACCAGACAGTAAGCTTCTAAGTCCAGGGCAGGGAATCACCAGGAGCATAAACATGGAAACATTCTGAAAGGCTTCCTGGAGGTGACAATACTAGAGGAGTCCTGAAAGCAGTTAGAATTTAAGCAGATAGGAGTTGGGTGATAGTCACAGTGCATACAGGCTGTGGGAGTGTAGTGTGGGTTCCTGGGGAGGAGAAAGGAAGGAAGCTGGTGTTCTAGTGGCTTTTGTGTCTTGATCAGGGATGCTTAGAAACTCAAGACAAAAGACTTGAAGATTAGGAAGATAGCAAGCCCTGGTCTGCAGGGACACCTGGGGGGACACCTGGTCTGCAGGGACACCTGGGGGACACCTGGTCTGCAGGGACACCTGGTCTGCAGAGACACCTGGGGAGACACCTGGACCTTGAGACTTGTCTTCTACCTTGGAGCAGGAAGGAGAGGGCACAGGTGCAGGGAGAGGACAATGTTCCTTCTAACAAGACTATCCCTCATGATCCCTGAGGATCATTCCATTTGTAAAAGGAAGGAGGAGGTGTTCCCTCAGAGGGCATCTCCCAGAAGGCCTGGGGCTACAAGAATCTTCCCAGCAGTAGAGAATAGTCCTGACCATCTCCAAGCAAGAGCTTAAGGTCATGAAGTCTTTTGTATACATAAAGGGGAGATAAGTCCCGCCCCTTGGCTATCCCTCTGGGATAGGAGCAGATGGAGTGCTGACCCTTTTGGTATTTTCTAAACCTTTCAGGCCTCACTGATTTATTCAGCCCTTCTTCAGGAGCCTGAGAAGCAGGCAGGAAGGAGCCTCCCCTCCCCCAATGCTTGTCATTTTCTAAACAGCACACCTCCCTCCTGTGTTAGTCATACTTTGTGACAATACAGCCAACATAAACAAATTAGAAGGAAGAGGTTTGTTTTAGCTCATGTTTTCCAAGGTCTGAGTCTGTGATACTTGTTTGTGTTGATTTTAGGCCCCTGGAGAGGCGAAGCATCACAGCAGGAGAAGCAGGTGGCAGAGGTTAGGTACTTCATGGGAGCAGAGGCAGGAGAAGGGACAGTGACGAGTAACCATCTTAGTGCACCCTCAGTGACCTTACATTCTTCAGGTAAGACTCCCCCACAGCCCATCAAGTTTCCACCACCTCCCAAAATAACAATGAATGGCTGGGTCTGGGAGTCCAGAGTCCCCAGGGTTTGATGGTCCGTTCCTGAGGCTGCTCTCAGCATGTGCCCATCCCACCTGTCCCTCCCTCTCATGTCTGAGTCCTCTGTGATCAGAGAGTACCCAGTTTACTCTGAAACCTCTCAGTGGTGAGTTGTTTTTGTTTTGTTTTTTGTTTTTATTTTTATTTTTTATCATTTCTACTAAGTCACCCACACTCAGCTCTGTGCTTTTGACAATCTCTGGAGAATGTTCTCTGCAAGGTGCCGATGAGGACATTTCCCACCTCAGGGGCTGTGCCCCAGTGCTTCCTCTGTGGTTATGTGCACAGTAACTGTTCCCAATCAAGCTCTGTTTCACCTCCTCTACCCATCTCAGCCATCCTTCCTCCCCCTCCTGACTTTCTCATCTGCATTCATTAGAATGCAGTCTCCAAGGAGAGAGACTGGCCTCTTCCATCACCTATACCTAGTTTCCAGTGCCAGAAAGAATCTTAACACACTCATGGCAGAAGTCAGGAAATGTTTTCTGAGCGAGCAACAGTGGTTTTCTGTCCATTTTTCCCTTCGTAATTAATATGCATGGGTTTCCCATCAAAGAGCAGCTAGTGTCAAACTCACCAAGGGTCTGACTCTGCTGCGCTTCAGAACTCATTATCTTCCAGCGGCAACATGAAAGATTCTTGGACAGAGATTTAAGCAAATGCTCAAGTTGTGGCCCCGACCCAGCTGACCTTCTGGTGAGTTCAGAGTCACAAACTATTACTGTCTCTGTGGGTGGCAAGTACCTGGGGCTCCTCTTGGCGCCAGGTGTCTTCTCCTGTATTAGGAGCTCATCTTTTCTGTCTGATGCCCAGCCAGGAATGATGAAGTTTTCTGTGCCCTGTGTGAGGCTGCTCTTGGCATCTTTAGTAGCACTCTGGGACCGAAGACAGAGCCACGGAGCCTGAGGGTTTTGTTTGTTTGTTTTTCGAGTCTGAAAGAACCAGTGAATGAGAAAAAAAACTTTCCCAGGATCGTGCAGAGCCTGGACCACAGCCCAGTCTTCTGTCTCCTATCTAGGGCTCCCTCGCTGTTCTAGACTGTTAACCAGCACTTCTGAGAAGAAGCTGCATTAAATTCTCCAAGGCTGATTAACCGTCTAGAATGCCAGTGACTGTGGACAGTTGGAAGGCCACAGGTCCAGAGCCAAATTATCTTGGGCTATGTTAGGCCTCCTAAATGGCCATTTATTGCCCACACTGTATGTGGTTTAATATTCTAGGAACTGTATGTTAATCTTTTGGAAGGTTTGTATGGACTCCTTGAGCTTCCACTAACCTGAAGGCCAAGAATGCCATCCCACAGTAGCACCTGAGGCCGAGAGGAGAGCAGAGATTCCTCACTTTGCTGCAGCCTACCTAACTAATCTTTGCACCAATGTACTAGTGACATGTTCTGCTTTGTGAATTTCCTTGTTTTGTTAGTATAAGGACCTTACAATACTGTCACTGGATCATAAAATTTGGAGTAACTTAAATCTATGTTTCTGGGCTGGGAACACTCACATTTGGCTCCAGAGTAAACTATCTCTTACTCCATTCAAGGTGAGAGCTGTGTTTTGCTTAAGTGTTCTGGTCAAGTGATGAAAAATTCCAGAGACAGGACCTAGTCAGAGAAAGATAAGTCACTGGGGTCCACTCTTAAAGGAGCTATTAGGATCCCAATTTGTCCTCCAATCTATTTTTGCTTCTCGTCTGCCATGACGAAGCAGCCTCCTCTACCACATGCCACCACCATGGCATTCTATCTTACCAGAGATCCAAAACAATGAGGAGGACTGATCATGGATGGGAGCTTCTCAAACTGTGAATTGACTGGAACCTTTTCCTTTAAACAGAATTGTCTCAGGCATTATGTTACAGTACATGGTATTCTATCTGGAGACTCTCCCCCACCTCTAGTGTTTCATGTTCTATCCCTGTCACTTAACAACTGTGGGACCTCATAAAACTCACTCCAGATCCCTTCTTTGTTGTAGTACAATAGACAATAGACCAATTTCACCATCTTCGCTATTTTTTAAGTGTCCAGTTGAGTTGTGTTATGTACATTCTTCTTGTGCGATCACCTTACCCCACCTTCTAGATTCTTTATCCTGCAAAATAGCATGTTTAATCATTTGTGTTCCTCAGATATAAAATGAGAGCAATGCTGATGTCATGTAGAGAACCTGTACTGTGCAGAGATACCATTCTCTGGGCATTGTTTTTCCATGAAGCTGTACAGCGGGCACTGTTTTAAAGGTTCATTTCATTTGACACCGGAACAACACACAAAAGCAGATGTGTTTTCAGGAAGTACGTTGGGTTCTTGTTTGTTTGTTTGTTTCATTTTAATCATCCTGTCATGTCTATGTTTTTGAGGAGAAGCAGTTTTCCAGTCCATCCTTTAGTATGTATAGTACATTATTATTTTGTTGCTTTTATTGTGGCAAAAATGCAAATAAAAAAATAGACCATTCTATTTTTATTACAACTTGTCTTTATTCTTGAGAGTTTCATACACATATACAGTAAAATATGATCCTGTCTATCCCCTTCTCAGTTTTCAACACACCCTCCTCCCAGCTTCATGCCCTTTTCTTTTTTGATAACCCACTTTGTACAGTTGCTGCCATCCATAGGTGCATGAGCACAGAGCCATCCACTACGATACAGGACTAGTGGGAGCAGCGTCAAAGAAGAATGGCTCTTCCTCTCTCAGCATCTATCAGATGCCAGTTGTTGCTCATTAGAGGGTGGGGCATGAAAAGCGCCACCCTTATCTATGCCTGAAGTTGGGCTAGCTTGATCTTATGCAGGTAACCATCATGACTATGATCTCATGGGTGACTATGAGCCCATGGGTGACTATGAGCCCATGGGTGACTATGAGCTCATGAGTGACTATGAGCTCATGAGTGACTATGAGCTCATGGCTACAATAGCAGTGTCATGTTTAGAAGATGGCTGTTCATGACACTCCTCAGCATCCTCCAGCTTTTACACATTTTCTCAGGCTTCTTTTCCACAACATTCCCTGAGCCTGAACAAGACATCTCCATGTCCTGGACTCTTCCTTCTCTTGTCCCTGGTCTCATTTAATCTTCAAGATAGTCCAGTGTGGTGAGCTATTTAGAAATCAGCAGAAAGGTGCAGTAATGTATTGTTCAAATGAATGCAAGTAGTTCCTATTTACTCAGAGGCTTATGGTTCAACTCCATTGTTCTGTCTGCCACTGGGCTTCTTTCCAATGGATTCTTCAAGAGGCTAAATCAGAGTAGCCTCTAAGGACACTCACTCGCCTACTTGCTCACTCACATAAGCTAAGAACACACAAGAGTAGTGGAAAATGATGTGATTTACCATAAGGTTGCTTCCCTCCTGTAGCCAATGGGTTGGATTGCTAAAACTGAGACCAAACCCAGAGGGAACATTGCTGTTGCTGAGCTGGTGTACTTGGCCAGGCCTGTGGAAGAAAAAATCATGGAAGGGACCCACCATGAGGAGAAGCATGATGTGTGGTGTCAGTGTCTCTATGGTGTTTGGAAGCATCACTCCCGAATCTTGACTGTTCTTTGGCCCTTGCTATCAGCTTATTCAAAGCATAACAAAGACTTGCATTCAGTCATGTGACTGATGTATCAAATTGTGATGACCACAGTGGCTAAACATGACCTTATAGGCTGGAGGTCAGAAGATGCTGTGTCTTGCTAGGCTAAAAATCAAGGTGCTAGGAGATCTAAAAATCCTGGGTAATCTATTTTCTTGGCTTTTTTTCATTTTCAAAAAATTTCTACTTGCTGCCTTCCAGGCCAGAAATGTGCCTCTTATTTTTTTCCCCTCTGAATGAATACTGGACAAGTTTTCTATAGTCAGGCCTGCTGATTGGAAACCTTGACTCTGTCTGCTGTTGTATTTCCCTTTGCCAAATCACATATTCACAGGTTCTGAGAAAGGGGGTATAGATACCTTGGGCAGTGGATATAGAGAACATTAATCTCCCTGTCACTGTCCTCTAGTTCTAGGGTATAGTTCAAGTTACTTTGTCTCTTGGCCTTTTGAGAAAATAAAGTCCACGATGCTTAAAATGTCATAGCAAATTGGGGAACCCTATTGCAAGCAGGATAAACCCTAACCAGAAAAATGACAGTGATGCCCTTTACAAGTTGGCACATTAGCATATAGAATTCTTTGGGGAAATAGATATTAGACTGGTACTTGAGGGACAGAGACACACACAGCTTTAGTGTCTAGGACTTATAGATTCATATGGTCATGAAGTCCAGTTTTCCCAGCCATACTTCATCAAGGAAGGGACAATATACCCAGCAAGAGAACTGTGTGAAAGAGTCTTGAATCAAATGACCATGCAGGCTGGGTAAAGGGTATAGAACGGTTGGTTCAACACTCTGGATCAATGTTGTTCTCAACTTCACTATCACTGGGTCAACTTTGTCAGAAGGCACAGTTAGCTTTTTACCTGTATCCACTGAGAAATTTGAAGTCTGTGATAGCCTGACCTTGTTTGCAGGATACCTGATGTAGCTACAGTGTCATAGGTGCTAGCAGAAGGCAAGGACTCCAGGACCAGTGACAACAGAGGGTTAACACAGCGGGAGTTATGCGCCCTCTATTTGAACTGATTCCTTCGACTCCTAGTTCAAGAGCCAAGTGAATTCTCTCTATAAAGCGAGTTTGTGTCACAGCTTAGAGGGCTCCAGCATCTTATGACTTGGCTAAAAACAAACCCAGTTCACCCTTTGCCCCAGATGGAAGATTTCTCTTTATTATCCTGGACAAAAATCAAATCTTCTCTCTTCCCTGGAGGGAGATGATGTATCTTCCAAGGTTGTTTGCCATACAAACATCCTTGAGAGTATACACAAAAGCTGTCTACTCCAAAGATCTACAATGGGAGAAACCTACAGAAAATGCCTCTCAACATGTCATGAGAATAAGAATTGAGGTGCTTGGTGCCATCAGACCCCAAGCAGGATTATTTCCGCCTTACACTCACTGGATTATTTAAAACTTGGGAGAGTCTCTTCCCAGTTAGCAGAAGTCTATGATGACGCTGCTTGTCAAACCATCCATGGCAGACCTGGAAGCACCAAAGCCTGGGATCTAAGTGTAGAGAGAACCTGGTTACCTTGGACCAGTCTCACGAAAGAGACTCTGATAAGACTATTCCATAGTTCTTTTTTCTTTTTGCAATTGTGGTTTGTTCTTCCTATATTCTCTGCCTTGGTCAAGTCCATTGTGCATGGACTACCTGGTGGCCTTTACACCATACCTTATCTCAATTCTATGCAAAAAGCCAGGGACTTCAAAGGAGCAGAGGCAGTTGACTGAGCCCATGAGTCTCTCTGGGTTTTCAACAAATACCTGTCTTTGAAAACATGTGAGTTGAGGCTGGAGAGATGGGTCAGCAGTGGAAAGCACATGCTTCTCTTGCAGAGGACTCAAGTTTAATTCCAAGTGACCATGTGCACTCACGTGCACTCAGGTGCTGGTGCATATGCTTGTGCACACTTGAGTGTGCATGCACGTACACGCAATTAAAAATAAAATAAATCTATCATAATATAAATAAATAAAATGTGTGAATGATCTATTGGGAGATCAGCTAGAGAGATAGTAATAGGGGAGAGCCCTAGGGTGCTACAGGATGGATACTCTTGAGTCCATCCCTGATGTTTAGTGGGGAAGTTGTATCCCTATGTGGACCCTCATTCATAGTATGCTCTGCTCTCCTTATGCACCTGCTCATTAGCTTTAGTGAGTCAGCGAAAGGAAGGGGTGGTTCCATAAGAAGTCACCACACATTCCGTCATGTTGACATTTAGGACTGCTCTGGTTATTTTTAAGTTCCTGGTGTCATTAGAAGAACAGCAAGCTTCTTTGGAGAAGAAGAGGTGATAGCTCTATGGGAGCAGAATTTTGGATCTGGGTTCCCATAAGGGGACAGCGATGGAGTAAACAGGCAAGGTAGATGTAGGTTGTAGATGTATATCAGCACTGGAAAACACTCAAAGATGCAGTATTTATGTTTATTTTATCGGGTGAACAATCTGAGTCAACTAAGTGCACAGTACCAAATACATACACCTCTCTCTTCAAAGAACTGAGGTGCAATATGGTGTATAAGCCGCCAGGAAATCCATGACTGGTGGGCTTGACCAAGGCTAAGAGGTCACACCATGGTTGTCAGCAGCTGAGAGGAAGGGGGTGGCAGATGTAAGCTGTACTGTGACTGGAGGTGAAAACAAAGACTCCTACTTTAACTTGTATGTCTTTGATCTCTCTGAGTCTTATGATGGCTTCTCGTTCATATCTTCAAGGTGTATGAATGAGAGCTAGATTTACTATGGAGTTCACTGATAGCATAGTGTGAACAGAAAGGTCATGACAGAACACATGAGGGAAAAACATTTCCCAAAGAGCCTAGACTGCAAGAGGGCACAAGGCTTGGGGAGATCACCAATGGGAGAAGGGGGTAGAAAAGGACTGTGATTTTGGACATCAGTGACTTGGGTACTTCATGTAGAATTCTCCCAAGATCCTGATGTTACTAAACGTTGCAGTGAGTGTATGGTGTGTGTGTGTGTGTGTGTGTGTGTGTGTGTGTGTGTGTGTGTTGCATATTTGGTATGTGTTTACAATGTGTGTGTGTATGTGTGATGTATGTGGTGTGTATGTGGTAAGTAGTGTGGTCTGTGTGTGATTGTGTAGTGTGTATTGTGTGTTGTGCTATGTGCTGTGTATGTGTGTGATGTGTGTATTGGTGTGTATGTAGAGTTATATGCCATATTATGTTGTGTTGTGTATTGTAGTATGTGGTATGTGCATAAGTGAGGTGTGTGTATTTGGTATTGTGTAATGTGTGTATTGTATGTTGTGGTATGTGTCTATGTGCTGTGTATTATGGGGTGTGTGTGTGTGTGCGCACATGTGCGTGCGCACACACACGTGTTGTGGCTTTAGCCCAGAGGACATAACGTCTACCAGTACTGAAGAGATAGCCTATTTCTAAGGCCAGAGAAGCAACTGAAGCCCGGAATCATGTTCAGAGCAGCCATCTCAGGCTGAGTGTGATTTAGATGAATGAAACACTTTGCATTAATGTTTTATGCAAGTTCTGGTCACCTTCCAGAAGTTAAGACATAAATCTTTCCTGAGTCAGGATAGCAGGTGAAGGTCAGGTTCATTCCCCAAACATCTTAAATATTAGAAAATTCCTAAAGAAATTCTCTCCAAGACCCCTCTGGGAAATAGTATGAAAGTTCCTCAAAAAAAAAACTAAAACTAGATTTGCCTTCAAATCCACCAATTCTATGTCTGGGTCAATACTCAAAAGAATTGGTAGGGTCTTCAGGAGACATTTGTCCATCCATATTCACAATAGGCAGAGGGTAGAGGCAAAAGAGAGGGGGAGGGGGAGAAGGGGAGATATAGGGAAAGAAGGAGGAAGGGGAATAGGGAGAAGAGGAGGGGAAGAGAGGAAGAGAGAGGGAGAGGAAGATCAGGCTGTGTTGTGTGGGTGCTATGATCAGACCTAGGAACAGGCAACATGTTTCAGTTGTGAGGTTCCTGTGATTGGAGAGTTCTGAGTGTGGGTGATCCTAAGGTACCCCGAGAAGCCAACCTGCTTTGTTGGTCAGACACAGGGTGTTCAGCTGATAGTGCCTCACTACAGACACGGGAGCCAAGGGTCTGGCCATGTGAGCCCTAGTTGTCTACTCTGTCAGTTCCACTCACAGGAAATGTTACAGGATGCTTACAGTGAAGACTTCTAGACAACTCAACACAAAATTCTTTTTTCAATTGACCAAAGTTACAGCTTTTTTTTTTTTTTCTAACAGAAGCATTTACCAAAAGGACTGTTGTTTTCTTTGGCTTTTGTGTGAAAATCAAGTAAATAGAGGATACCTGGGTCTGCTGCCTAAGTTAATTATGGCTGCTCAGTGATCCTTCAGGCCTAGTATTCATTTGAAATTACTTAACATTCCAAGTAGGTCACAGTTTAAAATGTATGCTACCACAATAGACGGGGATGGACAGGTATCTTATTAAAACGAAAGTCTCCGTGATAGCTCAGTGGGAAAGACTGCTTGATTTGCAAGCACGAGGAACTGATTTTGGACACCGACACTCACAGAGAAAGCTGGCCATGGTTGAGCACATGCATCCACGGTGTAGAGGGCACAGACAGGATCGCTGGGGTTTGTAGCCACCAGCCTAGATCCAGGTTCAGAAGAAGACCTTGTTTAAAGGGGATAGTACAGAGCTCAAGAGCAGGGCACAAACATGTTTCCTCTACATATATGTATAAATACATATCACACACATACACACAGAGAGAGAGAGAGAGAGAGAGAGAGAGAGAGAGAGAGAGAGAGAGAGATTCAAGTGAATCTAACATACAGTTCAACCTGAAGAACTTTAATTTACAGAGACTGAGCTGGTGAGAGATGGAGAAGTCAAAATGTTCATCCCAGGAGCCAGTCAGGATACCATATGTCTGTCTGTCTGTCTGTCTATCAGACTGATTGGAAGAGGGAGGTGGAGGAGGGAATGTGTCCTACCACAGAGCAAAAAGGGAGAGAGCACTGTTGCACTGTTTCCCTCTTTCCTCTCTACCTACTGTGCTCAGTCCTAGCCAAAAGCAAGACACGGGGAGCCTGGGTGTTCCAGGGTTCAGGAACAGGCACCAAAGCAAAGCCTAGTGCAGGTCTCTCCCATGCTTCAGCTGGAGGCACAACTGCTAGATTCAGAGCTTGCATATCTCAACTTGGCTTTGACAGTCTAAATTTGGGAGCCTAGGAACAGGTGTGCCAACTGTCATTCATTCCCGTCTCCCCTCGCTCGGATGCTTATCTTTGCTGCCATATTGATGTCTGCAGCCCTCCACGGCGTCTTCCAGCAGCTCGTCATGAAAATGGATGTTCCTGTGGCGTCCAGATGTGGTTGCTCCACAAAGAAGATCTCCTGCTTCTTGGTGCTTGATGACTTCCTGAAAGGGCTGTATCTGGTCCAGATCAGATAAGAGACATTCCGATTCAGTGCAAGAACGGCAATGAAGAAAAGCAGCCAGTCTAGGCTGTGATTAGTGGGAAGGTGGTGATGGGGATGGGGCAAAAGGAATTCACCTAGAAAAGAAATGATTGGAAGATGAAACTGAACTTGCTGATGTGTCCACAGCTGGTGAAATGCCAAGACTGGGTACCATGTTGACTCTGCAGAAACTTACGGCTCCTCCTGGAAGCCGCATGGCTTTTCTTTTAAAAGAACAGACCCGATGTATTGAACGTGGATTTTGTGTCTGTCAGGGGTCCATTTTTCAACTGTAGGAAACCTAGACTGAACTCATTTAACAACAACAAATTTCCTATAGGCTAACTGAACCCAAGAAGCGGCTCTGACTCTGGGCATCTCAGGCAATCTTCACTATTGCACTCAAGGTGAAGGTAACACTAGTCCAAGCACCACCACATAGAGAGTTTCAGATCCTCCCCCTGCCACTGTGAGCTGGGTAACACAGGTAGGTCCATCAGCATGCTGACCCTCGGCTATTTATCTATAAGCTTGGGCTGGTGTTTGAGACAGTACAATGGATAGTGTTAATTGTCAACTGGACAGACTCTAGAATCTTCTAGATGGCCTCTGGGCATGTCCTTGGGGATTATCAGGATTACATTAAAGAAACAGGGAAGACACTTCCTGCATTAAGAGTAGCAAAAGTGGACCAAGTGAAGGGACTCTAGCTAGCTTGTGCACAACAAACATGGCTCTGGCAGGCCATGCCCTTCTCCCCCATTCCCTCTGCCTTGCTAAAAATCATTAAACTATATTCCTAAAGCTAGCTTACCTTATTTGGCCACTTACTCCTCCTGAGGCTATCAAGGTCCAGCTATCAAAGTATTGAAGTCCAGTAATCAAAGCCCTCTTGTTGCTGCCCCAATTAACCTGTCCAATCAAAATTAATCACCTTATCCTAACATGGGGGTTCTGCTTGTACCTTTAGAAACTGTCATTTGCTTATGGGCCACATCTGTCTTTTCTCTATCCAGAGTCAACCCTTTGTCCCATTTCCCTTACAGACAGACATTACTTCCCCCTCTCCCCTGTCCTTTTCCCTTCTCCCTCAGCCTCTGTCTCCTCTCTTTGTCTCTTACCCCTGCCCTTTGTCTCTCTGGAGCAATTATATCTCCTTTGTGCTGAGAACTTGGTCTTGGGTATCTTGAGCCAATACTGGGCCCTTCGCTCATTGTCAAATGCTCATTGCCATCTTTCTTCTTCTGATTTCTCAGATGTAATATGATCAGCTTCTTTCTGCCTTGACTTCCCCTTCATGGTAGACTGTATATTATACACTGTGAGCCAAAGGAAGCTTTCCTTCCTGAAGTTGTTTTTGCTTGAGTACTTTACCACAGCAATGGGAAAATAAAGCAAGACAGGGGCTATTGGGAAGAGCACAGAATGAATGCCCTCTACACAACTGGAGCTTCTCGCATACCAATGAGTCTAAAGAACATGGTTGCTTTCCTGTCTGCTACTCACACATTGCCTCCCTCCGTCTCCTGGCAACAGTTCCAGTTTTGTTTCAGGATTGTTCTTTCAAGATTGTCAGTCTCAGTCAAGAGCCAAGCTGGGGCAGCCAGGGTAAAGCCAATTAATGACCTGATCATGCCTGGCTCCTGCACATCTGATCAGAGAATATTACACTTTTTCTGTGAACACCAGGATGGAGATATTTTCTGCCTCCCATCTTTGAATATAGGAATTAGGGTTGTTCTACCTTCTAATGACCATTTTTAAGGTGTGAGTAGAGGAGGAGGAAGAGAGAGTGGGGGAAGGAGGGAAGGACGGTTGGAGGGAGGGGTGGGTGGGGGAGAGAGAGAGACAGAGAGAGAGAGAGAGAGAGAGAGAGAGAGAGAGAGAGAGAGAATCTGGATCAGTCCATGCCTGATGTTCAGCTATATGGCAATAATTTTAAAAATATCTTGCTCTGAGTTTTCTGGCACTTACTATGGGAAGATGGGAAGCTATAAGCTCATTTGAAATCTGTTTCCTTGAAAGCTATAAAAGAATTTTCTCAAAATCCCAGGTCTCTTTTCCTACTTCCTGTTAGGCTGCTAAGGAATTAGACCCAACTGTTGCATTTCACAAATCCCTTCTGTGCTAGAGGCTCAGCCTTCCTCGTGTGGATCTGCTGAAAACAGAAGAAGCTGCTCCTGCCACCTGTCACCTCAGGAAGAGATTAATTACCTTTGACTAAAAGACCTTCTGTTGGAAAGGGAAAACACTCACACTCGTGAGCCAGAGGCAGGGGCCCAGCTGTCTGCTCGCTATGCCCGGTCACTGTCTAATCATACCCCAAATAAACAAAGCCCCCCTTTATCACTGTGCTGCTTAGGCATGCGGGCAGATGGCTGGGGCATAGGTGAGAACTTGGAGGCTGGTGAGTTCATGTTCTTGGTCCTCGATGTTGAAACTGTCCTGGTTTCTTTGCGACTTAGTTGATTGTTTCCCAAATGTTGGAGGCTGATATCTAAAGTTTCCTCGCCATGTCGTTGTTGTCCAGTTTAAATAAAGGATCCCACTGCTCTTCCAGGATTAGAAGCAGGCTGTGCCTCCACTGTCCTGATGAACTTCAAGCATTGGGATTTGATTGCTGTCAAGATTGTACTTCGGATGGGCATCAGGAATAGAAAGGAAATGGGCACAAGGTAAGGGAGGGGCTGAGGTAGGAAGAGTTTTCTAATGGATTTTGAGGGGACAGCAGTCTTTTCCTTCTCTTTTGTAAGAGGTAGTCCCCATAGGTTCTTCAGGTTAAGAAGTGAAGCTAGTCAGTTTCTTGTTTGCAGAAACCTCTTGAGCCAGGGGAAGCATGCATGAAGGCGGCTGGTTACCCAGGAACCGAAGAGGAAGATATCCACACTTCCTATCCTAGTCAAAGGCCAGAGGAGAGGGATGGCGAAGGAGCCAGAAACACTTGCACTTTACCTGTTAAGGGCAAAAGAAGGACCATAGAGTTATCTGAAAATGAGAAAGGACTGGAGTGACCTTCTGGTACCATAAGAAAGGAGCCCTAATTTTCAACAAATAGCCCAGTATTGACCCCTGGACAAGCCACTGTGGACTTAAGCAATAGAATGAAGCTCTTGGCCAAGGAACGTTCTAATAGTTCTAATAGCCAGTTAGTGACCCGATCATGGCTGGCTCTGTACGTCTGATGAGAGAATATGACACTTTTTCTGTGAATATCAGGTTAAAGAGATACTTTCTGCCTCCTATCTCCACTGTCTTTGAACCTAGAAATTAGGGTTGTTCTATCTTCTCATGGACATTTGGCTCTGATGAGCAAAAGAAAAGAAAGAAAAAAGGAAAAACCTCAGTGAGAAAGAAGTCAACTGAGAGAGCAGACCAGAGAGAGGAGGAAGAGTTCCAATAGACAGCATAACTGCCCCCGACCTCTACTCTAACTTTTACATACCATGTGGGGAGTAAAGATGCGAGGTGAGTACACCTGGAAACCTGGGTCGCAGAGAGGTACCGTAATGATGCACGTGAAGATGGCGTTGTGCAGCTGGCACCCGGTGACAGAGCCAAGACCAGATATTACATTCCATTCTCAGCCACAAAGGTAGAGAACCTTCCAGATGTCCAAACATCACCCAGGGAGATGCAGATGCAGGAAGAAGAAATCCTGGAGATGAAGAGTTTGTCAGAATGGGCCTGAGCTACTCAGAAGAAAACACACGGTCAAAGGCAGAGACACTTGACTGGCAAATTCAACATTCATCCATACCTTCTTCTCGCCTTAAAGTGAGTGAGCCAGGGAACTTCTTAGGAGGTGAGGGACTTCAAGTCACTGGAGAGAAAAGAAGAAATCTGATTCATCGTCTTGGTCCATTTGACGAGAATTGGGTAAATATACCCCTACTATATCTATTTAAAATAATATAAACTTATATAAATTCATATTAATTCCATAAATAATGTATTTATTGATCCTCATGGAAAAATTCCAACAATAAAGCTAAGGTCCATTTGTGCTGGCCATTTATGCTCTCCTCTCTGGTTGTAGCTACCAGAGTCTGTAGTGTGCAATACTTTCTATATAATTGTATGTGTAAATATGTCTTTTGAAAACATTTGAGTTGTTCATGAACAGAATCATGAACGTCTCTCTCCTCCCCCCATGCACGTGTGTTTATAATTATGTGCCTTGATACACCTTTTCCCTGGGAAAATGCCAGTCTATGTATCCAGCTCATTATAGAAATGCTTCACAGTATTTTGCAGCATCAACAGCTGGTGGCTCCTCTCCTTTCTCATGAGCATTCAACCAGCTCCCATACTTTGCATTTAGAATGGACAACACTGAAAAATATTATCCATGCCTCTCTGCATAGATAAAATCTATCTGTAACTTGCTATGCTTCAAAATCTGTTTGCTTGGTTTTTTTAAAAAGGTCTCAGTTTGTAATTCTTTCAAACTTGAGCGATATCAGAAAGAATGTCTCTACCTGTTATATTTCACTCCCATCTTGCCTAGGTACCAAAGTTAACACTCCGTGGCCACTATGGCAAGAAGGGCAGAATAGATGTTGAGGACTAGATATCAGGTAGTCCCTAATGAGGACCATCAGGTATCTCTGATCACTTCAGCAGCATCAGGAGCAGTGGGGCAGTCCTGTTGATTGGATTGGAGAAGCCACTTGCAATGATCAATATCTGAAGTCCTGTGAGGTGAGTGAAGGGATGTCTGGCCTGAAGCTGTAAAGCCCCAGGTGTTTACCTCTGAAACAAAGCTTTGCAGTGCTCATTCTGCTCTGTTCCTGAGGTTAGAAATACCAGGCATTGCCTTACCCAGACCACTGGCAGAATATTTACATGCCCCTGTGGTGGCTTGCCACCCATGAGCCCTCTGACTAGATTTCTTATATACTTAGTGAGTCTGGGAGACCCAGAAAACCAGGGAACAACTTTGTCTCCTTCCTTAACTCTTTGAGAAGCTGACTCTTCACTTTAAATAGCCAGCATCTTCCCAGCACTAAATGAGATCATGAGTCATCCCAACCCTTTCTGTATTCTCTTTTCGTGGGATATGTCTCAGTTTACCTCCATACCATTGGGATAAAATTCTCCCTTCAGCTGGGTAACTAGAATTTTACTATTGGAGTGCATGTAAAGAACAACATGCAAAAGATGTTCAAAAGACTTGAGATGGATCATACTGTTGTTTGCAGACTCCAAAAACAACATTGCCAGAGTTGAGAACTGTCACTGAACGGTTTCTCAGTGAATAATTCAAAGAACAATGCAAACCTGCTGGGCTTACCCACCCTCCTTTTGCAAATTGGATTGTATTTTCCCATTAGTGCTTCTCAGCCATTTGAGAACATGGTCAATATGTTTCCTGGGTTCAGATCCTGTTAGGGTTCATAAACATGTATGCCCAAGAAACTACAAGAAGCTAAAGCCACTAGATAAAACTCCATACAGATGTTCCTCTTTATAGGGTGTTTGTAAGAGTCATGCTTTTGTACGCTGTGTGAAGGTGTGTCTCTGTCTTTCTTTGCCTACCTAAGGCACCTTCTGATTGATTAAAATAAAAAGCCTATGGCCTATAGCAAAAGGCAGAATAGTAAGGTGGAATTTCCAGACAAAGAAAGGAACTCTGGGAAAGAAAGGGATTTGCTGTTGATGCGGAGGAAGTTGGACAGATGAAACTGAGGAGAAGTAACCAGCCACATGGCAAAACTTAGATTAGTATTAATAGGATAATTGAGTAATGAAATAGTTGTGAGCAAGCCTAGCTTAAGGCATAGGCATTAATAAATAAGGTTAAGTCTCCTTGTCTTTATTCAGAACAAGGTGAGCATAGAAAGAGCCATAGTTATAGTTATTGGTTGTGGTAAAGGCAGAGAGAGGGAGAGAGAGAGAGAGAGAGAGAGAGAGAGAGAGAGAGAGAGAGAGAGAGAGAGAGAACTAGAAGGAAACTAAGACTTGTGCACCAACTCTAAGGTTACTCCTGTCACGTGCTAGAACCCATGCTTCTTTGGGTCAAGAATTTAGGAGTAAATGTAGCTGCTACATCTCAAGGTATCTCATGAGGCTCCAATTAAAACAGCCAAGTCTGTTTGTATAGGGGTAGATAGTCAGTTTACAAGATAGTGTCCTCACATGCCTGTCAACTGAAGGTCTCAGTTCCTCAAGCCAGTGTTGCCTGAGGGTACTTATGCCTGGAGGCTGGCTTCCCTGTGTGAGTGATCTGAGAAAGAACACAGAATGGGGCATGGTGTCTCACGATCTACAGTTTTATTTGTGAGGCACTGGGGATAAAACCTAGGGCCTTGCATCTGCTAGGCAAGCACTCTGCCTGAGTTATACATCCAGCCCCTCTTAACTTTTTGCTTTGATTCAGAGTCTTACTAACTTGCCCAGGTTATCCTTGAACTCATTATTCTGTAGACCAAGCAAGTCTTGAACTTGCCATTTTCCTGTCTTAACCTCTAAGGCTAAGCTCACAGGCCTACCTTCATGATCTGGTAGTGAAGGAGACCACCAGTTCTTCTACATTATATTCATTGGAAGCAAGTCATAAGGTCCACAGTCTGTGTGTAAAGATTTAGACCAACTTTCGAGAAAAAGGTGTCGAAGAATCTGTATTCATGTTTGAAAACTAAAACACAAACTTTCTCATTCTCAAGTTTGTGGCTTTTTTCAGAGAAGCTAAACAGTGACTCCCAGGTGTGAGAGCACACCTCCCCCTATCCTTCCTTAATTCCTCTCACTCCCACCCCAAGTCTTTGCTTCTCTTTTGGAGTTGCCAAAGCTCTAGGAAGAATGCCACCCGGTCCCACCCATCACTCTGTCTCCTTAAGCAACCTTTGCTGCTCTAGCTATGATGCTATGTCCTTAGACTTCACCAACGATCACAGAAGCCTAAACCCTGTTCCCACATCCATTATCTAACTACTGTGAAACCCTTGCCTTCTACTGTACCACAGTGATCGGACTGTTTCACAGAAGGGCACCATAAGTGCTCTGGCTTACACTGCTCCATTAGGACTTGTAAGAGGCCATTGGAACAGGCCCTCAAAGCTTCCTTCTTCCTCCCTTCATTCTACCCACTGGTCTCTGAGTTCTTTCTCCAGAGCCCAAGTCACCTTTCAGTAACTCTCTAATTCTACCAAGATGACTTTGAGTCTGACTTTGAAACCCCTTTACCACCAGAGCCCCTCCTGCCTCTCCCCTCTCAGCTCCAGACAAACTGGACTCTTTGCTATTCTAGGAGGGTGTCATGCTCTTTAAAGGCCTAGCTCTTTGTGAATGCAGTTCGTTCTTCCTGGAAGAAGCTTCTTCTCTTTGAACAATTATCAAATACCTTCAAAGTCCAGTTCAAACGCCACCTTCTCCTGAAGTTCTTCCTCCGACCCATGCCTTCCTCTGAGCAGCAGCCAACAAAAGCTTATGCAGATGAAGGTGGCTGCTTGAATCTAGGCAGCTACCTGCTGGCTTAACTAGGTTAACACTAATTAAAATCACAGGATGACTAAATCTAATTTTTGACAGTTGATAAATGCCAAACATCAATGGAGTTTTCATTAACACACTGCATAGCTATGTCTTTAAGTCACTGGGAGGAAGACACTTTTTTAATTTCTCCGAGGTGGTTAATCTTCTGTGCAGACATCAGAAAGGATTGAATTTCCTGACTATCTTGGCTCTTGTCATGCCAGTGATATTAAATGATTTCAGAAGAAGTAACTTGCAATGGATAGTGATGCCCATTCACCTTTATCAGAAAGCACACAAAGGAAGACAATGTAGATGTCACAGCAGTGATGGGATACTGTCCTTCTCTGTCTCTTTCTTCTAAGTGGATTTGAAGGGAGCTGTTTGGATTGGATGTTAAGCCCTATTGTATTATCAAATTTATGTTACTTCTGAGCTTCCAAAGAGAGGAAGGCAGGCTGAATTTGTCAGGTCATATTTTAATAAAGGATGGTTTTGTTCAACGCAGCTCAACCCCAGTGGGCCCAGGATTCATGACATCCCTGACTATGGATAACATATGGACAGAAACCCACAAAGCAATAAGAAACAAAGAATCCTGTATGTGCAGTCACCGTGTCTGGTGCTGATTCCCATAGCCTGTCATCACTAGAGTCTGTCCTGGACCAGTGCTCAGCCGACAGATACATGAATGTTAGATGCTCCCTCTAAAGAGGCAAGAGAAGCAAGTGGGAATGTGGGGTGCATTCAGAATGTACACACACCTCGAGAAAAGCAATCACAGCCGCGCAGCCCTGTTCTGAGCAAGCCAAGCGGGGACAACACAAATCTGAGGGTGGCTTGGGGTTATGTTCACAGATGGTGGAGAGCAGGCAGAACATTTCACCTCCCATTTGGCTCCTGTCACCTGACTGAGAAGACTAATTTTCCTCTGTGAAAGGGTGGTGCAATCACTTTGTTCAGAGGAAATTGCAGGCTGAGGTGTGAGAGGAGTTTGGACAAGAGCCTAATGTCTGGGTGTTTTGCTGATGGATAGGTAATTTAAACTCCTTCAGGCAGGCAACAGTTAATCCATTGCAGGTTCAAGGGAAGAGGGTCAGAGCACACAGTGCCTCTGGGAATTATTCTGTTCCTTCATCCACTCCGCAAGCCTTGAATTGTTTTCTCTTGGTGTGACCCCAGAACGGTGTAGTATAGTGTGGAGTGCTATCCTGGATTCCAATCTCTGTTACAATCTGACACTATCAATAATCAATCATGTAATGTCTGTTACTGTCAAAGTTTCAGGCTGATGGGAGAGGAGGAATGAGTATACCAGGAAAACAGAAGCCATAACAAGTGTTTAAAAAAAACAGTATGCGAAGGGTGGTGGTGTTGATTATTGAGAAACTGGAAGAACATAGAAGAAAATGTTGAGGTAGCCCAGGCACCTAAAAGAAGCCTGGAGAAATGTCTTGTCAGGGCTGGGATCTCAGAGAAGGACTACTGAGAGGGCAGCCCCACTTGCTCTTTCAATTCTGTGCCTTGGCATCAACAACTCAATTCTTCTTGGAATCCTTTCTAAGTAGGGGTCACTTTTGAGAGTATGAAATGTCCTAATGCCTGGGATACCAAGTTATAGGGATTATGGAAGGGATGGATGAGGTATGGAGACGCTGTAACAAAACTTGTATATAATCAGATCACTGAATTTTAACCACTCATGACTTGACAACAAACTCAAGACAAGGGCAGAGTGAGGTAGGCATTAAATAACCACTGCAACCATTCAAGGGTCTTGGTTTCCTATTGGTGAGTAATGAGGCAGCATACATTCTGTGCCATAAAGAACCACGTTTACCATTTCACATTATATCTGTGAAGAGTATGGGTGGCTTAGATGGGTTCTCAGTTACAAATATTTGGTCAAGGTACCAGTTGGGGCTGGGATCTCTACTCATGTGCTGTCTAAGTTCATGCAGTCAATAGAAGCCTAGCAATGGAGTTCTTCAAGAGAGAAGGCCTCTGATTTCTTTCTTTCTTTTTTTTTTTTTTAGTCCCTGACCCTTGCTCTTGGCCACCCTAAGATAAACAACTTTGCTCCACATGTGCATTCTGCCGTGACACAGGTGTAGAGCAAAGCATGCCACCTGGCTGACCCTCTGTTTACCTTTGAGGGAAGTGAAATAGCATCCAGGAAGTGAGAGAGGAACTGAGCAGAGAGAAGTGGGTTACACTGTGGCTTTCCTCAAAGACAGGGTCTGCAGGTACAAGTTAGATGTGAAGTGAAAGAGGAGTGCTGTTTAATACTTTGGGCCGGACACTTTCACAACTTCTGACTGAAAGTGACTGTCCATTGCCCAAGGGCATGCAGGAAAACAAAGGATATTTCTAGTTTCCATTAAGGAATGGTTGGAGATGACCACCACTGAAACAGTTTTAAAACCCAGTTGCATAGTGATCCTGTCCTCCCTACTGTGCTCGCCAGATGTATTGATGCTCCAGAGATCTGAGTGAGAAAATGTCTTGACAAAGAGATCAGAGCATCGGGAGACACCGGATGGGAACACCATTGCTCTGTCTGAGGAGTAAGAAGAGAATGGGAAGTAAGTCCATAGAAGTAGGCTCAAGATGGGGGTCCACAGATCATGGTGAAAAGTGCGAATCTTCTTCTAATTATACAAAAGTCTATAGTTAGGAGGTTTTAAGTGAGATGTGGCATGGTCAATTTACACAGCAGCTATTCTGCTGGAAGCTTTGCCCAACCTTCAGAGCTTCACCAAACCTGCCTGCTAGAGTTCTTCCCCTCCCCCACATTAACCGTTATACTTCCTTCTCTTAGGATTGTCCATGAGCCTTGTGAGTACTCTAGGAGGAAAGGAAGAAAGGCCTCCAACTCTGTCTGTTGGCACAAGCCTGATGGTTATCTGCTCAAGGACAGGCTGTGAATATGCCAGTCTGGGCCCCTCAATACATTACTTCTGTATTAGAATTGTTATGTAGTTCAGAGTACCTACACCAGAATGAAAAGGCAGGATCTAACTTCCTGGAGGTGATATCAGTCTTGATCCTCACTGAATGAAGGCTGGAAGATAGAATCAAATGCTCTCTTTGGTGGGGAGGTGTTAATGAAAGTTAATTCTCTGAGGGTACCAGCCCCATATTCCAGGCTTACGACCTCTGAGACTGAGTGCCTTTAACTATTAACAGGAATACTGGACAGATACATGACTGAAGGCTCCCAGCTATCTGAGTTGAATCAAGTCCTTTATTGTGAATTCTTCTGCATGGGTGTGGTGGAGTGACTTCCTTCCTTATGGTCAAAGTTACAGTTTCTACTACGGTCTCCATCTCTGCCCATTCCTCGCCCTTACTCGTATCCTCTTCTGTCTGCTCCACACTGATTTAAATACTAAATTCAGGACCTTCCCAAGAATTTCTCCATTCGCCACTAGCACCCCGTTCACACAAAGGCAGGAGAGATTATAGCATATGTTCCTGAGGGAGAGAGGGAGGCAGCAGAGGAAGCCTACAGCACACATCCTTTGGCTCCATGCATATGCCAAAGCCTTCATATCTCAACTCCCCCTGCCCAGAGACTGCCTTCTCCCTCAAACCAGCTCATCTGCTCTCTCGTGCGCAGAACATAACTCTGTTCACTCCTCAGCTCTCCGATTATCTAGGACTCAGTAGTGCCTCTAACCTGCTAGGATTCTAGAATAGAGGAAGAGCATAAACCTCTACCCTGCTGCCATTAATTAATTAATAAAAGATTAATGTGGATGAGTTCCCAGGTTGTGTTTCATCTGCCACGTTCACCGTCATAAACTTCTATTTCTAAAACTACAGGGTTTTCCTTGCAAATTAAAAGATTTCCATCACATTTGAAGTCCTGGAAATCAGATAAGATAGAAGTTTGTGCTTTCTGTACATGGGACCCAAGTCACTCCCATTTCACAGTCTCTTCTTGACCTTATCACCAATCCCCAAATAAGAAATGTTTTTGTTCCCTCACTTTGGAGTTAGTGACCTTTGTGACTATGTCAACCTACAGATGGAAATGATGATATAGGCGTTTAAGGGCCAGGTTACAAAATGCTTGAATTCCCTCTTTATAGTGGGAAACTTGTGCTTAGAACTTACTCATAACAACATGAAGAAGCCATAGCAGCTCATAAAGAGACCTTCAGGTGACCTGAGCTCCCAGCCACCAGCTATCAACTTGCCAGCCGAGTGCATTTGCCTTTTTCACATACAGTCTGCATCTCTCACCTAGAGAAGCAACGATTAGCCATTCCCGCTGAGCCCTAATCACAGATTCATTAGCCAAGGGTTATTCTTTGTTATTTTTTTGAATCTGGAATGTGAGCTCCCTCTGGATAGCCAAGGGATAGTCTGCAGCGTGGAACTTTAGAAGATGGTGGATCCTTTAAGAGTGTGGAGTCTTGTGTGAGGTCTCTGTGTCATCAGAGGAGTGCTATCAAAGAAGATTGTGGGACCACTGTCTCTTCCTGTTCGCATCCTTTTCTTTTGCTTCTTTATCTCAAACGCCCCAGCAATATATACTCTCTTGCTACTGTTGAACCTTGTCTGAAACAGCTATGGTCTGAGACTTCAAAAACTGTAGCCAAAATAAACCTTTACTTTTTTAAGTTATCTAAAGTATTTTTTTACACTCACAGAAAGCTAATACACTGATTTAAGCCTTTAAGGCTTGTTATTTAAAGACCAGAAGAGAACTGATACTCATGGGTTAGAGAAGAGAACCTGCCCCACATCATAAAGGTAGGACCAAGAGCTATGTCTTTCTGGCCATCAGTCCACACTATCACCAGTATCACCAGTGCTCACAGTAATCAGTGAAATATGTCCTTTCTTCACTTCTGTTTCTATCCTAGGCGATCAGAGGAGAACGTTCTTTGGAGGCCTGGTCAGTATAGCCAGGGCTAGTCACATTCCAACAGAGACTCCTCCTCTATACAATTCTACCTCATCATAGGTGAGGCTACATGTTCTTGGGTGTGGAGAGCAGATAAATCCAAGTCAAACAGCTCTAATTCTTCATCTAAGTGTTACTGAACTGAGAAAGCATTCATGAACATGCCCTCTGTCTGTGGTAGCCATTAAGGCTCAGGGAGGAAGCCCTGGATGGGCTCTGAGGGAACATCCAGACAGTCACACTGGCAGTCAGAGGATAGCTGAAGTAGGCATTACTGGTACCTTTTGGCAGTAGATTCCTTAAGGGGCCTAAAATTGCTCTTCAGTCAATATAGAAATCAAAACCCAATGTTTTTCCTTTTATTTTTCCTATAGGGTCCACTGAGGCAGAATGGCATTTAGCCATAGCTAAAGAGACCTAATGGGATTGGGACTAAAGTGATGCTCACAGACAGGTGTGAACTATGGGGTCTCTTCAGTGTCTCTGTGCTGATCCATCATTCTGAATCTTTCTCTGCAGAGTTCCATGACCTTCACGTTCATAGTCTTGGTTGGGACAACTTGTATGTAAAACTTGACTGTATTTAATTATTTGCTTGTCAGGTGATCTGACATCATTTCAAAGGCAAATCTTGTCTCTCATGGGAATCGGGCCTTCTGAAAATGGAAAAATATACTTTATGTCTTCTTGGAACCTTTGCTTACAACTCATGAAAACCATCTGCTCTGCATCCCCCAAGGTTATCACAGACCTTTACCCACAGCACCAATAATAGCAATAAAACAAAGCCAACTGCCTGGAGTGCTGACCAGGTGCCAGGCAAGTACTCTGTGTATTATTCCATCTAATTCTCTTAATGACTCCATTATAGAGGTTTCATACATCCTCCTACCTCACAGATGAGGATTCGAGTTGCGAACAGACTAAGATGATTGGATAATAAGTAGTGAAGACAGGATTAGAATCCAGCAATATTGATCAGAGGCCCCTAACCTAGTCCAAAGACAGATATACAAAGAGATGGATGGACTAGATATACAATAGTTACGTAGGATGACAAGTACTGACTGATGATGTGACCGCATACCTTTGATCACCTGCTGTCCCAGCTGGCCCTCTGTTGCTATGATAAACAGGGAGTGTCAGAACACATTCCTGTCTGTATTAGATTTCCAAGGGTCGTGAGAAAACTCAAAGAAAACAAGACAAGAAACTGTGACCTCAGTTTCTTCAAGACACAAAGTTGTTTTTTGGAATGTGTTTTTGTTCTTCTCCTGGGTGTAAGGAATAGGAATAAGTTTACTTGGGCTGTTACATTGATATGTCTTTATGGAAAAACATGTTTTTGCCACATGTGGCTTGTCCTTGTGTTGCAGTAAAAATAAAAAAAGGGCGGAATGGTTCCTGCGTGTTCCCTGGCGGTCACACTCTCCCTAGTTCTGGCTCCAGGGGGCCACTGGAACTAGCGCTAATCTTAGCAGCTCCATGCTGCCCCCCAAGTACTCTCTGACCCAGGCAGGTCGCTGCCACACCAGTTTCATACAGAGACCGCCTGTCTCGCGGCTCTCTTACCATGGACTCTGTTCACATTTCCAGCATCCACCCTCTGGTCCCAGTGTCAGCTACCCTCTTGTAACTCTCTGCTGATGCTCTGTTTACATTCCCAACATCTGCCCCCTAATAGTTAATGGTATAAACTCCCAACAACCCGTTAAAATCAAGACTCAACAAACTGTAACCCAACAATCAGATTTATATGTTGAATTCCCAATCCATAATACATCCACACAATAAACTCACAACCAATAAGAATATACACTATTCATCTAGATAAGATAAATTTGCCAAAGAAATCCATCCCAACTACCTTGGCAATTCAAGACTACCTGGATCTGGGTCATCCTTCCCTGTCTCCATCTTGATTCTCCTTCCTTCTCCTTCTCTCCCGCCTTACAAAAACTTTGCCCCCACCTATTATTACTGTCCAATCATGGCCTTGACTTAACTTGTGCCAGCCCTCACCTGCATATTAACATTAACCTACATCCTTGTGATGGAACACCTTACTCAGGTGACCTCTCTTAAACCTCAGATTATAAAATATCTGATGCTCTGAATAAAGTTGGCTATTGCACGAGACTTTAGTTTGCCTCATGTCTGGGCCCCACAAACTAGCAGAGTAAGCAGAGGAGGAAAAGGTCCTTTTCACTTATATATCCCAATCACAACTATCTCTGAGGAAAGTCATAGCAGGAATTCAAGACAGGAACCTGAAGGCAGGAATTAAGGTAAAGCCCATGGAGGAGTGCTGCTTACTGGCTCTCTGTCTCTGACTTGCTCTGCCTGCTTTCTTACACAACCTAGGAGCACTTGTCTAGGGGTAGCACTGCTCTCTGTGGCCTGGGCCCTCTCACCTCAATCATTAATCTAGAAAATGCCCTACAGAATTGTCTACAGGTCAATTGGAGGCAGTTTCTCAGTGGCAGTTCCTTCTTCCCAGGTGATTCTAGTTTGTGTCAAACCTAGAACCTAACCACTATTCCTGTGATGAACTGATGCCCCCACAACCACGCTGTAAATTAGAGCTAGCTTCATAAGCTTAAAGTGCACCTGATTCCCTTGACCGATAAGAATCTCAACTTAGCAACACAGTGCACACTAGTACGTCTGTTGCTTTCCCTGGTGACTGTGGCTCCCTGGGAGCTGTGGCTTACTACTGCCTGTCAACATCTTGAAAAATATTCAGATCACATATTGCTAGGCTGGAAAAATGCCAAACTTCAAGCTAAAATGTGCCTTCCACTGGCAAACACTCCTCTTGCAACATGGCAAAGGTGAAATTTACCCTGAGTTGAACCATCCCGAGCCAGAGGCTATTGTTCTGTGTGCCAGCTCGATGAGCTCCTGGCACGGCACGGTTTGTTTAAAAGAACCCTCTGTGTCTCAAAGAAGAGAGTCGCTTTTTTCCAGGTTTGCATGGTTGAAAGTGGGGGTCACAGCCCAGTCTGTCTCATAGGAGGTGCTACAGCCAGGCTCCTCTGTGACCTCAAGACTGCCTCTGAGGCAGCTCAGCCAGCTCAGGTCTGAGGACACCGCTCACAGCCCTGACCAGACTCTACCTGCTTTGAAAATTGCTTCAAAGCCACTGCCAGGCCACCTGCTCTCCAGGATGCCTTTCAAACTACTGCCTCTCTCCCATGAGTCCAAATGGCAGGGCTGAGCAGCGGGGTTGATTAGCTTCCGAGAGCACACTTTATGCTGCCTCATCTCCTTGTTTGAACTACAAAAGGGAATTTTCTGGTTTGAATAGCGGCTTCAACTTTCTGTCTTATTCTGTAAGAAGAGAAAGCACTCAGAATGAGGAGCGATGCTGTCAGCATTTTTTTTTTTCAATTTTCAAATGAGTTTTCCAAAGCTGGTGGCTTCTTTTGGTGGTCAGTATTGTGCGGGTAGGGGGGTAGCGGGGTGTCCAGGAGTTGTAAGAGTTGGGTCAGATCACCTAGTAGTGGATAAACACTTTGAGAGAAAGGGTATCTGAAGGACAGTTTTGTATTTTGTTAGAGGAATGATTTATGGGACCAGGATGTCTGAGTCCTGTCAGTATCACAATGCAAGGTGAGTCAATGTCAAGGTGAGAGTCTCTTATACTGGTGCTTGGTTGGTAGAAACATTGTATAGAAGGTGAATTTGGGAAGCCACACTGGAGTTGTCCTTGGAAATGTCAGTGAGAGACAGAAAGTCACTGGGATACTCAACTCTGTCTCCAAAGAGTACCAAGGCTGGCGAGGGTTAGTAAACTTTTGCAATGGGTAAGAGTAAATATTCCGCGGATTATGAATCACATATTGTCTGTTGCAATGGCAGGCTGTGCCTTTCTGGCACAAAAGCAGTTATGGAAGGCATATAAATGAGTGAGCCTGGTTGGACCTTGATATAAATGTCCACAGGACTACTGGTATACTAGGTTGGCAGCAACATATGGTTCCCAGCTTTCAGAGGGCCAGAAGAGGTGGGAGAACCAGGGTAACAGAGGAGGGTAGCCTCTCCATAGCCTATTTGTGGGATAGAAAGGGGAAGACAGGGGAGATGAAGGGAAGAAAGGAAAAAGGAATGGAAGGATCAAGGGAAGAAGAGGTGGGAGGGAGGGACAGAGGGGAGAGAGAGAGATTAAAATTCTTCATGGCTCTTCATAAACAAATGACAGCCTACATTTCAGGAGTCTGATTACTTTTTGGTTATCTATCTACTTCATTGCATGAGCCTTGAAGTTCTGAGGGACCAGCTGTTCCTGTTATGCATGGAAAACCCAAGCCTATCTCTACCCCAACCCAGGGATTCCTGGTGGGATTTGGGTCTCCTCATTGCTATGTTCTACTTTCTCCCCTGGCTCACTTTTTTTCCTCTTCTTCTATCCACCCAATTCCCACCTGGATCACTGCTCCTAGTCTCACATTTCTGCAGAATGTGGTTCACTAGAAACCATTTTGACACGGTAGGATTTGCTGGAAATTGGGTTTGAAAATTCCTTGGCCATTCTCATGGGACTTCCTCTGATTAGCATCCTCCCTTGTCTAAATCCTTCCTCTGTGAAAAGACAATGTTATGCAGTATAGCAGACAAGGTGGCAATGATTATAATACAATGTCAAGTGAACATTCTTTGAGGGGAGAGGGAGGACCAGGACCAGTGTGCATTCGTGGGGGAGACAACAGGAGTACAGCAGTACAGAAAACACTGAGGATGTTCTGAGAAGAGGCCATATGAGGGGGCTGCAGGCATGAGAGGTGATTTTCAGCAGATGGAAAAGAGGAAGGACATTCGGAGCACAGGGGAAAACTTAGAAAATGCTGATGAGGCCCCAAGGAGGGAGTCCATCTTCATACATCGATTTTCACTGGCCTGTTTATTAAACTCATCTTTTCTTTTTCAAAAGGAAAAGCTATAATTAGTTTCCTAATCTTTATTTTCTTGGGCCATTGAAGTATTTTGAATCAATATTCTTGAGATATTCATTTCCTTGAAGTGCCAGAAACAATGAAATAAGAAATGTTTTATATAAAAATTCAATTATGAATATTAAAATGTTCCTTGTAACTAGATCTGTAAGTCGACGATAAGCATTTTCTGAGTAAAAAGTCTGGTTGTTAACGTTTGCAAAAACAAGTCCTTAGATGCATTTGTGAAGGAGCAGTTTCTCAGAGCAGCATTGCCGTGATGGACATGTGTGGGAACCTCCTCTGGTTCCTTGTAACTGGAGGTGGTGACTTCTGTCTGGAAAACCACATGACTCTGGAGGAAAGTGACTATCCTACCAGTCTGATGGGACACTTGACTTGTATAGATGTGTCCATTCCTCCACCCCTCAGGTCACAGCTCATCGTGAGTGTCTGGTCAGACCTGAGCAAGGGGTTCTTCTGGTGTTCTTGAGAGAGGCATCCTCTCTTCTGAGTAGGCACTGTGTGAATGAGAGAGCAGCCTACTCAGTTGCTGTGGCCCAGAAATAAGTTATCCTGAGGACAAAATAGAGCCAAGAACTTGGTGCAGAAGACAAAGCCAGGGCTCTGAGCCATCTAGAACAATTGGATCACACTGTGCCTAAAGCCTGCCACCTCCAGAATTTTCCTTTATTGTTGAAGCCAGGCTGCATCAGGTTTCCATTCTAGCTGACATGTTTCTTGAAAACACCCTCGGTCTGTGTTCATCCTTTATGGTGACCTGTGAGGATCGGGACTCAAATTTTGGGAAGTCAGTCAATGGCACCTAGGGTGTCCTAGTTAGTAATGGTCTGGGTGTTTCCGATGTATCCAAAATCTGCATTCAAAGAGAACTCAGCAGTGCAGAGGAGTCAAAGGCTCGGGAAGGTTGTACATCTGCTGTGCTGAGAATTTGCAGCCAAAGCTCCAAGGAGGAGGCACGGCTGTAGTTCTTTTATTGGATGTAGAGTCTCATCCAGACGACTTCCCTGCTGGGCTGTGTTAGGCAGAGACCGGGAGAGAGCATGTTGGACCAGCTTCATAAAGCTCAACCTGATTAATGAGGGGTGCAGAGTTAAGGGAATCAACTCCTCAAGGGCCCACAGAAGGCAGCAAATCGTTTTCTTCTCATTAAAAGTAGTGTATGAGCACCGGAGACGGCGTAGAAAAGTACAACCAAGAAAAGCAGCAATCATTTGAATGCCTTCACTCAGGTGTTCTCTGTTGGTATCTGCACATCCTCACACATTCCAAATGTATAATTTTCTGTGAGAGCCATTTTCCCTCAAAAATAGTATCTTTGTAGTCAGTTCCGTGGTTACATAATGTTTTGCTGTTGGGTTTTCTTTGCATAACTACTTCTCTTTTGTTGAATATTCAAGTAATTTGTCAGTTGTTTTTCTTTTGTTTAAAGGAGGCTGTTTTTTTTTTTCAGGGCATTTTAGGATCAGAGCAAATTTGAGGAAAAAGGTAGAGATTCTGTGTACAAATGCATGCTGTTTAGAGCCAGGTTCTTGGTCACTTTTGTCCTCAAGCTTGGCTTCTCTCCAGCTGAGTAGGCTGTGCTCTCATTCACACCAAAGGAGAAATGAAGCTTTGTCCCAAGAGCTGCTGCAGGGATACCACAGCTCTGATCTGGCCCACCCTGGCCAGGTACTCACCTTGAGCTTTGTAGACTAGGCTGGCCTAGAATTACAGAGATCAGCCTGTCTCTACCTCCGTGAGACTTTTTTTTCTTAGTTACTAATTGATGTGGAAGGAGCCAGCCAATCGTAGGCAGTTCCATCCTTACGTAAGGGACCAAGGCTATAGAAGAAAGCTAGCTGGCAAGCCAGCAAGCTGCATCCTCCATAGCCTCTGCTTCAGTTCCTGCCTCAGGCTCCTCCCCTGAGCTCCGGCTCTGACTCCCTTCAGGATGGACTGTAACCCAGAAGCTGAGATAAATTCTTTCCTCCCTAGTTGGCTTTTTTAATCCCAGCAACAGAGGATCAAAGACGATAGATCACTTCATTAGGTAATGTGGGCTTATTTCTGCCATCTTTGTTCTTTTCCATCAATCTAATGGTTTACTTTTTCACAAATACTCTTACATCTCAGAGTCAATTAAGTCTCCAATTCTGTTCTTTCTTCAATTTCCTCTGGGATATCCTGGATCATTGGTATCCTCATGTCAATTTAGACTTTCTTTATTGACACCCACAAAATAAATTGCAATGAGTTTGGTTGAGTGGATCGAATCTATACAACACGTCGAGAAGACCTGCATCTCAACACCATGTTTTCTATTCATGAACAGTGTCTATCTCTCCATTTGGTTCTTTAACTTCTCTCAGTAGAGTTTTATAGTTTTCTCCACACAGACTTTGCTTTATTTTATTATATTTAAATCTAAGTGGTTTTGAGCATGCTTATCTTAAGTAGCATTGTGGGGTTTTCTATTTTAAATTTACCTGTTTGCTTCCCTTGAATCGGAACTTAATTGCCTTTTGGATATTTAACCTTATAGGCCTGCTGTAAGAGTAGTTCCAAGAGGTTTGAAACATATTTTTAGAATTTCTAAATAGATGATCGAATATCTCTGCAGACAAAGACAGCTTCGTGCTTACTTTCACCTCCTGCATACTTTTCACCTCTCTGTTTTATTTTGATTCATTAGTCTGCTCTGCAGTTTAATCACAAGAAGAGCAGTGAAAAGAAGCAGGCCTGGCTTGCTTAGGGTCCTAGTGGCAAAGTGTTGACTTCCTCTGCATTACATGTGAGTTATCTGCGGACCCTGGTAGAGGGTTTTATTGACTTAATGGGCTTCCTACCCATTTCCAGTTTGCTGAGGCTTTTTTGTTCTGTTTTGTTTTGAAATTTGGGTTAGTGAAGAGTTGACTATGCGCGTTGTAAGCACTGATTGATGTAATTGTGGTGGCATATGGCGGCCAGAGGTTGACACTGGGTGTCCTTCTCTGTCACTTTCCACTTTTATTTTGGCACAGCATCTCTTCGCTGAACCTGAAGTTAACATTTCAGCGGAACTGCCTAACCAGTGACAACCCAGGATCTACCCATCTCTGGCCTCCCAGGGAAAGGTTATTGGCACGTCTTGTCAAGCTTGGCTTTTATGTGTAACCTAGAGTGACCCAAAGTCAGGTGTTCATGATTAAACCATAAGCTCTTTACCTCTGAGAAATCTTTCCAGCTCACAACATTTTTTTTTAATTTATCTATTTGCTTTATAAAATTTACACGTCCATGTGCCACAGCACATATGTGGAAGTCAAAACAAACAAACAAACAACTTTCAGGACTCGGTACTTCCCTTCCACAGTGGATTCTGATGGTCAAACATCAGGCCCTCCAGATAAGCATCTTTAGTCCAGGAGCCATCTGTCTGCCCCAGATTGATTTGCTAGTGTTGATTTGCTAGTATTCCTGAGTTTGGCATCAGTGCTTCTAAGATTCTGGTTAGTATCTTTCTTCTCTCACCTCTTTGAATGGTTTCTGCATTAGGGTAATAGGGGCAACAGAATAAACTGGGAAATAGTCTCTGCTTGTCACCTCCTTTAATGTCTAGAAGGGCCACCAGTGAATGAGCCTGCAGCTGGTACTTGCTATATTACTGACTCGATTTCTGTAATGAGCACAGACCCGTTCAGGTCATCCCTTTCTGTGTGAATTTCGGCAGATTGTGGCTTTTGGTTAGAGGTTTTCTTTCACTGAAGCAGTCTCAGTGCAGGCACAGTCTCACACATTACCCCTTTCTTACACATGTGATTCCCGTGAGATAGAGTTCTCCTCTTTCATTATGACAGTGGCCACTAAGTCTTCACTCTTTTTTTCCCCTTAGCCTGGAAAAAGATTTACTGATTTTATTAAATAAAAAAAAATCTTCTGGTTTTTATTGATTTCTTCTATCGATTTTCTATTTTTAATTTCATTGATCTCTGTACCAGCTTCATTATTTCTTCTTTTATCTTACTTTGGTCTTACTTTGCTATTCTTTTTCTAGACTCCTATGGTAAAAATGTAAATAATTGTCCTAAGACCTGTGCTCTTATCTAATAATTGTACACAATAATATACATTTGCCTCTAAGCATCGCATTTTCTGTATTTCACAAGCTTCAACAAGGCATGCATTTGTTTACTTTTTTTTCTTATTTTTTTTCTTATTTTTTTTATTAACTTGAGTATTTCTTATATACATTTCAAGTGTTATTCCCTTTCCCGGTTTCCGGGCAAACATCCCCCTCCCCCCTCCCCTTCCTTATGGGTGTCCCCCTCCCAACCCTCCCCCCATTGCCGCCCTCCCCCCATAGTCTAGTTCACTGGGGGTTCAGTCTTAGCAGGACCCAGGGCTTCCCCTTCCACTGGTGCTCTTACTAGGATATTCATTGCTACCTATGGGGTCAGAGTCCAGGGTCAGTCCATGTATAGTATTTAGGTAGTGGCTTAGTCCCTGGAAGCTCTGGTTGCTTGACATTGTTGTACTTTTGGGGTCTCGAGCCCCTTCAAGCTCTTCCAGTTCTTTCTCTGATTCCTTCAACGGGGGACCTATTCTCAGTTCAGTGGTTTGCTGCTGGCATTCGCCTCTGTATTTGCTGTATTCTGGCTGTGTCTCTCAGGAGCGATCTACATCCGGCTCCTGTCGGTCTGCACTTCTTTGCTTCATCCATCTTGTCCAATTGGGTGGCTGTATATGTATGGGCCACCTGTGGGGCAGGCTCTGAATGGGTGTTCCTTCAGTCTCTGTTTTAATCTTTGCCTCTCCCTTCCCAGCCAAGGGTATTCTTTTTCCTCATTTAAAGAAGGAGTGAAGCATTCACATTTTGATCATCCGTCTTGAGTTTCGTTTGTTCTAGGGATCTAGAGTAATTCAAGCATTTGGGCTAATAGCCACTTATCAATGAGTGCATACCATGTATGTCTTTCTGTGATTGGGTTAGCTCACTCAGGATGATATTTTCCAGTTCCAACCATTTGCCTACGAATTTCATAAAATCATTGTTTTTGATAGCTGAGTAATATTCCATTGTGTAGATGTACCACATTTTCTGTATCCATTCCTCTGTTGAAGGGCATCTGGGTTCTTTCCATTTTCTGGCTATTATAAATAAGGCTGCGATGAACATAGTGGAGCACGTGTCTCTTTTATATGTTGAGGCATCTTTTGGGTATATGCCCAAGAGAGGTATAGCTGGATCCTTAGGCAGTTCAATGTCCAATTTTCTGAGGAACCTCCAGACTGATTTCCAGAATGGTTTTACCAGTCTGCAATCCCACCAACAATGGAGGAGTGTTCCTCTTTCTCCACATCCTCGCCAGAATCTGCTGTCACCCGAGTTTTTGATCTTAGCCATTCTCACTGGTGTGAGGTGAAATCTCAGGGTTGTTTTGATTTGCATTTCCCTTATGACTAAAGATGTTGAACATTTCTTTAGGTGTTTCTCAGCCATTCGGCATTCCTCAGCTGTGAATTCTTTGTTTAGCTCTGAACCCCATTTTTTAATAGGGTTATTTGTTTCCCTGCGGTCTAACTTCTTGAGTTCTTTGTATATTTTGGATATAAGGCCTCTATCTGTTGTAGGATTGGTAAAGATCTTTTCCCAATCTGTTGGTTGCCGTTTTGTCCTAACCACAGTGTCCTTTGCCTTACAGAAGCTTTGCAGTTTTATGAGATCCCATTTGTCGATTCTTGATCTTAGAGCATAAGCCATTGGTGTTTTGTTCAGGAAATTTTTTCCAGTGCCCATGTATTCCAGATGCTTCCCTAGTTTTTCTTCTATTAGTTTGAGTGTGTCTGGTTTGATGTGGAGGTCCTTGATCCACTTGGACTTAAGCTTTGTACAGGGTGATAAGCATGGATCAATCTGCATTCTTCTACATGTTGCCCTCCAGTTGAACCAGCACCATTTGCTGAAAATGCTATCTTTTTTCCATTGGATGGTTTTGGCTCCTTTGTCAAAAATCAAGTGACCATAGGTGTGTGGGTTCATTTCTGGGTCTTCAATTCTATTCCATTGGTCTATCTGTCTGTCTCTGTACCAATACCATGCAGTTTTTATCACTATTGCTCTGTAATACTGCTTGAGTTCAGGGATAGTGATTCCCCCTGAAGTCCTTTTATTGTTGAGGATAGCTTTAGCTATCCTGGGTTTTTTGTTATTCCAGATGAATTTGCAAATTGTTCTGTCTAACTCTTTGAAGAATTGGATTGGTATTTTGATGGGGATTGCATTGAATCTGTAGATTGCTTTTGGTAAAATGGCCATTTTTACCATATTAATCCTGCCAATCCATGAGCATGGGAGATCTTTCCATCTTCTGAGGTCTTCTTCAATTTCTTTCCTCAGTGTCTTGAAGTTCTTATTGTACAGATCTTTTACTTGCTTGGTTAAAGTCACACCGAGGTACTTTATATTATTTGGGTCTATTATGAAGGGTGTCGTTTCCCTAATTTCTTTCTCGGCTTGTTTCTCTTTTATATAGAGGAAGGCAACTGATTTATTTGAGTTAATTTTATACCCAGCCACTTTGCTGAAGTTGTTTATCAGCTTTAGTAGTTCTCTGGTGGAACTTTTGGGATCACTTAAATATACTATCATGTCATCTGCAAATAGTGATATTTTGACCTCTTCTTTTCCGATCTGTATCCCCTTGATCTCCTTTTGTTGTCTGATTGCTCTGGCTAGAACTTCAAGAACTATATTGAATAAGTAGGGAGAGAGTGGGCAGCCTTGTCTAGTCCCTGATTTTAGTGGGATTGCTTCAAGTTTCTCTCCATTTAGTTTAATGTTAGCAACTGGTTTGCTGTATATGGCTTTTACTATGTTTAGGTATGGGCCTTGAATTCCTATTCTTTCCAGGACTTTTATCATGAAGGGGTGTTGAATTTTGTCAAATGCTTTCTCAGCATCTAATGAAATGATCATGTGGTTCTGTTCTTTCAGTTTGTTTATATAATGGATCACGTTGATGGTTTTCCGTATATTAAACCATCCCTGCATGCCTGGGATGAAGCCTACTTGATCATGGTGGATGATTGTTTTGATGTGCTCTTGAATTCGGTTTGCCAGAATTTTATTGAGTATTTTTGCATCGATATTCATAAGGGAAATTGGTCTGAAGTTCTCTTTCTTTGTTGTGTCTTTGTGTGGTTTAGGTATAAGAGTAATTGTGGCTTCGTAGAAGGAATTCGGTAGTGCTCCATCTGTTTCAATTTTGTGGAATAGTTTGGATAATATTGGTATGAGGTCTTCTATGAAGGTTTGATAGAATTCTGCACTAAACCCGTCTGGACCTGGGCTCTTTTTGGTTGGGAGACCTTTAATGACTGCTTCTATTTCCTTAGGAGTTATGGGGTTGTTTAACTGGTTTATCTGTTCCTGATTTAACTTCGATACCTGGTATCTGTCTAGGAAATTGTCCATTTCCTGAAGATTTTCAAGTTTTGTTGAATATAGGTTTTTATAGTAAGATCTGATGATTTTTTGAATTTCCTCGGAATCTGTAGTTATGTCTCCCTTTTCATTTCTGATTTTGTTAATTTGGACGCACTCTCTGTGTCCTCTCGTTAGTCTGGCTAAGGGTTTATCTATCTTGTTGATTTTCTCAAAGAACCAACTTTTGGTTCTGTTGATTCTTTCTATGGTCCTTTTTGTTTCTACTTGGTTGATTTCAGCTCTGAGTTTGATTATTTCCTGCCTTCTACTCATCCTGGGTGTATTTGCTTCTTTTTGTTCTAGAGCTTTTAGGTGTGCTGTCAAGCTGCTGACATATGCTCTTTCCTGTTTCTTTCTGCAGGCACTCAGCGCTATGAGTTTTCCTCTTAGCACAGCTTTCATTGTGTCCCATAAGTTTGGGTATGTTATATCTTCATTTTCATTAAATTCTAAAAAGTTTTTAATTTCTTTCTTTATTTCTTCCTTGACCAGGTTATCATTGAGTAGAGCATTGTTCAATTTCCACGTATATGTGGGCATTCTTCCCTTATTGTTATTGAAGACCAGTTTTAGGCCGTGGTGGTCCGATAGCACGCATGGGATTATTTCTATCTTTCTGTACCTGTTGAGGCCCGTTTTTTGACCAATTATATGTTCAATTTTGGAGAAAGTACCATGAGGAGCTGAGAAGAAGGTATATCCTTTTGCTTTAGGATAGAATGTTCTATAAATATCCGTTAAGTCCATTTGGCTCATGACTTCTCTTAGTCTGTTGACATCACTGTTTAATTTCTGTTTCCATGATCTGTCCATTGATGAGAGTGGTGTGTTGAAATCTCCCACTATTATTGTGTGAGGTGCAATGTGTGCTTTGAGCTTTAGTAAGGTTTCTTTTACGTATGTAGGTGCCCTTGTATTTGGGGCATAGATATTTAGGATTAAGAGTTCATCTTGGTGGATTTTTCCTTTGATGAATATGAAGTGTCCTTCCTTATCTTTTTTGATGACTTTTAGTTGGAAATTGATTTTATTTGATATTAGAATGGCTACTCCAGCTTGCTTCTTCTGACCATTTGCTTGGAAAGTTGTTTTCCAGCCTTTCACTCTGAGGTAGTGTCTGTCTTTGTCTCTGAGGTGTGTTTCCTGTAGGCAGCAGAATGCAGGGTCCTCGTTGTGTATCCAGTTTGTTAATCTATGTCTTTTTATTGGGGAGTTGAGGCCATTGATATTGAGAGATATTAAGGAATAGTGATTATTGCTTCCCGTTATATTCATATTTGGATGTGAGGTTATGTTTGTGTGCTTTCATTCTCTTTGTTTTGTTGCCAAGACGATTAGTTTCTTGCTTCTTCTAGGGTATAGCTTGCCTCCTTATGTTGGGCTTTACCATTTATTATCCTTTGTAGTGCTGGATTTGTGGAAAGATATTGTGTAAATTTGGTTTTGTCATGGAATATCTTGGTTTCTCCATCAATGTTAATTGAGAGTTTTGCTGGATACAGTAACCTGGGCTGGCATTTGTGTTCTCTTAGGGTCTGTATAACATCAGTCCAGGATCTTCTGGCCTTCATAGTTTCTGGCGAGAAGTCTGGTGTGATTCTGATAGGTCTCCCTTTATATGTTACTTGACCTTTTTCCCTTACTGCTTTTAATATTCTTTCTTTATTTTGTGCGTTTGGTGTTTTGACAATTATGTGACGGGAGGTGTTTCTTTTCTGGTCCAATCTATTTGGAGTTCTGTAGGCTTCTTTTATGTCTATGGGTATCTCTTTTTTTAGGTTAGGGAAGTTTTCTTCTATGATTTTGTTGAAGATATTTACTGGTCCTTTGAGCTGGGAGTCTTCACTCTCTTCTACACCTATTATCCTTAGGTTTGATCTTCTCATTGAGTCCTGGATTTCCTGTATATTTTGGACCAGTAGCTTTTTCCGCTTTACATTATCTTTGACAGTTAAGTCAATGATTTCTATGGAATCTTCTGCTCCTGAGATTCTCTCTTCCATCTCTTGTATTCTGTTGGTGAAGCTTGTATCTACAGCTCCTTGTCTCTTCTTTTGGTTTTCTATATCCAGGGTTGTTTCCATGTGTTCTTTCTTGATTGCTTCTATTTCCATTTTTAATTCCTTCAACTGTTTGTGTTTTCCTGGAATTCTTTCAGGGATTTTTGTGTCTCCTCTCTATGGGCTTCTACTTGTTTATTTATGTTTTCCTGGAATTCTTTCAGGGATTTTTGTGTCTCCTCTCTATGGGCTTCTACTTGTTTATTTATGTTTTCCTGGAATTCTTTCAGGGATTTTTGCGATTCTTTCAGGCATTTTTGCGATTCCTCTCTGTAGGCTTCTACTTGTTCTCTAAGGGAGTTCTTCACGTCTTTCTTGAAGTCCTCCAGCATCATGATCAAAAATGATTTTGGAACTAGATCTTGCTTTTCTGGTGTGTTTGGATATTCCATGTTTGTTTTGATGGGATAATCGGGCTCCGATGGTGCCATGTAGTCTTGGTTTCTGTTGCTTGGGTTCCTGCGCTTGCCTCTCGCCATCAGATTATCTCTAGTGTTACTTTGTTCTGCTATTTCTGACAGTGGCTAGACTGTCCTATAAGCCTGTGTGTCAGGAGTGCTGTAGACCTGTTTTCCTCTCTTTCAGTCAGTTATGGGGACAGAGTGTTCTGCTTTCCGGCGTGTGGTTTTTCCTCTCTACAGGTCTTCAGCTGTTCCTGTGGGCCTGTGTCTTGAGTTCACCAGGCAGCTTTCTTGCAGCAGAAAAGTTGGTCTTACCTGTGGTCCCGAGGCTCAAGTTCGCTCGTGGGGTGCTACCCACGGGCTCTCTGCAGCGGCAGCAACCAGGAAGACCTGTGCCGCCGTTTCCGGGAGCTTCAGTGCACCAGGGTTCCAGATGGTCTTTGGCTTTTTCCTCTGGCGTCCAGATGTGTGTGCAGAGAGCAGTCTCTTCTGGTTTCCCAGGCTTGTCTGCCTCTCTGAAGGTTCAGCTCTCCCTCCCACGGGATTTGGGTGCAGAGAACTGTTTATCCGGTCTGTTTCCTTCTGGTTCTGGTGGTGTCTCAGGCACAGGGGTCCTGCCACTCCTGGGCCCTCCCCCACGGGAGCCCAGAGGCCTTATACAGTTTCCTCTTGGGCCAGGGATGTGGGCAGGGGTGAGCAGTGTTGGTGGTCTCTTCCGCTCTGCAGCCTCAGGAGTGCCCACCTGACCAGGCGGTTGGGTCTCTCTCTCACAGGGTCTGGGGGCAGAGAGCTGCTGCGGGCCGGGATCCGCGGGTGTGGGACTTCTGGTAAACACAGAACATGCCCGGTTCTACAGGAATTCTGCTTCCGTGTGTCCCAAGCTCACCAGGCAGCTTTCTTGCAGCAGAAAAGTTGGTCTTACCTGTGGTCCCGGGGCTCAAGTTCGCTCGTGGGGTGCTGCCCACGGGCTCTCTGCAGCAGCAGCAACCAGGAAGACCGCAGATGTCAGTTTTAATTCCGCATGAACAAGAGAAATTCCACTCAGATGGTTGGATACTAATTTATAACAGACCAGGACATTCAAACATCCAGAATGTTCCTCAGAGAAAGGTGTCCCCTTCCCCCATCTTCCCTCCCACTGCTGACCCTCCAGGTCTCACCTGTTGAAGATGGTGGAGAAGCATCGCCGCATTTGTTTACTTTAAAATATTTACAACTTTTTCTTGAGTGCTTTCCTTGAACCAATACTATTGCTTGAATGCTAGGAGCTTGATACATTGACGGTCCTGTTGAATGAAGCTGTGTTCTTACTGATTTTCTGTCCTGTATGTGTGTCATTTCTGATAGAGAGTACTGGAAACCCCAGCAATAGCAGTGGATTTATCTGTTTCTATTTACAATTCTATTAGATTTTGCTACATATATTTTTATTTTATTGTTGTTGCCCATAAGCACACTAAGGATGGGTGAATCCTTTATCCCTATGTAAAGTCCTATTTATCTTTCTCCATTTGTTTTTAAATTATATATCCTATATATTAAAAAGTAGACTTCTAAAATATTTTTATTAGTTGAGATTCCGTACAATGTGTTTTGATCATATTTACCCTTTCTAACTCCTCCCACATCCACACCCACTTTCTCACCCGCTCAATTTTATGTTCTTAAAACATTAAGTACTCATCAAGAGCAATTTGTGATAGTCAAATACTCTTGGATATGCAGCCTTCAACTAGAGAGCAGTCAACTACCAGACCCCAGGATCGCTGTGGAAGAGGAGACAGAACGGGCCGCTGGGAAAGCTGAATGTATACTCACGACACGTGTGACAAGATGCACATGACCCATACGAGCTTAAGCCAGACCCAATCCCATCACCAAATCCCAGAGAGAGGAACCAGGCCTGAAGTCCCACCCCTTACCAAGCAACCATTGCAATCACTAGCTGCTAGGGGAGAGAGTGACCTCTCTCTAGAGTGTAGCTCTTGGTAAGGAAAGCAGAATTCTTATGGACAATGGAGAGACTTGTCTTTTGATATTCTCTGACAAACTGTCTTTCTACTTCTGCATTCAGACATTGATATTCAAAGTGGTTATAGATAAAACCAGGTCCATCTCCATCTCACTTGTGACTGTTTCCTATTTGTTGGCACAGTTTTTGTTCTACTTTAAAATGTTCCTACTCTTTCTGCTTTTTCTGAGTTTGGCATTTTGTATAATTCAACGTCTTCTTGTCTCTTACTATATCACTTGTGTTTTTCAAAACACTATCTTATGGCTTCTCAGAACATGCATTCTACATGTACAACTGATCTGTGCACTCCCAGACAGTGCTATACAAGATCATCGGTAGTGTTGGTGCCTTAAAACAACAAAATGTTCCAGATTTCTCCTGCTTATTATTTATATCATCGTTGTCATATTTTTGTTTGCATGCTTACATAATTGTGTGTGTATGTGTGTGTGTGATATTTCTCTGTTTTGAGATAACTGCTGTCTATTAGATAAACTATAAATGACAATAAGACTTTCTATTTTATATTTACTTATTCATTCCCCGACTCTCCTTAATATGGATTTGAGCTTTGTATATTTGTCACTTTTGTTCATCTGAGAGTCTTTATTTCCCATCCCTTTTGGGGGATGATTTCCCAGTACAGAATTCTAAGGTTGTGGATTTCTTTTCCACTCAACACTTTAGATAACATCTCTCCATTCTCCTCTTTCAAGTACAGTTTCTAAGGAGAAGTCAGATGTCATTGTCATTGTTTCTAGTAAGGTGCTTTTGTCTTCTAACTTTCTGCTGTTTTTTTTTTTTTGTTTTGTTTTTGTATTTGATTTTTCTGTAGCTTGAAAACAAGGTGCCTACTATATACTTTGTTACTTCTCTTGCTTTGTATTCTCTGGGCTTTGTGGGTATATGGTTTTAGCATTAATCTGGAAGAAATTCTCAGTGACACTATTTAAAGATTTCTTCACCCTCCTTTCCCCTTCTTCTTTCCTAGCCCCGTTACACTTAGAGTATATCTTCTGAGGTTGCTCACAGTCTCCTTCCCCACTAGCATTTTTTCTATATCTTCACTTTGTCTATTGTTTCTCTTGACTCTTTCAGCTTTGGAAGTTTCTATTGAAATATCTTCACATTAGGCTCCTTCATCAGCCCTGTTCTATCTAGGAAGAGGAGCATCAAGATAGTCTTCGCTTCTCTTAGAGTTTTCAATCTGGTGAAGGCCCCTTTTGTCCAGCAGACCTTTTCCATCTGTTCTTGAATAGGGTCTACTGTAGCTGTTACACTCCATACATACTAACCGTAGTTATTTGTAGAACCATCGATCTCTTTATTCCCAAACTCCTACCACAGGTGAACTTGGTTCTGATGCTTCCTATTTGCTTTAACTGGTGCTGTTGCTTTGCCTCACAGTATGTCCTGTGTGTGTTTCTTATTGGCAACCAACTATGATGTCTGGGGGTAGACAGAAGTGTTTTGAGAGGAACTTTAGATTTTACAGTGGTGTTTGGATGGAGACCCTTGTCTCTTAATTGGGTGTCAGTGACTCCATGCCTCAGAAAAGCAGTTTTCAACCTGTGGTTTGTCACCCCTTTGGGGTTGCATATCAGATATTCTGCATAAGATATTTATATTACAACTCCTAACAATAGCAAAATTATATTTATGATGTAGCCACAAAATAATTTTATGGTTGGGGTCACCACAACATGAGGAAGTATATTAAAGGGTGGACACATTAGGAAGGTTGAGAACCACTACCTTAGACTGTGAACTTTGCATCCTCCTCCTCTTTAATCTTACCCCTCAGCCTTAAGTGGTACACAGTGGCTAAAGTGAGCTCTGGCAAGTTCACCACAGTAGAGGTCTCCCTACCTTCACTTGTTCTGGTTTTGTCCCATGGCTCTCTGGTCAACTAAGTTCCAATTCCTGTTATTCTCCTGCTGCTCCTTCCAGTCTAGGCTCAGTGAGACCTGTGGTCTTACTCCTTTTTATGCATTAATACAGGGATGTTCAGTTTGTCCTAGATTTCTGCTTATTACAACTGTGTCGCAGTTTCCAAGCCATGGGACACTGAACACAGGTCTTGATTCTTGACATCTGCTGAGTTAAGCAGTGAAGAACAGTTTTATGTAAAATCTTGGTGTGCATGTGATGGTACTTTTAGGTGAGATCCCTAGAAAAACCATGACTCAATTAAAAGATGACTTCTTTGGGTTTTATAGTATATTTTTCCAAAATGCTCTTCCTGAGTGCTCACAGTGAGAGGAGAAAAATCTAAAATGTGTCTGTGATCAGAGGTAGATGGACCGGTAAAAATCAGATTCAAGACTAGTCATTGAGTGGTCAGGAGCGTCAGTCCTGTGAAGACTCTGATATGGTGTCAGGACATTTCACTCAGTAGACTGAAGTATCACACAGTCCACTAGTACAATTCACATAAGGTAGAAGAACTTATTCTCAAAATAAAGGCTTAGTAGGCACCTGTACTCCACAGGAGTCCTCTGAGTCATCCTCAAGGACTCTTAGTCCATCTCACTATTACACCTTCCAAAGTCTTTTAAGTACCTTGCATTTTCTAGTCAAACTTTTTTCCTTGGTTATGGACTCCAGTCATCACTGAAACTTTACTCATACCTCTTTCTACTAAGGTGTTGTCCATCTACCCAATATGACCCAGAATTTATCTATCCCAGTTTGTTTTCTGACTTTCCTTGCTTCTTTGGAATACAATTGACAAGCCCCAGATTCATCTTGAGTTTAAGTCATACCCATCCCAAACACTTTGAATAGTCACCAAACACAGCACGGAGGACCATGTTACCCATGGGCTCCACAGGAAGAGAATGAGGTTGTTGAAATTGATTTGCATACAGACTCTCTTACATGAGTCATAGTCTTGAAGGCCAGTGACATGCTCAGAAAACATTAAGGACCATAGCCAGACAGCCAGATGCCCTTTCTTGAGACCTTTTCATATTCTAAGCACTGGACATGTGAACCTCTAGTTCTGCCATGAGTGCTGAAAAGACTGGTCTGTAGGAAAGGCTAGCAAGGAGAAAGATCTAGTGAGTACTGCAGCTGTTTTTGGTGCCAATGTTGGTTACTTTCTCATTGCTATGTTAAAAATGCCAGGACCAAAAGCAACTTGTAGAAGAAAGGGGTTGATTTTATATTACAGCCCAAGGAGGATAGAGTCCATCATGGCAGAAAGTTATGTCATTATGAAGCCAGTCTGACAGTCAGGGAGCAGGGAGATCACATTTTGTCTACACACAGGAAGCTGGGTTCAGGAAGCAAGTAGTAAGTAGAGTCAGGCTACAAACTTCAAATCATACCCCTAAAGGCATACTTCCTCTAGTCAAGTTATACCTTCTAAAAGTTCCATATCCTCCCCACTCCAAACAGTGCCATCAATTGAGGGCAAATTTCAGTGTCACCCACTCTGTGAGACTCAAACAAGGACCATAGTCACTTCCTTTCCTCTAGTAATAATAAGATGAGATAGCCAACTTGGGTGTCTGGTGGAAGAAAAAAGCTTCAAGGGAGACCTCATGGGCTTAAACATTCTGACCTGCTTCAAGGAATCCCACAGATGTGTACTCACTGCAATCCAGGTCCTGGAATACATGTGTTACAACCGAGGTGTTGGACTCACAGGACTGAAGAGGAACTGTTCATCCATGACCAGGGGTCTCCCTCCTTAGATTAGAGAATGGATGACTAAGCACATGTTCTGATTTAGGTAGTGACCTAAGCAAAGACATGTACAATTCTGATTGATAGTAGTAGGGGTCACTCTGTTGGTGAAGGTGTGGGTGGGAAGGACATGTGAGAGAGGTGGACAAGCTTTCTGATGGTGCTGTTTCAACTCACACTGAAGTTCATTGCACATCTGAACAGGTCAAGGCTTTACTAGGCTATAGTCAAAGCATTGGTAGAAATGTATTCCTCTGGAGTAACTGGAGGAGAGTCTGTTTTCTTGGTTTTGTTTGTTGTGTCTCCCAGAGATGTTTGTTTGCACTCCCTGCCCTTCTTCCGTCTTCCCAGTCAGCACCATGACTGAGTCTTCCTCAGATCCCTTTGGCCACCTCTCCTACCTTTAAGGACCACCCAGATAATTCAGGGCCACCTCACTCTTTCCAGGTTAGTTGATAAGCATCCTTAATTCCCTTTGTCACGTACTGGTTTGCATACAGGTTCAGAAGATTAGGATGGTGCACATAGTTTGGCCCTGCCAAAGATATTGCTGATATAAAGGTCCTGAGAGGGGGAGGGACCATTAATTGGTCCCTTGTTATGTGGGACTGATGCTTTTATAAGTTTTTGGTCTCTAGGGATTGGATTGGCCACTTCAAACACGAGCTATTAAAACCAAGCCAGTCAGGGGCTGGAGAGATGGCTCAGTGGTTAAGAGCACTGACTGCTCTTCCAGAGGTCCTGAGTTCAATTCCCAGCAACCACATGGTGGCTCACAACCATCTGTAATGGGGATCTGATGCCCTCCTCTGGTGTGTCTGAAAACAGCTACACTGTACTCATATACATGAAATAAAACCAAGCGGGGAACCTTGCAGTAACATGTTTCTTTTGCTACTCTTCTGTTCGAAGTTGACATCCTTCTGCCCTGAAGTTCTCGCCTGACACTGAGTAGATGCTGCCATCTTGCTCTCAAACATCATCACCTCTGAAACTGCGAGGTCAAATAAATCTGTTTTCTTTAGAATGTCTCCTTGCCGTACCCATTGGTTACTTTACTGTCCCTATATTAGAATGCCATGACCAAAAACAACTTAAAGAAGAAAAGGGTTGATTTTAGATTATAGCCCAAGAAGGATAGAGTCCATCATAGCAGGAAGACATGGCTTCAGGAACATGAAGCCAGCCTGAGAGTCAGGGAGTGTTGGGTATTTCATTTTAGCAATAGAAAGTGAATCAAGACAGGGGTCATGTGATTCTGCCAACCACAGGGAGTAAGTATTACAGAGAAAAAGGAACAGAACTAATATATTGAGGTCATATGACAACTGTGGCTTCCCAGATTTGAGGTGACAGTGAAGGGACAGGCTTACAATGAGAAAGAAATATTTAAAGCAGGTAATTTTATGTGGAACTCGTGGGACCTGGGACTCTTCTCCAACCTTCATCTAACTGCATGAGCTCTCAACCCTACAGTGGACTAGCTACCTTGTCACTTTTGTGTTGTGATGTCATCCCAAGAGTTGGGCAAGACAGACAGCAATGGAGAGAACATACGGGGAAAGGTACTTTGAAATAGTGAAAATTTAGGTCAATGGTGGTGGCACACACCTTTAACCCCAGCACTTGTGAGGCAGAGGCAGGGTGATCTCTGAGTATAAGCCAGTCTAGTCTACAGAGTGAGTTCCAGGAGCCAGAACTACACAGAGAAACCCTATCTCAAGGATGAGAGAGAGGAGAGAGAGAGAGAGAGAGAGAGAGAGAGAGAGAGAGAGAGAGAGAGAGAGAGAGAGAAATTTGAGGCACCTCTGGGAGATTTCCCCCCCCCTCCCCGTCTCCTGGTCACCTAGGAGGCAGGTATAGAAGAGTGGGCCTGGTAAACATTATACAGTAAGATTGCTCCAATCCAGTAGTAAGTTCCCCATGGCTCTCATCTGTGAGTGACAGTCTCCTCCTTGGTGTCAACCTATCTACCAATCAAATCAGATCCCCACGTATTAAATCATCAAACTATAACAGGGAACTTGACGTGGTTTCCTGCTCTGGCATTGTGACAGGCTCTGTGCAGTCAGTGAGAATGATGTTTACTCCACAGCCCAAGTTGTGTCTGTTAAGACTGAAGAAACAAGGCGTATGTCTATACTTCTGAACTGTACCCCAAGTCCTTGCTCAGGGCCCATGGCCTCCAATTACAGCTTTGTTCCTGCCAGAGAGAAAAAAAAACAAAAAAACAAAATAACCATGTTATTTTGATGCAGGGTCCCTTTTCCAAGAATAAAACCGACTAGGGTTCAAGGACCAAACAGGCCAACAGGCAGGCTGTTGTTAACAGAAAGCCAGGTGGGATTGGAAACATAAACTATGCACACCGTAAGCCGGCATCTGCTTGTCCCAAGTGCCTGGACTGCAGGGAGCCATCAGGTACCTTGGGCAGGCATTGGAATTTCCACGAGGCAGATGGGCCCCAGTGCCTTCTGGGATTTAGCTAGAAAGCCGAGAGCTTTGCATAGTGATTTCGGGAAGCTGTAAAGATTCGACTGTACAGTGCAGTGCAAATATTAGCTCTTCGCCTCTTCTGACTCCAGCTTCCCCTTGACCATGTAGACGCAGCCCTTCATCTGAGGAGGGATAAGCAGCTGGGAAGAGCTGACATCTGCCAGTGGAGCACTGAGAACCTTTGAACTCCAACTCCTCTGGCTTTCTCTGGGCCACTTCTGACACCCATATTTGAAGACAAGAATCCATTCCAGTCAGAGAACCAGAGCTAGTGTAGAGGTTAGCCCATCCTCCGAGCAATGGACTCACAGGGGTCTTCTTGCTCCTAGAACATCCTCTCTCCCCTAATAGCCCTGAAACTTTCTGGGGAGCTGAAAGTCAGTGGAGCATGAGGTCCCCATCTTCACTGTGGGAACAGCCCACGCCCAGAACAGCTTCCATCTGGCTTAATACTTTGAGATTTCTTGCACGTCTCAAGGGAAGGTTGTTCTTCCTACAGGTTCCCCGGCGCGTGTCTCCTCTCATCCATAAAAGATTGGGTTTACTCACTGTGGAAAGCTGAAGTGAAAAACAGGTGCAGCTATATAATATTTCTCTTTAATTACTGTTTATAGGAGAGAAAAAACCCAAGTGTGGAAATTAATTATTCCATATTGTTAGAACAGGGTGAACAGCTTACTAATTTTAACTGTGGCTTTTATGGGGAGTCTGTTGCTCAACATCTTATTAATGTGGGTAAATAGTAACAAACAGTTCACACACCTCCTCCCCCACTTGCATCTCCCTGTCCTTCCACATCACCCTACAGCACAGTCTCCCGGGGAGGAGTTCATGGGCCTCTCTTCTCCCTCCCTCTGTGGTGCTAAGCCCATGTGCGGTTCACCAGCGTGTCTGTGTGGTTCTGAGTCTGTGTGCTGTTCGTAGGCATCTCTTTCCTTCCCTGTGTAGTGCTGAGCCCTTGTGCTACAAGACATCCTTTCAAGAAGTGTCCAAGAGGGCCTCTACCTGCTCAGAGTAGAAGGGGGGATGGGGAAGGATTGTGGGAGCCAGTGACCAAGAGGGGACAGTGAGTGGAATGTAAAGTGAATAAGTATTAATTAATTAATTAATTAATTAAAAAATAATACAATGAGCACTTATATATTTTTTCTGATCAAAAATGGACATTTCCCCTACTCCATATATATATATATATATGTGTGTGTGTGTGTGTGTGTGTGTGTGTGTGTGTGTGTGTATTTAGATATAGAAAATATAGGTATGTATGTAAGTATAAGCAGAAATGAATAACTTTTTAAATAAGTGGGTATAAATAGAGTGACATTTCACCTTTAAATATTTAAGTGTGATCTCCTAAGAACTCTCACATGACCATGATTACAGTGTTACACAGCTTGGACAAGTAACCAACCATACATAGCTAATATCAATCACCCAGTATCCATTCTCCAACTGCCCCCAAACGTATGTCCAATAGTGGTTCGCACACCTCTCTCCACGTTTTTTTTCCTGTAAGTGCTCACTTTTTGTAATGATGGCACCAATTTGTTTTTACAGATGACCTGATAAGTTCATCAAATCTTTTTGAAAACACTGAACTACTTTTCTGTGTTTACTTAAACCGGAAGTTAGCTTAGATGGAGTGGCCTGAGATACATAAACTACAGCTAATGTTTTCATATGCTTCGTACTTCCTTCTGGAGCTGTGAAGCAGAAGGGGGCATGGTACTCGCAATTCTTAAACACGAAATCAATTAAAATAAAAGAAACAACAACAAACATGTCCCCCTTGCAGAACTGCTTCCCCTTCTCTCTCCAGCTGGCCATCCTGAGACTTCGGTGGACGTGGAAGGCAATGCTTTTCTATTATTCATGCCCACTCCCGTGCCTTGGTCATTCACTCTTAGTTGGTGCTCCCCGTCTAATTTGTAGCCATTGAAAGAGAGCCATAGGAAGGCAGTGGCCAGCAGGGCAGGTTAACATGGATGGCATGGGATTAGAGAAGACCCCCAAAGCCCTTCTAAGTGTATCTCCTAGTACACAGAATAATCAAGTTCTGAACTCATGTAACCCAGGCGACAGAGTAGGAGAGGAGCATTTGGGGACCACCTTTAACATATCATCAACAGAATCCATTCAGGAGGTGCTCTGTCTAGTCTGGGTTTTGTCTGATTGCCTTTGTTTTTGAGTTGGGGTTTTACTATGTTGACTGAGTTTGTCTTGCACTCACGAGCTGGAGTGGTCTTCTTAGCTCTGTCTCCCAAGGAGCTGGGACTACAGATGTGTGCCACGATTGGCTTTTACTGGTTCATTTTTATGTTGTCATAACAAAATACCCAGAGCAGGGTACTTTATAAAGAGAAGATGTTTGTTTAGCTCTCAAATCTAGAGAGAATGAAATCAACATTTGTTTGGCTCTGGTGGGAGCCTGGTAATGATGGCTGGACGGCAGCAGGAGTGTGTGCAGATGAGATCACAAGGGGTGATGAGAAATGAGAGAGATTCGGGGGCCAAGCTTGCTTCTTAAATATTTTTAAAAGATTTATTTTATCATTAATTTTAATCACATGTGTGTGTGGATCTGTGTGGGGTTAATGTATATGTAAGTACAGATGTTCACAGAGGCCAGAGGCACTGGGCTTTCCCTGAGCTGGAGTTAGAGGCAGCTGCCCAACAAAGTTGCTGAAAATTGAACTCAAGTCCTCTGCAAGAGCATAATGTGTTCTTAACCACTTAACCATCCTTTCAGTCCCGCACCCAGACTTGTTTTTTTGAAATTTGTTTGTATCAAGGGTATCCTGAGAACTACATTTATCACTTCCAAGGATAGTAAATACCACCACTGACCAAACCTCTTTCCACTAGTCCCTACCTCTTAGAGATTCCCCTATGTGAACACTGCCACCCTAAGGACCAAGGCACCAGCAGGACAAACTTTGTGACACACTGAACCATAGAGTTAAGACTCATTTGGAGTAGCAATGGGGATGGGCAGAAGCTCCTGAGACTTGTTCTGATATAGGAAGAGGTGGCCTGATGCTCTCGAAGCCATGTACAAACACTCTAACCACAGAGTGAAATACCCAAGAAGCAACATGTTATGATATGTAGGAAGCTCAGTGCACCTCATATGGAGGGCATAAAGGGCTAGGGTTAGGGGTAGGGTAGGGCTCAACTAAGCAGGGAAATTCTTCTATTCCATATGAGTAAATCTAGTGCGGCCATGATATCTTTGCTCATATGTCTGGGTCTTGGCCATGGCTAGAAGACTGAACTCCTGTTGTTGGCCACAGAATCTATACATGGCTCTTTGGAATGGTGTCTTGGGGTAATTGTATTTTTTACCCGGTGGCCCAGGATACCCACAGAGGTAACCAAGGCAGATGCTACAAGACTTCTGAGCTAGTCCCAGTCATCCTCAAATGCCACTTTCATCTCTGGCCAGTTGAGTAGTTGCTGATTCTAGCCCACTTAAGCGAATGGCATCATGGGAGAAGCAGCAAGGTTCCAGGATTACCTTTAACCTCTCTCAGCATGTAGTCCTACTCAGGGAAGCCTTGCGTCTTACAGAGTATCCTAGTCTCATGGCTCGGGTTTTGTTACTCATTTATTCATTTTACTCAGAATTTTGTTACTGTCTGGTCTCAGTCACTGCCCCTCAGTTCCATTACAAATAATAAAAGCAACAGAAAACTAAATGAGACACATGTAAAAAGCTAGGACAAAAGCCTGGCATTCAGAGGGGACACTGTACACAGAGCTCTTGGTAGGTAGAAAGAGGACTGTTCAATGTGACAGTATTATGGGAAGAATGTATGAGCTATGTGTGTTATCAAAATGTAGGGTCAGTCTCATCTGTGATCCATGAAAAAAATGACATTATAAAAAATAAAAACAATAATGAAAGGTGTGAAATCATGGCTCATATAATGGAGGTATGCTTTCTGAGATTTGGTTTTGTAAATACATTCATGTTTTATAATACATTGGTGCCACAAGATAAAATTGCCTTCTTTTTAATCAGAAACATTTTTACTGAGGTTCATGATCAAAAAAAGTTTACATGCTGCTGAGAGAATGGGGTGAAAGGCCTTTGCCAGCTCGGCCGGTGCCACCATTCAAAAGCAGGGTGACCCTGGTGTAGGGTGTATCTGAGCCTGGCTGTCTCAGAGGCTGGGCTGCTTAGTACGAGCGTAAAGCCCACTAAGACCCTGGTCTGTAAAAACTGACAAAGCTCAGCTATTGGAAAGCATAGCATTCAGCCTGGTGTCACTTCCGGATGGCAAATGCTGCCCTGAAAGCTATATGGGAACAGAGCAGCATCCTAAAACCCACCTTCCTGCCTGATCTCACTCCGAGTGTCTAAAGAGCAATGATTGGCTGGCTCTCTCTGGACCTGAAAGTATATCCAGGGGAGGAAAAGCTGGGTTTGAGGGGACTTGAGCAGAAGTAAGGATAAAAGACCATCAGGGTGGCGGGAGCTATCATCTCTGCTAACTCCCACGTTTGCCCCCGAGATGGTCGGTGCCTCTCCTGTGCCAGCTGAGTGTTCCCTGTGGGAACTGCTTCAGATAACCTTTCATGTCATAGATGAGGCTCTTGGAAACGTATCTGGAAGGCTTTAATACCCGTCTCCTGAGAGCTTCCTTCCTTTCCTCCGGCTCCCTCCTCGCCCCACACTATCTCCCCACTCACATCATAGAAGTCTCTATCCACTTTCCTATGAGGGAATCCTAAACTCAAGGGCTGCCCGTGGCCCCGTTTCTGCAGATGGAGGCAGTCGTGCTGCAGGAAGAAGCACAGGAAAAGGAGGTGGCAGAGGCATCCACATCCTGTCTGCGGTCTCTGATGGGCTTCTTCAGGAAGCCCAGCTGTGCCCTTGTTACGATGGCTGCACAGCTGCTGAGCGTCCCTTCTCACTTTGCCTGAGCTCACTTGAGATGTGTTTCTGTCCTTAGAATTCCATAGCCTTTCCTAAATACTCTCGAAAGGAAGCAAGTTGGTGGGACCAGAATGCAAAATTCAGATCACCATCATTTTCCCTGAGCCTGTGCCATGCTGGGACCAGGGGCTGCCAGCTCTGTGTCTCCCTTCCTGTCCAGGTGTCTGCAGGATGCACGACCCAGAAGCAGGTGCTGCATGAGGGAAAGAAGCACCAGCCAATGCGCACGCTGGGTTTGCCAGCCTTCACCATCCCTCCTGGCAGGAACCACTGAGGGCAGCCAGCTCTTCCCCTGCATGCATCCTCCAGGCTCCTCCATGCTTAAATGCCATGATCTCCATCGCACCAGGGGCTGCCACATCAGGAGCTGTGGATTAAGTGATTTGTCTCCCTCCAACACAGCTGCTCCCTGGTTCCTGTCTGACAAATGCGGTTCATTAGGGCTGACAAAGATGAATGTCCTTGTTTATAAAAGTCAGCTAAGCACCGTTCTCGGGGAGTCCGTGGACCTGGATCAGAAGCAAGGTATACATCGGGTTGGCTCCCCAACACTTCCTCTTGGCCACAGGCTATGGGTGGCGGGGAAGCCAAGTCCTCACCAACTGCCAAGAATAGATCCCACAAGAGTCTCTCAGTTGGTACAGTGAGATCTGGCAGCTTCTCTCACGACCATCTGAGAGTCAACCAAGTGCTGGAAGGCAGTGGCTCTACAGTGTACATAAGACACCCACAGGCAGTAGGCATCTGGGCCACGGCTATTCACACAGGCAGGAGCTAAGTGCATAGAGGTGGGAGAGTGTGCTGAGCACCCGGGCAGTGGTTCTAGGGAGGTAAAGCTTCAGAGGCACAATGTGACCATAGCCACACATACCCGTTGTAACTCTCACAAAGAGACCCAGAAGAATGAGAACAGCGGTGGGAATGAGAGCTTCAGTCAATACTCTGAGCTTCTAAAAATTCCTGAAATGAAAACCGTGATTCTTAACCTGGCTGGGCAGCAGAAACACTTGCAGCCATAGACTTCAAAGTTTATATGTATATATATACACAGCCCAGATATGTATGCATAAAGTCACATGTGACTCCAATGATTTCACCAGGCAATATCCACCATTATTGAATAAAAGTCATTCTGATGTTTTCTCTTTTATTCCCAGATCAGTAGGTGTTGATTGCAACCCAATAAATTAATTCTACTATTACCAAAAGGTTAGTCTTCAGTTAATACGGTAACAATGTTGACCTTTGACGATTCTTAAAATTCCACTTTGGCTTTGTGGGGTCAAGGCCTCCTGGGAAAGGGACATAGGAGGAGAGGCCAGAAGTTCAACTCAGCTAAGACAGAAGGGTTGGGAAAACGTATAAGCCAGGCAGAGTAGTCCTGGGGACTCAGACTCAGCTGAAGATTATTAGAGGCTCCTGAAAGAGAAGGACTTCAAGCAGCAAAGTGGCAATGTCCTATTGGCATCTTCAGAAAGGCTACTCAGCTGTGTGAAGATGGATTTGCGACACCACAGTTACAGTGGGCCAGACCAACATGTCAGGTTAGGTAAAGGGAGATAGATCTCTTGGCCCATGGTCACTGTGTTGCAAACTACAGGGCAGCTCCCCCTGTAGGATTCAGAGAGTAAAGGAAGCCTTTTGGGGGGATCTGAATAGGGCTCGGTTTTGGTCCCTACTTCCCCTCTGACACAGTGTCATTGCCAGGGTGTCTTAGTGTCTTCTCTTGTTGCTGTGATAAAATACCCTGACAACAGCAACCCACAGAAGGAAAAGTTTATGTTAGCTAACAGTCAGTCATAGCAGCAAAGTCAAGACAGCAGGACCTTGGAGCAGCTGGTCACACTGCAGTCAAGGAATGAGAACAATGAATGCTTCTACTGCTTGGCTTCTGTCCCCATTTATGCTGTCAAGGATCCAGCCACAGTGCCACCCACAGTGGGAGGGTCTTCCAACCTCATTAACGTAGTCAAGATAACCTCCCCCACTCAGACTGACAGGGGCCCATCTCCCAGGTCATACTAGATTCTGACAGTTTGACAATTCTACACAGGGCATGGTGCCAGGGCCACGGGTGGCAGTTCTGAAGTTCTATAGGCAGCCATGGTAGAAAAAGAGGGAGCACTGAATGGAGATGGGGAATGGAGTAGTCAAGAAATGGAGTTGAATGCTGTGAGGCCTCAAAGGGAGTCCTGTGGACTCCAAGCCTTGGATTTTGCCCTGTTCCCAACATGCCTTCCTCTCCATGCTGTACTGTCTTCTGTTTAATCTCTGGGGTTGTGTTTATCTGGCGTTGTGTTTGGGAGAGAGGTGTCCTTGGCAGGATGGGGATCTGGAATCTGTCAGACAAAGAGAGAGCAGGTCTCAGAGGCAGGCTCCATGCTGAAAAGGAGGGACCCAGAGCTCCTCCTGTTCTCCCTGCCAAACAGGGCACAAACCTGACCCAGCAGGAGGGAAAGGGGGATCTGAGTCAGGTGGGAGGTGTGACTTTTAGGCCTAATGGCCTATCAGCTGCAGACAGTGAGGAAGTCACAGCTGTGGGGCTCAGCGAGGCAAGGAGCCAGAACGCTCAGCTGGACACAACCTGGAGCACAGCAGTGTCCTGTTTGATATCCACCAAGGTGACACCATTAACCGAACTTGTAGTGAACTCACTCGTGAGGTCCCCAAACTCAGTACCAGCTTAGTTCCCCTACATTGGGAGGTGCCCTCAATACCAATGCTCTGCCTGGAAGGGAGGGAGCACGTCCTCTGTCCTTCCTTTCTGTCCCTTGTCAGAGTCCTGCTCTCTGATGCTTCCTTACAAGTGAGCCTGAACCTGGGCAAAGGGAGCAGAGATTGTCTAATTAATGCATATTTTAAATCCTCACATTTATTAGAGGCCATATTGGCCCTGGGTGTGGATGTAATTTATTGCTCTTTGAACATGAGCCAGTAACCCTCAGTTCCCTTGAACCCCACTTTTTAAAGTAGGGATCGTTTTCTGATTACTCAGGATGACTTGTAGGTCAAGGTCAGCATTAAGGACTCAACAGGTAATCTGAGCAGTCTGACACGAAAAAATCCAGATGGTTATGTTAGCCATAGCTAGCACTGAGCCATGGGGAAAAGACCAACCAACCAAAACAACAACCCCCCCCAAAAAAACACAGAAAGAGATGGTGGAGGGAAGGAGGAAGAGATAGAGAGAAGGACGGAGGGAGGGAGGGAAGGAGAGAGGGAGGGAGGGAGGGAGGGAGAGAAAGCACAGACACTCAGACCCAAGCCTTCCTTAGGTAAGGGTGACCACTCTGCTTGTAAGTACTTCATCCTCCCAGGGAGGATTACACACCAAAGTCCAAAAGGTGAGTGTTTCCAAGTTCAAGTGTCTGGTAAGTAAAGGACTCCAGAGCACTGTAGTGGCAGGAACCTGAAGCCACTTGGGGGCAAAGCAGCACTGGAGTTAAGCAGGAGATGGGTGAGTTGAAGCAGGAGGGTGGGGGGTGCCGGGATTATTCTACAGACCTTGGGGGATTCTCTTTGTTGAGGTGTGTATAAGCCAAGTCAGAGATCTGGAGGCAGTGTCTGGGGTTCCAGCAGGTTTAAGAAAGCCATGGTCTGGCTTCAGAAGCCATCCTGGAACTCACTGTCCACCAATGGTCCCCAGACCATGCTGACCCCCCCCCACACACACACTCACACACACTCACTCACTCACTCACTCACACATACACCTCCTCTTTTTTCTTCACTGAAAGGTCTTTTTTCCCTTCTCACTCTGACTTTTTCCTTCTTTTGGCTTCTGTTGAAATTAATTCCACAACACTGAATAACCTTCCCCCACAAGGTTGGAGTTAATCAGGCTGAATTTATTAAGATCTCTACAATTAAATGAGCTCATACCGGGAGGAGGAAAGTTACCTTATTATCCCATTTTTAAGAGCTTGAATAATTTTCGCCCCTGTCTTTTATTGTTGACCCCCCAGATACACCCATCATGGTCACCGATGACTTTAGCGGGTGCTGAACCACAGACTTCTCCGTGGCTCCCATTCCTGATCGAGGAGGGACGTGCTCAGACAAATGAGTCATCTCAGAGGAAAATCAAGACAAAAATGGATGAGTTGTCCAGAATGAATGGAACCTGCACTTACAGCCAGACTTGAGCTCTCCAGCGCACACTGTGGAGGGGGTGCTTTTCCCCTAGGGGGTGCTGTGAGCTTTGCCTGCATCTCTGCCCTTGCTAACCCCTCTCCTGGCTCCTTCCTCATAGAAAAAGCCCGAGTGTCACCTGTACAGTGAGATCCACATGAGTGGGGAATTAGATTCCTTCAGCCCGAAGAACGGATTTGGGCCAGAAATACACCCACCGCAGATTCCACCTCTACTCAGACCCTCTTGTTCCTGAGAGCTGACCCTTACCCATCCTTGTGGATTAAGGTTCAAAGTTTCCTTGCTTTTTCCTTACCAGTCTTGTTCACCAGAACCTACAAATCTGGGGTTGAGCACCACCCATGGGACAGAAGTCTGATTGGATTTGTGACCATCCCCCACCCCCACCCCCACGCCCACCCCTGGTTTAGCTGCCTCTTGAATAAGTTTCAGCTGCTTGCAGTAGGGGTTTGATGTAAGTCACATTCCCCCCCTCCCTTCCCCTTCCCTGACAATGTATATACTGAAGTCTCAACACTCTGTCTGTCAATGTGATCTTATGTGGAAATAAGATTTTTGTAGATGTATTCAAAGTGAGATGCCGTCATCAGAAATATCCCTCACTGAGAGCCATGCAGAATAATGATAAAGGAGGGGCTGGAATCAAATAACTTCACGTCAAGGCACTCTGAATATTGCAGGCAACACCAGAAACTAAGAGAAGCCCTGGCATGCACGGACAATCCCTCAGAGTCTTCCAGGAAGCAGAAAACTTGCTGATGTTTTGTGTGAGGACTTCTAATCTCCAGAAGCATGTAAGATCAAATTTCTGCTAGTTAATCCACCGAGGACACCCATACAAGGCCAGTATGTCCACCATGTCCTTAATAAGCTTGTGATTTTCTCATCTCTGTTCGTGGGTCTGCCAAATTTGATATCTCCTGGCTTTTGGCAGGCTTTTTTCTTCCTTTCTAATCACCAGCCCAGACTCAAGGGGCTTTCTGGATCTAGGTGCTGAATTAAGTCCCCAGCATTAACCCCTGTCCTACACTGACATGTTTGGAGGTAACCCCAAGATTCTTGTTACCCTGTCAGCAAGGATTCCCCCAGGACCCCCAACACAGAGTCACATCTATCAACAAGTCACACACGAGTATCTGAAAGCTTACAACCTTTTTCAATTATAGACTCACAACCACACCCTCTTTAACACACTTAGATCATAAGAGACGTGAACAGAGACAAGCTGGTTTCTTGCTCAGTAAAATGATTGGATTTGGGGCCAGCTTCTGCTGAACACTGTGTCTCCCTTCCACGTGTGATCTGATGATGAGTTAACAGACAAAACACTGGCTCTGGGGACCGTGTGATATGTAGTCTGGTTAAGTCCAGGGCCATATGCTCTCTAGCCCAGGCCAGCTCCATCAAATATCAGGGGCAGATAGAATAGGTGACCTCAGAAGCCCCATCCCAAGATCTTAGGCTCACACGTGAGCCTTTCAAGGCAGCTCACATGTCCTTCCTTCATAACATCATCATTTACCTACTTTGCAGCTCTATTCTCTCCACAATTCTTCCTGCGTCCTCCCCTGAGATGGAGAGAAGCTGACATCTATTGTTAGCTTCATCCACAGTTGCTATCCTGTATGTGAAGGTTCAGTATCCGTGGCTCAAACACATTTGAGAAAAATGCCTTACTGAACAGATATACATTTCCTTGTCTTCATTCCCCAAACAGTACAATGTAGCAATTACATAGCATGTAAGTTACACTGGAGATTTAAAGTGCAAGGGGGGCGGTGCCTCTGATCTGTGGAAACGCTACACTAGTGGGTAGAGGAGACCTGCGCACTGACATATTCTCAGATCTGCAGGGGATGCTGCATCAGTCTCCCACTGATGCAGGGAGAGCTTTATAAATGGTTCCTCCTCATTATAATGCCATTGCCCTGGAGAGGGACCCACTGACAAGACAATCTGGAGGTGGTGGAGAAATGGTGTGACTCATTGCCAACTCTTAGCTGTACTCAATCAAACCTTGTACCCTTGGCTCACCTCATGCTTTTATCAAAGAACTTAGAGGGGGAGATGACTCTGGAAATAAGAACACTGGCTGTGCAAGCACGGCCCTGGCCATCTGACTTCAAATCCCTGGCACCCAATTGCAGATCCAAATGTGGTTGCAGGCTATAGCTTCAGTGCTGGGGCTGGGACTGGGGAAGACGCAAGGCTTGCTACCAGGCAGCCTAGCTAAAGAGTGGCAAGCTCCAGCCTCATAAGGAGACCCTGTTTCAAGGGAACAAGGTGATAAGTGACAGAAGAAAAACAAAAACCATCTGGCATCCTTCTCTAATTTATGCATGTGTGTGCACAGGCACATGCATTTGCATGCATACACACACACACACACACACACACACACACACACACACACACACACCAGATACAAACAAACAAACAAACGAGAACTTAGGTATTCTGAACTTCCCAGCCCCTTGATTCATGTTTCTCTGTACAGATTAAGTGAATATTCACATTCTCAAGAATTAACTTGTCTCATACACGGTGTTTCTACTGACCACGCTCAGCAGCTTCTCTTCTGGTCAAGGAGTTCTCCCACTAGGTCCCTACCACTTTCCTCTGACCTCTCTTTCCTGTTTACAGTTTTAATTCTTTTCCCCTCATGCTTTCAGTTTTCTGAATTTGCTTTCTGCGTTCGGGTTATGGACCTAGGAACACACACACAGAGCCACAGCTCTGTACCTGTTCAAGCCCTCCTGAGGCCTCTGCCTGATCTGTCCCCACTGGCTTCTCACTGAAGTCAGAACCCTGCACAGCTCCTAAGAGGACAACTCCAGCCTCAGCCTAAGAAGCAGTGAGCATGCACCATCTGGGCATCGCTAAAGCGTTGTCTGAAAGAAGGGCTGAGTTCTCCTAAGTGGAGGAAGATGGATGAACCCTGCAGGCAGAGAGGATAGCTCCTGCAAATGGACCAATTTTCAGATCACAAAACTCAGGAGAGCAAATGATCTAGGGCTCTTGGGGGCCTCAGAGACATTTCAAAAGACCCCTAAGGCCAAAGCAATTTTCATAAAACTAGTGATATGCTATTTTGCCTTTTCTATTATGAGATATTTACACTGATGCCGCTGATGCCGTAGTTGAACATGAGGATAGCGGCAGCAAACTGAACCAGCAGACATGGGTTTCTTACTACCAATCTGAAGGAAGGAAGGGCCAGCGTCACTCATGGATATCTTAAACAAAGCAAAGGACATTTTCCACACCATTAGCAATTGGTTCTTAAGAACACATCTCTTGGGGGCTGGGCAGATAGTTTAGCCAGTGAAAGCTACACAAGCGTCTGGACCTGAGTAGTCTCCAGAAGTCATGTGAAAGTAGACAGGACAGTGTATGTTTATACTCCCAGCAGTGAGGAGGCAGAGACAGGCTGGACTTGCTGGCTGGCCAGCCTAATTTAACTGAGAGCTCTAGGTCTCAGTGAGAAATCTTGTCTGAAGAAACATAAATAGGAAAATGAAACAGGGTGGGTGAGAAGGGCCAACAGCCACAACACCTAGGGCTGACTGCCGGCTTCCACAGCACAGGGAAAGCATCACATGAACATGCAGATGCGTGCACACGTGCACAGGCATGTGGGCTACTTTAGCAACCATGGCTGTTTTGGGAAAGGCTTCCACATGATCGTGGACGCTGTGATTTCAATCACTCTTTCTGATGGAACTCTATTTTTGTGAAGGAATGACTGATAACCACACAATGCTTACCCAGCTTAGTTATCTTTCAGAATTTTATTAAAATACAAGAGAAACAACTTACAGTCTTGGTAGTGGGTGATTTCTTTTTAAAAAAAAACAAATCAAATTTTCAGAGGAAAATGAGAGACTAGGAGATGCGCTAACTGCTGTAACGAGCCCAGGAGCTCTCAATATTTAAAGACCTATTTGATGAGATTTGTAGTGATATTAACAAATGTAAATTCATAGTATCGGATAATGAAATGTGTCAACACCCGAAAGATCTGCATAACCCAGCGGACTGATGTTTTCCAAATGACTAATGCATGGCTGCAAAATTATACAGAAAAAAGATGAATTCAAAGTTCAAGAGAGGCCAAAGATGTTAATGTAACTGAGTTTTTTTTTTAAGATTATTGATGCATTTGCAGATTCTCTGCTGTGTCCATCCTTTGGGAAGGATGATCGTTTCCAAGGAAAATCTCCAGGGGATGAAGCAATGGCCCAGCAGTCAAGACAGCATACTGCTCTCGCAGTACCCATATAGGGTAGCTCACAGCCACCTGTATCTACAGTTCCAAGGCATTCAGTGCTGTCTTCTGGACTCTACAGGCAATGCACATGCATGCACATATCCACACACAGACACACAAGCACATACAATGTTAATTGTTTAATTCTTAAAAGAAAGACTCTCTAGGATTATCCTAAAATTATTTGAATGTTGTCATTCTTCCAAGCATATGAATATGATGTAGAGTATGTTTTATTATCATTTTACATCCCTATCACAGTTCCCCTCCATCCTCTCCTCCCAGTCCCTCCCCCACCTCTGCTCTGTCCCCTCATCCATGCCTCCATTTCTAGAAGAATCTATTTAAAGTGACACACATGGTTAACCTTATATTACTATTGGTCAGGGCTAACCTCTACTGCCTCAGCAACAGTTTTATAAAGTGGACAGTGGTGGAGATGCTGTTGTCTCCTTTCTTAAACCCATGCTATGGTGATCCCTGGAGTGTATACTCAGCTTCCAAGGAAGCTGCTTTGCTCACAGCTCAGAACTGTGAAACATCTGTATAGATAACAAATCTTTCAGGGTCCAAACACTTCTCACACATCCCAGCTTCAACAAAGGGAGTCACCAATGATGCTGGAATGGCCAGGAGACCTGGTGAAGCTGGTGTATAGATGGATGTCTGTTGGGAGTGTGGTCTGACCTTAAGCTTTAGATGGACAGGGAAGATCCAAGACAGATCCCCGGATTACGGTTTTAGCAACAGCAGCCTGAGCATGACTTAGGGGCCTGTGAGGAATGCAAATTTATTAGGCTCTACCAGAGACCTGCCAAATCAGAACTCGGAGTGGAGCTCAGCAGTTGGCAAGGTTGTCAGGTGCTTATAAGGCATGGTGGCCTTTAAGACCTAGGACTAGCAGAGATCTGGATTTTTTCCATAAAGGACTGGTCACTGAGGGAAAGTGATGGCTCTTTGGCTGGGGAGTGTGAATCTTGAGGATAGAGACTGCATATCGCATCATTCACACAGCTCCCACAGGTGCCAGTAGAGGACTCTTGAGTGCCTGGAAACAAAGGGCACCTTTTCTGATAGATCCAGCTGTGGAAGAAGTGTGGATTCCTGGAATATGGCAAAAACCCAGCCCAGATCCTGTGCTCAGTGCTACATTAGACACTCCGAGTCACACTCTGTTCCCCTTCAGTGGGAACGCAGATTCCAGCATCCTCCTGGTGTGTACAAAGGTGATTTGTCACTTAACACAGTCTGCCTACCTACCTTCCCTTACCTCCCTCTCTCCTCTCCCCTCTTCCCCTTAACTCTCCCTCTCCCCCTTTCTCTTACTGTCCCCAATGTTTAACAGAAGTCATACACCTTCAAGCTATGAACTCAGGTCAGATCATTTAAGCTCCCTACTAACTCTGTATTAGAGGAGATCATACAATTATCCAAAACAAGGCAAAAGAAAGAAAGGACAGTACATCAAGCCAACATGCATAACTGCCACAATAAAGAGGCAGTTAGCATTCCCACGTGAAGGAACATGTGTTGTAAACATTCTTCAAAACGTGTGTCGCATGAGTGCTAGGCTCCTGATTCAAAACTGAAAGGCTAGAGCCAGTGTACAGTCTCTGAACAATGAGTTGCCTCACAGGCTGTAGAGATGAATAGCCAGAGTGTGTCAGGCATGATGACTAGCATCCAATAAGGGAAGTGTCACAGGAGGGGGACCATCATTGTGCCTAGTACACAGAGCGTAGGGAGGGACAGTGACATAGAAAAGGATTTTCCAATCCATGTGTGTCACTTTTTAAAGGCATTTGTTATCTGCTAAGCTCTGAAGAATGCCTTGTGTATTGAGCAAGGGCTCTGAATAAGGCAGTGATGTGCTCGCTCGGGGGAAGTCCACTGCGGGTACCACTATAAGTCATTTGGAGACAGATACATTATAAAGTCAGATGAGGCAGTGAGAACAGAGAGGGAGCAAGAGAAGAGCAAAGAAAACAGATGGTGGAGTCTATGGGGCCTAGTAACTATGCATGGGCATAAAGGGACTTGTGGGTGGCCCTGCAGCTTGGATAACTTAGTGCTATGCATTGAGAAAGGAGCCTGTGGGGAAGGGACATGGTGGGTTCAAGGTGGACACATTCAAAGTTTTTCATTGAAAAGGAAATTATATGTCATAAAATTCATCTTTGTCCCACGATCCTTGCTGTGTGTGTACAGTTGTGCAACCACTACTATGATGGGGCTTAGAACACTTGCATCAGCTGTCCATATTTTCCCTCTACTCCCTTTTCTTCAGAACCCCACAGCTCTATCCACAGCCATGACGGGCACCCACGTGACTTTTCCAGACTGTATCAAACGAGTGCAGAATGGAGCCTGTCGCCCGCCCCCTCTTTCACTGAGGATGAGGCTTTGTATATCATCCATGTTACCACATAGATGGACCCTTACCTCTGATTTCATGGGTCAGATTTCACTGTGTAGGCGGCATGCAATGTGTTTAACCCTTCACCTGCTGAATGGCATCCTGGCTCCTTCCAGTGTACCAGTGTGAGCCTGTTACAACAAGGCAGTTGTAGGTGTTTGTGAGATCCGTGTTTACTTTTCATGCTAAGATACCTGCAAACAGGATTTGTAGAGTGGGGCAAATGTGTGTTTTACATTGTCAGAGTCACCCAAGTCTTTTGTAAGTGTCAGCACTTCAAGTCTATGAGCATCTGGTTGTTCTTCATATTCACCAAACTGTGTTACCAGTTTGTTGTTGTTTCTTTGCTTGCTTTAATGTTGGTTCTTTCAGTGGGTATAGAATGCGCCATGGCCCCGACACATTCATATATTTAAATACACTGTCCACAGGTGGTGGACGCTTTTGGGAAGGATTAGGGGGGTCTGGCCTTATCATATCACTGAGGGTGGGCTTTGAGGTTTCAAATGCCTTATTCTCTGTTAGCTCTCTCTGCTTCAGGCCTGTGGATCGGGATGTAAGCTCTCAGTTACTGCTCCAGTGCCACACCTTCCTGCCTGCTGCCATGCTTCCTACCACGATGGCCATGGACTCACCCATTGAACATTTTATTCTACGTTGCCTCGATCGTGGTGTCTCTTCACTGAAATAGAAGAGCGACTAAGATAGGCACTCTTTAATTTTTGTTTACACTTACACTTCTCTATGGCTGACTATTAAATATACCTAGCATCTCTTTGTGTGCTTTCTTTCCATTTATATCCTCTTTAGTGAAAGGATGGACTTCATCTTGGCTTTTTGTTGTGCTATTTTCTTCTTATTGAGTTCTAGCAACTCTTTTCCCGTCCTGGGAATGATTCCTCTCTTAGAAACATACTGTGAAAACATATCACTCTTTAAATGTTATAAATAGGGGGAGGAGTTAGGGGGATGTTGGCCCGGAAACCGGGAAAGGGAATAACATTCGAAATGTAAATAAGAAATACTCAAGTTAATAAAAAAAATGTTGTAAATATTTTTACTTCCAGGTACACAACGAACTTTTTTCTTTTTTATTATCTCAATGAAGACATTCATAGACAACTCAGGTTGTATATGTTCTACTAATTTCCTGTCCACATCATACTGATTAAAAAAAGAATGAGATGTGTGCAGTTGTGATTTGTCCAACCCTCCTCGCATCTTTTGTTAAAAAAAGATTTACTTATTATATATAAGTACACCCTCCTTATATCTTAAGCCATTCTTGCCTTACACATTTTGGGGTTCCATTGTTAAGTGTGTGCTCATGAAGGTTTGCTATGCTGTCTGATGAGCTACATCTTGGTCTGAAGTAATATGCTTTGCTCTGAGGTCTACTTGGTTGGCATTGATACAGCCACTCCAGCTTTCTTATATTGGTTTTCAAGTTATATATCATTTCTTGTTCTTTCCCTTTCAATTTGTTGATGATTTTATATATAAAGTGCATTTTGAAAATGGTATAGAGATGTGTCTTGCCCTTTATTAATATAATATAGCATTTCTATTATTTCAGTTGAAGCCATTTGTATTTAATTGTTTATCACTGGTTTAAATATACGTATTTAACTATATGACTATGCTAGCTACTTTTCTTTTGCTTTATTATATAAACACTTGATCCTTCAGGTCTGAACCAGTGCTGTGAGCAGACCTTGGATGCTGGCTCCACACCCAGTCCCACACACCCAGAGGAGGCTCGACTCTCAAGTACTCTAACACACTCAGGATTATATGTCTGGAGACCACAACATCTGCCCCAATATCCAGAGTAACTAGGTCCCCCAGGATCCAGGAACAGAGGAACCCCCACCAAGCCAGGGGCACAGGACCCTTCTGATCTGAACCTATGCCCAGAGCAGACCTGGGATACTGACTCTGCATCTATGCTTACAACACCCAGAGGGAGCCCAACACCCAGGTACTCTGAAATGCTCAAGATCAAAGAGAAAACTCGACTCCTAGGAGATTGGACATAACCAGGAGCACTGAAACTCTGACACACTCACGATCAAAGTTAAGGCCACAACATCTTTCCGAACACCCAGCATAACTAGGACCCCCACAAGAACCAGGGAAACACAAACTCCCACCAGCCAGAGGCATGGATTCCTTCCAGCTTGCACTTGTGCCTGGAGCAAACTCAGGCTTCCCACCCATGACTGCAACACACCGAAAAAGCTTGGCTCCCAGGATCTCTGACATACCCAGGATCTCAGGATCACAAGATCCCAGAATCACAGGATTGCAGAGACAGCCGGACTCAGAGGAGATCTGACACAATCAGGATCACAGGAGGGACAAGCTCCAGTCAGAGACAGCAAGGGCAGGTAGCACTAGAGATAACCGGATGGCTAAAGGCAAGCTCAGGAACATAAGCAACAGAAACCAAAGATTCTTGACACCATCAGAACCCAGTTCTATCACTACAGCAAGTTCTGGATACCGTAACACCTGAAAAATAAGACTCAGACCTAAAATCTGATCTCATGAATGTGCTAGATGAATTTAAGAAGGACATAAATGTTATTGTAAAATTATAATAAATAAAATGCTGTCTTTTATCCCCCACTAGGTCTGGCACCGCAGTGCCCCAAGGTATCTGATAAATATCTTAATCTCAGTCAGCAAAGCATCTCACCCGCTCTGCTCCATCCCCTATCACACTGCTGGAGGCCTCTCTCTGAGCCTGGCAACAATCTCTCTACCTATCCAGTTCCCAAGGCAGGCTGCCACCATGGCAGAAATACATATCCTGATTCTGTGGCAACTCAGTGTCCCAGCTGCCACATATTCTCTTAAACTTAAATCGCAACATGAAAGAACACACAACACAATAACTCTGATCCAATTGATAAGATATAATTGCCCGCCTAAACATACAAAGCCCTATACATATCCATCCCTTAAGAACATTCATAACAACCTGTAAAGGTACAGTGTGGAATCTTAACATCAGCCTCCACATTCTCTCTCAGATGTTACTCTGCCATCTCCTCCTCTTCCTTCAAACTTTTCTCCCACCCATTCTTCCTTCTTGTCCAATGACAAGCCTCATTCTATCCTGTACCTGCCTCACCTGTATGATGACATCATCCCACACATAAATAACTTCCTTAAAGAAATACAGGAGAACACAAGTAAATGGGTATAAGCCCTTAAAGAGGAAACACAAAAATCCATTAAAGAATTACAGGAAAACATAACCAAACAGGTGAAGGAACTGAACAAAACCATCCAGGATCTAAAAATGGAAATAGAAACAATAAAGAAATCACAAACAAAGACAACCCTGAAGATAGAAAACCTTGGAAAGAGATCAGGAGTCATAGATGCAAGCATCACCAACAGAATGCAAGGGACAGAAGAGAGAATCTCAGGGTCAAAAGATATCATAGAAAACATTGACACAACAGTCAAGGAAAATAAAAAATGCAAAAAACCCCTCCTAACCCAAAGCATCCAGGAAATCCAGGATACAATGAGAAGACCAAACCTAAGGATAATAGGTATAGAAGACAGCAAAGATTCCCAACTTAAAGGGCCAGTAAATATCTTCAGCAAGATTATAGAAGAAAATTTCCCTGACCTAAAGAAAGAGATGCCCATGAACATACAAGAAGCCTACAAAACTCCAATGAACTGGACCAGAAAAGAAACTCCTCCTGTCACAAAATAATCAAAACACCAAATGCACAAAACAAAGAAAAATATTAAAAGCAATAAGTAAGGGAAAATGGTCAAGTAACATATAAAGGCAGACCTGTATGAAATACACCAGACTTCTCACCAGAGACTATGAAAGCCAGAAGATCCTAGGCAGATGTCATACAGACCCTAAGAGAATACAAATGCCAGCCCAGGCTACTATACCCAGCAAAACTCTCAATTACCATAGATAGAGAAACCAAGATATTTCATGACAAAACCAAATTTACACAGTATCTTTTCACAAATCCAGCCCTACAAAGGATAATAAATGGAAAACTTCAACACAAGGAGGGAAATTACACCGTATAAAAAGTAAGGAGTTAATCTTCTTTCAACAAACTCAAAAGAAGAGAGACACACAAACATAATTCCACCTCTAAAAACAAAAATAAAGAAAGCAACAATCACTATTTCTTAATATCTCTTAACATCAATGGACTCAAGTCCTCAATAAGAAGCCATAGACTAACAGACTGGATACATAAAGAGGACCCAGCATTTTGCTGCATATAGGAGATGTACCTCAGTGACAAAGACAGACACTATCTCAGAGTAAAAGACTGGAAAAATTTTATTCGAATATTGAATAAAATAACTTTCAACCAAAAGTTATCAAGAAAGATAAGAAGACTTCATACTCATCAAAGGAAAAAAATCTCTCAGGATGAATTCCCAATTCTGAACATCTATGCTCCAAATGCAAGAGCATCTACATTCATAAAAGAAACCTTACTAAAGTTCAAAGCACACATTACACCTCATGCAATAACAGTGGGACACTTCAACACCCCACTCTCATCAATGGACAGATTATGGATACGAAAACTAAAGAGACACACTGGCACTAACAGAAGTTTTGAACCAAATGGATTTAACAGATATCTACACAACACTTCATCCTAAAACAAAAGAATATATCTTCTTCTCAGAACTTCATGGTACCTTCTCAAAAACAGACCACATAACTGGTCACAAAACAGGCCTCAACAGATACAAGAAAATTGAAATAATCCTGTGCATCCTATCAGATCACCATGGACTAAAATAACAGAAAGCAACAATCACTATTCATTAATATCTCTTAATATCAAAGGACTCAACTTCTTAATAAAAAGACATAGACTAACAGACTGGATACATAAAGAGGACCCAACATGGTCTTCAATATCAACAAAAACAACAGAAAGCCCACATACCCATGGAAGCTGAACAATGCTCTACTCAATGATAACTTGGTCAAGGAAGAAATAAAGAAAGAAATTAAAGATATTTTAGAATTTAATGAAAATGAAGGCACAACATACCAAAACTTATGGGACACAATGAAAGCAGTGCTAAGAGGAAAACTTATAGCTCTGCCTCCAAACTTATGCCTCCAAAAATAAACTGGAGAGGGCATACACTAGCAGCTTGACAGCACACCTGAAAGCTCTAGAACAAAAAGAAGCAAATACACCCGGGAGGAGTAGATGGCAGGAAATAATCAAACTCAGGGCTGAAATCAACCACGTAGAAACAAAATGAACTATATAAACATTCAACAAAACCAGGAGCTGCTTCTTTGAGAAAATCAGCAAGACAGACAAACCCTTAACCAGACTAACCAGAGGACACAGGAACAGTATCCAAATCAACAAAATCAGAAATGAAAAGGGAGACACAACAACAGAAACTGAGGAAATTCAGAAATTACAAAACCTATACAAAACAAACCTGGAAAATCTGGATGAAATGCACAATTTTCTAAACAGATACCAGATACTAAAGTTAAATCAGGATCAGATAAACCATCTAAACAACCCCACATCCCCTAAAGAAATAGAAGGAGTCATTAAAAGTCCTCCAACCAAAAAAAAAAAAGTCCAGGACCAGATGGGTTTAGTACAGAATTCTATCAAACCTTCAAAGAAAACCTAATACCAATACTTTTCAAACTATTCCACAAAAAAAAAAATAACCAGAAGGAACACTACCCAATTCGTTCTATGAAGCCACAATTAGTTTATACCTAAACCACACAAAGACCCAAAAAAGGAGAAATTCAGACCAATTTCCCTTATGAATATCGATGTAAAAATACTGAATAAAATTCTTGAAAACTGAATCCAAAAACACTTCAAAATCATTATCTATCATAAACAAGTAGGCTTGATGCTAAGGAGGCAGGGATGGTTCAATATACGGAAATCCATCAATGTAATCCACTATATAAGCAAACTCAAAGGAAAGAACCACATGATCATCTCATTAGATGTCAAGAAAGCATTTGATAAAATTCAATACTGCATCATGTTAAAAGTTTTGGAAAGATCAGGAACTCAAGGCCCATACCTAAACATGGTAAAAGCAATATATAACAAATCAGTAGCCAACATCAAACTAAATGGAGAGAAACTTGAAGCAATCTCACTAAAATCAGGTACTAGACAAGGTTGCCCACTCTCTCCCTACCTATTCAATATAATACTCAAAGTCTCAGCCAGAGCAATTAGACAACAACAGGTCAAAAGGATACAAATTGGAAAGGAAGAAGTCAAAATGTCACTGTTTGCAGATGATATAATAGTGACCCCAAAAATTCTACCAGAGAACTACTAAGCCTGATAAACAACTTCAGCAAAGTGGCTGGATATAAAAGGAACTCAAACAAATCAGTAGCCTTCCTCTCTCAAAGGATAAACAGGCTGAGAAAGAAATTAGGGAAATGACACCCTTTACGAAAGTCACAAATAACATAAAATACCTCAGTGTAACTCTAACCAAGCAAGTGAAAGATCTATATGACAGGAACTTCAAGTCTCTGAAGAAAGAAATTGAAGAAGATCTCAGAAGATGGAAAGATTTCTCATGCTCATGGATTGGCAGGATTCATATAGTAAAAATTTCCATCTTCCCAAAAGCAATCTACAGATTCAATGCAATTCCCATCAAAATTCCAACCCAATTCTTCATAGACTTAGAAAAAGAAATTTACAAATTCATTTGGAATAACAAAAACCCAGGATAGCAAAAAATAAAAGAACTTCAGGGGAATCACCATCCCTAACCTCAAGCTGTATTACAAGCAATAGTAATTAAAAACTATATGGTATTAGTACAGAGACATGTAGGTTAAATCAGTGAGATAGAATTGAAGACCCAGAAATGAGCCTACACACTTATGGTAACTTGATATTTGACAAAGAAACTAAAACTATCCAGTGGAAAAAAGACAGCATTTTCAACAAATGTTGCTGATTCAACTGGTGGTCATCTTGTAGAAGAATGCAAATCAATCCATTCTTGTACAAATTGATCCATTCATCTTGTAGAAGAATGCAAATCGATCCTGTACAAAGCTCAAGTCCAAGTGGATCAAGAACCTCCATATAAAACCAGATACACTGAAGCTAATAGAAGAGAAAGTGGAGAAGAGCCTCAAATAAATGGGCACATAGGAAAAATTCCTGAACAGAACAGTAATGGCTTATACTTTAAGATCAACAATAGACAAATGAGACTTCATAAAACTGCAAAGTTTCTGCAAGGCAAAGGACAAAATGGCAACCACCAGATTGGGAAAAGATCTTTACCAATCCTCCATCCGATAGAGAGCTAATATCCAATCTATACAAAGAACTCAAGAAGTTGGACTCCAGAGAACCAAATAATCCTTTTAAAAATGGTGCACAGAGCTAAACAAAGAATTCTCAAGTGAGGAATATGGAAAGGTTGACAAACACCTAAAGAAATGTTCAACATCTTTAGTCATCAGGGAAATGTAAATCAAACCAACCTTGAGATTCCACCTCACACCAGTCAAAATGGCTAAGACCAAAAACTCAGGTAATGACAGATGCTGATGAGGATATAGAAAAAGAGGAGTACTCCTCCATTGTTGGTGGGATTGCAAGCTGGTACAACAACTCTGGAAATCAGTCTGGAGGTTCCTCCAAAAATTGGACATAGTATTACGTGAGGATCCAGCTATACCACTCCTGGGCATGTACCCCAAAGATGCTCCTACATATAACAAGGACACATACTCCACTATATTAATAGCAGCCTTATAGCCAGAAGCTGGAAAGAACTCAGCTGTCTTTTAACAGAGGGGTGGATATAGAAACAGTGATATATTTACACAATGGAGTACTATTCGACTATTAAAAACAATGACTTTAAGAAATTCTTAGGCAAATGGATGGAACTAGAAAATATCATTCTGAGTGAGGTAACCCAATCACAGAAGAACACCCCTGGTATGCACTCACTGATAAGTGGATATTAGCCAAAAGCTCAGAATACCCAAGATATAGTTTACAGGCCACATGAAGCTCAACAAGAAGGAATACCAAAGTGTGAATGCAATCCTTCTTGGAAGGGGGGAACAAAATACTCACAGGAGGAAATATGGAGACAAAGCGTGGAGCAGAGACTGAAGGAAAAGCCGTCAATAGACTGCCCCACCTGGGGATCCATCCCATATACAGTCACTAAACCCAGACACTATTGTGGAGGCCTAGAAGTGCATGCTGACAGGAGCCTGATATAGCTGTCTCCTGAGAGATTCTGCCAGAGCCTGACAAATACAGAGGCAGATGCTCATAGCCAACCATTGGACTGAGAATGGGATCCCCAATGGAGGAGTTAGAGAAAGGAATAAAGGAGCTGAAGGGGTTTACAACCTCATAGGAAGAACAATATCAACCAACCCAAACCCCTCAGAGCTCTCAAGGACTAAACCACCAACCCAAAAGTACACACGGAACGACCCAGGGCTCCAGCCACATATGTAGCAGAAGATGGCCTTGTTGGGCATTGATGAGAAGAGTGTCCCTTGGTCCTATGAAGGCTCAATGCCCTGTGTAGGGGAATGCCAGGGCAGGGAAGGGGAGCACACTCATAGAAGCAGGGGGATGGGAGATGGGACGGGGATTTCCACTGGGGAAACCAGGAAAGGGGGTTAACATTTGAAATGTAAATGAAGAAAATATCCAATAAGAAAGAAATGTCTTGTTTAATTCTCAAAAAATAAAATAAAATAAAATAAAAACACTTGATTTTATCTTTTAAAAACTTTTATTTTTATTTTTGAAAATTTCATACATATATAGTCATATATATTCATACATATATATTTCATACATATATGACTATATATGTATATCAGAGTAACAACATTGGCCTCATAATATGATAATATGAGCTGGAAATTTTTTCCTTTTTTTTTATTCTTTCACTCAAGGCATTCATACACAACTCAGGTTGTATATGTCCTTACTGACATTATATAAATATCTGACACACACACACACACACACACACACATATATATATATATATATATTATAAATGATCAGATTCACCCCTCACTCATCCTAGTCCCTCCATCTCATCTTCCTCATAACTTCATGTTCTCCCTTTATAAGTTGGATTCAAGGTTCTCTCTCACTCGCATGCGCGTACACACACACACACACACACACACACACACACACACACACACACAATTACCTTTCAGACAGAAAGCAAGCACATGGGGCTCTGAGTGCTGAGTCTGAAGTAGGAGAACATGCGTTCCAGGACTTCTGAGTGATATACCACGTGTTAGGTAGTTTTATCTGCAGATAGCTTTTGATACAATCACTAACCTTTTATAAAGACTCTTTGGAGCTTAAAATGATCTGTGAGATAAGGAATAAAGACAAGAGATCCATTTCCCCCCACCAATGGCCTTGACACTTTAGAAGTAGTTGACTGACAGAAAGCTGGATGCACATCACAGCAGCTGAGGCTCTGGAAGAAGGCTACACTCACCTGAGCGCAGAACAGGTCCAGAAGCCTTTGCACTGGCGGTCAGTTTCCTCTCCCATGTTGGTGTTCTCCCGGTCTGTGTTTCCCCACTTTGCTACTGCTTGTGCTGGTGGCCAGTGTCACCACTAAGGTCCATGTCTTCCTCCAGGTTGGTGTCCTCCCCCGAGTCAGTATCTTCCCCTTCCCATTCCTTGTGCTGGTGGTTGGTGTCACCCCAGGTTGGTTCCCCCACACTGTCCCCCGACAGGTCAGGCACCCCCAGGTTGGTTCTCCCCAAGGTCAGTGTCCTCCCCTTCCCCATTGCTTACATCAGCTAGCATTTTCTATTTGGCTCTCACTCCCTGCCTTCTTTTGAATCCATTAGACATTTTTAATATCTTGCCTTTGTCTTCACTGCTGGTTTATTTGTCAAATCTCTTTTTCACTTTTTAATAAGTGCTGTCAAGTTTATGATACATCTCTTTAACTTAATGCAGTCTTCCTTGACATAATCCTCTACCACTTCAAATGCAATGGAAGAACCCAAGAACAGTGCGTTTCTGTGTCTTCTTTCCGACTTTTGGTATGATACCAGACATATACTTTACTTCTATAGATGCTATAAACCCCCAAAACATTATTACTCTTTAAAACATCTCAGACAGTCTATTATATTTTAAAGCAGTTTAAAAATCCATTTTAAAAATGTCTTTTATAGTTACACAGAGTTTTCCATTTTTAGAGGATATCGTTTCATTGGATAGAGCCAAGCGTCCATCCCTTATCACGTTTTTGAGGAAATGTTCAGCTTCTACAAGGAAGAGGAACAGGTTGAATCTCTATAGACCAGCTACATAGAGTCTGCTTAAGGCTGAGGTGGTCAAGGTCAAGGAGGAAAAGCCCTGGACCCTCATGAGCCTCACTCAAGCATGGCAGCAAGGCGACGCTAGAGATATGAGAGAACGGAACCAAGTTCTGTGGTCTAGGTATGCAGGAGCTGCTAAGAGCTGGACATGAAAGAGAAGCAGCAAAGACCCTTGGAAAGCCAGACGAAGACTGAACATGAGACAACCACCTCTACAGCACTTAGAGCCAGGGGAGAGTCCAGAAAGAAGGGTATCAATAAAATACCCTCACTTACATTATTCCTTCACTAGATTACTTCAACACTGACACTAAGATTCTGGTGGGGAAAGAAGTGTGTCCACTCTCAAGAATGAAGTTTATTGACCTCACCCTTTATTTTTCTGCACACACATCTGACATGCAATAAAAACTGTTAGGTACATATGAGAAGACTAGATGAACCAGATATTAACAAGAGATAGACAGCCAACAGAAACAGACCTAAAAGTGATACTGATGCTAGAAATACCGGGTTGGGACTCAGATAACTGTGCTTAGAGCTAGTCTGCTAACTACGGAGTTTTGTGTCTGCACCTGCTGTAGTTTGATTGTTCCCAAAGGCCCACATGTTGAAGCTATTACTAGTGAAAAGTGGTAGAAATGTCAGGAGGCTAGGTCTAGCAGAATAAATTTTATTCACTGAGGACACACCCTTGAGGGGGCTTAAGGACGCCAGTCTCTTCTTTACCTTTTGTTAATGTGGTTAATACTCAGCCACTGGGAGATAAGCAGTCCCCGGCCCCAATGCTCTGCTTTGCCATGGGCCCCAAAGCAACAGAGCCAACCAACCATGCATGCAAACCTCTGGAGCCATTAGCATTCATCATATCAAGCTGATGGTCTGAGGCATTTTGTCGTAATGATGCAATGCTAACTAACACTGTGAGCCAAGCGGCTGAGCCTGTGTGTCTAGCCACAGACTCAAGCTTTCTAGGCTCCTTCCTTCCTTCCCGTATGTCTTATGAATACAAATAAAAGGACCCTAAAAAGAAATTTTCACACAAATAAAATAGATCTAATCATCAGGACAAGATTGGACCAAGGCTCTAAGCTAATCAACAGATCAATATGTTTGTGGAGTCAAAATCTGATGGTAATATTTGTAGGTGGTGGGAATGTAGAAATTTTGTGTGGTTGGAATAAGTGGGTTGCTTGGGACTTGCCTTTGAAGAGTACCTTGTCATTGGCAACTCTCTCTGACTCTGTCTCTGTCTCTGTCAGTCTCTGACTCTCTGTCTCTCTGTCTCCCTCCCCCCCCCCCTCTCTCTCTCTCTCTCTGTGTGTGTGTGTGTGTGTGTGTGTGTGTGTGTGTGTGTGTGTGTGTATGAAAGAGAGGAGGAGTGTACATATATGTAGAGGTAATAGGAGGATATTAAGTATCCTGCTCTATCTTTCTCTGCCTTATTCCCTGAGACAGAATCTTTCACTGAACCTACAACTAAGCACTATCTATCTGTCTCTTCTACAGCTTCACCCACAGAGCACTGTGGTTGCAGGTATGAGACCAAGATTTTTGTGGGGATGCTGAGTACTTATGCTTGCACAACAAATTCTCTTCCCTGCTGCACCAGCTCCTCCTCCTCTCTTCTTCCATGAGCCCTGCTTCCTGGCTGCCATAGGTAAATAGCTCTCTTCCCCTGTGGTTCTCTGCCTCATCATGGAATTGAAAGCAATGGGGCCAGACATGGACTTGAACCTCTGAAGCCATGAGCCCAATTCTTCCTGCTTTAAGTTGTGTTCTAAAGTTATCCCAGCACATTGACATCCCACAACTACCACAGTTACTCTTCAGGACTCCATCCACCCAGCTGCTCAGGACTCCGATGAGCTTAGGAAAACTTGTCACCTTGTAGGTTATCTGGCTTTTTGATTCTCATGACAAAGATGAGAAAGGCATTTCTTTGTGAAATGTCTATGTCCAAAGTAGAAATGAGACTCACTCGTCACAGCAAGTCTAGGTTTTTAGAACATTGGAGGGAACATGTGTAGGAGACAGTTAAATGTATGAGTTTGGAAAGAAAATAGAGATTGGAAGTTGTTTCAGTTTTTGGATGATAAACTAGGAATCATGCTTCGTGGTCCAAAGCTTGTTTTACTCATGAATCTGCAGTTTAGACAGAGTTTGGGTGAGAGAGCTATGCCCATACTCTGTATGGCATTAGCGATGTTGGTTCTGCCTGGATAAGATCTGTGTCTAGCGTGGCCCACTTACTCACAGTGCTGGCCAGTTGGCCCTAGCTGCCAGGTAAGATCGCAGCTTGGACTGAGAGTGGAGAGAACCATCTCCGTTTCTATCCCTATGAACCACCCTTCCTAGTGGATCTCTGCAAGAGTACTTTTTCTCTTGGCCTGACTTAAGTTCCAAGGGACAGCTTCCCAAGAGAATCTTATGAAAGTTTATGTTGTCTTATATGACTATCCCTTGGAACTTCCATAGCAACAAGCCCTCCAAGGTTTCATGGGAGGAAACAGAAACCCTTCTCTCAGTAGGAAGAGTATCAAATGTAAGAGTATGTGGATTTGGGAATACTGATGGACTATTTATGGAAACTTGATCAGCCTCACAATCAGGGATGTAGGTGCAGGCTGATGAGGATTAATACTGTTTGGATAAAACCCCAGGAAACCTGGAATCCTGTTTGGTCATATGGAAGAATATTAAGGATAAGAGTGAGTAGATTCATCTTTCATCTTTAATTAAGGTGAATTTAAACTACCAAAGACCAAAGTGAGAAAGCAGTAGAACATATTGAGACTAGAGAGAGATTGAGTGGGGCTGCATCCCATATCCATTACTTCTGATTTGGATGACTTTTGACAAGTTTAATGAGCTCTGTGACTTCATTTTATTCATCTACAATAAGACAATCCATGCCGAAAGACTTCACATCATGCCTGGCAGCGAGGTAAAGCATAGTGTATGTCAGCTGTAGATAACTATATATAATAACAGACCAGCCTTGATCCAGAAAGGCATGACACACTGGTGCTAGCTAATATAGAAATTTCTAAATCAACATGTACACATTTTAGTTTACATACAGATTTGTGAATGTGTATTTCTCGGGTAATAACAACAGAACGTGGAATCTGTGAGCGTCTTCTGTGTCTGAGCCTGGAACCTTGTCCCTTATTAGTTATAACAAAGCTAATGTGTAGGGAAATAAGGAAGGCATCCCACAGACCCTCAACCAAGCCACTAGTCATATCCACCCCAATTCCATAGGCAAACGTTTTGTCCTAACCCAGAGAGGAAAAGAAAAGGAGAAGGAGAAGAAGCGAGAACAACAAACAACGTATTTCCCCTGCGTATTTCCCCTGTGGCTGATTACCCGTCTTAAAGCTTCAGCTTCGAGTCTGCAACTGTGAAATGCAAGGACATTCTAAGTTGTCACTTTTATAGAAAATGATCAAAGTACCCAGGATGTTCAGTGAGATTCTTAGGAGACGATTACCAAGGCGTTGAAAGCCAAGGATCCCTTATGTTAATAGCAGCAGTAGACTCTGTCCTAATGATATGACCTCCAGCCTTCCAGTCTTGGACTCTGCCTCTCCCTTCTTGCTGCAAGCTTATTTAAAAAGCAGACAGCATGGTACTGCCTCATCCCTGGAGCTTCAGAGAAATGGGGGGAGTGGTTGATGTGGCAGGAGGGTCCTTTGATTTGTACCTGCTGCTGGTGGTGGTTGTTGTTTAGAGAAGTGTCCAGATTTATTTGCATTGTGACACAATGTGTTATCTACAAAGTCAACACTCCAAACCTGTAGAATTGAGTTACAAAAGAAATCACACACACACACACACACACACACACACACACACACACACACACACACGTACATGCACCTCTATGCACACATTCACACACATACACACATGTCACACCACACCAAATCAAAATTAAACCTTAGTGTGTGAGGCAGATTGGACACACCTAACTGTAAACATCACATGTCTATGTTCTCTCACAGGACATTGTCTTGGGATATTGATCACCCTCTCCATGTGCAGCTTTGTTCTGTCTTCCTAAAAGTCCTTTCAGAGACACAACAGGGCAGTGGGCAGAGCACGGGGCAGAGGTCAGGAGACCTGGTTTGGAATCCTTTTAAGAGCCTGGGTTTCAATTCACAGCTGAGGAATGCCGAATGGCTGAGAAACACCTAAAAAAATGTTCGATATCTTTAGTCATAAGGGAAATGCAAATCAAAACAACCCTGAGATTCCACCTCACACCAGTGAGAATGGCTAAGATCAAAAACTCAGGTGACAGCAGATGCTGGCGAGGATGTGGAGAAAGAGGAACACTCCTCCATTGTTGGTGGGATTGCAGACTGGTACAACCATTCTGGAAATCAGTCTGGAGGTTCCTCAGAAAATTGGACATTGAACTGCCTGAGGATCCAGCTATACCTCTCTTGGGCATATACCCAAAAGATGCCCCAACATATAAAAAAGACACGTGCTCCACTATGTTCATCGCAGCCTTATTTATAATAGCCAGAAACTGGAAAGAACCCAGATGCCCTTCAACAGAGGAATGGATACAGAAAATGTGGTACATCTACACAATGGAATATTACTCAGCTATCAAAAACAATGACTTTATGAAATTCGTAGGCAAATGGTTGGAACTGGAAAATATCATCCTGAGTGAGCTAACCCACTCACAGAAAGACATACATGGTATGCACTCATTGATAAGTGGCTATTAGCCCAAATGCTTGAATTACCCTAGATGCCTAGAACAAATGAAACTCAAGACGAATGATCAAAATGTGAATGCTTCACTCCTTCTTTAAAAGGGGAACAAGAATACCCTTGGCAGGGAAGAGAGAGGCAAAGATTAAAACAGAGACTGAAGGAACACCCATTCAGAGCCTGCCCCACATGTGGCCCATACATATACAGCCACCCAATTAGACAAGATGGATGAAGCAAAGAAGTGCAGACGGTCAGGAGCCAGATGTAGATTGCTCCTGAGAGACACAGCCAGAATACAGCAAATACAGAGGCGAATGCCAGCAGCAAACCACTGAACTGAGATTAGGACCCCCGTTGAAGGAATCAGAGAAAGAAATGGAAGAGCTTGAAGGGGCTTGAGACCCCATATGTACAACAATGCCAAGCAACCAGAGCTTCCAGGGACTAAGCCACTACCTAAAGACTATACATGGACTGACCCTGGACTCTGACCTCATAGGTAGCAATGAATATCCTAGTAAGAGCACCAGTGGAAGGGGAAGCCCTGGGTCCTGCTAAGACTGAACCCCCAGTGAACTAGACTGTTGGGGGGAGGGCGGCAATGGGGGGAGGGTGGGGAGGGGAACACCCATAAGGAAGGGGAGGGGGGAGGGGGATGTTTGCCCGGAAACCGGGAAAGGGAATAACACTCGAAATGTATATAAGAAATACTCAAGTTAATAAAAAAAAAAAAAAAAAAAAGAGCCTGGGTTTCCTGGTGTCATCACACCTTCCAGAGTAGTTGTGAGACACAGTGTGGTTAGTCAAGACAGGCTAGTCCAAAGTATCCCAGAAAGCCTGGCCTTCTTCACAGTGGGGACGACAGAGAGACCACTGCCAATAGCTTCTATCTGCAGCCCTGCCCCCAGCTCTTTCTGCAGCTCCCAATGTGCTCTACTCTATGCAAATATCTTATTACTCTGCTACTGGGCACCCAGACTCCATAGCCCACTAGAGAAAAGCAGGTTGGATGTGGCTGGAGAGATGTGTGAACTGGCAGTGAATGTTCTTCCAGGGGTCACTGCTTAAATGTTCAGAGTTCTCAGTCTTGAAAAGTCCCTGTCATAGGACCATGGGCGCTGGCTCCATAGTAAGCCAGCTGCAGTTGTAGCTCACCATGAAGGGGTCAGTGGCGATGCCCAGGCTTAGGGGCCACATCACTGTGCACACCCAGAGCTAAGTCTGACTGAGGTGTCTGCTTACTGTCATTTCTTTTCCAGGAACTTACTATCTCATGTACAGATTGGACTTAACATTAAAATTCCCAAATCTACAAGGGCCAAGTGGTAGTCACAAACTTGAAAGTGTCATCAGAGAGAAAACATTAGTCATAACTATGGCACTAGAACTAAGGGAGCAGGGTCGCACGTGGAGTATGTGGGTCACTGCCATGGAATACAATACATCTGTTAGATTTGGGACTCCACCTCTACCCACGATGCCCTTTGGTTACATAAGCCATTTTCCAGGAGCCCACATTGTCACCTTGCTCACCACTGATGTGTATTTGACTTGACCTGCCCCGGCTACAGGTTCCAGAGTGCCCACTCCTGTGGCCAGTTCAGGGCTAGCCACTGAAGCAAAGCCCTTCCCTAGAAATTTGAAAGAAAACTCACGTAAGTGCCATATCCCCTACATAAGCATCTACAGAGAGACTCAGGTCCCATTTGGTGTCAGAGAAACAAGGAATCTGGAAAAGAGAAAAGGAGGATGGACTGAGAGGAGAGCTAGGGAATGGTTCTTCAGGTAATACCCTCCCCCAGCCCTGTGGCCTGGGCATTCCCTACTCACGGGTTATGGGGTTAGCACTGTGTCTGCCATACACTCCCTTTCACTCAGGTATCAGCGAATGTTTGCTTGCCCTGCAGAAAAACCCTATCCAATACCTACAGGGTGCTGCAGGCATGGGCCTAAAGTGTTACTTTCAACTTCTTGATCAATGTTTAATCCACACGAGTAAAAGCACACAGAGTCCACTTATCTTAACTGTGATGTGTAATTTCTGTGTACATTAACACAATAGTGGCAGGTTGGAAACATCAAAAGCAATGGCCCCCAGAACTGAGCAATCTGGTCAGTCCTAGCCCTTCTTAGGTAACTGCTCTTCTGACTTACAGTATAAGAAACATGTCTACATTCTCTTATTTGTTCTTTTACATCAAAAACCAAAACCAGAGCCAAAACAAACAAAAAACAAAACAGAACAAACAAAAACACTTAATGAGAAACACTCCATTCAACACAAGTGTGGGAACTTGCAGAGAAAGTGGGGTTGGCAGCAGTGAGGAGGAAACAAAAGAGGGCAGGGGTGGGAATCATTAGAATGCATTAGACACGTGTGTAAAATTGTCACAGAACAAATTTAATATATGTTCCTTAAAATTTTCCATTCAGAAAACAGCACGACCTATGTAGATGCAATTTCCGGGGAGAACACAGTGTGAGCATTCTATCACAGAGGTTGAATGTCCCTTCTCCAAAGTGCTTGGGCCCAGAGGGGCTTCTGAGTCAGAATTGTTTTGATGCTGGAGAGTTTGCACTGACCTTTACAACTGTATATTATTAATCCAGCGGAGTAACTTTAATCTGAAAAAACCCCAATTCTTGGTGCCCAGACATTCAAAAAGTTTCATATTCTAAAGTGTGTCATATTTTGGACTTGGAGTTTCAGGCTGTTTAACCTGTACTTAATTTTACTCCTGGCCTTGAAAACTCACCAGGAGAACATGGTGGACAGCATCAACAAACCAGGGCTCACAGCAGCTCACAGGGACTGAAACAGCAATCAGAGAGCCTTGTGGGACTGCGCTAGGCGCTCTGTGCATATGTTGTGCTTGTTTACCTTGTGATTTTGTGGTGCTCCTAACACTCGGATCATGGGTATCTCTGGGATTTTTGTTTTGTTTTATTTTTGCCTGGTCCTGGCACCCTTTCCTCCTACTGGGTTGTCTTGTCCAGCCTTGATGTGAGGTGGTTTGTACCTAGTCTGATCCCATTTTGTTGTGCCATGCTCTTTTGATATCCCTGGAAGGCCTGCTCTTTTCTGAAGATATCAGAGATGGAGTGGATAAGGGGTGAGGCAGGAATGTGGGGGAGGAACTAGGAGGAGTGAAGGAAGGGGAGACTGCAGTCAGAATGTATAGTATGAGAGAAAAATAGTATGTTATTTATTAACAAACAAATAATTTTACTTACTGAATCCTTAGCGGTTTGTGACTTTCATCAATGACAGAACATCTCTATACATTTTTGTCTTTAGCCCTTTCTTTAACCATGTGCCAGCTGTAACACACATTCAGAAAAGTTTACAAAGCATGGAAACACAGCTTTTAATTTTGTGAAAGGTATGACCCATATAACCACAACCCTAGAGACACATCACTACAAGCTTCCCCAGGAGAGTCCAGCCCATCCCTCACCAGAGCTAATTATTTTGCTGTATTTTAGGGTAGGGACTTTCTGGATTTTCCTCAGGACTTTAACACTACAGGATACATCACCAACTGCCAAGGTTTGATTGTGAACATGTGCCTTGGTGTTTTTCTAATACTTTTTATTCAATAGTCTGAAATTCTATACACTCAAACCCAGAAACAAAGACTTTTTTTTGTAAATTATGTTCCCCTGCTGTTTGTGTGACAATTACTTTTCTAAGGTACAATCTTGCTCTTTTTTTTTAAAGTTAGCTTTTTAGGTTAGTGTACAGCATGCTGGGTTCCATCACAGCACCTTCATACATTCATGTCGTCATACTTTGACCGTTTGTCAGATGATGGACATTAAAGCTGGCTCCATTTGTTAGCTACAGTAAGCAGCATAGCTGAAAGCGCTGGTGTGCGAGTATCTATATTGTACATCAACGTAGAACCTTGGATAGATTGCCAGGAGTATAACTACTTTATAGGTGTAGTTCCTTCTCCTCTGTTGTTGTTTGTTCGTTTGCTAGCTTGCTTGCTTTTTTCAGATCTCCTGTGGGGAAACTGCTAATTAAGGCTAAAGTCCACCATGACAGGACAGCCTCTGGGCTCTGTGCAATAGTTTTGTTAGCAGGGTTTCTCCTTCTCTGACCTCCTCCAGGGAGTTCTAAGCCCAATATACACCTCTACCTGAGGAGTATCACATAGACTAAATTATTTTATAGGACCAATGTCCTTTCTCCTGACAAAACGTGTTCAACCAGCACCTGAGGATCCTGAAATGCTTCCCCATGCCAATGAGGTATTCTAGGTACCCTAAGTCCATCTTGAATGTCCCTATTCTCAGTCCCCCAAAACTTTGTAAGCCTTAAATCACCCTAAATAAAGTTGATCTGCCTAGTGACTGTGAGTCCCCTGTGGTTTAGTCACCGTATGTACTCACAGAGCTTCTGAAAGCCCCTGATTAATGTCTCTGCTCCCACTGCCCAGTGTGGACTGTATCAGCTGATGATCCATGAGAACACAGAGACCCACAACCTCCTACTGATTTCCATAGTGGCTACAAGACTCCACACCTTTCTGCCATCCATGTATAATGGTTCTTCTTTCTCTAAGTCCTTGGTGGCATTTCTTGCCATTTATTTTCTTGGTAATGGCCTTTCTGTCTGGGATGAGGTGAACTCTCAAACAGTTTTAGTTTGTGTTTCCTTGATGGCGGAGGATGCTGCATGCCATTTCAAGTGTTTACTGAACATCTGTGTCTCCTCTTTTGAGAACCATCTATTGAGTCAGTTATCCCATTCATTCACTGAATAATCAGGTGGCTTAATGTTTAATTTTTACAGTTCTTTGTATATCTTAGTTTTTTTTTTAATCCTGCCTGATGTGTAGTTAGTAAGGAAATCAAAGGGGAAAAAGTGCTTCCCAGTCCTCCTGAGCTTTAATCACCCTGCTGGAGGGGTGACCCTGGAGATACCATGTACAGCCCTGGGACTTCGGAGTTCTCCAGCTCTCCAGCAGTGATTGACAGATAAAGTACCCCCGGCATCCTACCTCCTGCTACCTCAGGCCGAGAGCGCTCAGACTCCATTGAGATTCCCAGCTGATGATGGTGACTGTTTCCCACACCCAAGGGCAGAGCCTTCCTTCCTTATGTGCTTGCCTGCCTGAGCCAGCCTCTCGCTGTCTGCACTTTTCCGTCCATCATTGTCCAGCTGCTCCCCACCCTTGCCTTTCAGCTTTCTTTCACCCCAAAGCTCTTAGCAAGCCAAACTGATGGTCTTGACTTGTGGATGTTCCCTGATCTCAGGTCCCTGATACAGCTCAGTTTTTAACAATAGGATTTCTGAAGATGGGGCCTGGCACTTGCCACCAATAGAGTCCTCCCAAATGCCAGCGGAGTCACTGTCACACCAAAATCTTTATCTGGTTTGATATTTGTAGATATGGGTTTGCCCTGAGGGTAGGGGTGCCCAGCAGTCATGCGGTTTTCCTTTTGGAAGTGAATTCTGAGTTCCACTAGGGAACAGTATGGCTGAGGCTGTGCTCACCTTGTCCATCGGTGCCTGCCGTCTTTGCTTCTGCTCATTTCCTGCATCCCTTCACAGACTTCCCCAGCTTTTCCTCTATCTAGGTCTCTCTTCGGGATTTAGTCTATTTTTCTCACTATGATCCTCTTCTTCTCTGTCTCTGTATATGTTAAAGTAAGGTCTTCATTGTGGAATAGTTTTGTATTTATAGAACACTTGGAGAAATGGTACTGAGTTTCTGGATGGTCCCTCATTCTTCCACCATTTTGGGCATCAGTATTGCCTTTATTGTTTCAATACATTTGTTACAATGCACAGATCAATACTGATACTTTATTATTAACTAAATCCCACACTCTACTCATATTTTAATTGTTGTAGATTTATTTATTTTATTTTTATGTATATGATTAATCTCTCTCTCTCTCCTCTGTGTGTGTGTGTGTGTGTGTGTGTGTGTGTGTGTGTGTGTGTGTGTGCGTGCACCATGTGCCTGCCTGTGAAGTCAGAAGAGGACATCAGATTCCCTACAATTAGACTTACAGGTGGTTTTCAGCCAGCACATCAGTGCTAGGAGCTGAACTTGGGTTTTCTGCAGGAGCAATAAGTGCTCCTAACTGCTAAGTCATCTCCCTAGCCTGGACTCATTCGTATTTTATTAATTTGTACCAAATATTCTTCTGTCGTAGGATCCCACCTAAATACTACCTTACTTTAAACCATCACCGTTGTCTCTTCTGGCTCCTCTGGGATATGGCAGCTTCTTCAGCCTTCTTTGTTTTGGAACATTACAGTCTCGAAGAGTTCTAACCAAGTACTACATAGGCTATCCTTGGCTAACATTGGTCTTATAATTTGACTAAAGACACTCACTGGAGGGAAAGAAGGTTGCAGAAAGAGAGCCATTCTCCCAAGAGTAGAGCAAGGGCCCCTCAGACCAGCACCACATGTGGCTGTTGGTGTCAACTTTGCTGTCCTGAAGAGAACAAACCTGATGTTTGTCAGGTTTCTCTGCTGTGAGAATATTTTATTTTAACCCCTCACACCCCAAACTGTACTAATGGCCATGGAGCCTCAGGATTGCAGTGTAGGGATGAGAGGTGGTATTCACGTCTTTGAGGACAAGGTGCCTCTCTAAATCACTTGGAGTTATTCTGCAGGAGAGATTTGTCTCTTCTCTACCACTTATTCATTCAACCACTTATTTATGCTAGTGTGGACCCATTGCTATTTATTTCTTTATTTCGTGGCTACAACTATTTCAACCACAGCCATTTTGAGTCTCTTAGGTGGTTCCTCTGTCTTTTCAATGTTTTGTGTATATGTGTGCTTGCAGTGTTTTGGTATATATACATATACATATATATATGTGTGTGTGTGTGTGTGTGTGTGTGTGTGTGTTTATATGTGCATGTATATAGTGTTTTTATGAGTGTACAAAGCTAGAAGAATGTGTTTGGATCCTAGGGTCGGAGTTACGGTAGCTGTGAGCTGCCCGACGTGGGTACTGGGAACCAAACTCGGGTTCTCTGGAGGAGCAGCAAGTGCTCTTAACCACCAAGATGTCTCTGCAGCCTTGTATTGTGTGTTTTGAATATCTCTTCACCTTCTGGCACTACATGGTCCACAGTCACAGTTCCTGAGTTAGTCTTAGCATTAATCATTTCTCCAAGATGCCCTGCTGTTGTTACTTTGAGAAGAGTGCAAACCAAGAGGTGTGTGTTGGCTGTGTGCAGTGCTATGAGGATATGAAATGATTTACCCAGTTCAAGGGTGTTCTTTTCCAAGATGTCAGCTACCCAGTCGGAAAATATTAAATAGAAAACCTAGAAGTAGACAATTCACGGTTTAAGTTGTGTGATGTTCTGTGTGGCGAGACCTTGTTCCATCCCATCCCACCTCAGGTGAGAACCAGCTCTTCCTCTAGTGTATCGATACTGTGTGTGTAAAAGAGAAAGAACAAGATCATTTCTCATTATAGTATTTCATTAACTACCCATTTTCTGGGCATAAGTAAGTTGATAAAGCTGAAAAAGTAAACAATTATTAAACCATTAAATTATGGCTGCCCTAAATAACTAGGCCAACAAAACTGAAATTCTCTCTTTAGATATCACTACTAAAGTGCTGGGGATGAGCTCAGTGGAGGCTCTAGTCTATACTGTGTGAGGTCCTGAGTTCAGGCCCTAGTTCTGGGTGAGGAGGGGCACAAATACTAATTCTATATGTACACATCCTTCTACTTGGTAATATTTTACAGTGTGTCATTTAACTTCAGAGCATATTACATTAATCATAATTATTTTAAATTAAGCCTGGTATTGTAATATTTCCATTGTCTAAACACCACTAGATCCGTATTTTGATCACCTCAAGGCATTTCCATTTTGACTGAGTGAAAAACATTCACAAAGTTGTTTACTCCCCTCTCTAAACTTCGCTTGTAGACCTCATGGATGCTTCCTCCTCTTCTCTAAAATTGCAAGCAGCTCATAAATGCCCAGAGTTTCTGAGCTAAAGAAGAGTTGCCCGTGCTGTCCTTGAAGTCGCCATAAGTCCTGCAAAGTCTGCAACAATGTTGCTCTGTCTGTAGTTGAGCTCTGTTCCAGTTGTTTTCAATTTTTTATATAAAATGTTATATAAATTTTTTCTTTCTTTTTTACATTCTGACCACAGTTTGTCCCTCCTCTCCTCCCAGCCCCTCCCCAGACCTTTCCTCTGCTCCAACCCCACTCTTCCTCCATTCCTCTTCAGAAAAAGGCAGACCTCCCATGGATGTCAACCAGCCATGACATACCGAGTTGCAGTAAGACTAAGCACCTCTCCTCCTGTTGAGACTTGAGGAGGCAGCCCAGTAGGAGGAAAGGATCCAAAAAGCAGGCAAAAGAGTCAGAGACAGGTGTTTACCGGAAGTCCCACACCGGCGGATCCCGGACCGCAGCAGCTCTCTGCTCCCAAACCCCGTGGGAGAGAGACCCCACCGCCTGATCAGGTGGGCACTCCTGAGGCTGCAGAGCAGAGGAGACCACCAACACTGCCCACCCCTGCCCACATCCCTGGCCCAAGAGGAAACTGTATAAGGCCTCTGGGCTCCCGTAGGGGAGGGCCCGGGAGCGGCAGGACCCCTGCGCCTGAGACACTGCCGGAACCTGAAGGAAACAGACCGGATAAACAGTTCTCTGCACCCAAATCCCGTGGGAGGGAGAGCTGAACCTTCAGAGAGGCGAACACGCCTGGGAAACCAGAAGAGACTGCACTCTGTGCACATCCAGGCGCCAGAGGAAAACACCAAACGCCATCTGGAACCCTGGTGCACGGAGGCTCCCGGAAAGAGCGGCGCAGATCTTCCCGGTTGCTGCCACAGCGGAGAGGACTTAGGCAGTACCCCACGAGCAAACTTGAGCCTTGGAACTGCAGGTAGGACCAACTTTTCCCCTGCAAGAAACCTGCCTGGTGAACTCAGGACACACAGAGGCAAAATTCCTCTAAGGCCGGGCACTTCCTGTGTTTACCGGAAGTCCCACACCGGCAGATCCCGGACCGCAGCAGCTCTCTGCTCCCAAACCCCGTGGGAGAGAGACCTCACCGCCTGATCAGGTGGGCACTCCTGAGGCTGCAGAGGGGAGGAGACCACCAACACTGCCCACCCCTGCCCACATCCCTGGCCCAAGAGGCAACTGTATAAGGCCTCTGGGTTCCCGTAGGGGAGGGCCCGGGAGCGGCAGGACCCCTGCGCCTGAGACACTGCCGGAACCTGAAGGAAACAGACCGGATAAACAGTTCTCTGCACCCAAATCCCGTGGGAGGGAGAGCTGAACCTTCAGAGAGGCGGACACGCCTGGGAAACCAGAAGAGACTGCACTCTGTGCACATCCAGGCGCCAGAGGAAAACACCAAACGTCATCTGAAACCCTGGTGCATGGAGGCTCCCGGAAGGAGCGGCACAGATTTTCCCGGTTGCTGCCACAGCGGAGAGGACTTAGGCAGTACCCCACGAGCAAACTTGAGCCTTGGAACCACAGGTAGGACCAATTTTTCCCCTGCAAGAAACCTGCCTGGTGAACTCAAGACACAGGCCCACAGGAACAGCTGAAGACCTGTAGAGAGGAAAAACTACACGCCCGAAAGCAGAACACTCTGTCCCCATAACTGGCTGAAAGAAAACAGGAAAACAGGTCTACAGCACTCCTGACACACAGGTTATAGGACAGTCTAGCCACAGTCAGAAATAGCAGAACAAAGTAACACTAGAGATAATCTGATGGCGAGAGGCAAGCACAGGAACCCAAGCAACAGAAACCAAGACTACATGGCATCATTGGAGCCCAATTCTCCCACCAAAGCAAACACGGAATATCCAAACACACCAGAAAAGCAAGACCTAGTTTCAAAATCATATTTGATCATGATGCTGGAGGACTTCAAGAAAGACATAAAGAACTCCCTTAGAGAACAAGTAGAAGCCTACAGAGAGGAATCGCAAATATCCCTGAAAGAATTCCAGGAAAACACAATCAAACAGTTGAAGGAATTAAAAATGGAAATAGAAGCAATCAAGAAAGAACACATGGAAACAACCCTGGACATAGAAAATCAAAAGAAAAGACAAGGAGCTGTAGATACAAGCTTCACCAACAGAATTCAAGAGATGGAAGAGAGAATCTCGGGAGCAGAAGATTCCATAGAAATCATTGACTCAACTGTCAAAGATAATGTAAAGCGGAAAAAGCTACTGGTCCAAAACATACAGGAAATCCAGGACTCAATGAGAAGATCAAACCTAAGGATAATAGGTGTAGAAGAGAGTGAAGACTCCCAGCTCAAAGGACCAGTAAATATCTTCAACAAAATCATAGAAGAAAACTTCCCTAACCTAAAAAAAGAGATACCCATAGGCATACAAGAAGCCTACAGAACTCCAAATAGATTGGACCAGAAAAGAAACACCTCCCGTCACATAATTGTCAAAACACCAAACGCACAAAATAAAGAAAGAATATTAAAAGCAGTAAGGGAAAAAGGTCAAGTAACATATAAAGGCAGACCTATCAGAATCACACCAGACTTTTCGCCAGAAACTATGAAGGCCAGAAGATCCTGGACAGATGTCATACAGACCCTAAGAGAACACAAATGCCAGCCCAGGTTACTGTATCCTGCAAAACTCTCAATTAACATAGATGGAGAAACCAAGATATTCCATGACAAAACCAAATTTACACAATATCTTTCTACAAGTCCAGCACTACAAAGGATAATAAAGGGTAAAGCCCAACATAAGGAGGCAAGCTATACCCTAGAAGCAAGAAACTAATCATCTTGGCAACAAAACAAAGAGAATGAAAGCACACAAACATAACCTCACTTCCAAATATGAATATAACGGGAAGCAATAATCACTATTCCTTAATATCTCTCAATATCAATGGCCTCAACTCCCCAATAAAAAGACATAGATTAACAAACTGGATACGCAACGAGGACCCTGCATTCTGCTGCCTACAGGAAACACACCTCAGAGACAAAGACAGACATTACCTCAGAGTGAAAGGCTGGAAAACAATTTTCCAAGCAAATGGTCAGAAGAAGCAAGCTGGAGTAGCCATTCTAATATCAAATAAAATCAATTTTCAACTAAAAGTCATCAAAAAAGATAAGGAAGGACACTTCATATTCATCAAAGGAAAAATCCACCAAGATGAACTCTCAATCCTAAATATCTATGCCCCAAATACAAGGGCACCTACATATGTAAAAGAAACCTTACTAAAGCTCAAAACACACATTGCACCTCACACAATAATAGTGGGAGATTTCAACACCCCACTCTCATCAATGGACAGATCATGGAAACAGAAATTAAACAGAGATGTAGACAGACTAAGAGAAGTCATGAGCCAAACGGACTTAACGGATATTTATAGAACATTCTATCCTAAAGCAAAAGGATATACCTTCTTCTCAGCTCCTCATGGTACTTTCTCCAAAATTGACCATATAATTGGTCAAAAAACGGGCCTCAACAGGTACAGAAAGATAGAAATAATCCCATGCGTGCTATCGGACCACCACGGCCTAAAACTGGTCTTCAATAACAATAAGGGAAGAATGCCCACATATACGTGGAAATTGAACAATGCTCTACTCAATGACAACCTGGTCAAGGAAGAAATAAAGAAAGAAATTAAAAACTTTTTAGAATTTAATGAAAATGAAGGTACAACATACCCAAACTTATGGGACACAATGAAAGCTGTGCTAAGAGGAAAACTCATAGCGCTGAGTGCCTGCAGAAAGAAACAGGAAAGAGCATATGTCAGCAGCTTGACAGCACACCTAAAAGCTCTAGAACAAAAAGAAGCAAATACACCCAGGAGGAGTAGAAGGCAGGAAATAATCAAACTCAGAGCTGAAATCAACCAAGTAGAAACAAAAAGGACCATAGAAAGAATCAACAGAACCAAAAGTTGGTTCTTTGAGAAAATCAACAAGATAGATAAACCCTTAGCCAGACTAACGAGAGGACACAGAGAGTGTGTCCAAATTAACAAAATCAAAAATGAAAAGGGAGACATAACTACAGATTCAGAGGAAATTCAAAAAATCATCAGATCTTACTATAAAAACCTATATTCAACAAAACTTGAAAATCTTCAGGAAATGGACAATTTCCTAGACAGATACCAGGTACCGAAGTTAAATCAGGAACAGATAAACCAGTTAAACAACCCCATAACTCCTAAGGAAATAGAAGCAGTCATTAAAGGTCTCCCAACCAAAAAGAGCCCAGGTCCAGACGGGTTTAGTGCAGAATTCTATCAAACCTTCATAGAAGACCTCATACCAATATTATCCAAACTATTCCACAAAATTGAAACAGATGGAGCCCTACCGAATTCCTTCTACGAAGCCACAATTACTCTTATACCTAAACCACACAAAGACCCAACAAAGAAAGAGAACTTCAGACCAATTTCCCTTATGAATATTGACGCAAAAATACTCAATAAAATTCTGGCAAACCGAATTCAAGAGCACATCAAAACAATCATCCACCATGATCAAGTAGGCTTCATCCCAGGCATGCAGGGATGGTTTAATATAAGGAAAACCATCAACGTGATCCATCATATAAACAAACTGAAAGAACAGAACCACATGATCATTTCATTAGATGCTGAGAAAGCATTTGACAAAATTCAACACCCCTTCATGATAAAAGTCCTGGAAAGAATAGGTATTCAAGGCCCATACCTGAACATAGTAAAAGCCATATACAGCAAACCAGTTGCTAACATTAAACTAAATGGAGAGAAACTTGAAGCAATCCCACTAAAATCAGGGACTAGACAAGGCTGCCCACTCTCTCCCTACTTATTCAATATAGTTCTTGAAGTTCTAGCCAGAGCAATCAGACAACAAAAGGAGATCAAGGGGATACAGATCGGAAAAGAAGAGGTCAAAATATCACTATTTGCAGACGACATGATAGTATATTTAAGTGATCCCAAAAGTTCCACCAGAGAACTACTAAAGCTGATAAACAACTTCAGCAAAGTGGCTGGGTATAAAATTAACTCAAATAAATCAGTTGCCTTCCTCTATACAAAAGAGAAACAAGCCGAGAAAGAAATTAGGGAAACGACACCCTTCATAATAGACCCAAATAATATAAAGTACCTCAGTGTGACTTTAACCAAGCAAGTAAAAGATCTGTACAATAAGAACTTCAAGACACTGAGGAAAGAAATTGAAGAAGACCTCAGAAGATGGAAAGATCTCCCATGCTCATGGATTGGCAGGATTAATATAGTAAAAATGGCCATTTTACCAAAAGCAATCTACAGATTCAATGCAATCCCCATCAAAATACCAATCCAATTCTTCAAAGAGTTAGACAGAACAATTTGCAAATTCATCTGGAATAACAAAAAACCCAGGATAGCTAAAGCTATCCTCAACAATAAGAGGACTTCAGGGGGAATCACTATCCCTGAACTCAAGCAGTATTACAGAGCAATAGTGATAAAAACTGCATGGGATTGGTACAGAGACAGACAGATAGACCAATGGAATAGAATTGAAGACCCAGAAATGAACCCACACACCTATGGTCACTTGATTTTTGACAAAGGAGCCAAAACCATCCAATGGAAAAAAGATAGCATTTTCAGCAAATGGTGCTGGTTCAACTGGAGGGCAACATGTAGATGAATGCAGATCGATCCATGCTTATCACCCTGTACAAAGCTTAAGTCCAAGTGGATCAAGGACCTCCACATCAAACCAGACACACTCAAACTAATAGAAGAAAAACTAGGGAAGCATCTGGAACACATGGGCACTGGAAAAAATTTCCTGAACAAAACACCAATGGCTTATGCTCTAAGATCAAGAATCGACAAATGGGATCTCATAAAACTGCAAAGCTTCTGTAAGGCAAAGGACACTGTGGTTAGGACAAAACGGCAACCAACAGATTGGGAAAAGATCTTTACCAATCCTATAACAGATAGAGGCCTTATATCCAAAATATACAAAGAACTCAAGAAGTTAGACCGCAGGGAAACAAATAACCCTATTAAAAAATGGGGTTCAGAGCTAAACAAAGAATTCACAGCTGAGGAATGCCGAATGGCTGAGAAACACCTAAAGAAATGTTCAACATCTTTAGTCATAAGGGAAATGCAAATCAAAACAACCCTGAGATTTCACCTCACACCAGTGAGAATGGCTAAGATCAAAAA